>NC_087251.1:750000-1490000 GCF_037042905.1 Lytechinus pictus
CTTGGACTTGAATTTAGTGCAAGAAGACGGCATTTTGAAGGGCAGATCGTATTTATATATGAAAGAGCAACTCTTAAACTATCTACTGCAATTTGTTAGAAGTCTGTAGCATGCAGGATACGGGAGTTAGGACGGGATTATAATTAGGAATGGTAAGCAAATGGACTTAAAATTTACAAAATGGCGCCTGGATGGTCATGCATGAGTGATTTTGGAAAATGAAAGATGAGGTGCACAACTAGGGGTGCTGGAAAACATGTCTACCAAATTTGAATGAATTTGGATGAGGGACGGAGCCAGCGCAGAGCTAACAAAAACTATGTGTTAAACGAATGGGATTTTGTGGAAGAAGCAGACAGAAGACAGAAGAAGAAGACGACGGAATAGGAATACGGAACAGAGCATTGTTGCCTGTAGGCGTCAATGCAATAAACTGAACTGAGTTCATAGCAATCTACACCATTCTACACAAGTTTTATCTAATACTTTTACCTTACAAATGGTAAATTAGTGTGGATCCTGTAACCATGTAATGAGGTAAAAGCCTTAGTGATATCACAATGAATCTCAAAATCAGATATCTGTATTAGATCAAACTAAACTAATTTCAAACTAAAATCGTTATTTTCTCAAGCAAATTTAATATTTTTTAAATTAAAAGATATAACTATGTATTTTTCTACCCACTTGTTAATCTAAGACACATTGATTTATTTCATAAAATATTGAAATGTGTTTTTGCTTCATTTAGCAAAGGTTCTGGGTAAGATAAAGAGAACGCTGGTTGTACGGCATAAGGTCTGTACAGTGTGCTTAGTTTGTCAATTACTGTTGCATGGGACACCATAAAACCATTATTCAATTTAGCAGTAAATTTGGGTAAAGGTTAAACAGCAACATCGCTGGAGACACCAGCTTATCTAATCACCGAGAACAAATTTAATCAATTTTTGCTAAAATGAATGGTTTTATACAGTGCTCAGCCACTGCACTCTTAAGGTAAGGCAAACAAAGTTTGTATACATCAAGATCTAGTTATAACTAGAGCGACCAAATTATACAGATGGAACAGGAAGGCAAATACTTGATTCAAAACCCTACATTCGCTTGTCATGAACAAAAGACTGTAGTTACATAGCTCATTGGAAATACACAATCAAATTTAAATCACACCTTGCATTAGCATAATACAGTGATTGCAAACCTATTGATATTTGGGTTATATTTGATGAGGAATTTTAATGCACTTCTTTTCAATTTCAACCAATCTTGACGCAAAAAATGTATTCAATTCAGAGAGTCATTCCGAAGGGAATATGAATGTTTCAAGTCCAAGGGGTGTGTGAACAAAAATACCTGAAAAGTTTGTCGCATTGTCACGCAAGGCAATAAAACACAACCCAGAAATCTTTTTACTGCCCTGAAAACCATTCATAACTTCACAGCGATGACAAAAGGGTCCATGCTAACACTAATATTGACGCACCCTGAAGGATGCTGTAGCTGAAGCAAATATCATTTAGTGCAGATAATGAGCCTCATATTGTATTCTTCTAAGACAATGTTTACCTGAAATGTTTAGTCTGGTAGAAGAAAACACTTGGTTGCTTTACTTATCCCACTCTGAGCAAGATGAATAGAAGACACACCCATCCTGAGTATATATTTACAACACAATTATCACTTCAATTTAACCCTCTGAAGGAGCGCTTCAATATCATCTTTGATTCACAATTCATATCATACAACACATCACTATGTTCACACTATCTGTTCAAAGAGGGTCAAACAAAAATTATAAAATAAATTTATAAATGTATTGGCCTAGCTTTGGTTTTGCAGCAATTTTGGATGGCTTTAGTATTTGACTGAATTTTGAATACCAGGATAATTAGATATAAAAGGAATTATGGAATTAGACTTTTCAACACTTTTGAATTTCATGAACAGACATCCAACTGTCTCTAAAATCTAACATGAAAAAAATAATAATTTGTAATTGATCATGGTAGAATTCCTGATTAGAAAATACCAAGTATTTTCTGTGATTAACTGGATATGAAAGGACCTCAACATTCATTATGGAAATGCAGGGATATGACACAATTGTTATGTTGTGTAGTAGAAAATAAGATGGCATTCCTAGTAAATTGGTATTGATAGTCTCTAGAAGGTCAGTGTCAGGTCAAATCTAAAATGAGAGCTAAGGCTAGATAGATGATACTAGGAATGGTCATTTAGACTAGAAGTGAAGTTCAATCTGATGTCAGGTTGGTTTTAAAAAAGAATAAAAGAAAACAAGTATCAATGAAGGTTGGGTGAAAAAACCATCAGCGGATAACAGAAATGTGAATTTATTTAGACTTAATTTTTTGTGGTGTTGCTTTCAAGCGAGTTTTAAGCTAACAAGAATGTTCATATAAAAATGCGTGTTCAAACAAAATGTTGACAAAGATAATTTTCAATGAAGAAATACTATGCAACTTGGGAATCATAACCCAATAATATCCATCCTCATCCAGGGAGGGGTGGGGGGCCATTTACATTGACGAGTGGATACCATGCGCGACCAAAAAAACACTTAAAAAGGATGTCTTTTTCAAGATAGGGCATACGTAACGTAATAAGGGTGTCAAAAACACTTTGATACATGGTATCAACTCGTAAAAACACGTAAAAAGGATGTCTTTTTCAAGATAGGGCATACGTAACGTAATAAGGGTGTCAAAAACACTTTGATACATGGTATCCACTCGTAAAAACACGTAAAAAGGATGTCTTTTTCAAGATAGGGCATACGTAACGTAATAAGGGTGTCAAAAACACTTTGATACATGGTATCCACTCGTAAAAAACACGTAAAAAGGATATCTTTTTCAAGATAGGGCATATGTAACGTAATAAGGGTGTCAAAAACACTTTGCGATGGTATAAAAACTTAAGACTAAATTGTTTTATAAATGTTGATGAGTGCATTTTCAGAATATGGAAAATACGTGTTTAGGGTGCTTTTCGAGACCCTATGGTTGCGCATGGTATCCACTCGTCAATGGAAGTGCCCCCCCCCCCCGATCCTCATCTGTCTCACAATGTATTCTAAACAAATTAAACTCAAGATGGGAAACATTAATCTGTCAAGATTGAAATCACATCAAGTTGAAATTCAATAGTGACTAAACCCTGTAATGTGTAATTAAGCAAATGTGAGAGGTTATCCTGAATGCAATCGAAAGGGTGATGAGCAGTTTATGAAGTAGGTGTAAAGAATCATTTACCTGTATACCCCTTTCATATTGCGCTTTTCACCGGCGAAGTTCACCAGCGAAGGGGAAAGTGTCCAGTATGAAAGGTACACAGGAGAACTTCACCGGTGAAGTTCACCGGCGAACTTCTCCACCTCTAGAGGTGGAGAACTTCGCCGGCGAAACTGTTTCACCGGCGAAGTTCGCCGGTGAAAAGGCCAGTATGAAAGCAAACCGGAGAACTTCTCCTCTTTAATGACGTCAGAGGTCAATTTTTTTCTCTCCCGAAGTCCCCTGTACCGAGATTCCGCGCGCAATAGTTGCAAGCTCAGCTGAATGCTATGGCCAAGTAGATACCCTCAATCATAATATTTTTTTACTAATAGTATTTATTAAAAAGCACTTTTTACATGTATAAAATGCGCTAAAATATAAACACAAGGTGATATTGTTTGTTTTTATTGTAATACTTCCAAAATATGTTGTAATTAATTTTTTTGATACCTTTTTGTAATAGGTAAAAAGTAATGTTTACAATATTCTTTTGTTTGTTGTGCAATTGCCCGTTGACTTTCGCCGGGGAAGAAATGTCAGTGCGAAAGGGTACATTTTTTTCTTCGCCGGGGAAGTGAGGAATGCGAGGCGATGAAATTCGCCGGCGAAGTTCGCCGGTGAAAAATGAAGTGGGCAGTATGAAAGGGGTATTAGCACTATGAGGCGATTATTCTTTGATGTTAATAGGATGACAGACAATGGTGTTAAAAAATAAGTGTACCGCTGACTTCTGATCAGGGTACAATTTATTGTATTGACCACATCTAATGCACATCAATCATATATTTCAGAGCTGCTAAGTACTCAAGAAAAAAACAGCTGGATCTAGGAAATTATCTTTCTCTACATTGCAATTGGACTAATCATTATTCATGGAGAAGGAAATCTCATGATCGGTCGGTTGTGATCGATGAGACAAAATTTTTTAGGAGATAGTGACCCTGAATATGAATTGATGGACATAACGTTTTAAATGAATATACCCATGTATATCTATGCTCTAAGCCTGTGTCTGAGCTGAGGTGTGAATAGTCTATCCTAACAATGATAGCAGACTGTACTATCCTAATGATGATAGCAGACTGTCCCCTCAGAAAACAGTCTAAACAAGGAGTCAATTGCACACAATCAAAGGAGGTAAACATTAAACAGGGAGAGGAAATAAGCCCAATATCTTGTTCTTGTTAAGGCCGTCTGCACCATCCCGAGTTTTCAAATTAGCGCGCTTTTTCTGATCCGGCAAATTATCCCGATCTAAACAATCTCGAGATTATTTGCAATGGAGACGCAATTATCGCACTAGTTCGTAGGATTAATCTCGAGATTGCAATCCCAAGTAAACTTGAGATTATTTGCAAAATATCGCGCTATTTCACGAATTATCGCGCTAATTCGTAGGTGCAGATGCACTCGGGATTATCAATTCACGGCGTCAGACCATAATGCATCGAGGCCTTGCTTGAGCAGGAATTGCTATTCTTGCGAGTTTCGATGGTGGAGACGGGGTTTCTTGAATCTCGAGATTAATCGCGAAGAGGGCCGATCGGGCTAAAATCTCGAGATTGGGCAAACTCGGGATGGTGCAGCACCGCCTGTTGAGGGAGTGTCCTAGAAATCACTGAGATTTGGCAGCTACTGCATGTCATCTCAGATCGAAAAGGATATCAATAACATTTCAAATGCAAGTCAGTGGATAAGGCTTAAAATAACCAGACCTACTAATCTTATGGGTGGTGGTCTGTAATTGATTTCCATCTCAATGGGATCACTACATCATGATGTTGCACAATTTCTCATTAGATATAGGAAGTGGCATTGGGCGCAACTTCACACATGCCTCTCGGGACATTAAACCTTGTTGCCATCTAGCCCCCTTCATCTCGAATTGAAGCACATTTATTAATGTTTGAACTTGGATGAGAGTGCATGGACTACCTGCTGTTCTATTCTGTTGTTTAGTCAGAAAGAGAAAAATGTGAATTATGTAGCATAGTTCCCATCACATCTGACCCCATGGACGGCTCCAAACTCAATCTGATTTCACACGGGAGCACAAACCAACTTTTCCAATGTAAAGGGCAATGTGAATGAATGCCTTGAAACACAGAGCCCAGAAAAATGTTCAACCACTAGGCTACATATATAGCCTATATTATATCAAAGGTGAAAGGATGCCGTTGGCTGAACATTCATGTATTAAAAAGATGGCACTTAATAGCCACCCTTCACTCACTTATTGCATTTAGGACCGTTCTGCACAATGCATGGCGCACGATGTAACACATAATAATTAGCCACATTCTAGGACCAATGCAACAAAATCTTCTTTGATTGCAAACGTCAAATGGCATTCACAATATCAAGTATCAAACATGAGTGCAAGAGTAGAGTATCCTGATTTAGTATAAAAAATGGAAAATAGTGCAAAATTTGAAACCGCAGCATCGGCATTCTACACACAGTAGCACGCCCACCATGCACACACTCTTGTAGAATGCTTCTTAAAGAACGACTGTTTCCTAAAAAAGCAGTCTTGAAAATCACGGTGGTTTTCCAATCGTATTTGGAAGACCAAGACCCTTCAAGTGTAACCACTTCGAGTGTCACAATTACATGTTAACCTGGTTTCCACTATTTTAAGGACACAGATGAGAATTAAGTTTATGTCCAAAGCACCTCCTGATGTATATATACTGTATGTTTGCATGTTTTTGCATCTTAATATGAAAAATATGTCTCCTTTCTCTTAAATTGGGAAATGATATTGCCAAACAGTCTACCTTAGTATCACTTTTTGCATATTACTTAATACCGTAGACCTGTCAAAAGTGGTCGGTCCATCACAAATGGGATAATACATTTCCTGTGAAAACCTTCTTGATATGTTGACGGGAGCTAGTGTTCATATTCTTGAGTATCCTAAATCAAAACCAGCAGAATAAGAATACATACTTAATGGTTTTCAGCTTGTACAAACAAAGATTTAAAAAATCTAAAAAGTTACCATTTAATAGGTCCATTTTGAAAATTAATTTAAATTATTAAGAATATCAACCCATGCAACACTATGAATTAATGCAGTAAATTCTGTTATTCAGGACTTTTGCTCCGGCGACAATTGCTCCGCTGCAAAGTCCACACATTAATGGAAAGTCGAACTTCAACCCTGGATTTAACACTATATCCCCTATCCTAAAACTAACCCTAAACCTAACATAATACCCTTTTGCAACCCTAACCCAATATCTTAAACGAAATAAAGCCTGGAGCAATTGTTGCTTATCAAAGGACTATAATATGTGCATGGATTCTGTTAGCTGAACACTGAATCTTAGGTTGATCTTTTTAACCAATGTTTCTATCACTTTCTTCCAATGCTTGGTAACAAGGGAGAGCAAGGGATTTTCTTTCATGGTGAAGCCTAGAACTTGAAGCCTCTGATGAAAGGTACAATACCATAAAGGTTTACCCTTACTCTAGACTGTCATGAATGGGTGAAAATGATTTATTTATGCTACAAAGAACAAGAGAGGAATGGTGAGAGTAATGTTCAAATGACAGGTGTAATTCCAAACTGTTATATTCCCATATTTTGATCCCATTAATGTCAATGTCAGTATCAACAGTTACATCCAAGGTGATGACAATCCTCAAGATTACACCATGTTGACAATCTACATGCGCTGACCTACATCTTTTCTTTTTTTGCAACCAATACATCTTTCAGCATGATTAACCAAACATTTGAGATTAGTGGCAAACACCTTTCTATCTGGCACATACACAGAACATTCTAGCAAAATTGCAATCCCAACATAATATTGTTTTATTTGACATATTTCAATGCATAGTGGGGGAACGTGTAGGTAATTGTCTGGCCAAGGTCCAAGTCACCCTGTTGATATGATTCTATTATTGCCCATAAAATCTCAAACATTCTTCAACCCCATCCTCCTTTTAAAAAAAAAATCAGTACCACATCATATATCATCCAATCTACTTGAACTATTCCATGGCATGGATTCACAATATAATACCACAAACCTTTATACTAAAAATCAAGTGTACTACACCCACAAAAATACAAGTTCAATTATTGAAAGGAAATATAAGTGTCATTTTTATAATAGTAAGCCTACAATGAATATATTTTAATGTTGAAAAGATTGTTTCTTTTGTGATCAAGTATTAATCAGACAAAAGTGCCTCCAAAACTTACCCTTGCATGAAGTTAAAAAGCAAAGGAGTGCCAATAGCCTCCAGCGGTTATCAAAAAAACTGATTTATTTGTACAGGGTAATATCATAAAAGAGTCACTTTTATACCCCTTTCATATTGGGCTTTTCACCGGCGAACTTCACCGGCGAAGTTCGTCAGCGAAGGGGAAAGTGTCCAGTATGAAAGGTACACAGCAGAACTTCACCGGTGAAGTTCACCGGCGAACTTCTCCACCTCTAGAGGTGGAGAACTTCGCCGGCGAAACTGTTTCACCAGCGACGTTCGCCGGTGAAAAGGCCAGTATGAAAGCAAACCGGAGAACTTCTCCTCTTTAAACACGTCAGAGGTCAATTTTTTTCTCTCCCGAAGTCCCCTGTACCAAGATTCCGCGTGCGATAGTTGCAAGCTCAGCTGAATGCTATGGCCGAGTAGATATCCTCGAACATAATTTTATTTTTTACTAACAATATTTATTAAAAAGCACTTTTTACATGTATAAAATGCGCTAAAATAAAAAACAAAGTGATATTGTTTGTTTTTCTCGTAAAACTTCCAAAATATGTTGTAATTAATTTTTTGTATACCTTTTTGTAATAGGTAAGAAGTAATGTTTACAATTTTCTTTCGTTTGTTCTGCACGTGCCGAGCACTGACTAAATCAAGGGAATACTGACACTGTTTACTAGATCTAGCCGTCATCTTGACAACTTTACTATAAGTTAGATCTCCACAATTAAAGGAAATAAATAATTGTGGTGCCGCGGAAATGCCGAATGGGGCCAATCGCCTGTGACTTTCGTCGGAGAAGAAATGTCAGTGCGAAAGGTACTTTTTTTTTCTTCGCCGGGGAAGTGAGGAATGCGAGGCAGAGAAGCTCGCCGCCGAAAAATGAAGAGGGCAGTATGAAAGGGGTATTAGTACATGCCATGTCCGACCAGGAACTGTGGATATGGTCAGACCAAGTCATACCTCCTTGGTCTTACCAGCATTAGTGTGGCTAGCTGGTCTCTCTTGATGAATCCACCCTGGTCCCTTGAAAGAGATCACTTCCTCTTTCTATGCCATCATCACTAGCTAATTTTGGAAGGCGGCTGCTACCTGTATGGTATTACATCTGTCTGACCATAAGAGCATTTGGTGAGATATTCAATGACGGTGATACTTGGTACTCATCAAATCCTCCTGAACTCCTTACACGCTCCAGGGCCCCAACTTACAAAGAGTTATGATTGATCCGACCAACCACAACTATGGAAAGTCAGCAACGCCAACATCTAAAACGTATGTTTGTTCACAATGATTTCTAGATATAATGTATAACTCTTCAAGTTTTCTTGATAATTTTGTGTGTTTTCTTTGTTTACAAAGGACATTGTGCAAATTTCCTGTACGAATAATTATGACAACGATGGATTTCCATATAGTTGAGGTTGATCAGATCAATCACAACGTTTTGTAAGATGGGGCCTAGAATTCACAAACTCAATTCAACCTACAAAATCCTTCATCTCCATCTTTAAGAAGGAAAATAGACACTGCCTAACTGTGAGTAATTCACACAAGAACAGAAACCTAAATGGAAATATTGAATTGCAATTTGAATATTTAAGCTTGTAAATGGGAGACAATATAAATGCATGATAGTGTTAGCAGGTTCTATTATCTCTGGCCCGAAGTAACATGTTAAATGATTCACATGATTTCACTCAGTGAATCAACAATTGCATCTCTGAATAGCTTCTCTGGACCAATACCCTTTAGAAATAAGTTGATAAAAGTTTTCACATTTTGCATACACAAGCTGCAATGCATCTCAACAAACTATCACATTTTCACTTGTGTACAACTCATCAACACAAAGAAAGAAAATAATGGTGTTTGCGAAAAGCGAATGAAGGAAAGGTGCAAACATACTGCAGACATTTCTGGGGCACGATTACAGAAATCTAGTAGGTTTTTCTGAATGAGGATTGGAGCAGGTTGTCACTATATATGTTCCATATGCTTGACCTAATAAACAGGAGCATATTTGCCTTTTTGTTGGACCAAGACAGAGTTGTGTTACATGTGGTTGATATGTGTGGACTTGATGACAAGTCTTCAGGAATGGCTATTTTGAGGGTTAACATAATTTGAGACAACTTTTGGAATGTTAATAGCATGTCCACAACCAAAATATATTTTGTTCTCCAAATAATTGCCATAACACTTCTGCTGATGTGTTGTTGATACCAAATGTAGGTAAATATGGTAAGAAAAGAAACAGTAAAAAAATGAAGAACAGATGGGACAAGTGTAAAATAAAAGCATCTCAGTATTATCAGGATACAATCTTAAGAAAAGTATCTCAGTATTATCAGGATACAACCTTAAGAAAAGCATCTCCGTATTATCAGGATACAATCTTAAGAAAAGCATCTCAGTATTATCAGGATACAATCTTAAGAAAAGCATCTCAGTATTATCAGGATCATACAACCTTAAGAAAAAGCATCTCCGTATTACCAAGATTCAACCTTAAAGGAGAATGAAACCCTTGAAACCAGCTGAATCCATATCAAAGAGAAAAATCAAAGAAACATATTGTTGAAAGTTTGAGGAAGATTGAATGAATAATAAGAAAGTTATGAGCATTTGAATATTGAGATCACTAGTGCCATGTAGATCCTCCCATCGGCAATGCGACCAAGATCTGTGATGCCACACACGTACAACTCCCTCATTACTTTAGTACTTATTTCACTTATATTCTCACTTTTATAGAGTCTATCACAAGGTGAGGTGTTCTCTTTATGAGATGACAAGTACACAGGTTTCACAACATTATATCATTGATGAATCGTTTGTCATATGATTAGAATGAGCAAAAAGAGATGTTTTGGGGTATATTTTCAGTGTCCAAATGGGAGAGTTGTACGTGTGTGACATCACAGATCTTGGTCGCCTTGCCAATGGGAGGATCTCCATAGCATTAGTGATCTCGACATTCAAATGCTCATAACTCTTTTATTCCTAGTCCTATTTTACTCAAACTTTTGTTGATCTTATTCTTTGATTTTTCTGCTTTCACAAAAGCTAACTTGCTCCAAGAGTTTCATTCTCCTTTAAGAAAAGCATCTCGGTATTATCAGGATACAACCTTAAGAAAAGCATCTCAGTATTATCAGGATACAACCTTAAGAAAAGCATCTCAGTATTATCAGGATACAACCTTAAGAAAAGCATCTCAGTATTATCAGGATACAACCTTAAGAAAAGCATCTCAGTATTATCAGGATACAACCTTAAGAAAAGCATCTCAGTATTATCAGGATACAACCTTAAGAAAAGCATCTCAGTATTATCAGGATACAATCTTAAGAAAAGCATCTCAGTATTATCAGGATACAACCTGAAGAAAAGCATCTCCGTATTATCAGGATACAATCTTAAGAAAAGCATCTCAGTATTATCAGGATACAATCTTAAGAAAAGCATCTCCGTATTACCAAGATTCAACCTTAAGAAAAGCATCTCAGTATTATCAGGATACAACCTTAAGAAAAGCATCTCAGTATTATCAGGATTCAACCTTAAGAAAAGCATCTCAGTATTATCAGGATACAACCTTAAGAAAAGCATCTCCGTATTATCAGGATACAACCTTAAGAAAAGCATCTCAGTATTATCAGGATACAATCTTAAGAAAAGCATCTCAGTATTATCAGGATACAACCTTAAGAAAAGCATCTCAGTATTATCAGGATTCAACCTTAAGAAAAGCATCTCAGTATTATCAGGATACAATCTTAAGAAAAGCATCTCAGTATTATCAGGATACAACCTGAAGAAAAGCATCTCAGTATTATCAGGAAACAACCTTAAGAAAAGCATCTCCGTATTATCAGGATACAACCTTAAGACAAGCATCTCCGTATTATCAGGATACAACCTTAAGAAAAGCATCTCAGTATTATCAGGATACAACCTTAAGAAAAGTATCTCAGTATAATCAGGATACAACCTTAAGAAAAGCATCTCAGTATTATCAGGATACAACCTGAAGAAAAGCATCTCAGTATTATCAGGATACAACCTGAAGAAAAGCATCTCAGTATTATCAGGATACAACCTTAAGAAAAGCATCTCCGTATTATCAGGATTCAACCTTAAGAAAAGCATCTCCGTATTATCAGGATTCAACCTTAAGAAAAGCATCTCCGTATTATCAGGATACAACCTTAAGAAAAGCATCTCAGTATTATCAGGATACAACCTTAAGAAAAGCATCTCCGTATTATCAGGATACAACCTTAAGAAAAGCATCTCCGTATTATCAGGATTCAACCTTAAGAAAAGCATCTCCGTATTATCAGGATTCAACCTTAAGAAAAGCATCTCAGTATTATCAGGATACAATCTTAAGAAAAGCATCTCAGTATTATCAGGATACAACCTTAAGAAAAGCATCTCAGTATTATCAGGATACAACCTTAAGAAAAGCATCTCCGTATTATCAGGATACAACCTTAAGAAAAGCATCTCAGTATTATCAGGATTCAACCTTAAGAAAAGCATCTCCGTATTATCAGGATTCAACCTTAAGAAAAGCATCTCCGTATTATCAGGATTCAACCTTAAGAAAAGCATCTCCGTATTATCAGAATACAACCTTAAGAAAAGCATCTCCGTATTATCAGGATACAACCTTAAGAAAAGCATCTCAGTAATATCAGGATACAGCCTTAAGAAAAGCATCTCAGTATTATCAGGATTCAACCTTAAGAAAAGCATCTCCGTATTATCAGGATACAACCTTAAGAAAAGCATCTCCGTATTATCAGGATTCAACCTTAAGAAAAGCATCTCAGTATTATCAGGATACAACCTTAAGAAAAGCATCTCCGTATTATCAGGATACAACCTTAAGAAAAGCATCTCCGTATTATCAGGATACAACCTTAAGAAAAGCATCTCAGTATTATCAGGATACAACCTTAAGAAAAGCATCTCAGTATTATCAGGATACAACCTTAAGAAAAGCATCTCAGTATTATCAGGATACAGCCTTAAGAAAAGCATCTCAGTATTATCAGGATACAGCCTTAAGAAAAGCATCTCAGTATTATCAGGATACAACCTTAAGAAAAGCATCTCCGTATTATCAGGATACAACCTTAAGAAAAGCATCTTCGTATTATCAGGATACAACCTTAAGAAAAGCATCTCAGTATTATCAGGATACAACCTTAAGAAAAGCATCTCAGTATTATCAGGATACAGCCTTAAGAAAAGCATCTCAGTATTATCAGGATACAGTCTTAAGAAAAGCATCTCAGTATTATCAGGATACAGCCTTAAGAAAAGCATCTCAGTATTATCAGGATACAACCTTAAGAAAAGCATCTCCGTATTATCAGGTACAACCTTAAGAAAAGCATCTCAGTATTATCAGGATACAACCTTAAGAAAAGCATCTCAGTATTATCAGGATACAACCTTAAGAAAAGCATCTCAGTATTATCAGGATACAACCTTAAGAAAAGCATCTCAGTATTATCAGGATACAACCTTAAGAAAAGCATCTCAGTATTATCAGGATACAACCTTAAGAAAAGCATCTCAGTATTATCAGGATTCAACCTTAAGAAAAGCATCTCCGTATTATCAGGATTCAACCTTAAGAAAAGCATCTCAGTATTATCAGGATTCAATCTTAAGAAAAGCATCTCAGTATTATCAGGATACAACCTTAAGAAAAGCATCTCCGTATTATCAGGATTCAACCTTAAGAAAAGCATCTCCGTATTATCAGGATTCAACCTTAAGAAAAGCATCTCCGTATTATCAGGATACAACCTTAAGAAAAGCATCTCAGTATTATCAGGATACAACCTTAAGAAAAGCATCTCAGTATTATCAGGATACAACCTTAAGAAAAGCATCTCAGTATTATCAGGATTCAACCTTAAGAAAAGCATCTCCATATTATCAGGATACAACCTTAAGAAAAGCATCTCAGTATTATCAGGATACAACCTTAAGAAAAGCATCTCAGTATTATCAGGATACAACCTTAAGAAAAGCATCTCAGTATTATCAGGATACAACCTTAAGAAAAGCATCTCAGTATTATCAGGATACAACCTTAAGAAAAGCATCTCAGTATTATCAGGATTCAACCTTAAGAAAAGCATCTCAGTATTATCAGGATTCAACCTTGAGAAAAGCATCTCCATATTATCAGGATACAACCTTGAGAAAAGCATCTCCGTATTATCAGGATTCAACCTTAAGAAAAGCATCTCAGTATTATCAGGATTCAACCTTAAGAAAAGCATCTCAGTATTATCAGGATTCAACCTTAAGAAAAGCATCTCAGTATTATCAGGATACAACCTTAAGAAAAGCATCTCAGTATTATCAGGATACAATCTTAAGAAAAGCATCTCCGTATTATCAGGATACAACCTTAAGAAAAGCATCTCCGTATTATCAGGATACAACCTTAAGAAAAGCATCTCAGTATTATCAGGATACAGCCTTAAGAAAAGCATCTCAGTATTATCAGGATTCAACCTTAAGAAAAGCATCTCAGTATTATCAGGATACAACCTTAAGAAAAGCATCTCCGTATTATCAGGATACAACCTTAAGAAAAGCATCTCAGTATTATCAGGATACAATCTTAAGAAAAGCATCTCAGTATTATCAGGATACAATCTTAAGAAAAGCATCTCAGTATTATCAGGATACAGCCTTAAGAAAAGCATCTCAGTATTATCAGGATTCAACCTTAAGAAAAGCATCTCCGTATTATCAGGATACAACCTTAAGAAAAGCATCTCAGTATTATCAGGATACAACCTTAAGAAAAGCATCTCAGTATTATCAGGTTACAACCTTAAGAAAAGCATCTCCGTATTATCAGGATTCAACCTTAAGAAAAGCATCTCAGTATTATCAGGATACAACCTTAAGAAAAGCATCTCAGTATATTATCAGGATACAACCTTAAGAAAAGCATCTCAGTATTATCAGGATACAACCTTAAGAAAAGCATCTCAGTATTATCAGGATACAACCTTAAGAAAAGCATCTCAGTATTATCAGGATTCAACCTTAAGAAAAGCATCTCAGTATTATCAGGATTCAACCTTAAGAAAAGCATCTCCGTATTATCAGGATACAACCTTGAGAAAAGCATCTCCGTATTATCAGGATTCAACCTTAAGAAAAGCATCTCAGTATCATCAGGATTCAACCTTAAGAAAAGCATCTCCGTATTATCAGGATACAACCTTAAGAAAAGCATCTCCGTATCATCAGGATACAACCTTAAGAAAAGCATCTCCGTATTATCAGGATACAACCTTAAGAAAAGCATCTCAGTATTATCAGGATTCAACCTTAAGAAAAGCATCTCAGTATTATCAGGATTCAACCTTAAGAAAAGCATCTCAGTATTATCAGGATTCAACCTTAAGAAAAGCATCTCAGTATTATCAGGATACAACCTTAAGAAAAGCATCTCAGTATTATCAGGATTCAACCTTAAGAAAAGCATCTCAGTATTATCAGGATTCAACCTTAAGAAAAGCATCTCCGTATTATCAGGATACAATCTTAAGAAAAGCATCTCAGTATTATCAGGATTCAACCTTAAGAAAAGCATCTCAGTATTATCAGGATTCAACCTTAAGAAAAGCATCTCAGTATTATCAGGATACAATCTTAAGAAAAGCATCTCCGTATTATCAGGATACAACCTTAAGAAAAGCATCTCAGTATTATCAGGATACAATCTTAAGAAAAGCATCTCCGTATTACCAAGATTCAACCTTAAGAAAAGCATCTCAGTATTATCAGGATACAACCTTAAGAAAAGCATCTCAGTATTATCAGGATACAACCTTAAGAAAAGCATCTCAGTATTATCAGGATTCAACCTTAAGAAAAGCATCTCCGTATTATCAGGATACAATCTTAAGAAAAGCATCTCCGTATTATCAGGATACAACCTTAAGAAAAGCATCTCCGTATTACCAAGATTCAACCTTAAGAAAAGCATCTCAGTATTATCAGGATCATACAACCTTAAGAAAAGCATCTCTGTATTATCAGGATACAACCTTAAGAAAAGCATCTCCGTATTACCAAGATTCAACCTTAAGAAAAGCATCTCAGTATTATTAGGATACAACCTTAAGAAAAGCATCTCCGTATTATCAGGATACAACCTTAAGAAAAGCATCTCCGTATTATCAGGATACAACCTTAAGAAAAGCATCTCGGTATTATCAGGATTCAACCTTAAAGTTGAATTAAGAAGAAGGTGAGTTTCCATAAATATGGGTTCCACACACAATATATAGTATATATCAGTTGTTCAAACAGATAGCATGTCACAAAAATCCTCTGCCTTCTCGATATTTTGCTTTGAAAGTCTATGAAATTAGCCACCTGTCAGAGCCCGAGAGACAAGTGTACAGAAAAATCACTTTGAGTGTGACGTCATCGGGGGGGGGGGGGGGGAATATAGTATAAGAGGTGTCCGGGTGTAATACAGAAATGCTATGCAGAAAGACAAAGATGATTTTACAATTTTTTTTCAAAGCAACTCAAATCAAACAAATAGGAATCATATGTACAAATCTTTACTTTCCCTGTATAAAAAACATTATGAATAACTATCATGAACTCTTAAATCATGATGTAAGATTGCAAACAGTGAGTTATTGAATGAAATTTTCACTATTTCTCATTTATTTTATCACGATGTTCCATCAAGTGAGTAGCTGGAAAGTAATTCTGGCGGCTAGCTCAGCTCTGCGCGCGCTGCACGCCTATACAATACACACAACACCCAGGCATTGAGTGTACTGTAGTGGTCTGGTACTTCGACCCGCAGTTCATGACCATGCAGCGATCCCCTGGCGTCTTTTTCTTCTTTCCTTTTGTCTTTGACTCCATTTTTATATCCTCTGGATCATTTCCACTCATAGCTCATTCCACAGAACAATCTAGAATCAAACGTACAATTCTTCTCGGCCTTCCGAGTTGTTTTCTATATTTAATTACGCTAGAGGTCATCGTCACACATACAAACGCAATTCGCAAGTGATTTGAAGACAGCAAGAAAGGTATGCGGTATGGTAGCTCGACAGCTAGCTGAGCCGCAGCGGGCGGCCGGTCGGCACAAAGCAATTCCGCAACCTACTGTGTTTTTTGCAAGAGCCGCGTCACACGCAGATAAATATGTCATAATAACACGTCTGCTACGTTATCGACCGGTGAGAAGATCTCGATCAAATTTCATATTATTCGCCTTGAAATTATTCCTTTAGGGTCTATGGTATCATTCTGAGGGAATTTACATATTTGGAATAATAGTACGGCCATAAATATACTTTTAATCATTTCCTCTTTGCAAGTTCTCCGGCTCACAGATACAACTTCAACTGCAGTTTATTCCATTATGACTTGTTCTGCCACGGACACAGTCCCGAACGAAAACAAGGCATTAAAATCGTCTAAAATCGCTACAAAGAAGAACAGTTTTAACAATGTAGGGATATATTATTGACTATATGTCTTTGAATAATTATTACTTCCTTTCAGTATCGTTCACATAAAATCAATAGCGATAAAATTAAGTTTTGACACAAAAGTAAATATGAAGGCGTACGTGCATAGTACACAAAACGGCACTGCCTTGTTTACTACACCGGGACCGAATTCCCACCGTGACGTCACAGTCAAAGAACACCCGTCTCGGTAGGCATTGCAGGAGCCAACTCAGGGAAAATGGGTAGGGATAAATCGTTCAAATCCACTATTTTGAAAAAAGAAAATGGGGGGTCGAATCACCTCTTAGTGTTTGGGGGGTTGTAAGGTTGCTATTAATGTAAATATCTCAATATTTGGAATCGTCTTCTTAATTCAACTTTAAGAAAAGCAAAACAGAAATCAGAATTCCAGTGGAAGATTATTTGGCAAAAGTGATGCACAGAGTACGTAAGGAGAATAATTGCTCTGCATTGAATACGAATTCATATACCAAAGTCAATACATGATCTATATTCTTCACTTCATTTCATACTACCTAAAGAAGTACTGCGCAAGCCAAGTTCACATTCAAACTATAACGTTGACAAGAGAAGTTGCTTTCTCAAACCCATTTATACATGCTTTCAACTCCATTTTTTCTCGAAATATAGAATAATTTTCACTTTAAGTACTTCCACGAGAAATATTTTTAAAGTTCCTTTATTCAACCATCTATCAGTCAATACTAATATGATATCGGATGGCTAAGAATGGAATACCAGAAATATTCAAAGAGTTTGGGAATATTGGCCCTAACGAGTGGAATATTTCTGGTATTTCATGAAATAAAGCCATCCAATATAATTATCATCATCTACCCCCCCCCCAAAAAAAAAAAAAGAGGGAGAACTTTGATCGAACTTGTCATTATTACCATTACTTACCACATACGGCATCATCCCTTCATAAGATCAAATATGGCAGTTGACATGCGACTCACATGTATTTCATAATGTCACTTAGCATCATTGTACTACTCTATGCTGCGCATCGCATTGCGTTCATTGTTGTACGCATTGTATATTTCACGCATTTGTGCATGCGCACTAGACTATTGAATATGGTGTCATATTCAACAGCAATCTGCGACGTTACTACTACTACTACTGATGCTGCTGCTGCTTCTTATGATCGTGAGAAGGGTGAGGGTGACTCCCACCAACCCATCGACCTCCAAAATACTGCACAGGAATTGATGCACACCAAGATACGCGTTTTTAATGCTTCGCTAAAACGCTCTATATAGATGATAATATTTTATCTCTATTAATGTCTGTTAAAAGAAATTATTCACATTTCTAAAAAAAATCCATTAGGCCTCATCATCCATCTATAACACTAAAAGGATGAATTGATAAATTGAAATGAGAGATAAGCATTAAGAAATAAAATGCATGAAACCATGACACAAAACTGTAATGACTGATCATATTTTATTGGCTTACAATATGATCTGGAACTGATTGGTTAAATTTTAAACTCAATAAATGAATTTAACAGGAATGCTCAATTTATAACATATCTTGCTTAACATTTTATCATTGTTGTTAGAAGTTGAAAACTCCCTTTAATCTCTTAAAGAACAATGGCAAGTTCATATACATGTATATGTATTAGAACAGGGCTTACAAAATTCATACTTTTTTAATTTTGTTTTTACTATGTACAGTCAATAGTGGGCATCAATATTCTTATATGTCGCTGGGCACAGATCTCAATAGTACAAAGTGAAAGTTGAATTTGTGCTTCAAATACAAATTGACCCTAAGATTATACACTAATTAGTCCTTCCTTGGTTTTATTAAAAAATAAACATATGACTGGACAGCAAGGAAGATCATTAGAGGCTACCAATCTATCTCCACAATGTACAAAAGTGCATTTCTATTCCTGGGACCTTCATCACAAAGCTTGGCAATTGATGTTAGAGATGATTAGTACAAAAGATTGAACACAGATGATCTATGGAATCAATCACAGAAATCAGCCTTGTGATCAAACTATAAACTTTGTTTCAGGAGACCTTGATCATTAAGATGCTCTACCTCATGCAAGCCTCATCTTTAATCCTCTCCAATTAACTTCCCATACAAGCAGGATTGGGAATTATGTTTTGATATTAGACAAGGTATCACCTGTATGAAAACCATGTGATCATCTGGTGGAGCTATCTGACGGTGAGTAATCGCAATAGATAAGCTCTTTACAAGGGAAGAGATATTAGTCGTTGGATTAATTACACTTAAAAGGTCATCTTGGAGTAGCAAAACACACTTTGTTTTACTTTTTGTACATTTGATTAGATCTTCAGATGAAGGCACATTAAGAATCTTAATTGTCTGCTACAGAAATCAATCAATCAAATGAACAATTTGTCTTATGGTATATCTTGAACAATATTGATAATTAAAACAACATTTGTAATTAAGTATAAATCATTAATGAGTTAATTACTGAACTGACTTGATCTAATTTCTAATGTGTCAATACACATGTATCATACATTGATTTTTATTTGAAAATATCCAAAGTGAGCAAAGACACAAATATCAACTTTTTTCAAGGAAACATAAGGTTTTTAATCTTAATCCAATGAATAATGAACTATGAAGTTATCTGTCCCTGTAACTGTCAATCATTATTGTAGTTATCTGTGATTTGTCATGCTGAGACAGACATCATAAACATACAATAATAGATAAACCAGATATGGACTACTTGCTCTCTGTCTGACACTATTCCTTGAATGCATTCTGTATCGGTGGTACTTGGTACTAGTTACATGTATGCAATAAGCTTTAGTAGATAGTTCAGTACAAAAATTGTTTGGGTCTTACAATGAAGCCTATCTATTTCGAAAGAAAAAAAAATCACATTTTTTGTAAATGCTTAAAAAAACCTAATGTATTTTGGCTGTGTTTTTACACTAATACACATTTAGAATATTATCAATGATGATAATGACAATCACAATCAAATCCTCTTTCCGCAATCATGTTTTCAAACTTGAATGACTGCCCCCCCCCCCCCTTTTATAACATCTCCTATCCCCTTCTCATCCACCATAATCCTCAATAGTCTCCTCTACTCTCTTATACCCCTTTCATACTACCCTCTTCATTTTTCACCGGCGAACTTCTCCGCCTCGCATTCCTCACTTCCCCGGCGAAGAAAAACATGTACCCTTTCGCACTGACATTTCTTCCCCGGCGAAAGTCAACGGGCGATTGCAGAACAAACGAAAGAAAATTGTAAACATTACTTCTTACCTATTACAAAAAGGTATCAAAAAAATTAATTACAACATATTTTGGAAGTATTACGATAAAACAAACAATATCACCTTGTTTTTATATTTTAGCGCATTTTATACATATAAAAAGTGCTTTTTAATAAATATTGTTAGTAAAAAAAAAAAAATGTTCGAGGGTATCTACTTGGCCATATAGCGTTCAGCTGAGCTTGCAACTATCGCGCGCGGAATCTCGGTACAGGGAACTTCGGGAGAGAAAAAAATTGACCTCTGACGTCATTAAAGAGGAGAAGTTCTCCGGTTTGCTTTCATACTGGCCTTTTCACCGGCGAACTTCACCGGTGAAGTTCTCCTGTGTACCTTTCATACTGGACACTTTCCCCCTTCGCTGGCGAACTTCGCCGGTGAAAAGCGCAATATGAAAGGGGTCTTACAACCCCTAATATTTCTCCTCATGTTATCTCCCTTCCCCTCTCTACCAGCCACCCCCCCCCCCCCTTCTCCATCCACTTAAAGCCCAATAAACCATTCTCCTTCATACACATTTCCTTTTCATGCATTCACTACTGTATCTTTCATACATTTCTCCCATGTCTCCAATTAGAAATCTTTCATCTTCCTCCTGCCAGAAGTTCATCAAATCTCTCACTATGTATATCCACATTCACTGCCAAGCTGTCCACCCTAGTACTCATTATCTCATAACAGTTTCTAATAGGTTTGCATTGTCAATCATCATTATCACAGCAAACCAACATTCTGCACATCATCTGTAGTGTCTGCCTGGTATGTATCTCTGGGTTCAGACTGTTGCCCAAGGGGAGGGGACAAGCTCTAATCTGTGTACGATCCACCATTTACATCTGTCTCCAAGGCTTGGACACAGACTCTTAAGTCTAAACTGTGCAGATAATATGCAGATTATGTTTATGAGGGTCGCATGGTGCTAAAACATGACTAAATGGTAGGACCATGGACCTGGGAAGAAATCACACATGCAAATTTCAATTAAAAAAACATCTTTGCCCAACTGATTAACCCTATGATAGGCAACTCTTTCATCCAAATTTCATTGCTGAGACCTTCAATCAGGGGCTTTCAGACTAGATGATTGGTAGACGAAGAGGCATGGGATATTCTCCTCCTATTGGATAATAGTGTGAACCCTAAGAATGACAGGGATGTTCTCATAGCAGCATGGCATTCATAGCAGATAAGATCTACATACTCATCTCACAATAAGAGCAATCAATCACTGATGAGTATTTCCCAATACTGTGTATGGACAGTGACCTGTCACACTGTTCATTTAGGCATTTAAAATCTTGAAGGTCAAAAGCCTGAAGGATGGACTACAAGAACTGTAAAAATAATTTGTGAACCAGACTGCAATCAACATCATTATTTATTGAATTTAAGAAAGAAATTGATGATTGATTGTAATTTTATCAACATGATATAATATATTCCTTCAACTACATTTAACTGTTTTTGTACAAAATTTATGGTTGGTGATATTTCTCTTTTCTATTTTGACAACACACAACAGTCATGATACATCATTCTGTCTACTCCACTTTGTTCATTCTAGTCATGGTTAATATGATATTTACAAAATTTATGCTTGCTGCTAAATACAAGATTCTATCCAATACACTTGTTTGTCTGAATCACAGACATATGCAGCATTTGGGGTGTTTCTTTCACCTTCCTTAAAAACTTACATGTACATGAGTTTTGATTTATGCATAAAATGTTGGCTCAGCAAAATGCAGTGCATTCCTTTATTTTACATTATTTTATAACCTACAATTTAAGAAACTGTGCGAGGGTTAAAGATCACAGCACAGCAGTTACCGGGATATTTCATAGGTCAAAGGACAAGCCTATCCTGCACATGACATTGTTCGCGTTCATATCACAACGTTATCAAATGCCAATATTGACTATTGACTCGACAGACTGTTTGACTACTTGGCAAACCAAAATATTGTTATCAAACTACTTATGTAAAATAAAACTTTTTTTTTCGCATTTCCCTCAAATCAACTCTTCCCTAGATGCTAGAGCAGATCCAATTTCTATAAAACTCCATCACTTCATGGTGAACAAATCCAACAAATATGGGGAAATTGACAGAATAGGATTTATGAGAAGAGGTAATAAAGAGGTACAAGCAAGGCCAACCAAAATCACAAATGTAATAATTCTTTTTTTTTAATGGTTCCACTGGAATTCATTTAAAAGATCTTCATATTTGTTTACCATTTTCAACTCTTTCCAGTTTCTACTAAAAAAATACTGAGGATATGAAGGTGTTCTATACAGTGTCAAAATATGATATAAAATAAAATGATTGGCACATCAATACAATGCACTTCTATATAGGAAAATTTTACAAACGCTTCTGCTTATAAACATACACAAATTTTGTTTTTTATCAGGTAATCTAAAGATTTACCAATTTTATTTCAATTTTGATAAAACTTTCCCTTTAGACAGCGATCGGTACTCAATACTTCTAAACCTTTATTGCCGTCATATACCATGATTTGTGACTGAGATTCACTGGCGGATCCAGGGGGGAGCAAAGCCAGCCCATGCCCCCCCCCCCCCCTTGAGAGCCACAATGAAGATTTGTAATGTAAAAATGCCATTAAAACGGAAGTGTGCCCCCCCCCCCTTTTGAAAGTGAAGACTTTATTTGCTTGTCAAATTTTTCCTTGGGGAAAATGTGCCCCCCCCCCTTATGTAAAATCCTGGATCCGCCCCTGCTGAGATTTGTCAGTGATTTTCACTGACAACTGTTATAAGCTACTAAAAATTCTTGCATCTGATTGGCTCAGAGCAAAAAAATATCAATGACAAGACTCTTCAAGAAACACTCCAGAGGGACTTGAAACTGGATTTTTTTAAATCTATGATACTAACAAAAAAATATGGAAATATCAAAGCTATGATAGAGGTAGAGAAAGAAAATGATTTCATAAATTCATATATAAACATATTTATTTTATTGTTGAATTAAATATTCAAAAAATAAAATTGATAAAGGTGAGGATGTAATTCAGTCTATGCTGAATACATTCTATCCAGTACTGTTCAATGATAGATAATATAAACAAATATTTTGAATTTCAATTCATAAAAAGAGATATTCATAATAAATTGAAAATAATCCTTTGAAGAAAAACAAGGATAAGGGAGGAAATATTACCAAGTTCTATTAACTATTACACGCTAACACAGGTCCCTCTGAGAAGAATTTAAACTGTTGGTCCTCTGATTGGCTCCTGCTTATTAGCAATCAGCTAAAAACTCATCATCCGCACCACCACACAAACTGTATCAATCTCTTTTTTTCTATCCCATGGATTTAAAGTGGAGCTATAATTAATTTAGATATAGGTAAGTCGAGAAATAAGTGAATTAAAGAACAAATTTCAAATTGATTTTAAGAAATAGTGGTTAAGCAATTATTAAATGAAAGATGATAGTGATAAATTACCATTTTTATCTAGAAAAAAAAAGAAAACAAGAAATCACAAAGATAAAATGCTAATGATAGGGTAATAGTGCATGTTAGATCTACATTACCCATGATGCTTTGAGTTCAGGTGGGCCTGGGTTGGGGTGATGGTAGGGTATGAAAATAAAAGTCAATATGTATGCACACTTGTCTTATTAGAAAATAAATACCTTGTATTTTGAGAGTGTGAAATTAAAGCAGATATCCATGAAAGAAAATACCCTCAATTTACTTTTCAATTTTCAGATAACATCATTCAGAGAGATTTAATGGTCAGTGTTGGGGGCTGATCTGTGATGTTTAAGCAATTTACAAGAACTTTTGTCCCATCAAGGACGAGAGGCCAGGTGATTCTTTAAAGAAATGAAAATGTAATTCACAGGTGGGGGGTGATTGCCAAGTATAAAATCCCCTAATTTTGACTGAAATTAAGGAAATATAGAAAGTTGGTAAGGAGATTTAAGAGGTCTTGTTTTGCTTAATGCAATGATTATAGCCTTGTTTGATAGTCTGTTCACATCATCATTATGGTCTGATCACGTTGCACCATTACCAAATTTCAATCGAATAAGTATTTTCCATTCTATATAAATGAGTAAAATGACCTATCTCAAATTGATTTTTCATGGAGCTCAAAGGAAGGTTTTTTCAACAGCCTGAGTTTGCTCAATCTCAAGACTCCAGCTTAATCACCTAACTCTCTATAGGGGGTTTCAAATCGCCTCGATCATAAGAATCCCCGTTAAATTACAAGAACTTTTTTAGGCTAAAAAATACCCATTAATTATTCCAGCATTCACTGGAAAAAACATACACTTCAGGATAAGTTCCTGAAGTTACAAGCATGTGCATGTAAAGATTTCAGACCAACAATCAAGCATTTGCTAAACGTTTAGTTCAAAACAGGTTTCATCCTTTGATTCCTTTCTCAATTTCATTCAAATGCCATTCTTTTTACTTGATAATCAATTAGATGAAGGAAAGAATGTGCATTACCTTGAAACATGGACCTCGTACTCAGAGTAGTAGGTCCATGCTCGTAAGAGCATTACATGTACATAGCAGTCCAATATGTTCACATGCAAATCTAACAGTCTCTTACGTAAATAAGTGAAATAAAATCAGATAAAGAGTCAAAAATATAAAATATCGCTTTTGATCAGCTTCCCCAAATTGAAGAATGATTGTAATTGATATTGTATGGTTGCTAACCTAATTCATTACTTTTGTATGGATGCAATTTGAATTGTCTGTTAAACCATACAGCTTACAATATATGACCTTCAATATTCCAATAACTAATCAGTATTCAGCTCTTACAAGTACACTACATTTACATCTACATTAGATGAGCTTTTTTTCAGCTTTGTAATAAAGTCATTATCTTGTCAAAGGGGGGGGGGGAGATTAAGGTGCATGAAACCAATTAAGAAGGAAGATGGTCACATTCCTAAAATCGAAACAAACAAAAGACATCAATCCCTAAAACCATCTAGGGTTTGTAGGGTTTGGGGGTGATGTCTTTTTTGTTTGTTTGCATGTATATGAAAATCATTTCATGCTTGACTACACTGAACAAAAACAAGTGGAATGCCTCCGGCAGTCTCGCCTACATTACGCGATTCAATATATATAGCGGCAGTGCTGACTTTGAAAACAGGCATTGAATAATTATTCACAAAAGAGAACATTCATATGATAATAAAATACTATGTCCATTGACCCAATATGACCTTTGACCATGATAATGTGATCTAAGATGTGTGCAAAACAATAATTTATACTTGATTACCCTTATGTCTATGTTTCATGAACTAGATCCATAAACTTTCAAAGTTACGATGGTAATTCAACAAATATCTCCAACATGGCCGAAGTTCATCGAACCTAAATGACCTTTGACTTTGGTCATGTGACCTAAAAATCGCACAGGATGTTCAGTGATACTCGATTATTCTTATATCCAAGTTTTATGAACTAGCGTCATAAAAATTCAAAGTTACAAAGGAAATTCAACAAATAACCCTAACATGCCCAAAGTTCATTGACCCTAAATGACCTTTGACCTTGGTCATGTGACCTGAAACCAAGGCAGGATGTTTAGTAATACTTGATTACCCTTATGTCCAGGTTTCATGAACTAGGTCAATATACTTTCTAAGTTAGGATGTCATTTCAAAGACTTAACCTTAGGATAAGATTTGATGTTGACGCCGCCGCTGCCGTCGGAAAAGCGGCGCCTATAGTCTCGCTCTGCTATGCAGGCGCTTTGCTATGCAGGCGAGACAAAACAAACACATGAGTACATGTATTTACATGCACGTATGCCTCATAAGCCAAGGGCTAAGATGTTGTTTTTATCTTTTTTTATAAATATCACTAGTCAATCAAGATTTTAATCCAGAAGGGTCTGGGACCAAATCTGTTTGACATTTTGATAAAATATTCGATTTGAAGTTGATTTCAAATGCAATGTGTCAACTAAAATTTTGTGATCAATCCATACCAATGTTTATTTCTATTAAATGCAGTCATGCCCATGATAGACCATAATTACATTTTATTTAACAAATAGACATATAATTAATCTTGTTTTAAATGACTTCCCAAAGTATTCAAATCAGGATGATGCTCTATAAAGCTGTTTTAGCCTTTAAGTAAGCTATACCCCATATATTTTCCTCAGTGTCAGACTTAAGTTTGGACTAGATTTCCAAAACAAAAACCCTAATCATAATTATTTTGACAAATTCTAAACTTTACATTGAAGTGCCTGTAAACAACAAGAATTCTATTCATATTTCAAATTTAAGTATGAATCTGAAAAAAGCACTCAAAAACTTGATTCAGCACCCAACACCATGATCCATTTATTCATTAAGTCTTTATGAAACAGCCCTATGCAACTATCCTATTCTAAGTTGAGATGTCAGTAAATGTTTGAAAACTGTGCACTGATCATCAAATAATATATAGGCCTACTGACAATAGAATACAAGATCATGTTGTAAAGTGAACAGGTACTTCTAATTGTCATGTGGAATATTTGTTTTGATCAGGTGTTTATGGGTGATTGATTGTTCCATTCCAGTGAGCACTTAGATGATATAGTCCAACGAGCATCTATTATTTGATTTTATGCCATAGTATCATGTTTTAATGAAAAGTGTCAATTCTGATAATATTGTACAAGCAAAACATTTGTTTTCATTAAAAATCATCATTCTTATATCCTTAAAGAAATTGTAGCTTTTATAAGAATAATGAAAATAATCTTATTTGTCCATGATGTCCTGTGGATAAATTCCTATACAAATTTCATTTTGAGTTTTGCTATCTGATTTGTGTTTGTGTTGCCATTATTCTTGTTCAATGTCTTCATTGAACATTGAACGGTGTCTTGGCTCAGTTGGGAGAACGTCCATCTCACAAGCCCCAGCTGCATCAGACCAAACGGCGTTATGGGAGTTGCTGCTACCTTGTTTGGCGTTCAACATAACAAGTCGAGGGAATGATTTCTTAAGTCAAGAAAACAAGTTATAAGTCAAGTAAACAAGTTACAAGTCAAGAAAGAACAACAAGTTATAAGTCAAGGGAACGAGTTATAAGTAGAGGGAATGATTTACATATTTGAGGGAACAAGTTGCAAGTTTGAGATATATAGCAATTCAAGATTATGAGTTAATAATAAGTCATGGAAATGAGTCATGTAAGTTTATGAGCTCTGTACAAAGGCTTTAAAAATGATCTGGAATATAGATGATATCAAGTACTGAATAGGCTAGAGTACAGCCAAATTTGTCTTTTAAGGCCATCAAAGGGAATTAGAAAAAGTGTCCACTGGAAAGAGGTGGCATTTCTTAAAAAGTCAGGTTTACTCTACAGTATATTTAGATTTAAAGCTATGATAGTGTTATTTATTAAAGTGTTATGGCTGCTGCAATAATAAAAGTGCTGCAATAACAAACATAAAAATGTCAATATTCCTAACAAAAGAACTTTAGGGAAATATACAGGCCCTGAACCATTCAACAAACAGGCAAACATAGGACCAAAAACCAATTCCATCCTTGCTATTTTGAGGAGAAACCATTTATTGGAGTTCATTACTGAGATGTAATAGAACAGGTGTAGATATTGGTGAGAGTTGTAAATGAGATCCAACAGAGCAGTAATGTCTACCAAAACTTGTCTCCTCATTCTCAGACTCCCAGACATTGTGTTGTACAGTAGACCAAAGACATCTGGTAGAGAGTTAGTCATATACCAAACACATAATACTTATCCAGCTCACGACAATGGCACTGGTCTGACAGTCCCAGACCAGTAAAAATTGGGCCAGTAACTTTTCAGAAATAGTCCTGACGGACCAGTAAATCTCAAACTGATATAAATAATATTTCATCCTCTTTTGTAAATTACAAAAATGGTTCTGGCATCTTAAAAATGGCTCTTGTGAATTATTTGTGTGTGTGCTATTTGTCTGTATGTTTTTTTTGGGGGGTGGGGGCAATAAAAGCAATAAGAGACAGCAAAATAAACTCAAATCTTTTTGTGTTTTCCTTTATTTTGGGGACTAGTAAACTTTAGGTTCGGACCAGTAAAAAAATAGAAAAACTGGGTAGGCCTATCCACTGGTCCGACATGAACAGGTTGGAACAGTAGAAACAAAGGGTTAGTGTGGAGCCCTGACTCATCACGATCCCTAGTAAGGGAAAACTAATATTTTTGTTTTGGTACATTATTCCTTATCTTGAACCTCACAAAATATCACTTAAAAATGTAGCTGAATCAGGTTACTGTGATGATAACAACAACAAAAATACAAAGAAAGAGGATTTTCTGTTTTATAACATGCAACTGAAATCATCTTCTCTTGACACTCTGCTACGTTTTCATTTTGAGTTGTATTTCTCGCTCAAGAAATTTGACCTATAGAATGCTTAGTTTATGTCAAATATGTTTACTTCTCATTTTATGTTTAATCAACTTTAATAAACCATTCTTGACTTTTTGAAATTCAATAATTTCTGACCAAAATTTCCTCATGAAGATAAATTATATCCAAAATAAACAATCAACCAAGACAGTAATAAAAAAAAGTCTTCAAAGTTTTAATTATTGAAGAACATATCAATAGATTTTCATTATCTCAGAGACACTACACAAATTACCTCCTTCAGGGTAAATATTGAGATTGTAAGCAATAAAATCTATTGAGGTTCCTGATGAAAAAGATAACTGTCTGATTTTGAAGTGGTAGAAAATGGCCAACCTGGAGCCAATGAACTGATTAGAATAAAAGAGATAAAAATTTCAAATTAAAAAGAGCTTTAGCAGCACTATCAGCCTCTTAACCCTAAATAGACTGGGCTATTTCGACGCCTAAGACTGGGGGGCTGATTCAGCCTCCCCTTATGATCTCTCGGCCGTTGATCGCGCAATCGCGATGAAAATAACTTGATAAATAGATTTTTAAATAGTAAATAAAAATAAACAATCATGTCATCAATCATAATCACAACTCTGTTTTAGTAAGGAAAACAAATTGTGTATGTTATTGGCAATACCTGGGCAATTGCATCATCATTGCTCTAATTAAACATAAAGAGAACATTATTCAATCAAATTAGACTTGGTTAAATATAGAGTGTCTTCTAAAGCATAATATTAATAAAGGTTTGAAGCAAGTTACTATCGCCTATCATTTTTAAATAATAAAAAATCCTCAAAATTATCAGTAAGTTCATCACTTCATGAATACATTAAAAAATCAGCGAAAGAAACCTGTAGGTATATTTCCATCTCTACCAATGATGTCATAATAGCAGATGAGAGACAATAACTGTCATATTCCACACTTCTAAGTAAATATTTACAAGTAATGGAATTCTCCTTTGCAAACTAAAATTGGTATTTTTCACATCCATGCATGGACAATGGCATTGAAGAGAGCAAATATCATTGTAAGATCTATCAATGTAAAATTATAAAGCTAAATGCCATGTCATGCCTGATAAGAAGTTTGAATATATTCCTTTAAAGGAATTGTCTGCATGTAGGCATCATAGACTGTTAAACCATGGAGCCACTAACACATGGTTTAACTGACAATGAGTCAAATGCATAAAAAGTAGCAATTGTAGTCATTGCTTCAAGCACAAGCAATCGCTAGCCATGCGAAAGGTCACACCTTTAATAGCAATTGCTCTATTTTGTATGCATAACCCTTTGCCTTTTCTTGCCTTCTGATAGCAATTGCTAGCAGTTTGAGTGACATCATGCTGGTGCAAACACAAATCACAGATCAAAAGCGCTGGACTTGTATGCAAAGGGTCACCTGAACTGGCAGTACAAATTATACTGCTTCTCTCATGTAACATCTTTTCTTTTAGATGTGGTGTCAAACTACTCCTTTGACTCGTTTCTAATAAATAAATTTGTAAGTGACGTTTGGTTAGCACTTTTGAGGAAGAAAACATACAGGATACAACTTGGGGTTCTCTCTCAGGTCAGTGCATAAACATGATTACAAAAAGTGGATGCCCTGATCAAGCAAACACTTAAGCTGGGATGATGGAGGTTGGTAAAAAAAAAACAAGCAAATGCATAAACGCACAAGCAAAAGGTTTGCTTTTTGCATATTCTTTTAGCAAAGGCCTAGCAAAAGCAATTGATATTTTTTATTCATCTGACCCAATGTCACCCCGTACAAAATTCAGATAGACACAGGTGCAATGTTGTTCACACATCTGTTCATGATAAAGTTGATAATAGTCAATCTAGCATGACATTTACCCCTACGTTTAAGCTATATCCTTTGTACTGCAATCATTTATATAACAGAATGATATTTTTTGTTTAATCCATACTGTGCTTATAAGCACTTACAGATTATCACCACCACAGCAGTCCTCTGATCTAAGGCTTACCTGTTTACAAATGCATTATACATACTTCCCGAGGAGTCATTTGTCGCAATAGGCAGTGCTGCACCAGCACGGGTTTTCACAATCTCGAGATTTTAGCCTGATCAGCCCTCTTCGCGATTAATCTTGAGATTCAAGAAACCCCATCTCCACCAGCGCAAGAAGAGCAATTCGTGCTCGAGCCAGGCATCGATGCATTATGGTCTGACGCAGTGAAGAAATAATCCTGAGTGTGTTTGCAACTGCAAATTACCGGGATAATTCGTAAATAGCGCACTATTTTGCAATTAACCGAAGATGACTTGGGATTGCAATCTTGAGATTAATCCAGATAACTATCCTGATGATTGCGTCTCCATTACAAATAATCTTGAGATTGTTCAAATCGGGATAATTTGGTGGATTAGAAATAATGCGAATATTTGAAAACTCAGGCTGGTGCAGACCTAAAGTGACACACATATATACTAGACAAGTACATCCACATCCTACCAGGTACCCATTTGAGAACTGGGTGGGGAGTAGCAAAATGTAGCTCGATGTCAAGGAGGCTGCAAGTAGCGGGTGCACTGGTGGGATTTGAACACACATGCTCTAATTTGATAGTCGGGGGGTCACAACCACTACACTATGACATCTAAAGAAGACATAGCATGAGATAACTTAGTAAAACTACTTTAAATCTAAAGTTATCCATTGGAGGTACCAATCCTTTAAAGTCAAACAGGTGTAACCAATAGAAAATATTCATGCCATGACACTCAGTGCATGGAACATGGACTACAAATATTTTCATACCTTCTTTTAATGCCAGTTCAAATATGTCGTAGCAACTGTTCCGGACAGAACATGAAAGTGACGCGGATTAATTGGCAAAGTCAATATTTTGCAACTTCATTCCTGTAATATGATTTCATTTTTAATTCCATGTGACAACTTTGTCACAAAAGCATTGTTGCATGACTATAGCTGTAGACTATTCTAAGGTGTGTTAAACAGATAGATTGATTATTGGCAGCATTGACACTTATCTTCTACTCATGTTCATTTAGTCTATCTCTGACATAAATTATTAAGTCATGGGGAAGCTGTCCTTCGCTTGAAGAACTTTGGCATCCCAAATTAATACTTCGGTCACATTTGCTCATTTTTTGTAATCATCCACATATTTAGGTGGTTTGAATAAAAATGAATAAAAAGGCAGTTTTCGACTCACCGTACGGCTGCCGTATATAGCAAATTTGACCGAGGTATAAATGACAATCCTGAGTTTGGTCAAATTTGTGCTTTCTGATCATTATGTGAGCATTATGCAAATTACATGCAATTCAATTTCCCCATGATTTAGCAATTGCATGTTCCTTTAATATATTTAATTGGCTTGTGTATCTGCCACCTACATGTACCTGTCTCTGCCAAATAAAAGTTTTGATGATTTTTTTTTTATCAAACCATCACTCATATTTCTTTCTCTCATGGAAATATTGCTGGAAGCAGATAAGAATTTTACTTGACCTTTCTTTAAAAGAGAAAACACAATATTTTGTCACTCAGATTTATAGAGCTGTACAAGCACCTAACAAGGACTATGTCTGCAAAGAGAATTTGACATTGGAAGGCATAACAAAGTTCTACCAGCGTCTACCAGCATGTCAAAAATATGAAAACTGCATTCCCTTAAATGCCTACCAGGGGGGATTTATCTGATTTGAACATTGTATTCCCAGTCAACAGTGTCCAGATTTGAAGGACTACACAAGCAAATAGTCACGCAGAAGAAGTTAGAGTTGAAAATAGCTAAGGGCCAGGGATTAAACCATGATCTTGAAATTGGAATTCGATATCAAGTTGGCCAACATCAAAACAGTTAATTCTACTGAATCGTGAAGAGAGAATAAATTTGGCATTGCTGAAAAACAACTACATGAGGATAGATGAGGAAGTCTTCACTATTTACAATTCTTTTGACCTAATCTCTGGATAAGATCTGTACTTTCTACAAAAACAATAAAGGGTCACTAGAATAAGACAAAGACTTGTTCAGTTCTGCTGTAACAACCATGGAGGCAGAGGTGATATATGCTTTATATTATCAGTGAGAGCAATTACTGATTCCGTATTAGCAAAGCTCATATATACTATTTTTCTAAAATTCTCAAAATCAATGAACAATAACTGAAATATTTTACGGCTAAAGTTTGTTAACACCCAGCATGCTACTGGTTAAGCTCCAGTCAAGTGAGATATCTTTTTGGTGAAGTCATCTAACGAAAGTCTGAGATTGTTCCTCTCTTACTACACAGCATGGTGTTTTAATAACATGCCTCGCTCTTACTGAAAAATGCTTACTATTTCTATGCTCAAGAAGTAATTAGCTACATGCCTGTGTAAGATTTCCATTTTGATAAGTTCAGGGTTTGTGAATAAAGATGAAAGAATGTCAATGGTGTAGAATAGCATAAAGTATTCTGTGCAGTTTCCACATCTTCCTTCAGAGCTGGTCTTGCATGTTTTAAGAATTTTTTTTCTATTTTGGTGTAAAATCAGAACAAAAAGTAAATGTATTAGTTTGGAATTTGGAAATGACTATCCAACATTATTGTACAATTACAGTCTTCTGCCAATAGAATTGTTACACATAAGAGGTGGTACTTGAAAAGGTTTGCATCAATAGATAAAAGCAAGGCATACAGAGTTGAGCTGTATTGCACTTAAAAGGTGGATAAACGGGTAAAAAAGTTTGCAAACCTGATAAACTAATGAATATTGTGCATTTTAAAGCCTCTTGCACTTTTACCTATAAAAAGCCCTCTCTCATACCCACACTCTCTATTGCATGTTACCTGTTGTAAAAAAAATTCGGAAGCACAAGAATGGAACATTCACACACAAAGGGGACATGTCTCCTTAAAAATAATGTTACAAAGTCTGATCTTGCTTGGGGTACAGAAATGTCAGGGAATCAAAACAAGGCAGAGTGAGGAGTGTAATCCAACAACAACATTACTTCTATACCTCATGGCTGTATTCTTTCTGATTTCTCAGTCTAAATGGACCCTAATCAGAAAGCAATCAGAGCTATATAGGGTACATACAGCAGAGTGATTCTTTTTTCCTCTGTATTATCTGATCAACACTGATTCTACCAATACAAAACAACCCCACTGGCAATGTTGGGGTAACACCTTGCTCTTATAAATAAATTGGTCCACGTTCTAATCTCACATTGCCCGCTTACAGTTTCCAACTATATGCTTTTCAGACTAAAGTTTCATAACCCCATATTATTATTTTTTTTTTTGGGGGGAGGGGGTCAGACTGTCTTTCTTAACCCCATACTATTTGCTTAGCAGGGATCAACACATAACCCTAGACTATTGCACAGCTCATTGATATTGACCATTTTGCCACACAGTACAAAATTTTGACTTCTGTTATTGGTTAATTTTTTGTTTGTCTGATTTCATTTCAAACTACAGCTCCTAGCATTGTCTGGATATAGCACAGCAATAAACTGGCTAACCCTGCTTTTCAGCAGGGCCAGATAGTACCATCAGTCTGAAACCAAATACCCTTTTTACACAGGATTTTCTTAGCCCCGGACTATCGCTAACCTCGTACTATCCTTAACCCGGTACCGGTATGGGTACCGGTAGGAAGTAATTCCTTAAAAAGCTGTGTGCGCTATGAACGCCTAGCTTAGCCGGGTAATATAGGAGCGCCTTGCGCACCTAACAAGGTGGATATGTGCGCAATATAAATACCCTATATTATTATTATTATTATTAACCCCGTACTATTTTTTTTCCTTTTCAAACATGCCAAATTGTTATTGCTAACCCCGGATAAGGAATGCTTACTTTTCACACACGAAACTCGCTAACCCCGGACTAGTGGTAGCTCATGAATATTCACGAGCGCACTGAGGGGCCATTCGGGTCATATCCAAAATCGCGCGCGCTTTAAATACATTTGTTGATCATTCGTAGTACAAGTACTTCACTCGGAATTGTTTACCGGCTATACGATAGACCTATGCTTACCCCTGATTGAACAACAGGGCCGGCTCTGTTGCGGGGCATGAATGGGAGCGCTTAGCCCACTTTCATTTTACACTAGCGATCTTAACCCCGTACTATCGCTCTTAGCACCGCAATTGCTGGGATAACCCTGCTTTTTTGCAGGGCCAAATAATCCTGTACTAAAGGTGGGGTTAGCCCACTTTGCAAAAATGCTGTGTAAAAAGAAAATGGGCTAAGCTTAACCCAGTACTATAGGTGGGGCTAAATGGCAATTTAGCCCCACCTATAGTACGGGGTTAAGGAAATTTTAGCGTGTGTAAAAAGGGTAAAAGTGGGCCAAGCTTAACCCCAGGATAATGGTGGGGCTAGGACCACATCTCCCCCCCCCCCTTGCTCCACCTATTTCCCAGGGTTAAGGAAAAATTTTGTAGTCTGAAAAAAGTGAAAAGCACATTAGATTATAGATGCTGACAAAGAAAATAAAACAGAAATGAGGAATCAGATTTCATAAAAATAAAATACTGAATATAAAAAGAATGTCCAGAAAGAAATATGTGAGTGAAGAAAGACAAGTAATAACACAAATTCTAAGAGCCAAAGGTAGAAGGTAAGTTTAAAAATCAAGACAAGTTTTGAAAGTAGCAATTGCTTTTGCTTGGTTTTTGCTTGATTCCATATGCATAAAAATAAGCGAGCAAATGCTAGCTAGTAACAGTCAGACCGCAGGTCCCTATGCTAATGAGCAAAAAGGCCAGATTCATCCAAATCATCTCGTGGCTGAATCCTCCTCCTTGCAAAATCTCGTGATTCGTGAGATTTTCTTTCCCTAAGAATTTACCTGTTTTAACCTCAAGTTAAATGAAATATTATTGCACCATCAGATAGAGTAAAAGTTACTCTTTCATATTGGTCATTTATTTTGTATACAATATTTTGTTAAATAAGTAAATTTCTGACCTGAAATTGTGCCTCAAAACTGAATTTTCCTCCTCTGTTTTCTTTTGCAAATTGTGCAAAACTTTTTATTTTGAGCCTCAATGATATCTATATCACCATAAAGCTGAACTTCTGTACTTTCTCACAATGCCACTCTTGATATGCGGCACCTTTTAATCGGGTCAAGATCACACTTTTCCCACCAAGGTACAAGACGAGATTTCTGAAATTTTGTATTTGCATGAAATCCAGAGTTCTGATTGGCTGGATAAGGTTCACAGAACAACAGGCGCGGGGTATTTGAGGAGATTACCACATGGGAAGTGTGACCTTCCCACGAACCCAGGCACTGGAACCGTAGGAATTTGCCATTGTGTGGTCTTTTTGACCAATCAGAGTGCAGTATACTTGTTTTCAAGCTGCTTTATGTACTTGGCAAATGAAAAGTGTGATCTTGACCCGATTAAACCAATTCTTATTTTGAAACCTATATCATTTCAAAGCATACATATTCAGCTTTATCATGATATAAAAATTTGGGCTCAAACAAAAATAAAGTGTGAAAATAGCAGCTTTTGTCAGGTGAAAATATTTATTTTGTAGCATATTTTAGATCAAAATTTTAACCTATATTACAAAATCTTTGAATAAATCCAAACACATGACCTGAAAGAATGATTCTTCTTCTTTACAATGGTACCAAATTCATGAAATTCGATGCATAATTAGAGCAGCAATGACCGAATGAAAAGAGGTGTTTTGGTCCGCATCAAGCTCATTAAATATGCAAAACATCTCAAGTCATGAATATCACTTGGATGAAAGAAGCCACTTTCTTGGGACCTGCAGTCTGACTGGTAAGTTCAAGCAATCGGTAATTGACTCTTAGCACTTCCCTGACAATTAGGCTATTGCTAAAAAGTGTATGCATAATACGAACATTTTGCTTGTGCGTTTAAGCACTTGCTTGGTTTTTTTTTTTTCAAGCTTCGTCAGAGCAGCTTGAGCGTTTGCTTGATCAGGGCGTTCACGTTTTTTAATCATGTTTATGCTCCAGAGAGTGAACCCCAAGGTGTACAGTAATCTACATGTACATGTTTTCTTCCTAGTAAGTGCAAACCAAATGCCAAATATATAAATTTATTAAAAAGAAGTTAGTTTGACACTAAGTCCATGCACGTGGATATGGATTCATGCAAGAATTTTCCACAGGCGATGCACGCAATTTACGGTACAAACATTCGCTGCTTCCCGGCCAAGGCCGAGGCAACCATCATGTACGTAGCAATGTAAACAAAGCGACACAATCATGCAAGCAATGGCAGTATTTGTCGCCTTTGGAAGAGTTTGCCACTGCGCAATGTATTATCTGTGTATCAAAATTTTGTACATAGCTATTGGCGCTGAAAAAGCATAGTAATAAAGGTCAAAAGCATAGTGGCGTAATTAGGTGTAAAAATCGTAAAAACTACTCTTTTTCCTAATAGTTGGCAACTCTGGAACCGGTTTCCAGTAAACTAGTTTTTTAGATTTGTAATGAGAACGGTGTCAGTGTCACACATTCCAAACGATTTGAGCATGTCAATTCATGGTCAGTTTAGGACCATTCAATGTCACCTGTCATCTCTTATATGATAATATTTGGCTCACAGCACTGATCCACATGTGTTGGTTAGACCATGTGTTTATACTTCCATTTTTTAACACAGGACAACGTTTTGATATGCACATGGTAAACACAAATAAAAAATAACGTTCACAGTTGCAGAATAGAGTTCATGCTTGCAAGAATGTGTCTCTACTTTGCAAGGACAGAAGATTGTATGAGTGAAAGATCACACTTTGTACATTAAAAGGATGCTGTTTTCATTCTTCCTCCAAAATGTATTTTCTGAGAATTTTCGACCTCAAAACACACCTTTCAGCATATCTCCATTTCCAACCAGCATTCTGATTTTGGGTTTATATGAAAATGAGAAAGGAAACAACATATCTTAAACATTTTCAAACAAATAAACTGTCTCAAAAACATTTAGCATGAACACAACCACAGAAACCTGTTTTTTTTTCTTCTTCTTCTTCCTCCCCACCCCCTCCATAATTGTCTTTGAGATAGATCTTGAAATCTGATGCAAGGTCAGATTCAAGTATGGAAGAAATTTAATAAAATTACCAACAAACATCCATTTTCTTCCAGACAAAACACAATGTCATCTCTGTCAGTCAAAAATCCAGTTTTGTGTATATACATACGTCTTTTTGAACATCCAGATCTTCAAATTGGTGTGCTTGTTTGAAATCACATGAAAAAAAATGATCTTTTTGTTCAAGACCTACATATATTGCCTTTCTTGAAAACAGCATATCAATGCATCTCCTGGAAGCAAATCCAATTGCAGCTAAATATGCTAAATATGGTTCTCTATAATTTGTCATGATTAAAGTAAGGCAACAAATTTGATCAGCATTAATAGAATTAACATGCATTTGTATGGGGGTATTCATGAACTATGACAGCAATGAGTTTCAGGAAACAGTTATTCACTATGACCACATAGGTAAACAAATGTGTTTGTTTGAAAAACCTTTCTATGTCAAGGCTTCATCCTACTTGAGATCATCATCTTCTACATACTCTGATAATTCAGTGTTGGTTGCCATGGCAATACTGAGCTGACTGAAGCTCTCTCCTGACCAGTACTAGAGCAAGAAGAAAGATGACCACAAAAGGTGGTTTCAGACCGCCTCGAAGTTCGTCAGTCCCAGGTATTCTCTGATCGGGAAAGTTAACCCGATCAGAAAATACCAGGTATTTTGGTAATGTGAAAGCAAACTACGCGTAATTTCCCCGGAAGAAAATACCCGCTAAATAGTAGGTACTTGGCAAAATTACGAGAACTTTCACGGGGATTTTTCCAAGGTCGCAGGTATTTTGGCAATGTGAAAGCAATTTACGGGAACTTTTAGCCCAGCGTGTCGTTGGGCGCGGGCGCCGTGGGTGGCTGCTGGGCTAGTGGTTTTGAATCTCGCGCCTTGCCTGCTTATTAGACCATACTGCGCATGCTCCTAACTTCAGGAATTTATCCCGAAGAGTATGTTTCGGGGCGGTGTGAATGCAGGAATAATTAATGGGTATTTTTTAGCCTAAAAATGTTCTCGTAATTTAACGGGGATTCTTGTGATCGAGGCGGTTTAAAACCGCCTAAACAGTGTTAGGAATGTGTACAAATATTCTTTCTGCCTGATTGAGTGTGATCACCCTGGAGGTATCCTCACTTGGTGACCTCGATGACCTCATAGCCGAGGTCACGCCCTTCTGAGGTCACTCTGGATACTTTCATTCTTAATCTTATCTTTGTTATTCTAGCTGAAAGCCAGACATGAAAATTGCACCAATCTTTCTCCATGCACTGCCCTTTTCATTTCACTTTCAAATCTTGCTTGAGTTTGTGCAATCATCTACTTGTTACTACATGCATGGACGATAGTGTTTAACTATTTCATACAATGTAGTTCATGTCAAGAAAACTTTTCCTTTTCTATTGAATATATCATTGTTGGTACTGAGAACTGAAAATAATGCAGTAAGCCTTCATCGAGTCTGTTTTACCTTTCATAGCTTCATCCATCTGATCAATCAATTCCTGATACTAGTATAAGCTAATGCAAAAGTATAATGCCATATGAGAGACATTAATGTCACTTTGTAACAAGTCAATTTGCTGATGGTGCCAATGACATGGACATGGTATTATCTTTAGAAGCAATTAGATTAGTGTACCATTATAGAGCATGTCAAAACAACATGCCAATGTTTGAATGCTCTCCAGGGCTAGACATACCTGCCCAAGGTGACAGTCCAACTGGATGAGTTTGTTGAGACCTGTTCACATTCACCTACCTCAACCTCTCCTCAATAAGCCCATTCAATGGGAACAGGTTCAACATGACTGTGAGCATTCCAAGATGCAGGAAAGGTCTAAGGCACCGTTCTCAATATGTTCCTAAAACTAGTTTACTGGAAACTAGTTTAACGCGTAGTGAGAACGGTCGAAGCGGTCTTGGAAGCGATCTTCCAAACCAGTTCGGAAAACCACCTTGCGATGTAGTTTTCAAGAGCTGTCGAGAGTTTCAAGAGTGTCGAGCTTCAAATCAAAATCGGCAGCACGTCACGAATGATCCACAGCCGTGCAATCATTTTCTTTGTCCCAATCCCACATTGGAAATATAAAAAACATGATGATCCTATGACACACCTTAAGACGAGCTTGGAGGAGAGTGACGGTCCCATTGACACATCAAATGACGCAACGAGGTAAAGTGACTTAATATGACGCAAATATGGGTCAGTCTTGTGATGGACATTTTGCGTCCATGACGGAACTGTGTGTCACAATTCTGGGGAACATGACGCAACCCTGATGCATCATTCTCGGGAGGTCAAGATGTCTGATGTGCGTCAAGCAAATGACAAAAGCATAAAGTGAACATTTCTACCTCTTGATATTATATTGTGTTAATCTGATGGGGACTCACTTTTCTTGTCTACATGGTTCATATCATCACCTTAGAGGCCTAAAAACACTTGATATATTTTGTTAATGTCACCATTATACAGCTTTGACAGCATACTTTCAGTTTGGAGGATCAGCAATTGTAGGTATAATTGGAAAAATGTACTGTTTATCATTTTATAGTGACCTACCATTGTTGACCATCAATATCCGATTCTTTTCACCACAATTAGGTGCTATAAAAAAAATTGAACAAACTCTCCTTCATAACCATTAACTTTTCAGGTGTGCGCACCAAGGGTCTTTGAAGTAGGCCTACTCCAGAAACCAAACAAGGGCTTCACATAATAGGTACTCTTATTCTAAAAAGTAAATCCAAGTAAATCAGCAGTCATTGGCATTCTTGGCATACCTTAAGATGGTTTAAGGTGTTTTGATGTCTTACAGGAGATTGCTATTACCTCCTACATACATGCCCAGTTGTCAAGCCAAGACAATTACCACCTCTTAAAATCCACACCTTTACACCTGTGGATAGTTAACCCTGGCCAGCTCGCTGGATTCATTGGTCACTTGCTCACTAATTTTAGCACTCAATGCCTAGTTCATCCCTTCTTAGCAAACACTGTGTGCATAGTAGAACTAGAATAGCAGATCACTAATACAATTCCAATTTCAATTGACTCAGATTGTTAATAGTATGTTGAGTAGTACTTTTTTTCATGCAAAGCAAATTAGAATTTTTTTAAAAAAAGTGTAATTCAAACAATGGTCAGAAGCAATTGTGAGGTTCATTAAATCACAGATCAATTAACTGAGCTTCTTCAACATACAAGTGATTAGGTGCAATCTTTCCATTGCAACATGGTTCCAAGTGAGTTAATTTTCTGTTGAGTGTTTTTCTATGGGGGGATTTAGAACTGGGAAATATTGCAATTTAGAAGACTTAACCTTTAAATTTTGATAAATATATGTTCAATCACAGGTTCAATAGTGCAATCATAATCATAATTATCATTATTTATAACAATACCAGTGTCTAATCACATGTAAAATGTTTGAAGACTTATCATACTAATAATTAGAACAGTTTTAATCCCTGTGAGGCAAAAATCCCTGCAATTGTACTGTAACTCATGATGATAATTGAAAATGCTTCGACACTGAACTATGCTATTGTTGGTGAATTTCTCAGAACTTCCTTACCAGTACGCATTGTGATTGGTTGCATGAGAGGGGGAGGTTGGATACTGGGAGGTAATCACTGGTAGTCATTTGTGATGTGGTTTAGTGATAAGGTCATGAGGTCAGTGAACTATACCCCCACAACCACAGTATGAACTTGACTTTCACTTCAAATACAACAATGGGAGCAGAACCCTGACCAGATTTAAGTGAAATCTATTAGAATTAATTTTAAAATACCTGAAAAAATCATCTGGGATTGAATACTTCCCATTTAATGGAATTACTGAGGTTTGTGGTCAAGTGGAGAATTCTCTGGATAGTGTCCATGTTACTCTTGGTCCTTGCCAATAATCTGCCTCCCTTGACCCAGGTGTATAAAGTGGGACTCTGTTACAAGCTCTTTGCTATTGAATGCATCGCATCAGATAAGAACAAAAATGAACTTTATAACCCCTTTTCTTTTTTTAAGGAAAGGCATGTACATGTAGGCACACCATGTAAATGGAGTTTCATCTGTTGCAAATCACTCTCTGGGTAGGGATTTCTATTCAGATTTGAAAATAATTTTGTTTATAAGCTGATAACTTGACAACCACTTTCTAGAGGGCTGTGACTGTACAAGTGCCAATGTGTTTATAGTGTCTACACTATAAATGAAGACTACAGATCTGCAAAATTGCTTATTCACCTAAGCATCTCCTGATAAAGCAGTGCTATACCACATACAACATGGATTTTAATAACTACATGTCACACCTTCCATTGTTGAACAGCAAGAGCAATGATGGTGTGTGGTGTGAATGACTCTAAAGTGGAATACCATCGTCTCATCAATCAGTACCCTTCCACTTTACACCACTGACAAGGAAGACACACCAATACCCATCAAGCAATCTATCATTATTTACAAAACATTCAACAAGGAGTTTTCAAACCTCCCTTTATACACTGTATAGTCTCTATGCATGAACCACAAGCAAGGTCCACCATATACACCTAGCATAAAGGTTGTTGTACTCCAGCATACTTTCACTCAGCAACCATGTTAAGTCTAATCAAGTCAACGTTGGTGTGTTTTTAGACCTACCATAATTATAGAGTATCGTTAGAGAATCCATTAAAAAAAATTCCTCCATTCAAGAGATATAACAAGTTACCATTTACACTAAAATACCCTTTAAACTTGGTGTTAGCAGTAGAGAAGAGCTCATTCTCAGCATGTAGTAGGTCTATGTTCTCAGAAACTTGACTAGATAAGAACAAAAACCCTTCCTCCTGCAAAGAGTTTATCATACTATGTAATTTCAGAACTTGAATGATTCTTGACTACACAAATTCTAAAATTCATGCCTTTGTCATAGCAATTACCAATGGGAAGGTGGTGCATAAAACTTGTCAATATTCCTAACAGTAATATTGGCACAAAATATAACACACTGAAACAAAGTTTAAAAAGCAATACATCTGAGTGTAACCACACTAAAACAAATCTATGGAGTAAATGATAACATATTTCCAGCAATTGATTAGGTCTACAGACAGACTCTTGATACACCAAATTAATATTTCTTGCCCAAGTTCTCATTATCTGATGGGCTCCATAACACAAAATGAATGGCTAATGAAGATCACAGTTGCATATTAAAGGGTCTAAAGACTGATCAGTGACCCATATTAAAACACAGTTGTTCCAAATTTACAATTCATTACAAATCATGTTACAGGGTCCTGTATATGTCCTAAGGATCGAGTCAACTACAACTGGTTCACAAAGTATCATAGTAATCACAATCCATTCATTTGTTCCTGTCAGCTGGCGCATCACTCTTTCCAAATCAACCATGTCAAGTTCAATTTCCTTTGGAGAACAAAAAAGTGTTCATGAAAGGTCCCAGAATAGACAAGTCTGACATATAGACTAGCTTTTAACCCTTCCTCCTCCCCCTCTATCAGACAACACATTAGCTCAATCTGTGACCATTAGATAACCAATCCATCAACTTTCATATCTGCAATAGATCTCTACGATGATGTGCATGAACTTAACTCTAACTTGACATTCATTTCCCGATGACAATTAAAGATGTTTCATTTGATATCAGCCCTATTTTTCCTTCCTCTAGGCTTGAAGGGCATGATGAATGTAGCAAAACAAGTTTTGTGCTTTTGCCCTTTTCACTTGTTGAGGATTCATTTCCAATTGATTATTGAAGACTTCTTTTGTTCAGAATCAAAGTAGGTATATCTGTTATCAATACATGCACATCATTTCAGTCTATCAAATGAAAACAATATTCACATAACAGGGTCAGTCAATTAAATTCAATTCTTAAAGTGAAATGTGATTGAGTTTAAAAATTAGAATTTTAAGAATAACACAACAGATTATGATTCTTAAATACACACTACATACATTATGGCAAATTTATTGATGACCTAGACCACTCAACACTTGCAGTTTTTTAAACATGAATTAACTCACACTATAATATTGCTTTAAAAAATAGAACAAAAATTAAAGGAGTGTGTACATTCAGATAATATGAACAATCTTACAAATATTTACTCAAACTGTCACTATGGAGACCAACTTCTTGAAACTGCAAGAGAGCGAGAGAGAGAGAGAGAGAGAGAAAGGGGGGAAATAAGCACAATGAAGGAAGGCAGAGAGAGAAGACAATTATTGGAGAAAGAAGGAGAGTAAGTATCTGACAGGCTATACCCTTGAACCCTACATACATCATATCAAGTATTTGTGCTACAAAGGTTGGACTAAGAATATATCTGTGCCGATGGCAGGCCAGATATGACTGGGGTTAGCAAAATGTTTTTTGATCTGCTGTAACAGGGTTTGCTGGAGGACAAAGGCTATAGGAAGAGGATGTCTCAGGCAGCCTGGGTTGCTTGACATCTGGTGACCTATGTCTGGTAATGAGACTCATTGCATCTGGTATGCAAAACACAGAGGAGGGAGGGGTTCAAATATAATACAGATGAGATGGTTTCTGCTGCTTGTGATGAAGATAGAGGTGATGGTAATGTTGTGGCCGCTGCTGTTGCTGTTGCTGCCGCTGGCGGTGGTGGTGGTGGGCTGGCAGGGGATAGTTGTGATAACGATAGTGATTTTGATGGTGACATTGATGGGTATAATAGTTATGATGCTGGACTGATGATGGTCATGGTTTAGTCATGATGGTTGTGGTAGCAGGAGTGGTGGTGATATTAGTATTGTAAATGATGTTGTAATCATGACTTCTGTATGTGACCATCAAATATGATAATTGCCAGTTTTCTAATGATTGAATTCAGATTGTAAAGAAATATAGCAGTAATTGCATGGGATAATTTCAATTAACTTAAACCATTCTACAATGCCTATTATTAATATTAATAGGCCTATATGGTTGATTTTATTCAAATCATATCAATAATAATAATAAATAATAATGTTTTATTTACCCAGGGTAGCCACTTCAGTTAGGAAACTGCTCTACCAGCGGGCCCTGCATAACATAATAATGTTATTATTACCCTTCTCCAATCTAAATGCTTGAGCGCCTAGCAAGAAGGCAGAAGATCCCATTTTTGTAAGTCTTTGGTATGACTCGGCCGAGGAGCGAACCCACGACCTCCCATTCGCGAGGCGGGTGCTCTACCACTGAGCCACCATGACAATTGTCTCCACCAATCAAACTTCGTAATTGTAACAACATTGAGACCTTCAAATCTGAACTCTTTAAAGGAGAACTATATTGAAAATCGTAAAAATTGAGAATCATATATCAAATCAAAGGAGAAAATAAGGAGAACACGATGGTGTACATCATTTATCATGGAGACCGATGGAACTCAGTTAATTGATAGTTTAAAGTTTTCTCTCTGAATGCTTCAAACACGCAGAATTACGTCCGCGAAATTGGGGATTTTTTATGACGTCACTTTCTGTACGAGAGGTGTGATTGGCTCTCCCACGTGAAGCTCCACTTGCATGCAAAACCTGTTGCGAGGGTACGTTTTCTCCACATTGTCACTGAATACTTCGATCACGAAATGAAAGATAACCCAGAATTTTATCTAGATTTGGATTTTCAAATTGATGATTTTGAAGATGAAGAGAATGATGATGAAGTGAACAACAAAGTGACGTAGTTGGGGGTAAATTGGGGGAATCGATGATGATGAGTCGGACAATTCAACTTGCAACACGATCACATGCCGATTCGCTACCAACTCATGCAGCTGCTAAGTTCTAGCTACACCGCGCGTGCCAAATTGAATTCACGAAAATGACTTACCACACTGTCCAGACAGAGTCTCTTACTTCTGTGACTATGAAGAAGGAAAATAATGATAAAACTGTACTTACAAATAAGTGAATGTAATCCGAACCTGAAGGCAAATCAACTCAACGAATAGCAGCAGACGATATGCACCGATGATAAACTTCATGTGGCTGGGATAGATTGTCACTCGTTCTGTTAGATGTAATTTTTATCTCATTAATTTGACAAAATTACGAAACTCGGGGAATTATTTATCTATATAAAAATATAGTAACATCTCGTATAATTTTTAAATTACGATAAAACGTTTTTTGAAGGAAAACGTTGAGGGAAATTAAATTTAGATGTAAAAGATCCCCAACATGCGTAGCTTGATTGAGAGCTGTGCAACACGTGCATAGATCTACTCTCTCAGCCAAGGCGAGAAAGCGATATGGCATGTTTGTGATTTTGATTACGATCACATATACGAGCTTTTAAAAGGTTTTATCGTAATTTAAAAAATAATACGAGATGGTACTATATTTTTATATAGATAAATAATTCCCCGAGTTTCGTAATTTTGTCAAATTAATGAGATAAAAATTACATCTGACAGAACGAGTGACAATCTATCCCAGCCACATGAAGTTTATCATCGGTGCATATCGTCTGCTGCTATTCGTTGAGTTGATTTGCCTTCAGGTTCGGATTACATTCACTTGTTTGTAAGTACAGTTTTATCATTATTTTCCTTCTTCATAGTCACAGAGGTAAGAGACTCTGTCTGGACAGTGTGGTAATTCATTTTCATGAATTCGATTTGGCAAGTGCGGTGTAGCTAGCACTTAGCAGCTGCATGAGTAAGGTAGCGAATCGGCATGTGATCGTGTTGCAAGTTGAATTGTCCGACTCATCATCATCGGCGTAATTCCCCCAATTTACCTCCAACTACGTCACTTTGTTGTTCATTTCATCATCATTCTCTTCATCTTCAAAATCATCAATTTGAAAATCCAAATCTAGATAAAATTCTGGGTTTTCTTTCATTTCGTGATCGAAGTATTCAGTGACAGTGTGGAGAAAACGTACACTCGCAACAGGTTTTGCATGCAAGTGGAGCTTCACATGGGAGAGCCAATCACGCATCTCGTACAGAAAGTGACGTCATCAAATTCAAGTCAATTCAGAGACCGATGCGAGGCATATTTCGGAGAGGCATTTTGAGCGTTTTTTAATCGGCGATTTTCACCTTATGTATTATTTTCGTTATTTTTGAATGACCCACTGATAATCCCCACATCATTACCTTTCCATTGACATATAATAAGACCTCATTCATAATCAATATAGTTCTCCTTTAAAGACCCATTTTTTCCAGCAACTGTGAATAATGTGTGACATATTGGGGAGCCAACACCTTTGAATATTGTTTTAAAGATAAATGGCATTATATCCCTTACTTAAAATTGTCGCATTGAGAGTGTACACAAGAAGAAAAAGCATAGTTTTACTATGAAAAACGTTTGCCATGAAATAGTTCATTTTCCTTGCTGACGTCACACATAGTCCATTTTTTCCCTAGGGAAAAATGAACTATATACGTTTTTTAGACCCCCCCTCGATTCGCGAGCTGTGCGACGCGATTCGCGAGCTGTGCAACGCGACGCGCTCTGGCTGAGCTAGTACTCATGACCAGGCGCTGCATGCATGCCACGGGACAGTTTCGGCGAGCTAGCTGCGCTGGGGACGGTACGCACTAATCAACGGTCCGCTTGCATTTGCAGAAACTGCCATCTTTTGATCGAGAGTTTTGGATCGCTTTATTTTTCTGCAACTTCATACAGGATAATTAAATTGCGAGAAGCATAACAAGGTGAGTCAATTAAGATCCGATGTAACTAACGTTAGCCGGCCACCCGGGGCCGGCCAGCGCATTGCAATTTGACTTGAGTGAAAAAGCAGCAAGAGCGCAGCTCAGCGGACCTCCCATTAACCGGAGTCGGGTAGAAGCGGCGCGCAGCCTACCGGTACCCAGGAGCTTTAGCTCAGGCACTAGGTTGGACTGGCAATATCGGGAAAAATAGTAATTGCCAGACCAACCTCGCATGAATATTTCCCACTATACTTTCTCAAAGCCTGATATATTTGTATACTATACAAATGCTATTCATCATCAACATCACTAATGAGATTGAGAATGCCAGATGACTATAATCCAACAAAATGTAATCAACTTCGAACAATAAATCAGCCAAATTTGACAAGAGATGCCCATTTCAACTCTGGATTTCCTTGACAACCTTTTTTGTTTCTTCCGCAACAGCCTCCAGTGCTTTAATGAGCAAATTGACGGTTTACTCACTTATATCATAGAAGGCAGGTATGAGATTTCAAACGGCCCTATCTCATGAATGAAGGGAATTGCATAGGTGGGTTTTCCGCCATTTGACAGAGAGGAATCTTCTCTACTTTGCATTTTAAAATTGGTGTGATTGGTTTAATATTGGCGTCAGACTTTATGAAGAACCAATGATAGTTCATATGACATTTTTGTCAAACTTGATATTTTCATTCCCAGCCTATTAACTATCATAGCTATTGTGATGTGAGACTGACTTTTCAATGCGACCGGACCACATCATACTTTAACAGGGATATACTGATGTCTGGATGTAGCACATGTTACAAATACAGCATGTACAAATGGTTACGGTATACAGTGAAGTAGGTTTTTTATTACTAAAAGAAAAGGAACAACATACACTGATAAGCAAATTACATGCTGCGATATTTGTGCAAACACGACGAACTTCAAATTTCATCTATTTCAATACTGGACTTAACAAAATTGTTTCCAGCACGATATCGTGCTACAGAGTTCGTGAATAATTTGTTGACCGTGTGCTTTTTACGGCCGGTGCGCATAGCCTACAGAGCGTCAGCAATTCACTCAAATGGGAAAAGTAACTCGAAACTTTCCCATATGTGTATAAAGCAACTTAGCATAATGAGTCCCAGCTAAAAAATCACAGGCCCAAGTACAAGTGTATAATATACATCTGGAATCCTATAAATCAACTAGGCCAATAACAATCACATCTGCCCCAAACAACAATCCACTCTAACCAACCTTGGTCAACACCAATTTTCTTCAATTAGATTGAACTTGAAAGGTTTATTAGATCATATTACAACCATGATTAGTTATAACCGGCCTCATTCCTTGACAAGCCACTGCAACCAACTATAGTGTAGCGTTTGGGTTCTGATTGACGAGTTGGTGGAATGATTGGGAAGGGTTAATAGCGGTTGAACAGGTGATGACAGAGGTATGGTTGACTGACAGCCCCTTCTCATGTTGATCCATTTATCATATCACTTTAGCAGATAAACTACATGTAGTTGAAAATAAATCATATAAACATTCAATATATTCCTTAATTGCTTTCTATCTCATCTGTCTATCATATACTACCTTTTATTTTCTCTGTAATAGAACAGATTTCGAAATGCATCATAAATGCGGTACTTTTCAGAACATTAAGAAAAAAAATCTATGGAACTTACTAATGGTTTGTTTTTAAAAAAGGCTTCAATAAAAAGAAAATCTGAATGGGGGCTCCTTTGCACACAATTGTACTGAACTTTGTACCAAAAGAGTTTCTCTTACTACTTATTAAGAGTATTTGGGACAACTTTTGGGGGAGATGTAATTACATCAGTGAGACAGAGCCCATGTCATGTCAAAATTAATAGAAAAGAAAGATTTATTTCAACAAACATGATATTCCTAGGCTCAATAGAATGCAAGTAAAGCAAAACGAAATGAAAAGGTAGTTCTGCTAAAGACCTTGGAGCAGTTTGTTGTCACCTGCTTGTAGGGAGTGAAATAGAAATATTGTAACAAAGTGGTTTATAGCACAATAAGATGAGCATGTTTTGCAGTCTATGCCTCATTACTCCTTCTCTGTTGTGTGGGAGTATACAAGGGTGCATCATCCCATTATGGAGGTGTTCACATATGTCTAAAGTGTTCATACCATAAGAGATTACTTTGAAGTGTCTGGGGTTTTTCAGTCTAGCATAGAAAAAAAATTAAAAAGAATTTGGTATTACTATCGGTTTAGATATTTCAGATAATTGACAAACGATTTCATATTGCACGATTTGAGAATTGCATCGCTGTAGTTAACATTTCTTTGCATAATAAAATCATCATTGGTATTTGCTTTATGAACTTCTTCATTCACTCAATAGTAATGATGTCAGAAGGACATGTGTGAAATGCTTCTGTGACATCTCCCCTATTCCTCTAGACAAAACACAGACAGGATAGCTTCAAAGTCAAAGAGATTCAAGAGATCAAAATAGCCTTTTGAAAGAATTACTTTGCAACTATTATCACTAAATGTATTTTCACTCTAGATTCCCTTGGGGTAGGCCTACAACATATTGACTTAAATAGTACTAACCCAAAATTCTAAAGCAATTTGTTTATTCTTTACTTTCTTTCAATATTTCATTCTATGGCAAAGTACAAATTTGCAAGGTCACAGTGAAACAAGTGTGGGATTTCTTTTTATTAGAAACATGTATCTGCTTCTACCACACCTCTCTTGATCTGACCTAATAACTACAGGAGATGGGGCATTAAGTATCAATCCAATCTATGCTAATTATCACACTCCCACAGATCATAGAATATTATCCTTCTGGCATTTTAATGGTTTTTCTCAGTCAATAGCTCCAAGACCTACCCATCTACATCTTTGTGTACACATGAACATGGTAACACATGTATTCATTTTGAATGAATAAATCTCTTTGGATTTATATGTTCACATATATTTACTCTATTTTTACTATCTATTTACTATCTCCTTTTCATTTTATCATAATTTCAATTGATTTTCAATTCATGAGACATTCACCCATATCACTAGAATATGAAGTTGCTAAACTCTTCTGAGGGTCGTATTTTGATATTCCTAAATGGTCTTAGGTCTTAGGTCGTTTACGCGACCTCAAGCCAGAATCATGATTTGAATCATGATTCAAAACACAAACATGAATCACAATATCACAGAATCAGCGTTTAGACGACCTTAATTCTAATAATAGTGCGCAGTTTGACAGAGGAAGTTTTTCGCACGTGTTTCGGCTCTTGAAAAAATCTCTTTGCTTCCAGAATTTCGTCTATATCTCATTTTGTTTACTTTTATCATAGGGTCCATTTTTCTATTCATCTTGTCGGTTTATCGAAAATGGTGTTCGGAAGTGAATTTCAGCGTAGATCCAATTTAATATTGACACTGTTAAACTGAGATCATTGTCTGTCCAGTTAATTAATTTACTAGAACTTGAAGTTGAAGACATTACCAAAAATGAAATGTAGTGGACGATGCGATGACCAACGCAGAACTTGAACATGACAAGAAATGCATGCATCGCACATAATTATGTACAAACACTGAGCATATAGAGCGCCTTGAGCTTGGCAAGAGTCAAACGGACACAGTGACTTCATAGAATCATGATTCAAATCACGATTGCATTTATACAACCTTTTTCGTTCGTGATTCTACAAAAACGTCTTTCCAAACGCCCCTTTTTCCGTGTTTCATCACTTTCATGTTTGTGATTTGAAAGACGTTTATTTTTACTTTTGACTAAACGCAATCGTGATTCTGCAGAATCACGATTTGAATCATGATTCTAGGGTAAAAAAAGTGGCGCATAAACGCACCCTAAATGGACGAAGAAGTTTACTGACATGTTAGATGACAAATCCTATCTCCCTCTCAGTTAAGCTAGATCATTATGACAACAATCTAAATGCTATATTTATTTTGACAACTTCAAAGTTAACAAAGCCATGAAAAAAATCAATTACCTCCATAGTATATGAATAGTTGTATACTTACAGCCCCAAGAAAAATAAAGCATTCATATTACTTTGAAAAGAAAAAGAAATGTTTGGATGAAAAGAAATTGATTAGGTAGAAAATGATGAAAGCAGTGATTTTTTTTCCTTGAGCAATGCATGATAATGGCAGAGAACTATTGGAGTTTTCCCTTTCATATTTTGTCAAGGCAGAAGTGATTTATGGCTTCTGGTCTACTCCAAAGAGTGACAATAGCTGAGCAGTTTAGCAGTCATTTCGCATTCAGTTTGAAGGTAACATAATAATGACTTTACATTGTATTCATCTGGTTAATGCAGTGGCTTTATACAACAAAGGGGTTGCCTTTGGTTTCTAATACAGTCAGTCTTGGAAAGAGTTAAGTTTATCTACGAAGCAAACTGCCAATTCTCTGTGTATTATTGTACTGTATCTTTGAACTTTTTGCAATATTCACTTCTGTCAATATTGCAAAGTTTGAGTAGATTTGTATATAAACTTAAATATAAACTTACCAAAATATTTGGAGATAAAAGCACTAAAACCTTAAATGTTAAACTAACATGATCAAAAATTGTTGTGAAACTAACATGGTGCATTGAGTGTACAAACTACAAGGGTACCCAAATAGCAGGGAATTATTTTACTTCTCAAATATGATTTGCAGTTTGGGCTGTTGGGGAAGTATTTCAACAAAGTTCTATAGATTATACAATGAAAAAGGCTGAAAAAAGACATTTTGTGTAGGTTAAATTAGTATAATAAATGCAATCTGATACCAGGAAAATTTATACCTTTCTGCATGTTTTCATAACAGATTTGTATGTGGTAGTATCAATAGAAAATCTTTACTCACACATTTGCGACTAATTTAAAGGTCAAGTCCACCCCATAAAAAATTGATTTGAATCAATAGAAAATCAAACAATAATGTTGAAAATTTTATCAAAATCGGATGTAAAATAAGAAAGTTATGACATTTTAAAGTTTCGCTTATTTTTCACAAAACAGTTATAAACACAACTCAGTGATATGCAAATAAGAGAGTTGATGATGTCACTCACTATTTAGTATGTTTTTTTAAATTGTATTATACAATATTTCAATTTTCACACATTTTGGCAATAAGATCCCTCTTGGTTGAACCACAAAATGTTCAAACAAAGGTAATTCCACATGTTCAGGGAGAAATAAAGCCTTGTTTCTCATAAAGAGAAAATTGAAATATTTCATATAACATACAAAATAAATAGTGAGTGACATCATCAGTCACCTCATTTGCATACCGACCAGGATGTGCATATAACTGTTTTGTGAAATTAAGCAAAACTTTAAAATGTCATAACTTTCTTATAATACATCCGATTTTGATGAAATTTTCAGTGTTATGCTTGCTTGATTTATCTCTTTTTATTTAAAATTTTTTTTGTTGGGGTGGACTTTAACCTTTAACATGTAAAATACTCATAAAGGTTACAATCTCGAGTTTCACGACCAAGTTTGTTCCAAGCTTTTACTTCCTTTTGTAATCGTCCAGGTATAGCTTAATCATCTGATAAATTCATCATAATTAATTGTAATGGTAACAAGGATTCAAGACAGAGGAAGAACGCTACGACTGATGTCAGTCTTAGACTCATCAGAGATTATAACAATGCTAACTATGACAACTTTGTAGCCAAGTTCAACAGCAGACCAGTATTGATTACACACATATCTATGGGGAGCTGATCTCTATCAGACCTATGTCACATGACATACAAGCATCTAGTCTGAGAAGGGTCACATGACAGAGATGTTCAACCAAAAAGCTTAGAAGCTGAAATGGTTGATCTCACTCAGAGACAACTTACTATTTGGTACATTTGTCTTTTCTACCATCTGAGCTATATGACAATGGAGGTTACCATTATTGCAAGTTCTTTATTAAACAGACCCTAAAGTGCTGTGTCCGTAAGTGATCGTGAGGCAGACTATGGCAGTTCTTGAAAGCAATGCCAAAGAAAACTTGCTTTAAGTCTTGTGAAATCTTTATTTTACTTTATTTCATAAAGCTCCTACAAACAATTTCTCCATGGAAAAATCTGCATGTTAACAAAATATAAACCCAACATAACCAAAAACAAATACGGTATAAGTTTTCTTTGTACCAAAAAACCATTCACTTCCAGAAACCTGAGCACAATATGTTCAGATTCAGATACAGTAAGAACTGACCAATGCCAGATTATCAGAACTTTCACTAGACATGTTTTTACAATGGATCCATATCACCATGATGCTTTTCCTTATATTAATATTAAATGTGTAAATCATTTTTTACTTCACTGGGAGTTTACATGTATTCGTATTAGGAACAAGTTCTGGTCCATTACACATTATAGAATACATAGTCTTCAGAAGAAAATTGATTTACACAGCCTGTATTGCATAAAAAGAGAAACATATTCTCCTTACACAAGGCTTCCTGATGGGGTCATGAAATTGTACCACTATTGGTTTTCTCTGAATGGCTAAGATATTTCCTTTTGCAGAAAGCCAAAAAGTACATAACAAGGATTTTCCAATTAACTCAATGTACCAGTGATCTTAAAATTTCTATTCCCAAATTAAATATGCTTTTGTCATTAAATCAATCAGAATTTGGAGTCTGTTTTGGGGGGTAGGCCATCAAGCCTGTAGGTTTTCGAGGCTTGCCTTTAGCCTTATGGCTTTGTGTATTTGCCCTAGCTGATGAAATTGCTCTTGGCCGTCTAGGGGAATATGACGTTGAAAATTAACTGCAAACATCAGAATGAAAATGGAAGGTAAAGTCAAAGAGTCTGCGACCAAGCACGATGGGACAAAAAAAAGGAAAAAACAGATATGTATGTGTATGAATTCTTTTACGTATAGGTCTTCTATAAACCCATTGTGGATCTATAGCAAATGGCCTTTTCTCTGAATTCCACTGCTTCTTGGCTGTAATTATGTGATATCAGAATATTGGCAAACATATTGACAATTTAAACCCTGGTCAAACAACTCCAACTCAGGTCCCTTATTGACTCTTGAAAATTGTCTTACGTAAGATAAACCCCAAAAAACAGGTCCGGGTATATTACTGAAAGCAACATCTCAATGTCTATGCTGTTAAAGATTCACAGGGTCATTAAACTTGCAAAATGGATCCTTTCAAATGCTTAAAAACAATTGAGTATCTTGTATTGAGGAGACAGAGCACATCAATGGTACAATGTTCAGGTCGATATATATATATTTAACTCGCCTTTCAGAGAAACAATATGAAGAGAATCCTTCAAAGAGGAACTTTTATTTGTTTTGGCAATTCCAAGGTGTGATTGTAATCATTAACCACCACCAGGATACATGTAGTACACTTTAAAAAAAAAACACACAGGGAATTCCCAACTCCCTAAAAAATACTAACAAAATCAACAATCTGCACTACTAAAATTTGTTGGAGTGCTTCAATAAAGATGTATTCACAGTTCTTCTCCATGGGACTGCAGGAATTATTTTCTTTCATACACATACATGTATTTCAAGCCCATGTAACAGATTCTTACGAAAACTTGCATTCAACTCTTTAGCTATAAACAGTCATAAATAATCAGCTGAACTTTTGACACTGTAAAAATCATGCAAGCTTGCTTGATGTATCTATGGGATTATCCAAAGTGAATGGCCCAACTTGAGTGAAGGAAATTACCCTATTTCTTGCCATATTTTCAGCTATTTCTTCACCACAATAGCACCACCCGGTCAAAAGTAAATCACTTCTAAAGGGTATAAATGAAACTTTATAATGCCATGGAAACTATTGAAAGAGGGTCTAATTCAGGAGGTCTAATCATCAGTGACTAACTAGTGAATGCAAGCAAGGGTTCATTTTCAGTTCAGTCCCTTACATCCAACCACAAGATACCAAACAACAGTTTAGAAGAACACCAAAAACATTATAAAACACACAAGATATGGCTATTTAACACATTATAACTTCCTGCATCCAGGGTTGATTCACAGTAAGTGCCAACTATACACCAACTCTTTCTTCTCTTTGTTATCTAAAGTAAAATAGGACTCATATTTCCCATCACCAGGGTCAACAGTGACACCTTGCCATTCAGGACTTTGTGTGACTTGAAACACCATTACAATATGTAATCAATGCCACAAACTAGTCAATTCGCTGTATTCAAAACTGCACATTTCACACCCCATTCCAAAATCTGTGTGTTTACATCGAGTTTCATTCTCAATTCATTTTTTCAGATAAACCGTTTTCATCAAACAAATATATAACAAAAAGGGGTAATTTATTTTTAGTGAAAAACATGCAAGCTTTAGTTTGCTTTCTGTCTCTTCATATTGCAGATAAATTATTTTTGGTTGGTGCTGCTTCTCCCCCTAAATACCAGTTGTGGTAATGATCCCAAAATGAGTTTGAACAGAATCCAATGAAACTACCACCAAAGTGTTTGAATGTATAAATTAAAAAAAGTTATGTGCCAAATAGCTCTGGAAGAAAATGAGTAATTGCTGAGAAATAAGCAACATAAGCACGGAATTCCATCAAATGTCAGGTATTTTTCGAAGCAATATTAATAAACTGTCCCACATATGCTTTTCTGTGTTAGTGATCATGAGAATTATCAATTTTAAACTAAGATTTCATGAGTTTACAAAGATAAGTTTACATTGATGTATCAGATCTAGATGTATAATATTTCGACAATTAACCTAAATTTAAATACTTTCTCATGAAATCATTGTTTGTTGCAACTGTTGTCTTTATCTTTAAATAATACTTTGCATTCCTCTAGAATCTAAGGGTTTGTATTATCATCTCTACCTCTAAAATGCTGATGTGGGTCTGTATATTGGATCCTGACCCCCTTGATCTTGAAGCTAACAGGTGACATTGAGTAATAGTCAACCATTCAAAACAATAAGTCACTCAGCTATACAACACAATCATAAATCATAAAACACTTTCCCACTGCTGATACTAGCATCTCTTCCAGCATCCTTATCCATGTGTTCCACATTTAAAAGACAAGACTTAGTCTACTATATTTCAGCAATGAGAAGTTAATTGACACATAGATAAGATCCCTTTTTCCGAGTCTGGTACAAGTAAAATATGGAATCTCAGGTATTTATGAGAATTTCCTGGTGTGCTTTTCTCAAATAAGAAGAGAGCAGAACTAAGAGAGTAACTGAAGGTTAGTATTTCAATTTCTTGACAACTTACACTGTATAGGCTCAAAAGCAAACATTATACCAACAGGGAGATTTTGATAAGTTCTGAATTATGAGGGCATATTTGATAGTCTAAATAAAATGAAAGTCAAAACAAAGGTAATATGGGCTATGATTTGAGATAATGACATTTATGAATTCGTTATGTTTAATTTCAAACAATTTCCTTTGTTTCGTATATCCAACTTTCTCTTTCTCATCCCTATTCCTAATCCTATATTTAGAACTTTTTAAGACTCTGTGAATGTGATGCCCATTTAAGCATCTTCTTTCCCCATTATTTCGCATTATTTATTTTCAGAATTTACAAGATCTACATCTCTGATGATATGGTAATGACTAACCCTTATTTTAAAGGGGAAGTTCACCCTGACAAAAATTTTATTGTAAATATAGCAACAACAAAAATTAATTTTGGTGAAGGTTTCAGGAAAATCCGTCAAATATTTAAAAAAGTTTTTTTTTTGTGACGTCATGAAGAAGAGCAGCCCCAATTATGTTGTGTAATATAAAATGCATAACACTTAAAGACAGGCTTTACATATAGGCTTTAAAGTTTTAGCACAAACTTTGTGTATGAACAGGGTGTGTAGATCTAGGCTAAGTGCAATGTTGAGAGTTTGCTCAGGCAATCCAAGCAAACAATATCGGTTTCAAACTCTTCTACTCAGAATTTAAATTTACTTCAAATCTCGTTCCTTGTTCCACTTCCATTTGAACTCTCTGGATATCAGTTTATCAGGTGTCCTATTCATACTTACATCTACAACATATTTTAAATCAATAAACTTTTATTATCTCATAATTCATTTTCAGATTTAACTGATAGACTACACATCAACAGAAATATTCAAATAGATGTAAAAGAATGGTTTATTCAGTAGCTTTACAATACAATACGCAAATCAGGGTTCTACTTTTAAAATTTATTGAATCGAAAAACAGTTTCATCCCAAATACTAAATCTGAATAGCATACTGCTTGATGTCTAGCTGCTGATATTTATCTGAACAAGTTTTGTTTCAGTAATGAGTGCTATTTATCAACATCACACCATTTTCAAGAAACTCATCTTGTCACCAATGTTTCTACATGATGAAATGCATTTACATATAATCCAATACTTCTCCACACAGTATTTCTCAAGCATTTTGAGATGTTGTTGGGATACGGTTTTCATTTCATCAGTATAGCATACACAAATGGAGCATTTGGTTGATGTGGACTTGAAATTCACTCAAAGAATTTATAATTATCAGGGAAATAAAATTTTGGAAATAGCCCTTGAAATACCTTGGGGTTTCTACTATTTATCACAGGATTAATAATTTTTAACATCACTGTTGAAAATGCCAAGAATGAACTATGCACAGCGATCCATTAGGGACTTGTAGGTTATAGTCAGTACATGTACATGAGGTTGTCAATTCAAGACATGCATACTCCAGCAATTTGATCTGAGTGTAATAATAGCAAGTCCTTACCTGAACACCAAAACCTCAATGGTAATATTGACTCAGCAAATACACATGCAGTCCATGTTTTCATTGGGTTCTGTGAAGGTGGCCAAGACTGGCCCTATGGGGCAAGCAGTGCTTAACCAGCAAGGCAGTGGGATGGGATGAACATGTAGTCAGACCCAGCCAAATTACACAAAGCAATGTTGACATTTTACAGGCAAACAATTTGCTAAGTTTCTGCCAGGGTCTTTTCTTTGCAGTTCATTTGACCGATTTCTAAAGGTCTGTGTTTTTTCTTCATCCTTCCCATCACTCCCTTTCTCCTCAAATTTATTGTACCTCTTATCCCCTTTTTACGTCAAGCAAGTAGACAGATTTTCAACAATCGCATACCCATTAATTACAGCCAATCTATCAAATAGTTGACTAGAAAAAAGTTGGAACATTTTGCCAATTTTGGGTCATAGCTCATGAGGCAGATGGGACCTTGCAGTGATGTTTATTACTATGATATTCTTTTTAAATGAAAACATTTTTATTTTAAGAGCTTGAGAGCTAACAATGATTGTTTTCATCTTCCTAACTGCAGTTTCCTTCTTAGACTGGTATAAACCATCAATCAAATGCTTGTTACTTTCTTCTGTTCATTGTTTAATAACATTTTGTATATAGAACCCAAGACCAATGTACAAGGGGTCTTTTGCAACTTAGTAAAGGCTTTTTTGGACCTACTGGGGAAGAATCTTTCTTACCCTTTTGCTTGTTCATGACCATTAAAAGAAACATGTAAAAGAAAGGAAAATTTCTTAATTAGATAAAACGGGAAAAATCTTTAAAACCATTTACGAATATAGTAAGATTAGTAAAGAATGTACAAAATCAACAACACCTTTAATACCATTACTCATCATTCAAACATTCTCCATTACACATCATGTAGGATCTATGAAGCGAAATAAATTAGAAGCAAACACTTCTAATGCCCCATTCTTCATATCATCCTTGTGTTCAGTATTTCTTTCTTGCTGAACACAATGTACTCTGGCATACCTACAAGATGCCTGGAAAGATTTGACAAGAATTTCTTTCAATCATCCAAGAATTAAGGAACTTCATCATTATAACTTTCCCTTAATGTTTCACAAATTCTCATAGATTTCACATCAGCAACATTAAATTTAAACAAGATGCTTCAATATGTATTCATTGACTAGGACACCGTTCTCAATATACTTTCTAAAACTGGTTTACTGGAAACCGGTTCAGGAAACCACTTTGGAAGATTGCTTTGCTAGCGTTCCCATTTGATCACCCGAAAGTGGTTTTCAAAACCACTTCACGTAAAGCGGTCCTATTGCTATGGGAACACTCTCAGTGGGGCGACATGTTTTGCATGAAATTTGAAACCGCAGCGTAGGCATTCCACACACAGCGTGTGGAGTAGCACGCTTGAAATGTGTGAAGATCACTTCCTGAAGTGTCCTCACTAGGTGGTTTCAGACCGCCTCGAAGTTCGTCAGTTCCAGGTATTCTCTGATCGGGAGAGTTACCCCGATCAGAAAATACCAGGTATTTTGGTAATGTGAAAGCAAACTACGCGTAATTTCCCCGAAAGAAAATACCCGCTAAATAGTAGGTACTTGGCGAAATTACGAGAACTTTCGCGGGGATTTTTCCAAGGTCGCAGGTATTTTGGCAATGTGAAAGCAATTTACGGGAACTTTTAGCCCAGCGTGTCGTTGGGCGCGGGCGCCGTGGGTGGCTGCTGGGCTAGTGGTTTTGAATCTCGCGCCTTGCCTGCTTATTAGACCATACTGCGCATGCTCCTAACTTCAGGAATTTATCCCGAAGGGTATGTTTCGGGGCGGTGTGAATGCAGGAATAATTAATGGGTATTTTTTAGCCTAAAAATGTTCTAGTAATTTAACGGAGATTCTTGTGATCGAGGCGGTTTGAAACCGCCTACGTACGCTAAAACCAGTTTAACGTGGCAAAGCGATCTCCAAAACTACATCGCGATGTGGTTTTCTGAACCGGTTTGATGGATCGCTTCCAAGACTGCTTCGACCGTTCTCATTACACTTTAAACTAGTTTTCACTATGAGAACGGCGTCTAAGAGAGTATTAGAATCAGAATTGCATTTGCCAAATGTCATATGTACTAACGGTCCCATTGCCAGCACTGCCCCCATGCAGAAAAATAACTGCATGGACAATTTTGTTTTAGGCAGCTCCTTCTTGAGACTAGTAAACGATGGTAAAAGATGGACGTAAAGATGTCTAAGATGTTTAAGATATTTAAATTAGGCTCTTGTTTATTGCAACCTGTGATGAGCTGCTGAAACCATGGAATATGACTGACTGAGGAAGATCTTACATTGTAATAATTAGTTTTGATGACAATTTTTGTAAAGATTCTGCTGATAATGAATCCTTAAGTTAAAACAATGCACCTGAGCTCCCGTTTCACGCTCTCTCTCCCCCTCTCTCTCTGTCTTTCTCTCTCTTGCTTCTTTCTAAACATTGTTGCCAAGGTAACAAGATACACGGAGGAAACTTCCAAGTGATTGCAGTGGCTCAGCCAGAGTTCATCTTGCCGAGAAGGATTCTTTAGATCTATTCCAGTTGGGAATGTTAATTGAAAGCTGCACAATACCAATCAGGGAGACACAATGATTAATTTCCAAAGTCCCCACAGAGAAGCTGGGGTTAGGTTCTCATTACTGACAATACCAAATTCATGAATCACTGTATATATCTGTATCTGTCTTCCATCATTCAGCTTGCCATATCATTCACATTGTGGTAAGTATTGCTGTAAGTGCATATAAAGACTTGTCAAAGGGCTTCTTCAAACCGTAAAGAAACATAATGTGATTGGAGAAGCTTATATCATTAAACAGGCAAAGTAATATTTGTACTCACCGAGAAGCTTATACCGGTAATTCACATTCTGAATATTGAAATAAATGCAATGTACATGTATTTACAACCTGAGGAAAAATTCCCATATTTCAATAGGATCATTTCATGAAAATTCCCATATTTCAATAGGATCATTTCATGAAAATCCTGAAGTTTAAATTCAGCTTTATAATCCTACTCTGCTCAACTTTCATTCATCCTATCTCCTTCCTTCCTGCCACCCCCCCCCCCCCCCAAACACACACACATACACACCTTCTGACTATATGCACTGTTCTTGGTACTGAAAGGTTGCATGACTGCACTGGAATGAAAATGAAGAAGGGAAATGGGCCATTTAAATTAGCCTTATTACCTGGTAGTAACCTTTCCATCAATCATACAATAGTCATAACACCTGGACTATCATAATGACCCCTGCATCCTTTTTGCCTTCTTGTTTCTATTCAGGGTACACATATCTACATGAATCATTTCAAGCACAAAAATATTAAAAATAAGATTTATAATCTACCATTAACAATCAGCTTTGATAGCTGATTAGTCTTCTGGTCATATACTCAGTCCTGGCGGTCATACATGTAGTCATGGTTATGATGACCATGAAAACAACAGCAAAATAACAGCAAAACAACAATATCAATCATCATAATCATAACAAATTGAAAAATGTATGAAAATATCAGTACCGGTATTCAATATAAATGTAAATCCTGAAGTGTTGGGGTTCAACACTATTCTGTTTGTCTTAAAATGTTCACATATTGTAATCGTTTTTTTTTTTACAGTATATCTGTTCCATATTGAGATGGGGGCATCACAATGTGCTTTCGTAATTGTTATTTTGGTTAAAGGGAAGACATAATTCATAATTTAAATCTGTGATAGAAGAAATGATGGACTAAATCAGTAACAAAACACAGCTTAATTTCACCATTTAGGATAAATATTTTCTAGTATCTGAATGTAGTTCTCTCATAATAAACCTAACAAATAACGATAAAATCATTCTACAAAAGTGTATTAAATAAATGTGATATTAAAATTTTGATAAATTGCTCTACATGTAATTACAAGCATAAAATGAATAGCACTGCAACCCCCTCCCCCACTCATTCATAATCAATGCTAGTACATGTATGCATATTACAGACATTGTGAATAGACCGGAAGCTACTTGGTCGCAAAACTAATTCAGAATATTTAAGAACATAATTATATACAGGTACATGTATTGTTACATACTGACAGCACCAATAATTCACATTTGAGTGGGTGATTCCTGTTTAAATTAGTTTTACCTCATGTAAAGCAAATTATCTCACCCGAATCATGCAAATTTCTTCAATTTCTTGCTGTTTTTCTAAACAATTTGACAATGAATTTAAAGAGGTACACTACTATTAAAGAAACTACTGAAAACAACTTGGTCTCCCTTATGACAGCAACACAGGTGTCAGGTGCATGAAAATGACCTGAAAATCCAATCAGTTTATTAATCTCAACTCCTACCTAATGTGTCAGACATATGCAACAGTGAGCTTCTTCACATGAGTTTTTTTTTATATAAGCAATATGCATATTGAAGTATAAAGAAAATATATACTTGTATTTTGCTGATAAAAATTCTGATAGTGCATGTGAACAGAAATACAATGTAATTTAAAATTTGGAATTAATAATCAGAGATCTGAAACACTTTCAGCAAAATACCATCATTTGCCTGTCTTGATCAAATCTACAAATATTTAATTACCATGGTATCCTTACAGGAAACATAGCTCATCACTTTATTATAATTAGAGTTATGTACGTTAAGAACTACAACCTGCAATACAAGTGTCAACATTTCAAACTGTTCTTCAGAAAGGAATTAAATTCTTGTGTGAAAGCTTCCCATAACAGAAGTCTGTGGTTGTTCAAATGAAACTAATTCCCATCTGGTCTCTCCCTACAATCCAGAAAAAGTGACAATAGGCGGTTTCAAACCGCCTCGATCACAAGAATCCCCGTTAAATTACGAGAACATTTTTAGGCTAAAAAATACCCATTAATTATTCCTGCATTCACACCGCCCCGAAACATACCCTTCGGGATAAATTCCTGAAGTTAGGAGCATGCGCAGTATGGTTTAATAAGCAGGCAAGGCGCGAGATTCAAAACCACTAGCCCAGCAGCCACCCACGGCGCCTGCGCCCAACGACACACTGGGCTAAAAGTTCCCGTAAATTGCTTTCACATTGCCAAAATACCTGCGACCTTGGAAAAATCCCCGCGAAAGTTCTCGTAATTTCGCCAAGTACCTACTATTTAGCGGGTATTTTCTTTCGGGAAATTACGCGTAGTTTGCTTTCACATTACCAAAATACCTGGTATTTTCTGATCGGGGTAACTTTCCCGATCAGAGAATACCTGGAACTGACGAACTTCGAGGCGGTCTGAAACCACCTAATGTCAGTGACTTGGAAGGATTGTGGTACATGTACATGGAGATAAAGTGACCATGCCAGTGTGCGCTAGGTCATAAGTTAGCATAGTTTAGCAATGTTGAACTCTAATATGGTTTCTTTTTATAGAAAAAAATGATGTACAAATATCATTTGAAATTGAATTAATTAATGACAATTTTAATTTTGAACAAGAACATTTCTTTGAAGATGAATTGCACAAGTCCTTTCACAGTCCCATTGCAGTACTATTGATAAATACATGTAGCTGAGGAATAGGGACAAACAAATGTTTACATCAGGTTCACAGAAAACAAGGTATTGTGAAATGTTTTGTTTTTCAATTTGTTCAAATGAGAAGTAACCTGGCATGACCTTAGAGCAGGATGCCAAGAGAGCCAGATGGTATACCCCAGCAGGGGGTGTGGCCATCCAATCTATGCTCCTCCTACCTCCAAAAGCACATACTCCCTCATTGCATGAGAATTATATCTACTGTATGGACACACACAGAGAATAGAATCATACAAACTATTTGTCTGGTTCTTTTATCGAATTTACGATGAATTCTGAAGTTGTAATATGTTTGAATAAAAAAGATAATACATATATAACTTAAATTTAAAACAAAACATTAAATAAACTTCATGTATACATACAGTTAATACACCAGGGGATAAACTATCTGATTAGACATGCATGTACATAACTTGCATGAAATGTTACCATTTTTCAGCCTTCCTTAAATGACGTCCTTCACTCACTATTTCTTATGTTTTTTATTGTTTGAATTATACAATATTTTATTTTTTACAGATATATGACAATAAGGTCCAACTTGACTGAACCATATAGTATTAAAACAATGCCAATTCCACAGGTTCAGCGAGGAATAATTTGTTGTTTCACTTGACAATGAGGAGAAAATTAGAATATTTCATAAAATAAAATACAAAAGAAATAGTGAGTGGATGATGTCATCAGTCTCCTTATTTGCATACCTACCGGACTGTGCATATAACTGTTTTGTTAAATTAAGCAAAACTCTAAAATGTCATAACTTTCTTATTTTACAACCGATTTTGATGAAATTTTCAGTGTTATACTTGTTGGATTTTTCTCTTTTCATTAGAATTAACTTTTTGTTGGAGTGGACTTGTCCTTTAAATACGTGAATTCTACACCCCCCCCCCCCCCCCCCAAAAAAATGAATTAGCTTGGGGCTGTATCAAAACAATGGCAAATATGTGTTCCACATGCTTGTTGAGATGATTCTTCTACTGATTTTCATTAGAAAGACTTTTCCAACTAATCTTTACTGGTGAAAAATGTGCATCTGTAATTCTGTATTTCAGGTTATTACACCCACAACCACTATTTACAATGCAAAGCTGATCAGCTTTACAATCATAGACCAAGATCAAAGAAGATATTATATTCCCTTTACAATAGTGAAGGATAATGGTTTTTCCTGCTTCTCTCAAAGAGAAAATGAAGTGCCTTTCAACCAACTCCAAAGGTGAAAGTCTTAATTTGAGATTAGTCGGTCAGTGATACCCCTAGATTAAAAGTCAAGAGGGCTTTCCTAAAGAACATGGATAAAGAATGGGTTAAGGGGATTATCTTGATCTTTGAACTTGGACCTAAAAGAGACAAAGACCTCCAAAAGTGTTTGATCTTTTGTTTGGTCTGCCACTCTGCCTATATTTTGACATAGGGCTGGGATAAGCATTCAAAGACCTGGTTATTTCATGGATGATTTTTATACCTGAACATGTATTACCTGTATAAATGCATTTGGACAGAGTTGGTCCTTCTACATGTATAGCACATCCCTGTGAAATAAAAACTTGGTTTGTATCAATTCCCTCCTAATCTATTAAGAAATGCAAAGACTATATTTCTTTCTCATCAAAACGTAATAAAGATATATTCTTTCTACACATTTCAATACTTTTCTTCATTTTGTTCTTATCTTTTTAGCGCGCTTTTGTATTATATGCGCGAGTAATACATTTACGCGCTCAGCATAGGATGTTTAGCAAGATAAGAAAAAGATAAGAACAAAAGATAAGAAAAAGATAAGAACGTTTTTAGAATACCAATTTGAGATCGTGACGTAGATAAGAACACAATTAAGATAAGAACGTTTTCAGAATACCCCCCCAGGTATCTTTCCTTGCATGCACACACCAGTTAGTAGCTCCATGCACACACCAAATCCCATCTCCCTGGTATACACATGATACATGTAATGATAAGCATGATGAGAGAGAATTGAGAGGAATGAGGGAAATTGTTCTCTGACCATCGCGATCATTGTGAATGTAGGCCTAAAAAGCATGCGAACTGACTACGGGACCAACCAGCCAGTACCAGTTAAATTAGTCACCGTTTCCCCCTTTTCTGCACTTAACAGTCATTATAAAGCCGAAGGAAAAATAAGGGATATTATGATTCATGTGATATTGGACAAGTCATGTAAGTTTTATAATTTCATCATGTTCATCTGTTTTGTAATTGATGATCCTGATAATTCCTTCACTGTGTCAGTGAACTGCATCAAGGACTCCTCATTTTTATATAGTTTTTACTGGTTTTTATTGTACATGTCAATCTTAGACTCCCGTTGCTATATCACCTCTGAATATTAAAACTAACTCAAATAACCTTCAATATCACTGTAGAAGTACGACGTTGTGTGCATACCAGTACACTACGTGTAGAATGAAAGTTCACATATCGGATACAAAAGTGAAACGTGAATTAAGGCTGTCATAAACGCCTACCAGTCGTTTTATTCAGCTTGGCAAAACTGATGTACATGTACATGTTCTTTTTCTAATTTATAACAAAATGGCACGGTAAAAATCTAATCGGCATGGATAGATCGGATGCTAATAAATTTGAAAAACAAAGTATCGTAGTTTGCGGAAATCCTTTTGTTTTGGGGCAAATCGCCGGGAAGGGAAAGAAGGGGGAAGAGCTCGTGGAATCGTTCGCTCTCGCTTGTTTCTCATAGGTTTGCGTGCAAATCTCTGTGAACCGTTGGCAATGTGCAGCGCTCTCGCTGTTATCGATTCACTGTGGTGACCTCATTTTATTACATGTTTGCGTAATGACGATTTCGGGTGATTTTACTACACTGATACATGTAGAATGTTATCAGTTATAAACTCTTTTTGATAGAAATTGTGTTTTACTGCCAGATTTGCCATGTTGATCATTATCAAATTTTTAGATATAGCCTAGGCCTATACTTTATTGGTTTAGTGGATGATGTTGAATTTCAAAACACTTTATGTACATCTCACCTGGCAAATGGCTGGAGCCTTCCCCCAAAAGAGTTTAGAGGGACACTAGAGGTGCATTATTTTAGGGATGGAATCAAACATGTACATGTATTAGGTACATCCAAGGCAACAAGTCACTAGAAGATAATAACTCATGCATCTACATTTTCACCCCTCTAACAATTTTAACTTATAAACCACAAAATTGGGAATGATTGTTATGGAATTGTAGTAAAAATTAATGATGTTTTTCGTTCTTGCATGTGACTATCTCTTCCTCTTCCTCAGTCTCCCCATTTCCCTCTCTCGCCCCCCCCCCCCCCCTTCTCTCTCTCTCTCTCTGTCTAATCCTCATTTTGAATGGGTGCCACTCTGCCTGCTACATCATCAGTTTATTGTTGCGCTGCTCCTCCCATCTTGAAAATAAAATACAGATGTCCTGATGATAATGGATATCCCTAGCAACCGAGGATGACAGGACCAGAGTCGTCTGCAGAAACGTAACTAAGTGTGCATATTATATGGTCCCATAAGCTTGAAATATTATATTCACATATAAATGAGCAAAATATCCAAAAATTATCTCTCACATTCAAGTCATAAACAAACCATCGATGCAACTGTTAGTGACAAGGCAATAGTGAACAAAATTTGTAACTTCCCCTGCGGTTTGGGTCCTTCCTCTATCATAATGACAGAAAACCACTGCAGTTTGGGAAATGCAGTATAAGATGGTATTGATGCTACTATGGTATTTATTGGCAATGGCATGGAATAATGACCTAAATTTGTTCAACAATTTCCTGTCCTTACGGATTATTCGCAAAAATTTTGGTTTTGGAGGTGTTTATACACTGAACTATACCTATTAGAATTTACACACAGGCCTATATATGTAATTGATCTAGTCTTTGGCCAGTCATCCTAAATAAAATAACTTTGAAAGAACTGTGATGGAACTATGGACTGATTGAGCATAACTAATACACGGACCTTGCTTTTGTGTCTAGTACAACTCATTAATTAAGGGATTGTGTTTCATTGATGAGCCATGCAAAGTTGTTTTAGACTTAGCATACCACACAATTGGGAAGACAATGGGTGTATCCCAGGGATCTTTTCATCCACCATTGATCTTCAATTGGTGTAATCCATGAGCATGAGTGCAGCTCATTGAAGATGTATTGACAGATAAGCATCATGGACATACCACTTCCTGTCAAAATGATCTCTATTTGACTTGGGTACCTAATAACTACTTCTTATGATACACATATATCCTTCCAACTTGCACATCACAACAAATAACCACCTGTGATGTTCATTAACAAACAATCATTTAATTACTGCCAGGGTTAGATTTGGAGTACTTCCTACACACCAGCCACATTTGTTATAAAGCAACCATCAAATTATTGTCCTGAAGCAATACCCCAAAAGTGTTCCATGCAAAATTAAAGATAGGGTTAATACTGCATTTTGAATTCTTGTTGCACTGCAAACAATAGGTGCATGTACATGTAGATAATGAATTTATGATCAATTCTGGTAACCAATCTAATTGTATACAATGGCTATTTGTTACAAATTTACAACAACAAAATTGACCTCCCGGTCATTGTTTTGGGACAACTAAAGAAAATCACATCATTATCACCAATAAAAACGAGCCCCAAATATAGTATTCTGCCTTTTTGAAAAGGCATTCAAAAGAAGGACATTGTCCCCGGGCAAAAATACAATGGAATGTCAACAAATGGGTGGGACAGTTGTTCTCTGCTTCATTCAAATGTCCCTGCTATCAAACCATTTATGAAGTAATAAAGGAAATAACTGAAGAAGCCTACATGAGAAACAATTCAAGAAAAAGGTACATCATGTTACACTAATAAACATTTCTTCATGAGATATCTTTCAAGGGATACTTTCTGAATTGCAATTATTTTTTTATATCAAAGAGAGCATCTTTATAAAGAATTTCACAATGCATAATTATAAATGATGATCCTGAGATCTTTTCATCCACAATGGTAGACTGAATACCCACTGTTTGGTGGAGTTTTTAAAACATTTTCTGATTTCTCTGAGTTCTCTACGTATTGAGGGAGGAGATGCTGCAAGAAGTATCTGCTGAGCATATCCTGCAGAGCATATCCTGACAAAAATAGACTGATTTTTCAGTCTACCACAATGGTAGCAACATAACAAGACCAGATAAGACTTCCTTGGCTGTGTTCCAGGACTATGCTGGAACCATCTACATTCTGTAGGTCACCTGAGCTGTGAGAACTCTCTGTTACTAGTCTACAGGCACACACCCTCACATGGATCTTCAAACAAGACACAAAACTTGCTGTAAAACAAAAAGTTAGACCACTGCCAGGCACTTTAGGCTGCATACTCAGACCAGTTATTTTAGTGAAGGGTTTGCAAAGCAAACTACTCTCATGCCTACCATCATGCAAGAGAAGAGCAGTGCCTATATGTATGAGATCATATTTTGATTTGATGTAGCCAAGATTCTAGAGTATTAAAAAGGCCTAATTGTACCATACTGATACTGTGATGTACCTAGATGATGGCCAGAATAGAAGTTTTTAAACCCTAAACACCCTGGCTCTCCGGATTCTGTATTTCAATTTTATGTGATTCCCAAATTTAATCAGACAATGTATTTTACTTTAGAGTTTGCAAAATCCTATCTTGTTGTGACAAAAAAACACTTGTATTATCACAAACATTCAAATGGGTTTTGTTGTTTTTTCACATTCAAAGCAGAGACCTGCTCCCATCCTAGCACTCTATTCTAAAGAATGTCATAAACCTTACCTGGTGTAATGGATCCATTTAGGAGACGCATCTCTTGATGACACTCATCTAAGTTGTTAAACTGGAAGGGATTGATACAGGTTTGGATATCCTCACTGCAAGCACACTTTCCATTGACTAAGTTACAACCTGAGAAGGATTTGATCTCACAATCCATGATGTAAATAGAATCCTCACTATCCTGAGAAGATTCTCCATATGACCCAATCGCATCAGGGTCTCTTTTCTCTGTATTAGGAAACAAACATAAAAGGGCTCATTAATAAATGAGAAAAGGGAAACAAGACCAACTAATTTAGTTGTAACACTTCATCTTTGAAGCCAAATAGGTCTCATGATTCAAGGAATTTACAATATTTCTTGTTAATATCTAGGCCTAGGCCTCAGCAAAATAACAGCTCACAAGAATTTTCCAAAATCTGAATTCGTAAAATTGTTATGATGTCCCCTATTCTATCTCTGACATGGCCACTATTGTTTCATAAACCAACCATTATCAAAATTTTATAAAGGTTAACCAAATAGAAGCATCTCTTCTGAAATATAATTTGCCTCCGACGAAGATTCTGCTAGGATCGAAAGCTTAGGCCCCTTTTTTACTTTCTTTTTGAAATATAATTAAGCGCATTGTTGACATGAGATGTGATTACCCTTGCACCCTGGATGCTTATGCTTGTGTGCTACAGTTAGACCGCAGGTCCCTAGCCTAATGCATGAGCAAAAAGGCCAGATTCATCCAAATCATCTCGTGGCTGAATCATCCTTCTTGCAAAATCTCGTGATTCTTGAGACTTTCTTTCTCTAAGAATTTACCTGTTTTAACCTCAAGTTAAATGAAATATTATTGCACCATCAGATAGAGTAAATGTTACTCTTTCATATTGGTAATTTATTTTGTATACAATATTTTGATAAATAAGTACATTTCTGGCCTGAAAATGTGCCTCAAAACTGAATTTTCTTCCTCTGTTTTCTTTTGCAAATTGTGCGAAACTTTTTATTTTGAGCCTCAATGATATCTTTATCACCATAAAGCTGAACTTCTGTACTTTCTCACAATGCCACTCTTGATATGCGGCACCTTTTAATCGGGTCAAGATCACACTTTTCCCACCAAGGTAAAAGACAAGATTTCTGAAATTTTGTACTTGCATGAAATCCAGAGTTCTGATTGGCTGGATAAGGTTCACAGAACAACAGGCGCGGGGTATTTGAGATTACCACATGGGAAGTGTGACCTTCCCATGAACCCAGGCACTGGAACCGTTGGAATTCGCCAGTGTGTGGTCTCTTTGACCAATCAGAGTGCAGTATTCTTGTTTTCAAGCTGCTTTATGTACTTGGCCAATGAAAAGTGTGATCTTGACCCGATTAAACCAATTCTTATTTTGAAACCTATACCATTTTAAAGCATACATATTCAGCTTTATCATGATCCAAAAATCATTTGGGCTCAAACAAAAATAAAGTGTGAAAATAGCAGCTTTTGTCAGGTGAAAATAATTATTTTGTAGCATATTTTATATCAAAATTTTAACCTATATTACAAAATCTTTGAATAAATTCAAACACATGACCTGAAAGAATGATTCTTCTTCTTTACAATGATACCAAATTCATGAAATTCGATGCACAATTAGAGCAGCAATGACCGAATGAAAAGAGGTGTTTTGGTCCGCATCAAGCTCATTAAATATACAAAACATCTCAAGTCATGAATATCACTTGGATGAAAGAAGCCACTTTCTTGCGACCTGCCGTCTGACTGGCTACTGTGCTAAAACATGAGGCTGTTCTCCCAGTAATATATATTTTTTAAGATTCATCATTAAAATGAGATGCTAAAAAGTCTGCCAATCTGTCTCTGTATGTATTTGGAATGCATTCTTTCATAAAACAATGTTCTTAAGGGATCCAGCAAAATATTATTATTATTGAAAAACTATTAGAGACTGCATTACAATGGTATGACTGAGAAAGAAGTCAAAACAGGCAAAAGGGCATGAAGTTTATAGCCAGAGGCAACCACTGACATGACCAAGCTGGCAACTTGTGGCATGTGTACTAAAATATGAACACAGCTATTTGCAATAGATCAGTTAACAAGAAGAACCTAATCAATACTTGATGATAGCCATGAGGATAATAATAACCAGTTTCTTTGCAATCGATCCCTTTGAAATGTGGATGAACAACGGTGCAGTAATTTGCAAATTATAAGGTATATAAACAGACAAATGAGCACCACATTAAATGAGGCATTCTTAAAAACGAGGAAAATCATACAATGGATTCCATCAATAACAACTTCTGATCAATAAATGGGAATAAATGATCAAGGCTATCTCTCTCTCCTCTTCTAAAATGAATTATCTGATCAGCAATTTAAACTCAAGCCCCAACTCTCATTTATCAACTTACAGAATAATGAATGTTTCTTTTCAAATTCTTAGGTCTCACAACCTCCTTATAACTGGTTTGTGATTAGTCTATGTGTGCTTAATAATGATAGATCTTTTACAACCAAAACAATTTAGGCCTATACAGAAAGTATTAATGCTTAAAATTCCTGATATATGTGTACGTACAAAAGTTTTTACATACTAATTGACACTATAATTTAACAATCAACGTAAACAAAAAGTATGTTCCCCCTAATACAAAATGAAGTTACTTTTTAAAAGAACCTACAACAAAGTTATTCCAAAGAAAATAACTTGACAGATGTTCTCATACTTTACATAGGATCGACTCTTCTGCGTAAAAATTAAATTGATTGTACAAGTTAGCATGCATGAATGAGCATATTAGAGACAAAATTGTTGCTATTTAAATTCAAAAGAGACAAATGAATTTCAGAATATCTTGCTATTAATATGCTGTGTCAACTATGTTGTTATGTATGTACATTGCATTATAATTATTTTGTAATAATAAATGAAGGAACATATTACCAACTATAGATAGCAAACATAATTTTTTTTTTTTTTTTTTATGTTTGCATTATCTACATACTGAATGTACATGTAGGCTACACCTGCTTTCAGCTCACACCTATTTAAGCCACAGCAATTACAAAATGACTCATGCTCTTTATTTAATCAATAACTGATTTGCTAGCACTGTACTTCACTTTTATAAAAGTTATTTCATGGCGTATGTATATAAAAACCAAACTTAACTCTTTTGGGGGGCTTTGTTGTTCACAAATACCAATTTATCTGCTAAATACAATGCATAAACTCTTAGATGTCGGTATTAACTATTGATCTTTTATTCATAAGGGTACCAGAATAACAAATGTAAATGTGACCCATTGTGATCGATCAATTTTCCCTAATTACAGTCACATAATCAATACTAATATCCCCATCACTAGAATTAATTGCCAATTCTTTGAAGCAGTGATGACTAAAATAAATTTTAATAGTACTTGGTCTGTGGTATACTTTTTGTATGTGGTAAAATGTTTGATATGTACATACACATGCACATTGTACATTGTGTACATTGAGAGATGATCATAAAATTAAAAATACATGTACTTTACAATGTATTTGTAGGCTACTACTACCAGACATTACATTCTGGTAAAAGTATTTGATTAACATTCACTACCAGTCAGCTGTCTTTTACCCCTTTCATAAACCCATCCTCCAATTATCCGCCTTAGAGTAATGCGGATAGTTCAATAAAAATTGCATTCACAAACTCCGAAAATAATCCGCACTTTTTTTACTAGCGCCTGACCTGAAAAGGCGGATAATTGTCATGGCAACTGCACACACCCCCACCGATGGGGTTGTGTTGGAAAAGGGTGACCTTGTGACCGCACCATGGCAATTATCCGCATTACTTTGGAAATGCGTTCATAAAGTCAAAATCTGGTCCCGATGCCGCTATTATGCGGATAATTGCAGCATCGAAATAATGCGGATAACTCTGGTCCCGCTGCAATTTTATGACCAAATTATGCGATATTATCCGCATAATTGGGTTTATGAAAGGGTATTTAACTCACTATACCTGTAAAAATCAGAGAACATTAGACTTATATGCTTTTCACACTGCACTTTTTGTCCTAAATTGGTGGGGCTAAGGGGGGGTCTTAGCCCCATCAATTTCCCGGGGTTAAGCTTAGCCCACTTCGTTTTCACACTACGTTTTAGCAAAGTGGGCTAGCACGGTAAATAGTACGGTACTATCTGGCCCTGCAAAAAAGCAGGGTTAGCCGGCTTATTGTGGTGCTAGCACCACAATTGCAGTGCTAAGAGATGCAGTGTGAAACGAAACAGGGCTAAGCAAAAGTGGGGCTAAGCATTTAATAGCCAATCACAGAAGTCGAAATTGCACCGTTAATCGCGCTCTCTTAATAGCTCCATGGTAAAATCATCAATATCTATGAGCTGTGTGATTGCCCAGGGTTAAGGCGTTAACCCCGGCTAAGCAAATAGTATGGGGTTAAGAAAGACAGTGCGAATCAAAAAAAAGATAGTATGGGGTTAAGGATAGTCCGGGGTTAAGGATAGTATGGGGTTAAGGAAATGCAGTGTGAAAAGCATATCAGTGGACCAAATCTATTATTCTCTGGTTTTTACAGGTAATGTATCTGACTGGTATACTGATCATTCTGATAATATCACAGGTGAAGTTTGGTGATAATTCAAAATGACATTTTAAAGACATTTTTTAAGAGCAAAAGTCAGCTCAAAACAATATTAAAACTTGATCACAAGTCACAACAAAATTTTACTCTACATCAAGCAATAAGAGAGTAAGAATATTTTATAATGATCAACATTTCGTTCAATCTAGAGTTGCTTTCACTAGTCAGAATGCAGTCTTCAGCAAATGACAGGTAAAGTATTTTTTACCATTGATTCAATATTTTTAGTATGACTGGATGATGATCAACCTATCATCAAAATCAGATAATTATTAAAAAAATAAAATAAAAATAAAAAATAAAAAAAATCAGATACATATGAAAGCTTAAATGACATTTTAAAATTTGTTTTATTTTTCCCAAAACTTTGGAAGCTTAAGAGTGCCATCCAGATATATTCAGATTTCTATTAATGTCTACAATCCTTTGAAAAGATGATAAAATGACAAGATCTTGGATCTCGTCATGTCTACATCCTTTGGGAGAGATGATCAGATGACAAGATCTTGGATCTCGTCATGTCTACATCCCATATAGGAAAGATGATCAGATGGCGTGATCTTGTATCTCATCATGTCTACCGCTACATATTTCAGAAGAGATGATCAGCTGACATTCATGGATCAAAGATCTTGTCATCTGATCATCTCTCCCAAAGAATAAAGACATGACGAGATCCAAGATCTTGTCATCTTCATCTCTCCAAAAGGAAGTAGACATGACAAGATCTGAGATCTCGTCATCATCTGGTCATTTTTTTCTAAGGGATGTAGAAATAACCATATGATTATCTGAACATCTGGGTGGCACTTTTAAGCTTCCGTACAAAACAGTTAAAAACTTACATGCACAATACAGTGATGCAAATGAGAGACTCAATATTGTCACACACTCACTATTTCTATAGCATTTCATTTTTTGTAGATTTGATACCAAGTCTTCATTAAATCACAATATGCTACAATGGCAAATCCACATGTTCAGGGTTGAATCAAACTTTGTTTCGCATTGTGATGAAAAATACAAAAAAAAAATATTTCATATTGCAGTACATTTTATAATTAACACTGAAAGAAACAGTGAGTGGGTGATGTTATCGGTTTCCTCATAATTACCAACCAGAATAGAATTATAGGCCTACCTGTGACTGCTTTGTGAAATTAAGTGAAACTTCAGATTATAACTTTCATATTTTTAACATTGAAATTATCTGTGTTATGCAAGTGTGATTAATTCAAACCAACTTCTTGTTGTACTTCCCCTATATTCAGAAGCCATATACCTTCTTCAACTTGTTTGATTTTTGTACTTAAAGGCCTGTACATGTATGCAAACATCCTCACACCCACTTTATCATCAATCCTGTGCTTTAATCTCAAGACATTGTTACAACATGGATGATGAAACCCAATGAATGAAGAAAAACAAACTTGAAGTGAAGAAAAACAAACTTGAAGTGAAGAAGAACAGACAGTGAGTAACCATTGTAGTGATCAACAAATGACGTTCTTTCCTAACATAACGTTTGAAAGTTTCATCAGGTGAAAGTAAGTAATTGGTAAAGAATTTGAAGATAGAACTTTTTACTCTAAGAAAATTAAAACTCTACAAAAAAAGACCATGAAACCATCATGCTATTTGCAGATAATTTCATGGTACACTTTGTATCTATTGTTTACCCTGACTGGTTCCTCACGAAGACTGCCAGTTAATACAGCAGATACATGTACCTGTACTGTAGTTCTTCTATAATGTATGGGCATGGAAAAAAAAAGGGGGAATCATTCTACCTGCCAGGGTTAAAGATAGGATTAGGATTTAGAATAAGCATCAGGATTATGGTTGGTTTTACATAGTTAAAGGACAAGTCCACTCCAGCAAAAAAAAATATTTGAATAAAATGAGAAAAATCCAACAAGCATAACACTGAAAATTTCATCAAAATCGGAGGTAAAATAAGAAAGTTATGACATTTTAAAGTTTTGTTTAATTTCACAAAACAGTTTATGCACATCCTGGCTGGTATGCAAATGAGGAGACTGATGACGTCATCCACTCACTATTTCTTTTGTATTTTATTATATGATATACTATGAAATATTCTAATTTTCTCCTCATTGTCAAGTGAAACAGTGATTAATTCCTCACTATACATTTGGAAATTGGAATTAGCATTGTTTAATACTATAAAGTCGAGTTGGTCCCTTTGGTCAAATCTGTAAAAAAATGAAATATTGTATAATTCAAACAATAAAAAACAAAAGAAATAGTGAGTGATGGACATCATCGACTGACTCATTTGCATGTCATTGAGTTGTGCATATCTCTGTTTTGTGAAAAATAAGCTAAACTTTAAAATGGCATAACTTTCTTATTTTACATCCGATTTTGATGAAATTTTCAGTGTTATGCTAGTTTGATTTTTCTCTATTTATTCAAATCAACATTTTGCTTGGGTGGACTTACCTTTAAGTAGAATTTTACATTAGGAATAAGATTAGAACTTCCAGCAGTGTGCTACATTACAACAGCACTGGCATGACTAAAAACAACATACATGGATTAACCATAATGCAATCTTTATTTCTCATTAAACTTACACAAACTGTTCATGAATTTGGGAAATTTAATGATGAAAAAGATTCCCTGATGTGATGGAGACTAGATGGGTCCCAGATACTCATTAACTTTGTCCTCGATACCATGGGCTTGTGTTTGCTTGTCTTACACCATTTTCTAGGTCAGACGAAGGGTTCCTCTAATTATCTTGTTACATACCCGCTCCTGGGTTCTGCCATACATCCTTGGCATAATTAATAACTTCTAACAGCCATGAGTGCATGCATTCTTGACACTGGCTGATCTCATTTTAAATTTGTTTTCCTTTCATGTTTGTTTGATTAATCTTGTCACTTTCAATGTATATGCAATGGCCTGGAAAAACGATGAATCATTGTCTTACATACTGTACAACGAAAAGAGCACAAACTTGCAGGTTTGTATATACATGTGTATAGTGTGAAATAATTGTAAAGCTATGTTCTTAATAAAAGAAATGAAAAGTGATCAATGTTTACAAATGTAGCATTTACACATACTTGAAGGGTTCAACATTCATTCTTCAAAACTACACACTTCTATTTTCAAAGGAGTTTCTCTACAGGTGTATTATGTAATCAGTTGTTGGAGAGGGAGAAATTAATCTTGCTTTACTTAAAAACACAGTACCATAGGCCTATTCACACTGGAAATGCTGACATAATTCTAGATTCATTAGGAAACTTGCAAGAGCCCTGTTCTTTAATAATAATCAGTCGTATTTCAATTCAAATTTCAATAATACATCACAAACTGCTTCAAAACTTTGATGTCAGTGCTTTCTATGACCTCGCACTATTATACTATCCAATTAAATCTTGCCATACAATATCAACTCTACTCATTTAGAATTGGTGTTTTTTTTTTTATTTCTATCCTAGACAGGCCTACCAGCATGTTTACTGTATATATTCACATCATTTTTATTAGATTACACAACTGTGCGTGCACGTAGCCTATATTTTAAAAAATTATTATGGAGTAGACAGTGCAGTACAAAACAGAAATTACTAAAGGTGGATAGATACTTTTGTAATATGTTTACAAGACCAATGGCCGCCAACAGGAAATGCATGACTACAAAGCTATAAACCAAATTAGGCCTGAGCTTTCTAAAGAGCAAAACATTTCTTGAATAATCATGAATCCAAGATATGTATCAGTATAGGCTCTAGCACTCTGTATTCAATATAATCTTATTAGGTCTGAATAAGGAATTCAGGAACGTCCACAGATTTAATCTTATTCATCAATCGATGTCATGATGCGTAGTGTAGAAGTGGCCATGTGAAGTTCATAATTTATATACCTAAATATACATATTGGCCATAAAATAAACCAATCTAGCACATTCCTGAGGATTAACACTAGATGAATTCACTGATGTATTTTACATCCATGCATTACTACTGTGTAGCTCACAAGTTACTTGAACATATTTCTTTAAAAAATCAGTCATGAGTATATTTTGACAATACACACTGGAGTGAAACCAGCCAGATTGCCTGACAATTACTTTGAACGCATTCCTCAATCTTAAATTGATTGCTAGGCCTACAAAGCCATGTGAGCACTCAGGCTTCACCCAGTCAAAGTAAGCCAATAGACAAGCATGTAAATGGAGTAAATGCCCTTTGCCCCTTCTGATTATCAACATTCTATTCACAAACTGGTTGTGGTACTATTCACCAATATTCACGTCTTTGTGTTAAGTACATGCTGTGCTCCAAAGTAAAATCACCTCTCTAAAACTTCCAAGGTAAATCTGTGGATGCATGGGTTCCATGAGATTTACAGACTACCAGCAAGCAAGATTTTACAATCCAAGGATAAAAATTAATTACACACGTTGTTGTACAAGTGTGATGAATTTCTGTTATCAACAATGAAAGACTAAACATGTACCTCAGTTGGAGTTTTATGGAAAAATGGCTAATATTAAAAACTTGTGTCACAGCCAAATGTTGAATAAAACATGTATACAAATTGAATGGATATACTGTACATGTAACAGTATTAAAATGAAATGAAACTTACATTACACACATAAAGTCACATATTTCTGATTGTACAAGGCAATGAACTGTTGATTCAACAAACACTCTACATTGTAAAGAGCATTGAGGAACATAAAGGTCACAAGACTCACAAATTATAATCATTACTTTATTAAAAAAAAGTATAGAAATCCAAACGCCTTTTCATCTGTATATGTACAGGCCTTCATACTAATAGACAGGGTTTGAATAAATTGAATGTGTTGAAATTAATTCATAATTCAATTTACACCAAAATCATGAACAAATTTAGAAAAATAATATCATAAATTTACAAAATCTCATCCACATGTAGGTCATCCCATTAAACAAACAATAAGTAATAAACATAGTTGAATCTGTTCTCTTGCTTCTTAAGGGAATGATTTTATTTTGTGATGTCACAGACGAGCAGCTCCTCCCTATGGGCATTGTTGTGGCGTGCACCTGTAATCCAAGCTGTGGGGAAGTTACAAATTGATGCAGAGGTTCGAGCCCTGGTCACCTCTTTCGGATGGTGACGTTCTTAAAGGTCGGTCCCAGACGTAAATAATCATATCTGATTGATACACGTCTGACAAAACTCAAACTCAAATATGAATGTGATATGTTATTTCCCAAAATGACATTTTCTATTAAAAAAATGAAAGTGATTTTATTTGTGCAGGGGATACCGGTATATTAAGAGACACATCATTTCTTCCCTCCCCCCCCCCCCCCTTGTAAAAGAAATATAGTTTTCTTAATCACATCCCATTAAAAGAGTTAAACTTATGAAATAAATACTGAACATACATGTACGCTCGTCTGTGACATCAAACATTAATTTTCATAACATTACCACTTATTGCTTTCCATGACTTGATTAAAAGTTATTTTAATTGAAAGCCACACTTAATTGTTACTGATCCAGATTTTTATATCATCCAAAGTTCATTAAACTTGACAAAAACATTTCATTTGAGATTTTAAACTCATGTCATGTAGGCCTGAAGAAAACAAATCCCTAACTCTGTTATTCTACAAAAAAAATTTATTTAAACTTCACCACTATTTTCGCTCTGTTTCATGCTTTTATTAAAACCACCTTATCGTCAGGTTTAACTTCCACTATAATGCAGGTCGCAGCAATTCTCTGTCAAATTATTTTAAAGAAGTTGAAAAAATAAGGTTGAAAACAATCAAAGTTTTAATGTTCAATATAGGTCTAAAGACTCAACTTTTTATTCACTTGATTAGAGCAACTTTATGAAATAACAAATGCAATGAACTCTGATTGGTATATGATTGGAGTTTACTGCAATAAAAACTATCAAAATACAATCACAAGCAGTCCAAAGACTGAAATATGTGACTGTTTACAAAATAGAGTCATAATAAAAATATGAAGAAAACATTACAAGTAAATATTCAAATACACCAATTCATACATGTACAAATGAAAAAAAAAGGATCATAAATACATAAACTGAAGGAACTGGAAATGAGACCCAAAGAGAAAAAGGAAATTGGGGATTGGGGGGCAAAACTGTCCAATAACAAGAGCCCCAAAATCAATGTAAAGGAACCCAAAACCACACACATATCCTAAATCTCAGAGGGTCTCAGTCCTGTTTACAGTTATGTACATGCAGAGGGGCAAATAAAGTAGACAAATGGAAAGAAAGATATAGGATGAAAGAGAGCAAGTGGATGAGAGCCAGAAATTAGTTAAAATAAAAAGGAAGACAAAAGATGAGAAGAGAAATAGAGGCAACCTTCAGAAAAGAAAACTAATCATAAAATACAAGATATTTAGCAATGATAACTAAAGAAGGGGGAATATATTAAACAATGCATTTACATAGCAACCGGAACAGGCACAAAAAGGGATAATGGAGATCGAGATAGAAGCTCCCATTTTAACATTCTCATGATGTGGTGATGTTTTACTAAAAACAAAAATAATTTACTAACCTCGACATAATCCATGTGCATCAGGATTCAACGAATCTCCGACTGCAACAATAAGTTCACATACAAATCCATTATCACACTGCCCATACTTTTTAAATCGTCCTCCACAAGATTGCCCATCAAGTTTGGCACACTCCTTGCAACATTGGCAAACATCTTCAACAACGCCACCTTGACAAGACAGTGTCGGGCACTTCTCCCGTTCGCAGGTGCCGCACGACAGGGCAGCTCCAGTTGCTACCAGAGAAAGAAATAACACCAAGAACTTCATCTTGGCATGTAATGGTTCATCTGAAATTTGTTGCAAAATACAAGAATAGGCCGTATATAAAATTATCCAAATTGATTCCACGGGAGTAGGCCTTCAACACGGATATCCAATAAGTACACTACAGTAGATTAAATTATCTTCCTCTCACTCTCTATCAACTCAATCTTCCAGAGATCCTGATCGCATCATCATCAAGAACCTCTTCATCCAATTGATGCATTTTGCGACTCTTGCCTCCGTGCTACAAGATAACGTTAGTGCTCCTCCTGAGAGGTCCAACCTCCACTCTCGATTTTTATCTTAGCTGGGTGGCAGTCCTAGACCAGCGTCGCGTTTTCTTTGGATAACAGTCAACAGTCCAAATTACTTTGATAAATCTATATAGACGATGAATCTTCATGTAGACCATGTAGACGTTATGGAGCAGCGGTACGGTACGGCGAGGAGGAGCGAGCGAGCGCTTCAGTTGTGTGTGATGCCTAGCCTAGACATACAAAGCAAGCTCATTAGCTCGCTGCGCTGGCTCATGGCATGGCCTCGACGATCCTCTGTGCGCGCCGCACATGCGCGCCGTCGCCGCACGGGCTATCCCCCCACGCCCCCCCCCCCCCCCCCCCTAGTCATAGAGATTGATGTAGATACCCACCTCTATGGCTCTTTCTTTTCAACTGACAACTTGACTCAGATTTTACGTCCTCATCGGCATGATCGGGAGAGAATTGAGATTTATTCTTTTTCAAACTAAAATTCACAACTTTTTCTGCCTCTATTTAGAGCCCTTAAAGGACAAGTCCACCCCAACAAAAAGTTGATTTGAAAAAAAGGAGAAAAATCCAACAAGCAAAACACTGAAAATTTCATCAAAATCGGATGTAAAATAAGAAAGTTATGACATTTTAAAGTTTTGCTTAATTTCACAAAACAGTTATATGCACATCCTGGTCGGTATGCAAATTGGCAGACTGATGACGTCACCCACTCACTATTTCTTTTGTATTTTATTATATGAAATATGAAATATTCTAATTTTCTCCTCCTTGTCAAGTGAAACAATTTTTTTTTCTCCTTGAACATGTGGAATTACCATTATTTTAACAGTATATGGTTAAGTTAAGTTGGTCCTTATTGTCAAATCCGTAAAAATTGAAATATTGTATTATTCAAACAATAAAAAACAAAAAAAATAGTGAGTGATGGACATCATCGACTCTCTCATTTGCATATCGCTGAGTTGTGCATTTAACTGTTATGTGAAAAATAAGCGAAACTTTAAAATGTCATAACATTCTTATTTTACATCCGATTTCGATGAAATTTGCAGCGTTATGTTTGTTTGATTTTTCTCTATCGATTCTAATCAACAATTTTCTGGGGTGGACTTGACCTTTAAAGTCACCTAATTTTGGCATTCAAGTTTTGGACCTCACTTTTGGGGCCTTTTCGACAGTATAGGCCATAGGTGTCAATTTCTTGTGATGATTGGTGTCTGAGTCTCGGCGAGGGAGCGAAGCGACCGAGGGGGTGTGGTAGGGACTTTTAAGAAATTGACATGCGAAAATCGCATTTTAGAGCATACTAAAATCACTTTCTAAGGCCATAATTTTGAAGTCCACTTTCACTATTAAATTACCAAACATCGTAAAACACAACAAGTTTCAAGAAAAAGAACAACTCAAAACATTGACAGAAAAATGAAAGTAGGCAGGCGCCTAGCCAGGGGGTGGGGTGGTGGGGGCGGTCGCCTCTCCCATGCAACCAAGAGAGAGAAAAAAAAGGGGGAAGGAGAAAAAGAAAAAGCGAATAGAGAAAAGGGGAGAAGGGTATAGCTTTATTGTTTTTCTTTTCTTTTCTTTTTTGTCAAAAGAATAAAAACCTAACTGAGGCGATCTCTCTCTTCATACAAAGTTTTGCTTCCGCGCTCCGTGCGGGAAAAAATATCGAAATTGCTTTTCCTTTTCGTTTCCTACACCTTGTTTCTACTCCGTTTTTCCCCTTCCTGCCTTTCCTGGCCATAGAACTCGTTTATTCTTACCAGAAATTATAAAGTATAGGTCTTCATGTGTCATCGGTGTAAAGAATATGATTTTTTTTTATTGCATTGACAAAAAAAATTCGGCTCTTCTGTTCGGAGCGGGTAAACACTAGCGTCACTCTTCAAGTCCCCAATGCTATTTCTTCCGCTTTTCAGCAAACAATTTTTAGCAGTGTATGCTCAAAGGGGCAGGCATTCCCTAGCGATATGAAAACAAAAATACGATGAAACTTTAGTTTATACTATATCGCTGCATATCCACCTACCGTCTCGTTTTGAGATTTTGAATGTCACTGAAATTTCATAATCATACAAAAAGGAACCGCTTAATATGAGCGAAATCACACAATTTTTTTTTTCTTTACAAAATAAATCATAAAGGTTTCCGTGATTCGCGTGCATGGGAAAGGAAAAATCCCTCTTCTAGCTTGCATCATCCCTTTGAGCTCTTTTTTCTTCGTAATATAGAGCTATATATATGATCTATTGAAGAAATATCAAAATTAGACCAGGTTAAGAGAAATTTCGAAAATTTAGAGCTTTAACGCCATTCGCGGGAAGGAATATTTGCTGCCTGCATACACCCGTCTTCTACTCTGTTAAAGAATTTGATGTGGCTAAAGTTTTTGCAATTAAATCTGATGTGACCAGGGCCGTCGATAAGGGGGATGGTGGGTGTGCGACCCCCCCCCCCCCCCAATAATCTGGATATCATCGGTAAATCTGCGCTGCCGTCGGGGAACAAATAAAGAAAAGGGGCGAGAGGGGGGAACAAGAAGGGAGAAAGAGGAAAGAAAAAGGGAAAGAAGAGAAAAAGAAAGCAAAAGAAAGAAAGAAAGAAAGAAATAAAGAAAGAAAGAAAGAAAGAAAGAAAGAAAGAAAGAAAGAAAGAAAGAAAGAAAGAAAGAAAGAAAGAAAGAAAGAAAGAAAGAAAGAAAGAAAGAAAGAAAGAAAGAAAGAAAGAAAGAAAGAAAGAAAGAAAGAAAGAAAGAAAGAAAGAAAGAAAGAAAGAAAGAAAGAAAGAAAGAAAGAAAGAAAGAAAGAAAGAAAGAAAGAAAGAAGAAAAAGAAAAGTTAAATAATGGAGGTAATTAAAGAAGAAGTGGAAAACAAATGAAAATAAAAGGAAAACAAAAGGAAGGAGAATAGAGAGAGCTAGACACATGGTAGACGAGGTTTTGATTCTTTACCGCTTCTCTATATCGACAGTGATTAGAATGTCCCGGTTTAAGGTCTAAATCTTAAAAAAGAAATGGCGCTCGCATCATATATTTAGTGAGATCGATATCCTCTCCACATTTTTCTTCATATTGGACAGTGTTTGATATTTTCCCTTTCTGGTCAGTTTATCAAAACATTTCGTGTGAAACAAAAACGTGTAAAATATTCCATTTTCAAAGTTAAAATTCAATAATTTCAGTTCGCACTCGCATCATTCGTTGATACCCTTAATTACTTTTTCATGACTACAAAAACTGCATGGACTGTCCGATTATTTGATTGCTTGATTAGATAACCTTCTTTTTCATGATTGCAAAGAATGTTTGGAATATCCAATTTTCAGGTTGTAAATTTAAAAAAATCAGCTCGCGCTTCGCGCTCGCAACAGTTGCTTAGTTGTATGCCCACCCTCTTCATGGTTACATTGTTTCTAATGTCCTGTTTTTAGATCTATAAATCTGAAGAAAAAAAATCAGCTCGGGCTTCGGGCTTGTTGACCGTGTTCTTTATTAATAAAGGCATTAACAATTCCAGTTTTTAGGTCGAATGTCTCAATTTTTTCAGCTCGCACTTCGCGCTCGCTCTATTGATTTGTGAGAAATGTATTCTATTCATGAGTCACTGCAAACGGTCATGTCCTTTTTCAGAACAGTTAATTAAAGGTTTCAGCTCGCGCTTGTATGAATTGCTTAGTTGCTCGCATTGTTTGGTTAATATATTCATACTTTTCATGGTTACAATCAAGTTTTCAGGTCGAAATATAAATATTTTGATTGGAGAGATAAATTATGTATTCTATTCATAGATCACTTCGAACTGTCTTTAACATATCTTTTTGCAGGCCAGCATATTAAAAATTTCAGCTCACGCTTTGCGCTGGCATAGATCCTCTAGATACGCATCTAGTTTATGATTACAAAACCTGCTCAAGCTGTTCAATTTCCAGGGGCCCTTAACATAAAGCTAAGTAATCAATCGTATAACGTTTTCTACGATTAATTGCACTGACTAAAGTCTACAATGTATAATTAATCGCAAACCTTTGTGTTACGGGACTCAGATCTAATTATATATCAAATATCCCAAAATTTGAGCTCACGCTTCGCGCTCGCATGGTACTTTTTTTATATTCAGGCCACATGGACTAGTCCTAGCGACGCCCCTGGATGTGACCAAGGTAGGCATTTTATACCACTTCTGTTCTCAATTTTCATCAAACGTTGTTTTCTGGAGATATACTTTTTTTTAATGCCCTCGAAATATTTGGGGATGATTGTACAGGCTATCCCCCACCTGAATTTTTTTGGGGATATATCCCCCATCCCCCCCCCCCGGATCGACACCCATGGTATTGGCCTATTCGACAGGATCATCATCAATCAAGTTTAGTGATGGGATGTCGGGGCTCGAATTCATTTTAGGGGCATAAAAGAGCTTCATATAGGCCGTAGGAAGGGAGGGGGCAGGGGTAGTTTTTTGCTGGAAACTTTCACCGAATTCACCAAAAGTATGCACGAAATCCTTTAATTTCATTTTAGAAAACGCTAAAGCGCCCCTATAACAATCTTTGTCTCTACGCTCCGTTCAATAAAAGCAGGCCTGCCCCCCCCCCCTCAAGGAAAAAAAATGTGTGCTTATGGTCATGCATAGGCAGATCCAGGGGCGAAACACAGGAAAGAAAAAAAAGGGGGGGGGGGAGATGAAAAAAAATAAGTGGAGGAATAAAAGTGAATAAAAAAAAAGAGGGAAAGGGGAATAATATTATTAGCTACCAAAAATTCAGGTCACTTTATATAAGTTAAAATTCACTCGCACGCACAGCACATTATAATATATTATTAACTATAGCACTATATATTTCACGTCGAAATATCACAAAATTTTATCTCGCATTTTGCGCTCACACTAGATATTTATCCTCGTTGCAAATCCTGCAGACGCCTTTAAAATGTCTCTTATTAGGCCGGTATGTATGAAAACATGTCAGCTCGCGCTTCGCGCTCGCATTGCTTCGTGTGATACTCTACCTGATGTTTAAAAAAAAAAATCATTCTTAAAGTATCCAGTTTTCTCGAATTGTCAAAAAGGACAACTCTCATCATTATAGTGAGATGTATCATTGTCAAGTGCGCGTGCAAACTCGTTTGAAATGTCCCCTTTTCAGTTCTGTATATCAACAACAGAAAATCAACTCGCGCTTCGCGCTCGCAATGCTAACGAGTTACTCTTGTCGTTCTTTACCTTGAAATATACTTTTCAAATTTCTTGTTTTCAGGTCGAACTATAAAACAAAACTTTCAGCTCGCATTTGATTAGTAAGATATGTATTCTCATGATGAATCCCTGTAATTGTTTTGGTATGAATGAATGAACCATGATGCGGACGTTCTACCACTGAGCCACATTTACGGTCAAATGCAAAAACGAATTGAGAAGCATACATTTTTTAAGAAAAGCAATCAGCAAATAAAAGAGTTATTTTTGGAATGTCCCCATTGGCGTAAATATGTTACGAGCGCGGGAGGGGGGTGATGGCAATTATTGACCTGAAAATGAAAAATGGGGGGGGGGGACACCCCCACACGAAGGGCTATGTGTACGGGGATATATAACCGTATAATAATACTTACATCTTTTAGTTAAATTGATACTCCAGGCTGAAAGTAATACCATTTGAACAGATAGAGAAAATCAGACAGTCAAAACACTGAAAATTTGCTAAAACAAATTGACAAAAAATAACAAGGTTATGGCATTTTAAAGATTTTTTGTTGTTTTACATTAATTTTCATTCTTTTTTATCCTCCAACAAATACAAAAAAGGATTGACAACTGATTTAGTGCATTAGATATTCATTGCTGCAATTAATTTCATAATAAGGGAGACCGACCACTCACACATATAAAAAAAAAAAAGAAACAATAATGATTTTCATGTAATAAAATAAGAAAAGAGAAGAGAAAAGTGGGGACGTGACATCATCAGCCCACCTAATTGATTTTCATGACGACAAACTTAACTGCTTTCACAATATATATTGCTAAACTTTAAAACTTTAAAATTTAATAACTTCACTATTTATTATCAAATTTTGATGAAATTTTCAGCCTTTTACTGTGTGAATTTTACTTTATTTATTTAGATATAAATATATTCAGTCCGGAGTACCACTTTAAAGGCCTCTCACGATTTTTTTTTTTTTTTTTTGGGGGGGGGGGGGATGGCTATATTTTTGCTGTTATGGATTTTGGTGTGATACATATTAATGAACTACAGTTAATATCCAAATGCGAGCGAGTGAAGCGAACAAGCAAATTTTCAGTAGTTGGAAGACATGGTGACCAAAATCGTCTTTTAAGTGGTGTGTAATTATCTTATCACGGGCCATACTATGTACATGCACAGGGGTATATAGCTACGTATACTACAATCTTTCACTTGAAGGACTATCATGATTTTTTTTTTTTGGGGGGGGGGGGGGGGTTGATGGCTATATTGTCATGGATTTGATGCGACGTAAAGTACTGAATTACAGTTAATATCCAAATGCGAGCGAGCAAATTTTACATTGTTGGAAGACAGAATGATAACAAAATCGTATTTCAAGGGGGTTTGATTACGGGAGAAATTGGGACAAGTGAGCGTAGTGAGCGAGACTTGAAAAAAATGCTTTAGTCGTTTAAAGTAATATGCATAACAGATGGTGATAAGAGTACATTATCAATAACGTAACTTTAGAGGAAAAGGAACAAGAAATATAATTATAAAAGAGCAAATAGATTGGTTGGTTGGTTGAGCAAATAGAGAATAAATTGTCGAAATTTGTTCAATGAAAACTCATTTGCTCTCTGGTTACAGGTGAGATGAGAATGGAAAAAGAATAGAATCATGATGATCATAGCCCATCACATGCCACAATATAAACTTCCAAAGACGTGAAAATATCACAATGATGCATAATCATGAAAAGGACATATTTTGAATCTTATATTGGGAGATGATGCAACATTCCAGATTTAAAATATACATGTATATTACATTGTTGTGTTAATTAGTGTGATTTAAAGTCCCTATTATGTGCATGCGTGGAGCGTTGTGGCCCAGTGGATAAGTATCCGGCCCTTGAAACAGAGGGCCGTGGGTTCAAAGCCCAGCCATGGCGTAGTTTTCTTCAGCAAGTGATTCATCCACATTGTGCTGCACTCAACCCAATTGATACGAGCGTGAAGTGCAAGGGAAAAAAATATGATTTTCTAACCTAAAATGTATTGTTTTACTTCCAAAAGGGTATTCTATTTTGAAAAAGGGCACGTATAATTTAGAAAGAAAAAAAACTTTCCATTTTGAAAAAGGGATTTTTGGCGGGGGGCAAGTGCCCCCCTCCCGTCCCCCGGTTCCTCCGCCCCTACTTTGTGACTTCCAACAAACGGTCCTTACAATTTACTTTTCAGCCTTAGCTGGGGGTTCGCAATAGGGCGTACAGATGGGGTGGGGCTTGGGCCGCGGGCATGCATGGCCCCAAAATAATTTTCGACCAAGAGAAAAAAAGAGGGGGGGGGGGCGAAGAAAGGGAGAAATGTGATATCCTTCTCTGGATGTTGATATATGTGAAAATATAATATGAAATGGTAAAAATTTTCCCCTATACATTACGTCTGACCACCTTAATTTTTTCTTTTGCTCATTACCCTTCTTATCAAAATGTCCCTTTTTAGGTCAGAATATAAAGAAAATCACCATCAAACCCTTGCAATGAGAAGCAGCAATGTTCAATTTTATTCAATAAAAAATTGGTATATTAAACAATGTATATCGCAGCATCCATGAATTATAGACCTTTATATGTTCAAACTTCAAATACATCAATTTACCAAGAATACAAATCTTACCATTATTAAGTTACAGATGTTTGTAAATATTTAGAAAAACAAACAAACAAAAAGCGAAAATGCATTTACAGGTGAACTTCTGGGTGTAGGCCTATATACCGATGGTGCCATGCCTATTCCCCCAAGTTAAGTTTTTAGACCCGGATATGGCATTAAAATATTGATTATATAAACTGGTCATGCAAACCATGAACCAGTTTTATATTAGGAAAAGCACAAAAAGGGTAAGTGATAATTTTTAAGAATTTCAGTTAAAGGAGAAGTTCACCTGATCAAGTTTAATGTAAAAATAGAAAAAAAAATGTTGCTGAAGGTTTGAGAAAAATGAAAGAAAAATAAAAGTTATTAGAATTTTAATTATTTGATTTGTGAGGTCATATGCGAGCAGCTTTCCTACATATCGTACGGGTAAAAGTCAATAAAATGTCATTTTCTCAAAAAATTGAAAATGTTTTTATTTTGTATATTCAATATAAATATATATATAGACAAATCATTTCGCATCTGTTCCTAAAAAGAAAACAAAAATCAGTCATCACGAACCATTAAAAAAATGAAATTTATGCATATTATGTTACATGACATATGGGGCAGCTGCACGTTTATGACGTCACAAATCCAAAACTTAAAATTCTCATAACTTTCTTAAGTTTAATGGATTTTCCTCAAACCTTCACCAACATTTTTTTAATGATTTTTTTCTGCTATTTTTACAACAAACTTTTCTTCAGGGTGAACTTCCCCTTTCAGATGAAAGATGAACGGATTCAAATTTGTGGATCCAAATAATCAAATAATTTCTCTCCTGAATAATCTGTAATTATTCAATCTTTTTTTGTCGAAACTTCAATTTGACATCCCATTTTTCACTCCCGGTTTTCACTTTTACCCTTTTTACACACGCTAAAATTTCCTTAACCCCGTACTATAGGTGGGGCTAAATTGCCATTTAGCCCCACCTATAGTACGGGGTTAAGCTTAGCCCACTTTCTTTTTACACAGCATTTTTGCAAAGTGGGCTAACCCCACCTTTAGTACGGGATTATTTGGCCCTGCAAAAAAGCAGGGTTATCCCAGCAATTGCGGTGCTAAGAGCGATAGTACGGGGTTAAGATCGCTAGTGTAAAACGAAAGTGGGCTAAGCTTAACCCCGTACTATAGGTGGGGCTAAATGGCAATTTGGCCCCACCTATAGTACGGGGTTAAGGAAATTGTAGCGTGTGTAAAATGGTACGAGTGAAGTACTTGTACTACGAATGATCGACAAAAATCACTAGTCCGGGGTTAGCGAGTTTCGTGTGTGAAAAGCAAGCATTCCTTATCCGGGGTTAGCAATAACAATTTGGCATGTGTAAAAAGGAAAAAAAATAGTACGGGGTTAAGGATAGTACGGGGTTAGCGATAGTCCGGGGTTAAGAAAATCCTGTGTAAAAAGGGTATTTGATTCTCGCGGTCCGCTGGCCCGATCTGGCTAGAGTTCGAGAGAGCCCGGAAATTTCCGTGAGAGAGGGAGAGAGCTACAGAGATACATTACATGATTGACAGTAGATGGCGCACGACTTCTGGCTTCAGCTTATTTTATTATCGCTGTGGTGTTGACTATCGTCTCCGTACGTGCGTACGGACCAGAAGAGAAGTATTTTGAATTTATTGGTAAATATTGTGTTCGTTTTGTAGTCAATGTGTTTGTATTTTCTGTGAAAAATGCAGGTAGCTGTAGAGCAAAATGCGAATGTAGCAATGCAACTTCTAAATTAATATGAGTAAATAACGTAGTGTTGGACTTGGGTTAAGTATGTCCCACACGTTCAGTTTCGTGTAGGCCTTACTGCGGCAGCCCGAACACGTACTACTGACTGTGTTCGGGCTGCGTTGTGATCCAACCCGGCTCACCAGATCAAACCAGATGAGCATCGGGAATCACAGGAAAAGGAATAAAATTGGACAAAGTTGTAATAAAGGAAATCAATACATACTTACAACTTAAGCCGGAATGTGGGCGGTCCTCAAAACGAAGAAATAATGCCCCATAACTAGGCAAAAACGGAGGAAAAATTTGCCGGTGTGCATTAAAAGTCGTTCGTACAGGAAGCTTCTTCTTCTTCTTCTTCTTCTTTCCTTGGTTGGCAACCAGTCAGGATTGACTATTTTTGCCACAGCTTTTGTTCATTTTCAACAGCTTGTTATTCTTGTTATTTTTCTTTTCTTTTCTTCTGTTTTCTTTTCTTTTCTTGTTATTTTTCTTTTTTTCTTCCTTCCTCTTATTTATTTATTTATTTTTTTCTTTTTTCTCTTTTTTTCCTATTCTTTTTCTTTTCTTTTCTCTTTTTTCTTTTCATTTCTTTTTTTTTTTTCTTTTCTTTTGTTCTCTTTTTTCTTTTCTTGTTTCATTTTTTCTCTTTTGCCTTTTCTTTTCTTCTTATATAGACATATTGTATTTTTTGTCCTTTTAAAATAATAATTTTCCTTTTTTTCTTTTTTTTTATGCGTTCTGTTTCTTGCAGCACGGTATTTTCTTCTGCTACAGTAAGCTGCAATAGAGAAAACAAAAGTAAACTGGATTTGTGGCCTGATAAAACTTCAGGTTTCGGGACACCGAAAACTAAAGTATGGGATGAAAGTGCAAAAAAAATAAAAAATAAAAATAAAAATAAAAACTTGAAAACAAAACAAAACAAACCAACAAACAAACAACAAAAATTCTCTCTTCATTCTTAACTCCTTTCTGTCCCCCCTGACAAATCACCAAATTAAAGAACTCGGATAATTTGCAAAGGGTAAGGAATTAAGGGAAAAAAGAATAAGGAAAAGAAAAAAAAGAGAGAAAAACAGGATCCACGACGATCGCTGAGCTCCGCGTTACGGGATATTTGTTGTCGATGTAGTAAAATGACATATAATCAAAATGTATAGGACCATAGGAAAGTGAGTAAAAATCGACCATGTGTCTGCATCTTCTTCTGCTTTGTGTCTCCCTTTCATAGATTTAACGCTTGTAGAAAAAAAGAATTAATAATAATAATGAATAAATTCAGACTTTATAATCGTTTCGTTCTGAGAACGAAACGGACCAATGCAGATTGGGTTTCTACCTTAGTACTCTTTAAGAGATCCATCATTTTTTGGGGGGTTGATAGATTTGTTTCTGTAAGTAGCATGGCTCTCTCTATTATATATTTGGGACACTCGATTAAAAAATGCTCAACTGTTTCTAATTTGTTGGGCCTACATGTATCACAAAGTCCCGTGGGGTGTATATTAAGTCTTTTTAAATCGTAGTTCAATCCTATTACACCAAAACGGAGTCTGTGGACAATGGTTTCGTGGAATCTACTTAGGGAACAAAAAAAGGGAGAGTTAACAGTGGGATGGTATAGTTTAAGTAGGCGGTGGGATTCATTCCATCTTTTTTGCCATTCTAGAGTGTATCTTTTGAAAATGAGATGTTTTATTTCTGTTAAAGATAATTTGTTGTTGACTTCAATTTTTTTCTGCAATGCATTTTTTGCTTTCGTGTCCGCCATCTCGTTTCCACTAATACCGCAGTGGCTGGGGATCCATTCAAAGTTTATGTCTATGCCTAAAAATGTTAAATTTGTTAGTAGGGTAAGAATTTCTGAGACAAAAGGTATTTCTTTTTGTTCTGATATTGCTACTAGGGAGCTTAATGAGTCACTAAAGATTACTACTCCTACGTATACATCAAGAGTTTCTAACCAGTTGAGGGCTAAGATGATTGCTGCTAATTGAGCTCTATATGATGAAGTATAATCAGTGAGGCATTTAGACTGGGAGTAATGGAAAGCTGGAACGTAAAAGGAGGCAGCACATGCTCCAGTGACGGGTTCTTTGGATCCATCTGTGTAAATATGGAGTTGATTTGACCATTTTGAATTAATAAGATCGAGGCTCGTTTGTTTTTTATATAAAGGATGGTCATATTTATTTAGTTCCTTGTTCAGTTCTATTGAAATCTTCGGGTGTTGAAAAAGCCATGGAGGAAAAGCGTACCTATATGATTCTACAGAGTAGTTTAGTTTCTCTGCTCTGATTCCAAAAGGTTTATTATTTTTTTGAGTTTTGGATAAATCGAATTGCCAGCACGATTTTATATTAAGCAAAATTGGATGGTCTTCATGTGTTTCAATCTTTGTTCTGAACTTATCTGTAAGTGCTTTTCTTCTCAGGTCGAGGGGCATTTCCCCGAGTTCAGCCTGCAGGGCTTCTAGTGAGGTAAGAGGGAGCCCTCCAACGCAAATCCTTAATGCTTGATATTGAACTGCATCTAATTTTGCTTTCATTGTTTGGGATGCACTATCATAAGCCTCGCATCCATAATCCATTAGCGATCGTATTAATGCCCTTTAAACAATGAGGAGGGATTTGGAGAAGCTTCCAAATGAAGTTCCAGTAAGGCTTCTGAGAATGTTAAGTTTCCTTTTACACCTTGTCACTATATCCTCGATATGGGCATGCCATGTAAGTCGATGATCAAAAGTGACACCTAAAAACTTTTTAACAGAGTTGAAAGTTAGACGATTTTCTCCTAGTTTTATCTCAGGGCAATTATATTTTTGGGCTTTTGTAAATAAAACCAGAGCGGTTTTATCAGAGGAAAGACGGAAACCCCATTTATTAAACCAAACGTGTAATTTGTTAAGATATTCTTGAATTTTTTTGGAGGTTACATCTAATTGATTACCGGACATCCAAACTGCTATATCATCTGCATAAATGGATGTGGTGACTGGGTTGATGATAGGGATGTCCCTCATCATGATATTATATAATATGGGACTAAGTGTACTTCCTTGTGGGAGTCCGTTTTGCATTACATATATTTTTGATTCACTCTTTCCAATTGTAACTTGGAATGTTCTATTTGAAAGGTAGTTGTAGAGAAAAGTTAGCATTTTACCTTTGATACCACACTGCAAAAGTTTGTAAATTAGACCTTTTATCCATAATCTATCGTATGCCTTTTCGACGTCTAAAAATAGAGCCAAAGTATGTTCTCCATTGTTGATAGTTTTTTGTCTCACCTGCATAGCAGAGTGAGACTATAGGCGCCGCTTTTCCGACGGCGACGGCGGCGGCGGCGGCGACGGCGGCGTCAACACCAAATCTTAACCTGAGGTTAAGTTTTTGAAATGACAGCATAACTTAGAAAGTATATGGACCTAGTTCATGAAACTTGGCCATAAGGTTAATCAAGTATTACTGAACATCCTGCCTGAGTTTCATGTCACATGACCAAGGTCAAAGGTCATTTAGGGTCAATGAACTTAGACCATGTTGGGGGAATCAACATCAAAATCTTAACCTAAGGTTAAGTTTTTGAAATGTCATCATAACTTAGAAAATATATGGACCTAGTTCATGAAACTTATACATAAGGTTGATCAAGTATCACTGAACATCCTGCATGAGTTTCACATCACATGACCAAGGTCAAAGGTCATTTAGGGTCAATGAACTTTGGCCGAATTGGGAGTATCTGTTGAATTACCATCATAACTTTGAAAGTTTATGGATCTGATTCATGAAACTTGGACATAATAGTAATCAAGTATTACTGAACATCCTGTGCAAGTTTCAGGTCACATGATCAAGGTCAAAGGTCATTTAGGGTCAATGAACTTTGGCCAAATTGGGGTATTTGTTGAATTACAGCCATAAATTTGAAAGTGTGTTGGTCTAGTTCATAAAACTTGGACATAATAGTAATCAAGTATCACTGAACATCCTGTGCGAGTTTCAGGTCACATGATCAAGGTCAAAGGTCATGTAAGGTCAAAGAACTTTGGCCACGTTGGGGGTATTTGTTGAATTGCCATCATATCTCTATAAGTGTATTGGTCTAGTTCATAAAACATGGAAATAAAAGTAACCAAGTATCACTGAACATCTTGTGCGAGTTATAGTAGTTTTCAAAATCAGCACTGCTGCTATATTGAATCGCGTGATGCAGGTGAGACGGCCAGAGGCATTCCACTTGTTTAATAGTGTTTTCCAAATCAACAATACTATCAGTGGTGTTGTGGTTTTTTCGGAAGCCGCTGATTATGGGAGGCAAAATATTTTGTTTTTCAATGTACCATTCAAGTCTTCCTTTAATCATACGTTCAAATATTTTGGAAAAGCATGAAGAAAGAGCTATAGGTCTATATGAAGAGACAAGTTTAGGATCTTTCTTTTTCTTAAGAATCGGAACGAGAGTAGAATGTTTCATTTCATGGGGTATATCTCCCGAGTTCCAAATTTTGTTCATTATTTTCAACATTACTTTTTTAGGTTTAAGAGGAAGATTTTGATAAACGATATAAGGGATGTTGTCTTTACCTGGGGCTGAATTTTTGCAGGTTTTTAGAACCTTTTCTAGTTCCAAAATTGTGAAAGATTAATTTATTACATGATGTAAACCTTCAGATTGTGCCTGAGAAATCTCCAATTCAAGGTTGGGTAATTGTTTTTTTGTTGGAAAGGTAGATGAGCCCATTTCCTGAAAATGAGTACCTAATAATTCTGATTTGTCTGAATCTTTTGTTATTACCTTATCATTTTCAATAAGTGCCGACATTCTGTTAGATTCTTGCTACTCAAGCCGTTCATCCGTTTGATTGTTGCCCATAGTTTGCCTTCGGGGACGAAACGGTTGAGTTTTTTGCAGAATGAATCCCAATATTCCTTTTTCGTTTTACGTAGAATTTTTTGTGCTTCTGCCTTTTTTTCCTGGAAAGAGGCAAGATTTTCTACAGATATATGTCTTGTTAATTTATTTTTAGCTCTATTCCTCACTTTGATGCTTTTGGTACATTCAGGAGTCCACCAAGGTATAGGATTATGCTGTCTTTTTGTGTTAGAAGGAACTGTCTTAAGGATAGTATCTGTAAGACTTTTGATGAAAAAAGTATAAAATTCTTGAGAACTCTCAAAATTAATGAATTCATCCATCAATACTTCACATTTCTTTGCGAAATCAGCCCATTTTGTATTTTTGAAAGACCAAAATTTCATATGACTAGAATTTTCTTTTTGAGGTGTGGTGTCTTTAGAGATATCCATAAAAAGCTCTATCGATATAGGGAAATGATCACTGCCAAAAGAATTGTTGAGGACCTCCCAGGAACATCGGTTCGATAAAGCTGGGGAAGTAAAACTAAGATCCAAATTGGACATTTTTCCAGAGAGAGGATCGAGTCTTGTTCCTGAAAGATCGTTTAATATAACTAAATGGTGTTTATTAATGAAATCTTCTATGATAAGTCCGTTATGATCATTTTTTTCACTGCCCCAAAGGCTGTTATGGGAATTAAAATCTCCTAGTATGAGAAACCTATCAGTACCACAGGCTACAGTTAGTAATTTATTTAAAATATTTTCGTCTAATTTTTGACAAGGATTATAAAAGTTGACTATGCCAATATGTGACTCACCAAAATACACTTTTATATGTTGGATTTCATATTCTTCATCAAAATGAGGGGTTAAATAGTCGACCGTGTTGTGGATGTAAAATGCTCACCCTCCTCTACTTTGATTTATACGGTTCCTGGGTATACATGTATAATTGGGAATGTTAAAAATATGATCTTCCCCAAACCAAGTTTCTTGTATGCAAATAATGTGATGGAATAAGTTGTGAGGGTTGCTTAGGTATCTTGTAAGTTCACTGCCATGGCAGTGTAGGCCCTGTGCGTTCCACTGCAATATTGCTAGGGACGCCATGATAAGAAAAAAACTAGCTACCTCCTTCTGCCTGTGGGGTAGTGGTAGATCCACTTCTAAGCAATCGTCCAGTTACCGATTCGACCAGAGCTAAAACTTCTTTCTTTGTTTTTCCTTCCACAAAAATGAATATAAGATAAGTAATAAAATTTATAATCTGTTCATTGTCTGCTGTTGTTAAAAAATTACTTTTCGTTTGAGGCTCGTATCTATGTTCTTCTTTTCTTGTTTGTTCATAATTAAAATCCATTGGAACTTCTGTTTGTGGTGCCGTCTTTTTGGGGAGGGGTTCTTTTGGACGGACCACCGGAGGGGCGGATTTAGTTTGAGCTACAAGGGGATCAATTTGGTGCTTGTTGGTTGAGTCTACATTATGAGGCGTGGTCAAGTTATTGTCTGCTGTGTTTTCTTCGTTAGCGAGCATTTTTGCGGCGTTAGCATAGGTTGTGTTCTTTGTTACTTTTATGTGCTGTATTTTCTGTGCCTTTTTAGCCACGGCACAGCCATCGTATGCTGCAGAATGTCTGCCCCCGCAATTGATACATTTCCTATCTTCTTTCTTTTGACATTCCTCAAAGGTATGTGCTTCTCCGCACCTAACACAACGTATATTTGCTCTGCATTGAGCTATGCCGTGGCCAAACCGTTGACATTTGAAGCATCTTGAAGCATGGGGTACAAAGATCTTAACTGGGAAAATTTGAAAACACAAGTTTACTTGTTGGGGGAGATTTGTTTTATTGAATGTTAGAATTACACTTTTGAGGGGCACCTCTTCGATGGGACCATTTTCATTTTGTTTTGTTTTCTTAGTAATTCTCTTTGCAAAAGAAACTCCCTGGGTCTTAAGCTCCTGCTTGATTTCCTCTTCTGAGATAGCTGTAGAGACCCCATAAATAACACCCTTTACGCCGGCTCGCTTTTCTTCTATTTTTACTGGGATGTTGCCAATTTGGGTTATTTGTTGAAGAGCGGTCATTTGCTTTTGGTTTTTGCACTTGACAATAATGCTGTGAGGGAGAGAGATAATATTGTCAATTGGATTGGGACAAGTGCGTTTAATTGCTCTTGCTATTTCTATGGGATTTACGTTATTGAAATTCTTGTTTTTTTCTATTGGGCTAATATACAGAGTAAAATTGGCCCTTGTGTTTGTGGATGGGGTGCTGTGTATCGTAAAAGTTGTGTTGCTTGTACTATCTGACGAAGAGTCCGCCCTGGGCGTGATATTTTCCACGTCCAAGCTTCCTTCACGTCTTCGTTTGCCGCGAAATTTGATTTTAGGTGATCGTGCGTACGTGACAGTCCGGAATTCATCGTCAGTGGTATCTTGCAATGGCGGTCCCGTTTTCGCGTGACCCTCTGTCATGATTGGTCCGCCACTACAGGGCGGGGTTTTTGAAAACACGTGTTAGCCTAGATGCGTTAGTGTGTGCGGAATGGAAATTAGTTAAAGGCCAACAAATCCTGCTTACCTTTGCTTTCTCTTTGCAGAAGAAATCCAAATATTGGTCCGAAAAGATCCGTAAAAGATGCGGCTTGATGAAAATTAACAATTCTGATAAAGAAAACCAAAAAAAGGGAGGAAAGAAAGAGCTCCGCGAGAACCCTTCCTCTTCCCCACATGGCTTCAAAGCAATGGAGGATCGATATAGCCTTTTGACGAGGCAACGATATAAATTTATTTTTATCACCAAACGGGCAAAAAAACAAAAACAAACGATAAAAGAGAAAAAAATACTTTAAAAATAAATAATAATTGAATATGCGATTTTAGTAAGTTCGTATTATCATCAGATCCTGCCAATACCACTAAAGTCCATATAGAAAATACAACAGAAGGCCCAGACAAAAGGCTATCATTTGATGCGTCGGAGAGATTGTTATGAATATTCATGAGTCTAGTTCCGTAAATTCTTGCTTCTTTTGCCTGGCGACTATTTTAGCTACGGCTTTGGTTTTTTCTTTGAAAGAAATAACATTTTCGTTTGAATTATTTGTTTTTCTTTCTCCTCCATTCTTTTCTTTTGTTCTGTTTTATTTTCTTTTCCCCCTTTTTTATTCTACTTATTTTGTTCCTCTACCTTCTTTTCATTTTTTGGGGGTCTGTTTTCTTTTTCTTTCTTCCCTTTTTTATTCTTCTCTTTTGCCTTTTGCTCTTTTCCTTTTTTTCTTCTTCGTCATTTTTCTTTTTTTTTTGTCTCTAATTTTTTCTTGTCTTTATCCTCTCTTTTTCTTCTTTGTTTCTTCATTGTTTTCGAGAGATTATGCACATGGTATCGTACTACAAGTTTTTTTATTATTATTATTATTGGAAACTGTATAGATATATGTAAATAAACAAGTGAAGAAATAAATGATCACTCATAGGAATATATTCGTTGATCAAAATTATTGAGTGATCAGCAAACCATCTCTTTAAGATATTGATTCCTATTTTCTGGAACCCAGCCTCTGACAGGCCTTTGCTGGCTTAGCCTAGAGGACTCCGTGATGTAAAATGATTTTAAAAATATCATCACGGAGTCCAATGCTGGCTCCCACATATTTTTATTTTTTTTCTCTCTCTTGTTATGTTTTCCATTTTGTTTATTTTGTATACTGTGCATGTATCCTTAGTTTTAATTTGAAATGTATGTTGTATGTTTTAATGAGAATTTAAAATAAATAAATGAAATGAAAATATATGCAAATCTCATTATCACCCAACAACCATTTTCATACAATATTGATGTATTAATTTGTATTATGTTTGAACGGAGATCGTAAGGTAGAGTATAGAATCATGAAATGTGATTATAATTTATATGTTTGTTTATAGATTAATATGTTATCTTTCATCTTGTTGGCATTTTTTAAGCTTCAATCATTGAGTATATAAATCTCTGCGGGATAAGTATAGTCCTATAATTACTAAGAATTGAGTTGCTCATTATAGGACGCATAATCATGCTTGTCTGATTGTTTTCCTGGCGTCCAAGAGGTTTTTTTTTTCTAAAGACATTCCATTCTTTATATTGTCTTTGCTTAGGAATTAATGAATAATCATAGTGACACTAAATCAGCTTATCTATACTTCTACTACTATACAATTGAAGAATTGACGCAGAAATCAAATTTTGTGATAGATTTTGTCATAACATCCCAATACAAGTTAGGCCTTTATCATGCACCTTTTCCTTTTTTTCTATAACAAGTATGTAGCAAGGAGGCGGTTGGATGATCTTCCCCACCCTAACGCCCCCCCCCAAAAAAAAAAAGGAGAAACGGTGATAGCGAAGGGGGAAACAATGGCGAAAAAGATAGCTTTGCAGGATTTTCTTTCTCATTCTCTCTAAACATTTGCTTCCGCGCATGTTTGCGAGAAAATCATTGTTTTTCTCATTTGTTTACCTTTCTATACTACTCCGTTTTTTCATCTCGGCTATATTGCTAGTGTGTTTCGTGGCGGCATCAAGTTTTAAAGAATAATATTTGGGAACGGAATTAGCATTAAGATTATAGGTCAAAGTATATGAAGTCATATTGTCTTCAAATTGATCACACAACATTTCCGATCCTTATAGGTCAGGGTGGTAAACTCTATAATACTAATGCCGTCAATTACCCACAAAGGCTACTTCTTCCGTTTTTAGCTCTTTACTAGTCAGTCATAATTTATTTGGGGACCGCGGACGGCCTGTTCCTCATTTAAAAGGGGCAGTTATAAAAATTGTGCCGTACCTTGTATATAAAAAAAGAAAGTACAATTTTACTATAGAATTATATGGAAGTTCATGTCATCAATCTCCTGTCGCCTATTTTTGCGCCATTAATTTGATATTTAGCATGTCACTTAAGTTCCTAATCATCCAAATGCACTGTTGAAATGAATTTAAAAACGCTGTTTACGATGAGAATCACACAGTAATTGTTTAAACAGTTTAAAATCTTAAAAAACACAGTTCAAATTCAAATATTTAATCATCAATAATTAAATTCAAATGTTAAATTATCAATAATTAAAACATGATTGTTTAAGATTTTGAACACTTGTTTAAAATGTTTAAACAACTACTGTGCAATTCTCACAGTAAACAGCGTTGTTTGAATTATTTTTGACAGTGTAGAACTAGAAGCGCTTCATAAAAAATAATGAGTTCAATCAGGGGCGGATCCATGACTCCAAAAGGGGGGCACATTTTTCCAATGAAAAATTTGACAAGCAAAAAAAAAAGTTTTCAACCAAAAATTAAGGATATTTCATCCCCGAAAAAAATCGAGAATAAAAAAGAAAAGAAAAAGTCTTCACTGTCAAATGGAAGGGGGCACAGTTCGGTTGTAACACAATTTTTACATCACAAATTTTCATTTTGTTCTCAAAGGGGGGGGGGGGGCACGAGCCGGCTTTGCCCCCCCCCCCCCCCTGGATCCGGCAGTGAGTTCAATGTTTTGAATTTGACAAGCAAAAAAAAGGTCTTTAACACAAAATTAGAGGTCGTTTCGTACCAATTTTGTTTAGAGGGGGGGGGGGGCAGGTGAGGGGTTGATTATGCTACTGCCTTGCGGTGAATTAAACAACAAATGGTGATTGGAGATTATCAAAGCGGCAGAATTTTTTTTTAATTACAATTATTTATTCTTAACATTATCTTGATATTTCTTTTTAAAGCAGGCAAAATTGTTTTTAAGTATTTTCTTTTGTTTAAAAAAATCATATTCATTCCTTCCTCATTGTTATAACATGTGAAAAAGATAAATAACATGAAATCATTTACATTATTGAATCAGAATTCATAATTAAGAAAATTGTAAATTGGTTATTCTAAATTTAAAATTAGAATCCATTTGTAAATATTTCTTTGATATTTCATAATCACAAAGGGAATAATAATAATACAGACTAAAAATTTCTGATCTAGAAATCTCTGAATATAATGCACAAGCACACTATTTATAAATATTTTGTTCATTTTTAGTATCATTAAATCAAAATAATTTTAGGAAGTTATATAAAAAAAACACACACCAAGCAAACAGTCACGCTTTACCCCCCCCCCCTTTCCCATAAACAAAGCATAAAAAGAATGAAAAGAAGGAGAAAGAAAGAATATAACAAATGACAAAATAAAACAAAACTTATCATAAAAAACACAAAATGTAACAAAATAAAAATATATATGAAATAAATATTTTTTCATAAATATATATCTTTTTTTTTTTTCATTTTAATAATTATTTTTTCATGAATATAGATCAATTTTTTCCAAATTATAATGAAAAAATGGTATTGAATTATATGCCTAAATCACGATTTAATTGAATCGAGACGACTTGCCGAAAGTTTTCACTCTTCTGACATGCATATTCATTAAACTGTGCTGTAAAGGCATGCAGTGACGACATCTTATAAATATTCATATGCGCATGCGCAGAATCTTCTTTCACGTTACCTCAAACATGGCGACCTCGCGATTGGGACAAAAGTCCGAAAATTGATGCTCTTTTGAAGAATTTAGTGGAATTATATACATCATGTATATTTCCAAGATATCCTGGCTTAGGAACAGTTTGTTTAGGTAAGATTTATCCTAATCGTTAGATTTTTAATTGATTATGATCATCGGTTTTCTAATGCCAAACATCGCGAAGTTTTGTACTCTGGTGATAATGAGTGGTTGCATTCAGGACTTCGACACTGTCTAAAGACGTCGTGTCGAGGTTCCCGGGGCAAGTGTAGGCCTAGCCCTAGGCCCTAGCAGTAGCAATCATGCCTAACTGTTAGCCTTGCCCTTGGGCTTGACAGCTGGCGCTGGCAGCCGTCTGTTTCGAGGAGTTTTTTAACATTTTAATTTTTTTTTAAATTTCTCCTCGTACACAGACGGCTCGCTATCGTGCAGCCACCATAAGGGGGTTAATGCAAAATCCCCCCGACAGGGCTCATCGTCATCGATTTTTGTCTTTAAATTTATTTCATCATGTTCATAAAAAAAATATATAATTAAAAGAACTGTACCAAAATAAAGATTATTATTCCGTTTTGGCCTGAAATAAACTTAAAAGGGGAAAAAATAGTGACTTACTTCGGCTGTCGCGCAACTTCATTTCCCTTTTTTATCCGAACTTAATTAATACATAAACATATGGCCAAAGGCATTGCGTCCCTGTACAGATCGAGCTAGAACTTCGGTCTCTGTATGTGGTGAGTGGAGCCAACGGAGTTCAGCGGAACAGCCAACATAACAGAGACCGAAGCTTTTGGTCTAGCCTAGCTTAGCCTAGGGATTATCTACGTACCACTCATTCTATGAACAAGGTTATGATATAACCTTGTTCTCTGTTACTACTCCCTCACTCACACGTATTGCGAGGTTAGTATTACTATACTAACTACTATAGCTACTCCCTGTGTGTTGAAATAAGGTTGGCAATGTTTGGCTTATTTTCTCTTTTTCTTTGGGACAAATGCTTGATTTTTTGACACTGTCAGTTTCCATTACAGCTATTAATTATGTAACTTGGCTCTTAAGTAAATTCGATTCTTTAAATTATTTTTTCTTAATTAAAAATAGCGATTGAAAAATGACAATTGTCTTGCCATATTACTTTCCACCAATAGAGGGTGTACACAAAAATATGCCCAAAATTCAAGTTTTTGAGCGCTCTGGTGAATACAAAAATTATTACCAAGTTACTAACGAAAAATAAATTGCAACTGTATGGAAATTAGTATTTTGGGTCACAAAAGTGATATTTTAATGATTTTTTAAATTGTGTGCTGTGTATAGCATTGGCATACCATAGTCCTATCTGTAGATTCCCCACAGGCAGGATGGTAATTAACCCAGGGAGCTCCGGCCCGCTTTGCGGGCCGGAGCTCTCTAACATGGGTTAGAATGGGGTCGCAATAGCACTCCAAATAAAAGGGGAAAAATAAATTATGCTCTTACCTCGATTATTAATGACAGGTCTATCGTGAGACACAGAATCCTAACATAGAGGCACAAACTGGACCCTCAAAGAAAAGGAAAAGTTTGACCTCTGTCGCGTTCATTCTCGGTATCAATCGGCCATTTTGTTTTCAATTTTGACAGAAGGACAACGAATGAGACAGAACTTTTCCTTTTTTGGAGGGTCCAGTTTGTGCCTCGATGTCAGGATTCTGTGTCTCACGATAGACCTTCACCTCATATAATCAAGGTAAGTGCATAATTTATATTTTCCCCTTTTATTTTGAGTGCTATTGGCTTGCGACCCCATTCTACCCCATTTTGGAGAGCATATGTCCGCCTAGTATTACATGGACGAGTCCTGGGCTCCCTGGGTTAGATGGTAAGGAACCCTTGAGTGTGCGGTTAGGGCACTCCTAGTACCAATCATGCCAATGAGGTCCAAACATTAATATGTATGGACCTCATAGGCCTACACCAACACAAATGTTTATATGAAATTGTGCCTCATGTAGCCTTCCAATGAAATGTCCACCCACAGCCAATATTTGACCTCATTCCAGCCTTGGTCTTGGCCATGGACAAGCCAACCATGTCCTTTGCCTTGCACCTGATGGACCGGATAGCACTGGACACAAGAGTGCAAAATTATGAAATTTTAACTCAATGTTGTCTTTTGGTTTTCTTTCATCAGATCCAGTCTGGTGGGTATAAAGATAGCAACATGAATTGGCTACGGAGGAACCTGACTGTTGAGCCAGTCTTATTTTTCTATATGCTTGGATCCTTCCTGCAGTACCTTGCCTTGCAACAGCTCCTCCTGGAGAAGGTGTGCTTTCAAGAAGTCAATGACACTGTCATTTGTGCCAATTTATCTGCATACAAAGATGAAGAGGAGACTGTTCAAAAAAGGACTTCATACTGGCTGATAGTGCTGAACTTGGCTCTGACTGTGCCATCAGTGATATCTACTCTAGTACTTGGGGCCTGGACAGACAGAGTTGGAAGAAGAGTAGCCATGGTGTTGCCTTCTTTAGGAGCAGTTATAAATGGTGTATGCTTGATTTTCAGTGCCATCTATCTGGAGCTTTCAGTAGGAATCATGATCTTAGGGTCAGTGATAATGGGTGTACTTGGAGCATATGGAACAATACTAGCAGCAGTGTTTAGTTACCTGGGCGATATCACCAAAGAAAGGACACGCACAAGAAGGTTTGGATTCCTTGAGGCGATGACATTTACAGGAAGCTTTGTGGGGTTGCTGACATGTGGTATAGTCATTGACAACCTTGGCTATGTTGCAGCGTTCATCTACTACATCTGCTGTAATACTGTTGTTGTCCTCTATACCTTGTTATGGTTAAGAGAATCTAGCAGTTATGCTGTAAGTCAAGGTTTATATACCTCCAAACCAACCAACGATGCACTCCAGTCAGGGGAAACAGACCCTGGTGGAACTAATGAAGTTTTTCCCAAGCTCGATGAGGAAAGGGGATGGTCCTGCAAAATATCATGTCTACAATTATGTCAGTTACAAAGTTTAGGGAAATCATTTATAACTGTGGGTAGAGAGAGACCCAATAAACAAAGAGTACAACTCATTCTACTGCTGATCTGCCTCTTTACTTTCCAGCTTGTTGGTACTGGTAAGTACGTCAAACCACTTTTCAATAGATTTGTGTAGTGTCGACTCCTAAAGACTGTAACATCTATAAACTTTTTACAAGGATCAACCTGTTCTGGCCCGGGGGTCACTGCCATTGAATATTGGACAGCATCCACAAAAATCATCCCGAAAAAACCCTAAATAAGGATTCAAGGATCTATATAGGCTGCTACATGTAGGACACTAAATACAGATTTTGTTATGCCAGATTTACACACTCTAAACTGATTTTTGTCCAGATCAGACATTCCATGTAACTAGACACCCTAGGCTTCAAATTTGAAGCTAAACCAATCAATAAAGAATATTTATTTTTGGCTAGGTACATCTCCAAATGGTATTTTTTCACTGCCTTTCACTCACAAATGACCGAGTTACACGATCCTAAAAAATGTCTAATTGCATAAAAAAGTATGTCTTTTTGTAACTTTTTTAATTACACTAATAAATATGTGTTCTGTTGTTTGTAAATACATAATATTTTGTATTCTGCCTAATCTTATAGCCATTTTAACTTCTGACTTTGTTTTCACACCTTTTTAAATAAGCTTGGTAATATTTCAAGTTAAAAACACCTTGGAAATGTGTCACGTGAGTCACAAAAATACATTTATATTTCAGTTTACTTATAAAGTATTAAGTAGTTTAATTTGTAGTTGATAAAAAGAAAAGAGTATAAGGTCCTTAAACAAACCAGCAAAGAAGATTGTCAACTGTAAACCCCTTCATTATGAAAATACACCCTTAAGAGCTGTCACGTGAGTCATATTAAGGTTTTTTTAGGGTATGTCACGCGAGTCATATCACAAAACAAGCAATATTTTTAGAAAAGGGATAATGATTGGGATTTTTTAGCAGATGTCAGTTCTTTATGCCTGAATGATTATTTTTATTTAGAAAAACGTTAATATGTTATTAACACTTGTATATGGGACTACAATATGTGGTCCCACATGTAAACTTTGATGTAAGTAGATGTATCAGAGCTTGACGTTGAAAATTCCTGTTTTAAAGATAAATGGGATACAAATGACCATAAATGAAATGTGGCCCATTTTAATGTATAAAATCATGATAATTTATTCAATTTACATGTATAGTCCAAAATGATACTTGTCTCGCGAGTCACATTTTCAAATGGCCCTCGACTCAATACAAAAAGTCAGACGCTAATGAATTTTTAGCATAATATTTCCAGATGTTTCAAAATACCCACCAGAAGATTTTTTCAAAATCTGGTGAGTATCTTATGAAATGACAAACAAAGACAGTAAGGTCAGGAATCTTCAATAGTGTCGCATCACGCGAGTCACAATAAACAAATTGAAATATCTCCTTTAAAAAAAGGACTGTAAATTCAAAAGTTTTGTTGGAAAATGTGTATTATTAATACTTTGATTGAAATAAATAGGAAAAAACAAGTCTGCATTTATGATTTTCAAGTAATTTACCTTAAGAAGTTGAAGTTTTGTGTAAATGTCACGTGAGTCACAATGGAATGGCTGAGATGTCCAAGATGTGCAACTCCATTTGTGATTAAGGCCATTGTGATTTAAGGGACTTTTTTTCAATTTTTTGTCATTTTGTACACTCTATTCTTGTTCTACCCACAAAATCATCCCCTTTTCTGTCATGGATGCTGTCCAATGTCCAATGGCATTGACCACCCCCAAGGTTCTAAACTATGGGTCAATATCAGAATTGTAGGCCTACATTTCGAATAATAAGTGGATGTTTATATGTGCACAAATGTGCTCACATGGAATATTAGAACTGGATTGTAAAATGTAAGGAAATCTGTTGCTGTTTTACATGTGTCACAATGCTTTTAATGCTGTTAGAGAATCTCATCTCTTTTTTAAACATTGTAATGCATTCATTTGAATATGACACAACTTTTTTCTAAGATGGGCCCATGCCTATAGGCCTATGTATCCACTTCATAAGTTTCATAAAAAACTATTGCTTGAAATTTGTTTATGTTTATAGTTTACTTGTAAAAAGCAAAAATGAAACAGTTTTTGTTTGTAAAATATTGTCTCTGTTTTCTGTTTTGCCTCTTCATTAAAACTTCTTACCCCGACCCTGTTTTCCACTCCACTCCAACCTATTTACTTTGGCATTTAGGAAGATTACCATGGAGTGTTTTGTATAACTCCTGGAAGTGTAGCGCCATGCATGTCAATGTTCACTAACTTGAAATTGCGCGAAATCTTGACTGTATGTACATGTACATGTTGTTTTGGTATTCAATTTATACTTGTACGTTGCCATCATGGGTCCGTTTAAAGATAAATGCCAGTTGTGGTAACGATCTCAAAATGACTTTTTACAGAATCCAATGAAATGACCACCCAAGTGTCTGTTTGTATGAATAAAAATATGTGCCAAAGGATTCTGGAAGAAATTGTGTAATTGCTGAGAAATAAGCAAAATGAGCGCGGATTCGGGCACTTCCGTTGGGTCTTTATTCCAGCAATGATAAAATACACCGTCCCACGTGTGCCTATCTGTGTTGGCGATCTTCAGTGTGATCGTTTTTCAGCTTAGATTTTATGATTTCACAAAGTTCAGTTTATGTAACTGTACATACCAGATCTAGATCCACGATGATATAGTAATACTTAACCTTGGTTCTTCAGACTTTCTCAAGAAATCAGTGTTTTACTGCAACTACTTTCATTTTAGCTTTAAGCTCCAAAGTTTGTTCCTCTTTGAGTAGAAGTGTAAATCTAAACATATGTCCATGCATGCTGGTACTTTCACACAAATGTGAACATCGTGATTTAACGCTGGGAGGTTTACCAAGGTCATAAGGTCACAGATACTTCTGCGCTGCCAAGTGACTTATAGTGACAAACTACCATTTTTACGGATACTGTAGATCTATGCGGATTAATTAAATTGAATATTTGAGTGAATTAGGCCTACCATTGGAATTGTAACTGTAACAAGTTATTCCTTAAATATACATGTAAGAATTAATGGAAATTATTGCTTTAGGAGGAGTAATAATGAAATTGTAGATTCCCTCAATTCGCCTCTGTTATATTTGTTCAGTACCACAGAATTGTTTGTTATGATTTTGGTTTGAAAATGGAACTACATTATTAGAGAAATGCATGAATACCGATGTTTTGGTGACATGTCGGGCAACACCCCACGCTATACATTAATTGGCACACTAGTAATAGATGTCTGGTCACTACATGTATGTACGTACGTTTGTGTTGGCATAGCCAAGTTTTTGACTGTTTAAATAATATCGGTATGCTGACATGGCTTTAATGAACTCCATGGTTAGGGCGTGACTTTATAATGGAGCTGAAATAGCTTAAATACATCACCTAGGGGATATCTTATATACCATTAAATAAACGACTTCATTGCTAGCCACCGTCGTCACGACTCCAGATTTGTTGGCTTCTAACAGGGGTGTCGATAGCGACAATGAAGACTTGTCTGAATGGGAGTTTACTATACTCCCAAGAAAAATCAGGAGTATCTTGGTCGAAGTTAGGGGTAGGAGTAAGTTCCTCCGACCAGAGAAACTAAGTCTGACTTTGTCCAGATGGGTGACGGTGTGTTCCTCCTAAATTACCCCTACCAAATTTCTTCTAACACGAGTTACTCCTGATCGGTTAACAGCTTTTAATGTCCAACCTACATGTACAGACTTATCAAGTTAAGAGATCATCTGGATAGAAGAAAACCATCAGTTATTTTGGTCAGACTCAAAACAATGGTGAGAAAAATGTATCTACAGTATTTAAGGCTTTAATTTTATTGTTTACCAGATCAACTGGAAGGGAGTATATTGAGGATTTCAACTACATGCATGGGCGCAAATCCCAGGGGGGACAGGGGACGTGTCCCCCCTACTCAAAATAGTAGGGGGGACACAATATCAAATGTCCCCCCTACTATTTCTGGTCTTTTATGATGGTAAGAAATTCATCATTCAAAATCGAAATAAAACATGTATTTTAGGAGGAGATGACCTTACTTTTCGGATGATACCCTTTTTTTTTTTTTTTGCTTGTCAAATTTATTTTCGTCGAAATGACCTGAAATTTGGGGTGATAACCTTTTTTTTTTTTTTGCTTGTCAAATTTTCCAGCCCCTTAATTGTCCCCCCCCCCTACCTTTTGGGAGAGATTTCCGCCCCTGACTACATGTAGATCAGTTTTATATGTCAGGCTCTGTAAGGGGTCACACTCTCAGCACTGTCTTGAATGAAAGACCCAACAACACCAATGACCATCCTATCTTCCTTTGAACAGACTTTGTGAATGTCATCTTGTTTATGCCCTTGAAAAAGGTCAAGTTAAGAGTTGTTTTTAGCAGAGGTCAGTTCTGGAAACAGAATACGCCAGGCCTCTATGTCACTCCTTGTGTTCTATTATCTTAATGCTGACCAAAGCTCTGTTCAATGGGTGTCCGATTATGAAACGTGATCATCCTAAAATAATAATTTTAGACAATTGTTATGCACCTACTATGCAGATGGCTCACACACAGAGTCAGGTATATTTGTTTTTTAGAGATAGATCTGTCCGAAGGAATTATTTTCCAAAACATTAAAATTGAAGATTGTACAATGCATTGTTTCCTGGTAACACAGTACTACCGGTATACATTTAGGTCTAATGAACTTGCATACATGTACATGTAGATTGCTTGTTTTAGGATTAAATTATATCTACATGTATGTCAGAACACTTCCTGAGTGTCAAAAAAAAACCATAAAAAATTAACAGTTATTTCATGGGAAAGACAGGAACTTCTGTCATTTTATCACAACATGAGAATGTTGTCATATTTCCACCTGCAATCCATTCATTGACTTTTAAATGCATTTTACATGTACATGTACACACCAGTTTTATGTATCAAGTCTAAAGCTTCTGAATTTTTCCTGGAGTAGACAGTAGATCCACAAAAGGAGCGAAACTGTTGAGGAAACTGCCTCCTTTATTTGGTAAATTGCAGGATAAATTGCCAATTCATTTACTGCCAACTCATCCACTCACCACGTGGTCTACTTTAATTTAGTCTAATGCCATTCTGTCCAACATTTCGTCTAAAAAACATTTGGTCCAATCACCACTTCGTCTCATAACCAGTTGGTCTAACATCCATTTTATTTTCATTCATTTTGCAAAAGTAACACTTAGTCCAATTAGACCAAATGGTATATGGAATAAATGGCTATCCGACCAACTGGTTATTAGACGAAAAGGTGAGTGGACGAATTGGCAATTAGACCATGTGGATAGTGGACGAACTGATGGTAGACCAAATGGTAGTGCATTAGATGAATTGGAAATAAACCCTTTATTTGACCAGACTGGATGCAATTTGTTATGAATAGACAATTTGCATTTGTATTATGACATAATCAATCGCAACATTTTAGACAGGTCTAGAGATGATTGAAAATATGATCTCAATTTTAAGTATAGTGAAATCAATGTGATAAAAGACTTGAGCGGTTCACAGATTTCAAAGATTGATTTTAGCTGTTAGTGAAGCCAATCCCAGGTAAATTGATGACGGTTTTTAGAGGAACATTTGAGAGCATTGAACCTGATAGGATCACACATGAGGTCAAAGCTGTCATTGTTTTCTTCTACTGCTTTAGTTTTGATTACCATCTCTCTTTGCCTTTCTCTCAACAGGTGAAAATGATACTACAGTCCTGTACCTTAAGAAAGCTCCGCTATCATTTACATCTTCCCAAATCTGTAAGTATCACATCAAATCAAAAGTGAAATATAATCCCAGTGATAGCAAGGGACTGTAACTATTTGTTTTGTGGGCTAAATCAAGAGGTCATGATCAAGTTGAAAAAGTGAATGAATGAAGGAGAGAGATATAGAGAGATAAAGAGAGAGGGGGAGAAAAAAAAGAAAGAGCGATAGAGAGAGAGAGGGAGGGAGAAAGAGAGCAAGGTTTTCTGGATTTACTCTGCTCAAGTACTTTAGTCCGTTTTTAACAGCTGCTTGTTTAAAATCAAATTTCTAGGAGAGGCCAAACCTTTTATTTTGACAAACAAAAATAGATTATTATTATGGGTTTTAGGGGGGGGGGGCACTCAGTATATAATGCATAGTGGGTATGTGCTGCGGAGGGGACCCCCATTTTTACACTCAATTTTCCATTCCAAGGCATAGTATTTTTGTCTTATTGAGAAAAAGAACAAAGAAAGCCGCTCCAAAGCATAACATTTTCTTCTTATCGAGAAAAAAGAAGAAAGAAATCCGCTCCAAAGCTTTGCATATTTTCCGTCACGGTCGCATTGATCGGCTACAATGAGCCGCAATTTTGGTGAAAAGCGGCCGCAGAGCGCTGTCCGACCATCGCCTCTGCGCTAGCGCGCCCGTGCCGCCGGGCTAGCTGCATGTACGTTCCATAGGGATGCATACGCATTCACACGCAGGCGACCCGTTCCAAGGACCCCCGTTTCACAAACATTTGTAGTTCCGAAGCCCGTTCCGAGGACTCTCCTTTTTACAATAAGCCCGCTCCAAGGCCCCCGTTTTTTGTCTCGCCCGCGGCACAGACCTACTACTTTTTTGGTCGAGTACCCCCCCCCCCGGGGGTTTTACCATATTATTTTGTATGATTTGATGCTTGCAAACATCTAGAAGTTCGGGGATTCATATCTAATGATGATTAATACTAGCCTGATATTAAAGATGAAGTTTCGCTCATAGTTTAGCATGTCAGTACTCTGTACAAACAACTATTCCTAGAGTATTAAAACACTTTTACTCGCCAACATTTTAAATTTTTCAGGATGAAACAGTGTATCCAACGAGACCAATTGCAGTCCTTTGATCTAGAGTCGGATATTATGTACTTAAAGGGGTGGTCCAGGCTGAAAATATTTATATCTTAATACATAGAGTAGAATTCACTGAGCAAAATGCAGAAAATTTCATCAAAATCGGATTACAAGTAATAAAGTTATTGAAGTTTAAAGTTTAGAAATATTTTGTGAAAACAGTCGTCATGAATATTCATTAGGTGGGCTGATGATGTCACATCCCCACTTTCCGTTTTCTTATGTTATTACACAAAATCATAATTTTTTCATTATTTCATACTTGTGTGAATAATATGTCTCCCTTATAATGAAATAAGTTGCAGCAATAAATATCTAATGCACTAAATCAGTTGTCAACCAAATTTTTTAGTTCTTGGAGGAAAAAATTTAAATAAACCTTATTTCATATAATAAAATACAAAAGAACAAGTGGAGATGTGACATCATCAGTCAACCTAATGAATATTCATGACGACTGTTATCACAAAATATTGCTAAACTTTAAAATTCAATAACTTTGTTATTTGTCATCCGATTTTGATGAAATTTTCGGCATTTTGCTCAGTGAATTCTACTCTATTTATTAAGCTATAAACACTTTCAGCCCGGACCATCCCTTTAATGAAAAAACAATCCAAACTGATTTTCCTTTATATTCATTGACTATCATTTGGATTGAAACACACCTATAGTGGAGTGGATGAACCCACCAAAGATGATGCCAATGGCATTGTCGACATGTAGGTCCCTCCAATATTATGTGCAACTTTCAGTGGAAATTAACAAATTTGATTTTTATTAACATGGAGGGATAAAATAAGGGGTTTAAAGTGGTCAAATATTACAAAGTCTGATCTTGTGTTGACACTTTCTTGAATTTTATTAATAATTCAGAAAAAAGGACTCCACTCCATTTCAGGGCAAATCTTAGATAATGCAGCCCCAGATGTTACAAAATCATCATGTAAATTATCAATCAAATTATTCTACATGTATATGGTATTTTTTATTTTTGTTTTTTGCTTATTTAACCCTTATTAAACTGGGGGGGGGGGTCAATTTGACCCCCCTCAACAAATTTTGTCACTACGCCATCGCACAAATTTTTTTGATTGCGCCGCTCACTGACTTTTTACTCTCAAGTCTTGCGCATCTTTTGAGACCAAATTTGCGACGCCCAGGTACGCGGTTCCAAAATTACGCAACGTTTTGTAAGTGCATGTCAGACCAGAAATTGCTCAAAAACGTGATTCCGTGTAAAAAGTCAATGCAAATTTTGTTTTTCAACCAAAAATCATAAATGTATGATTATTTTTAGTTTTGTTGGTTTAAATGGATTTATTTTATGCTATTTATGATCGCAAAAGGGTCCTCGGCAAAGTTCATCAGGAAAAACAATAAAAAACAAAGATTTTAAAAAATTAAGAAATACATAAGAATTTAAAAAACAATAAAATACATAAGAAATTAATCATATTTTTCTATTTTTTTGTAGATATTTGTTAGAAATGTAATAATTGATACTCCCACCAAAAATTAGCATTCTACTAGCTATATAAATTGAGTTAAAGTTAAATACATACACATAATTAATAACAAATATTAAAAAACTTTTTACTATACACTCTTGTAGTTTAAATCCGGCTCTATGCGCTTGCAAATTTTCGCGGCGATTGCGCAATCAGCGGCCGAGATCTGAGGGGGGTCAAATTGACCCCCCCCCGTATATACTGGTCCGAAATAGCCCAGTTAAGATAGGGTTAATGATATGTTCAATTCTATCATACTTTGGTGAAACAAATAGGGCTCATATTCTGATTATCAAAGCATTGTTATTTTCTATAGCGTACTACTCTGGTTCTAAGAGTGGTCTTCAGAGCTTGATGCTGTTTACATTGATGCCTCTTCTTCATCTATGTGGTGTCCATGATTGCTTTATAGCATTAGGTGGTCTATGCTTCAGAATGAGTGGTTATGTAGTCTTTGGTTTAGCAAGGACACTATGGCAAGTATTCACAGGTGAGTTACTTATCCCCACCCCTCTCCCATCATAATTGCCCTTTTTTGGGGGGGTCTGTTTTACCTCGACACACACCTGCTTATTTAAATAATATTACTTGTTAAATACATACTTGTGATATGTTTCTAAGTATGGCTTTACATGATATTGAAATCGTTGTGAAACATCAGTTTCTAGATTGATTTTGTCAGTGTCTGTTTGGTAGAATTCAGGGAGTATATCAAACTTTGGATTAGCCTAAGAAGTTTAGCAATACACAGAGAAATATAATATTGTTGGAAAACTTTGGCCACCTAGGCAGAAAGCAGGTCTCCACCCACCATGCAAGTATGGTAACATACTTCTAATATCATTCAATACCTGCTATAATTAGGATGATAACATATAATTCAAACATTGTCTCCTATAACATTGCTTTGTCATGGGGTGCATCATGGGAATGAGGTCAAAGGTCAAATAATGCATATTTGTTCAGCCTTTTCAAGATGTTGATTCTATGCCTCCCAGGTATGCTGTAATGTTATGGTTAGCATCTTTGTTCTCTCTTCAGAGTGAGATATGTGTTATTTAGAATGAGAAGAGGAGGCAGGGGCAAAAGTCCCAATTGGGAAAGGGCAATGCGCCCTCCAAATATCTAAATTTACTATTGTAAATTGTAAAATAATCCCCAATAATTGTTTGTCCTTTGCAAAGTTTTACTTGGAGTGGACATAAGTAGGACAAACAGTAGGGGAAGGTGGGGTAAGTTGAGCCACCACCCCCTGGCCAATAATGAATGAGTCAGATATTGTGGGGGTGTCATGTATTGATGACCTATTGCATAACCCCTAACCCCACCACATTGTTTTCAACTTTGAAACAAAAAATACCTTTTTTAGAGGGAAAGATACAAATTTCAGCCAAAAAATAAAAGAGTAAAAAAGGATGTGAAACAGATAAGTGCTTTTTACATGCACACGTCTTTAAATGTAATAAAGACATAAGAACAACATTGTTAGTCCAGGTATTCTTGTCATAGTTTTTTACATGATGGATGCATAAGAAATGTGTGAATGCGAAATTGTCGCATTAAGTTCGGACTGGGGTAAGTTGAACCAGCCACCGTGGGGCAAGTTGAGCCATGGTAATTCTCATGGTAATGTATATAAAAAACAAACAAACCTTAAAAAGCCATGGTTTATGCAGGCAGAAAGGAGCAAATTTACATGCCTGTTCTTTTCCTTTTAGAGGATGTTGGTATTTATAGAGAATTAGCAAGTGAAAAGACTTTAAATTACAAAAATTGACATGCTGGTTCTTCCCCCTACATGTACATTTTGTACATAGTTTTTGTGGCGCAAATTACACCAGAAGGTGGCTCAACTTACTCCACAGATGGGGCAAGTTGAGCCATTTGACATCTCTTTTTTCAAAGGTGACAGTGACTTTCAGTGTGGGGGTAGAAAGTTATATCTAGGTGAAAAATATTTCAGAAAACTTAAATTTTAAGGCAAGTTACTTATTTCTACATGATCATTAATCATAACAATGCATACATGCAAAAGGTGTCACAACTTACCCCGCCTTCCCCTCCCTATTCAGGACCTGTTGCATAAAAGTTACTAACTTTGCCTTTCTATTGTACATTTAATGGAATATTTGATTTTGAGTGGTTGTTGAGCATTGTTTCCATAATAATTAGCAAATGGCAAAGTTAACAAGTGCTTTCAGGCAATGGGGCCCAGAATTTCTGGGGGGGGGGGGGTGAACAATGTATTTGGTTTAAACATATCTGTGTCATGAGTTATTTAAATTCTGAAAGATTGAATTATTTGCAAGAGTATTTCAGCTGGCTTTGTTATAATTATTTAGAATGTGTGGGCATCCGCTTAATGATCATTTGCAGTTCACCTTTTTTTACTATTGTACATGTACACCCTTGAAAGGAGTACAAAGCTCACAATAATTAGGTTCAATTTCCCACAACATTCTTTTACCTTTAAATGTCAATGTCCTTATAAGTTTCAGCTGTAGAGTGTGATTTTTAATTTCCTTCTTAATACCATTTACTTTAATACCCATATGCACCCACCCATCGGACATAGAAGTAGCTTTAATTTGATGTGAAACTGTTTTTGTTTTTGTTTCAGTTCCATTTTTGTTATCCCCAGCTGGTTTGCCTGCTGCTACTACTCGTGCTATGATGTCAAAGATAGTAGTCTCATCTGAACAAGGTGTGCATTGCCATTTCGAGTTAAGAAAGTGAATTATATGTAGCCTTGTTTGATTAGTGTACACTCTTCAAATTGGCAAAATGTGTAGTTTTTTTACATTACCACATGTACATGTATACTGTACATTTTCTCTTTACATTTAATGCCTTAAGAGTGAAAGATAGATTGATACGATACAGATCTCAAGAATGTCTTTCAAGTTAAATCTTGCAAATTTCCATGTGAAAACATGTTGAAGTGTTGATAGAGTTGAAAATTAGGGATATCATGAATTATTTTATTTCTTTACCATTGCATGAGAGATACTGTCGCATTGAAATAAGTATGATCCTGAATGGGATACATGATATGTAACTTCATAGTGAAAGCTATTCTCTCAGTATTAAATGAATTGCAAGTCCTTTGACCTTCTTACTATTTACTCCTCGGGTCAAGAAATGGCATTATCGGTGATTTAAATAGATATTACCGGTAATAAAAAAAATGGTGAGAAGAATTTGAGAAAGTCTCATTGATCAGAATGGTGGGATGATATTATAATGAAGGTAATTTTGATGGCATTGATAGTATTGGTGATTTAAATAATGATTAAAATGATTAGTATTGATGATTATAGGAGAAATTCACCCTGGGGATCAAGTTGGCTTGAATGAAACCAACAAAAAATTCTTAGAGAAAAATATTGGCGAAGGTTTGATGAAAATCCATAAATGAATAGAAGAGTAATGGATTTTTTACATTTCCTAATTGGTAAAGCTATATGCAAGCAGCTCCCCTATATATCATGTAATATATATTTCATATATTCCATTTTGTAACAGAACAAAATGAAAAAAATGTTTTACTAATATAGAAGGAGGTATGAAATGATGTGTCTGATCATATACTGTATCCACAGCTCAAATAAAATAAGTAACATTTTTGAGATGGCATTTAAAAAAAAATTTATAACACAACATACATGTATGAAGGAGCTGCTCGTTTGAGACATCACAGAGTAAAAAAATCATCAAACATTCATAACAACCTTATTCCCTTTATATAGCAGATTTTTATCAAACCTTCACAGATATTAGAACTCCTTTAAATTGATAGTATTGATTAGAGTGATACATGATACCATGTGATGGCATCTGTTAACAGTATTCTTGAAGAATATGATGAGTGTGAACACTCCTTAGGCTTATCAGATAATCTCTGATGCACAGTCATTGTCCTACTATCATAACCTATACATATTGTGACATCTCTGCCGACCTGTTTTGACATAAAACATTCCCAGCAGTGGGGGTAGTAGCCAGTGAAACTGAAAATAAACACTTTTATGAGATCTCAAACACCTGAATGAATTGAAGACATTAACCATGATAGTAGACTTGATGAATGGTTATAGTGAGAGTGTTTACTTGTTCCTTCTGCCCACACATTGAGTGATATTATATTGCACAATCTTATGAGAACTGTCATGTTTGTGATAATGGATTATACATAGCTAAACATTCAAACTTCTATCTCCTATAAATCACTTTATATCTAAAAATATACATTGATGGAATGCTTTGTTTTACTTCTCTCTTCTCTCTCATTTCATTTCACTGTTTGATTTTTTTAGGGGCGGCAAATAAATGCAAACTGTACATACATATATGTAAAGAACATTCTTTTAAACAGATAAAATTTTCCTTCCTTAGAGGAAACGAAAATCCAAGAATGTTTAATCAATCTTAGAAGAAAGAATAAAATAAGAGAACTGAAATATACATGTAAAAGTATTGTATGTAGTTTTATCAAAATCAGTTAAAAAAAAAAGAGAGGAATATGAATGTTTAAAAAGTCTTGTACTTTCCATGGGATCCTCAAATTTGAAAAATTGTTTAAATTGGCTGATTTTGTAGACAACTCTCCATATGTTTTTTAACAACTTTAAGACCTTTTCCCATTATCTTTCAAATTGCATTTTGCCTTCTTCCGAGCAAAACTTATATCATGGGGAAATACAATTCACACCACATGCATGTATGTCAAGTTCAGAAAGAGAAAATATGAAATTTGTAAAATAATTAATGTGTACAAAATGTTTGTCTAAAACAAATAAAGTCAGCCATTATGATGTATGTTTGCCAATTTGAGGATCCCTGTAGAAAGTGTTGCAAGACTTTCTAACTTCCTTTATTATCTAAGTTTATAACTGATTTTGATGGAGTTTGTTTTGAATTAATCCTTCCATTTTATTAAAAAAAATGAAATTCTCTCGTTGGGTTTAGTTACATTTGATTAAAAAGAAAACAGTATTGTATCTTTGATTCTGGTTATTATCATATTTTAAAGAAAGAAAGGAAAAAATTGAATGGTAATATTGTAATGACACTGAATTTTTTTTAAATTGTCAATTAAAATCCTTAATTGATAATTGAGGTTATATATATATTTTTTTTGCTGTTCTCCTAACAGGAAGCTTGTTTGCCCTGACTGCATCCCTTGAAATGATCACTGGTCTGCTAGCATCACTTATATTTAATGCTCTATACCCAGCTACTATAGACATTATTGGAGGTGGATTAGTCTTTATTCTCATGGCAGCTATTCTTATACTTCCAGCTTTGCTGCTTATGTAAGTTTATTTGATTAATTTGATGGATAGATGACATTATTTTGAAAGTGATGGAAGAGAGAGAGATGGAGAGTTGTGAAGTAGAATCTGACTGACATGGAACTTGTGATAGGATAACAATGCAAGCAAAATTGACTGACAAAGTTTAGGATGATGGAGAGTTTGTCAAAAGTGGTGAAGAGACTATGTGACAATTTGTGCATGCTTGCAAAAATTGAAAGATGCTGTAAAAGATGATAATAATAATGAATATGTTATTAATGGTGATGATCGTGAAGATGGTGGTGGTGGTAGGAATGATGATTATTATAATGGTGGTGATGATGATGTTTATGATGATGATAATGATCACTTCGATGATGGTGCTTAAGTCTAAATTTAGGATTAGTACACAATTTACACATTCGACATGTGATAATAATGCAAGGTTTTTGTCTCGGCTGCATAGCAGAGTGAGACTATAGGCGCCACTTTTCCGATGGCGTCGTCAACATTAAAATCTTAACCAAGGTTAAATTTTTGAAATGTCATCATAAAATAGGAGGTAAATGGACCTAGTTCATGAAACTTAAAAATTGTGGGTAATCAAGTACATCTGAACATCCTGCCTGAGTTTCAGGTCACGTGACCAAGGTCAAAGGTCATGTAGGGTCAATGAATTTAGACCATGTTGGGGAATCAATATCAAAATCTTAACCAAGGTTAAGTTTTTGAAATGTCATCATAACTTAGAAAGTATATGGACCTAGTTCATGAAACTTAGAGTTATGGTGTATCAGTGAAGATCCTGCCAGAGTTTCAGTTTACATGACCAAGGTCTAAGGTCACTGAGGGTCAACAAAAATTTGGCCATGTTGGTGGTATTTGTGGAATCGTCATCATAACTTACAAATTTTATGGATTTAGTTCATGAAACTTGGACATTTATAAGACAATCAAGTATCCCTAAACATCCTGTGCAAGATTCAGGTCACATGACCAAGGTCAAGTCACATGACCAAGGTCAAAGGTAATTTAGGGTCAACAAACTTTGGTAATGTTGGGGGTATTTGTGGAATTGTCATAACTTTTAAAGTTTACAGATATAGTTAATGAAACTTGGACATAAGAGCAACCACGTATCCCTGAATATCTTGAGCGTGTTTCAAGTCACATGACCAAGATCAAAGGTCACTAAGGTCAATGAACTTTGGCTGTGTTGGGGGTATTTGTTGAATTGGCGTCATAACTTAGAACGTTCATGGATCTACTAGTAGTTCATGTAACATAGAAACAATGGTAATCAAGTATGAATTATTGTTTTGGACATGTTTTAGGTCATTTGATGATCATGGTCAAAAGTTATTTTGGGTCAATGGACATAGTATTTTATTATCATATTAATGTTTTGTTTTGTGAATAATTATTCAATACCTGTTTTCAAAGTCAGCACTGGTGCTATATCTAATTGCGTAATGCAGGCGAGCCTATCAGAGGCATTCCACTTGTATAAATGAAAAATTGCTATTCTAGCTTTATGATTTATGGATTGTGATAACATTAAAAAGAAAATTGTGCAAAATTACACCTCATACGTGTATGTATGAATCAATTAGTACAAACTGATTAAAATAGTGAAAAGGGGAAAGTAGGACAAGGTTTTTGAATAGAGGAACTTCAAAGTCAAAGCTTCTCTATTCTCTCTTTCACTCTATTTTTTTGTTGTTTGGAAGTGGATCGAGACTATTTTCTCACCATGTATTTCTAATCGCTTATGAGACCATGCATGAATGTATGTGTGAGCTTGACATTGATGAGATAGTGGATAGCAGATGATGTGTAGTATCTAGTTCCAAAGAAAACAAGAGGGTGGTAGTACACAGCCTTAGGGGATGACAAACCATCAGTGACATAGACATGTGTGTTGGTAAGAAACTGAATGAATGCAGGAGCCTCAGGCTGCATCTCAAATACTCCAGGGGACTGTTTCACAATACCATCCTAAGTGAAATTTACTGACTTATACAGCCACATGTTTCAATGGGTTATGCAAGAAGTTAGACCTTAAACAGTCTGTTGAAACGTGTACTTGAATGATGAAGATGACAAAAGCAGAGGTGACATATGAGTGAAGGTTGACTTTAGGGTAAAATTATTTCATGGGGTGCGTGAAGTTAATAGTCATTCACTTTTAACTTGATTCTTGGTCATTCATATAGAATATTTTATCTAGATATTGTGTTCTCCTTGTCTCTCTGATTTATTTTGTTATAATTGTAATACCTATAGTCCCTTTTGTTCAAGTAAAAATCATTGTTAAGCTGTTCAACAGTTGACATTTCTATCTTATTGTTTGATTATGGTTTAATTTTCAATTAAAAAAATCCTTTCACTCTCTAGTAAAATGAAATCTTTTATCTTTGTAAACTTCCCCATATTTTTTTCTCTATGGACCTGTGAATATTTGTAAGCAGAGGTCCAAGTTCACAACACAACCTGAACAAAAGTTATAATCTTATATCTGAGTTTCCCCTCCAGCATTATTATATTAGTGAAGTACATGTAACCATCATCACTGTTATTTGTGGAATGTTATTTATTCTTCCACTGACCCAGCTTCAGAGTTTTTACATCTCTGAAGGGGGTAAAATACCAAAACTACCTTTTCCATATTCCCTGCATCGATAAATACCCCCAAAGCTGAATTCTAAAGCATGTCTTCAGTTTTTTCTTAATAAAGATTCAATTATTGAATTACATGTATGTTTGATTAATGATTGAACATCCAAATCTTAAAAACAACATTGTGATTATAATGATTAATTCTTTGTTTAAAAATGAATTTATTATTTACTTCAGATTAAAGCCAAATTAGAGGCCAAAAATAATATCCTCAGGGGGTCGTTTCATAAAGCTGTTCGTAAGTAAAGAGCAACTTTAAGAACGACTGGTGATCCTTTCTTGTGGTAAATGATATGTTCATTGTTGATTACTTAGCGCCTAAGAAATGTTCACCAGTCGTTCTTAAAGTCACTCTTAACTTACGAACAGCTTTATAAAACACCCACCTGGACAGGGGTTTAAATTTGCATGGGCTAAAGTGCTAATTAATGAATTAATTAGGGGTGTTTCCATTTACTGACACCCCGATTTCTGACACCTCTGACACCCCTATTCTGACACCCCTTTTCCCCATTCACTTTTGTACACATAGTGAATATTCATTAGTGTCTCATGTATTTTTCATCAAAAAGAGGCGTGGTCACCTTCCCTTTCTGCAATTGGCTTTTATTGCTATTAAATATCAGTTTGCCATCAACGCTTCTTCGTATCGATTGTCCCCTTTTCATTTCGCGAAGAAAACGATATACCTTTTCAAAAACTGATGATGCTTGTTTAAATTTTAGCGAGAAAAGTTAGAAATTAGTAATTAATGAAGTGTGGTTTTCGATCCTGGGATATTTAAATGTTATGAATCTGACAAATATTTGTTCTCATAACCAAGTTTTTATTTCAAGTCATCATGGCTCATCGTCGCTTGCTATATGGGCATAAACCTGTACCAGGGTCTTGCCCTAGCGTTCCGCCAACCCTGCCGGGCCGGGGTCTGCCAGGGCTGGCCGCCAAGCTGCCTGGCTGGTTAATTTATGCCCTAGGTAAAACCCAGGATTAACATAGGTATGTTTTTCAAGGTTTGCAGGAGTGTGAGTGCAGTGAGTGCATAGTAGACCTATTTAGATTTTACTTCGTCATACACTAACGTTAGGCATATTACATTAAAATTAGCTTATTTGTGCTGTTACCATACCTAGAATTATTGACCAAATCTTGAAATCAGCCACCAGTCACCTCCCTATGTGCGCTTGCTTCATGTACAAAGTCTATTGGAGTGAACACGGATAACGCGCACCAGCACTGATGAAATAAATGACAGTGAATGGACTAAGTGGCTGATTTTATGATATCGATAATGCAGATTTCTTCTTCTTGCGCGACAAACCTTTGTTAATCCTGGGTTTTACCTAAAACCCAGGGTATAAATCAACCAGCCAGGCGTCTGGGCTGCCAGCATTGGCAGACCCAGGCCCGGCAGTTGGCGGAACGCTACGACAAGATCCTGGTACAGTATCACGGGTGTTTATACCCATATAGCAAGTGACGACGAGCCACAATGACTTGAAAAAGAAACTTGGTTATGAGAACAAATATTCTTGAGATTCATAACATTTGAATATCCCAGGTTAAAAAACCACTCCTCAGAGAACATTAATCACTAATTTCTGAATTTTCTCGCTCAGAGTTAAACGAGCATTATTATTTCTCGAAAAAGTTTATCGTTTTCTTCGCGCAATGAAAGGTGACAATCACCGATATGAAGAAGAGTTGATGGCTAATGGATATTCAATAGCAATAAAAGCAAATCACAGAAAGGGAATTTGGCCACGCCTCTTTTTGATATAAAAATACATGAGACACTAATTAATATTCACTACGTGTACAAAAGTGAATGGGGAAAAGGGGTGTCAGAATAGGGGTGTCAGAAATTGGTGTGTCAGTAAATGGAAACACCTGTAATTAATTTACCCTGGAAAAAAAGTTGGAAAACCATTAAGTGTTTTTTTAGAAGGTTTACAAATCAAATATTGGATGATCTCAATCTTGTAAGTGGCAAGGCAAACAAGTTTAAAACTTTAATTATCTAGTTTTATACTAGTCCTTATTCTGCTACTATAAAAGCTTTAATTATCTGATAAAAACCATTCCTCTTCCTAAGACTCCATCTTTCTCTGATCCATTCACACCTCATCTGTTGTTCCTGCTCCTTTCCATTTCTCAGTGGTCAGAAGGGTTTGATTAGTAGGTTTACCCACATAGGGGGAATTCTTCTTGGGGTAAATTAAGTTCTTTGAGTGGGGGCTGATATCAAACATGTCACCATGTCTGAGAGATGGAGCCCTCTTGGAGATTACACTTTCATGATGATAGAATCCAGTGCAGTAAATCCCTATGGCTTTGTACCAAATTATTGTACCCCTTTCATATATTAACTTCCAAAAGATTGCCAAAGCTGTCAAAGTATGGATTAGAATCCAGTGTCGAACCCAAAACACTGTTCATATAATTTCCATGGTTAAAGCTTGACCTGTTACAACAGATCAACTTCAAACTGAGTGTGTGCTGGTATGTTCATGGGAAACATTGGCATTATTTTAATAGCCAATTTGAAATATGAACAAAATCACATTTGAAATTTTTTTTTATTCGTTTGTGAGACCTTCAAGAATCTAAGATTTCTTCTTACACGTTCAAATTGCATGTCCAGATTAGTATATCTGATTCTAGCATTGAACCATCTATCACTAGTTGATGTAACACTCATTAACATGATTATTGTAAAACACATTCACTTTATTTGAAGTGCTTATGCATAATTTAGTTTCAAAGGCATAGTAGGCCTACTTATGCATGTACAAAATATAAATGAAATCATACATGTATGTATCATGAATTGATAGTAAATATGGTGAGGGTAGAAATGTTTTAGCAATCAGCATCAAAAGATTATCAATAATTTTAAGTTCTAAAGATGCAAAATATTGTCAAATTCATGAAGAGAACATTCTCTGTTTATCTTTCATATTGTTGGGAATTGATCTTTTTCTTAGGAAATTATTTGGAAGCGAGGTGAATCCTCATCGCTTTTTGTTGGTTGGATGGAGGGGCAAAATATCTTCAAATTCATGAAGAGAACATTCTCTGTTTATCTTTCATATTCATGTTTGACACATGGAAGTTATTTTCAAAATATTGCTGTGAAGCTGATGGGTCAAAGGTCATGGTCACGGTTAATGTCATTGGCATATATTGCGGATGGACTCCAGATGCCCCCTGTATACCCTGAGCTACCCCATCTCATCATCATCATCAGTAACACCTCCCCCTGGGGGGTAACAGTCTGATCCCTCCCTCATCTTACCACAGTAACAAATTCAAGGTACACACCACCCCTAGGGGTTACTAAAGAGCACCCCAGCGGAACATGGGGTTAAGAGTTCATGACCAGAAAAAGGTATGTTTAAAGTTCAAATAGAAAGGATGCTAATCAAGTTTTTGTAGTGTCGATTGAAAGAAACAGAACTAGATTTAGGATACTGTATAAGGATAAAATTATCAAGTATTTGGAATTTTTTAAACACCAAATTGTAGTAATAATGTGTTTCTAAAATCTAAATGATCCTATTCAATTACAATGTTTGCTCACTCTCTGTAAGTGTAATAAAAATTTTCACCAGTTTGCCTTTGTAAATTGGTTCTGTAGTGGGTTATCTTTATCTTTTTGTTATAATAACATCAAATGTGAAACACACCCTTTATTACCAGTATACACATGTACCAGTATTTATTTTATTTTCATTTATTTATTTTGTTGGGGGGATTACTTCTCCCAACCTAATGGCTGAATCTGCAATATTGGGGAAGCATTATCGCAGACCTGCCAACCAGTACGTTTTTGGCGTATTTAGTACGTTTTTGCAACCAAAATACGGCAGTACGTTTTTTCTTTTAAAAATATGTTATTGTAAAAATAGAAAATAATTTTTTTTTTTAAATCGTAATTTATTGAGAAAAATCATCTCTATATGTCTCTATTTCATTAAACTTACACAAATATGGTTATTAGATCAATGTAATTTCAGGCAACTTTTTTTTTTTCTCATTTGCAAGAGCAGTGCGCATTTTAGCTTGCATGCAGCTTGAGCGCCGCAATGAGCGAGTGTGCCACGCATTTTATTATGAAATACACTTTTTTTGGGAAAAATGCACTTTTTTTATCACAGAATACACTTTTTCATTCCCAGAGGTTGGCAGGTCTGTCATAACGTTGCAGTAATTGGGAATCTTCCACTGCTTGTTTGAGCATTTAGGAGCCTCCATTTAATTTTTTTCTGTGGTATATGAAAACTGCAATGTGTTTAATATTGGATAGAGCTTTATCTGCATTGGAATATGAAAGTTGGTTGGGTGGGGGTGGTGGTGGTGGGTATACAAAATTGTGGTCTTGTATTTGTGTTTCTGCAACAAATTTGTTTGTTTTGATAGTAGAAGGTTGATTGACTAGGTCCCCTGGATAGGATAATTGGATGGGTCCTGTCTTGTGGGTTGGTCTGAAAGTCCTAGCCTCTCTCCGGGACAATCAAATTTGATGTGTCAGCTGGGACTATCTGGGAGTCCATTGCCATAGCTTCCCTGCTGTGTTCCAGGATCATGACCAAGCAGTTGATTAAAGACAATCTCTACCAGTTTTTCTTGAAAGCTAAATTATTCAAACCAATTGGTAATTCTGTAACGTCTTCTAATAAAAAAAATATCTGAATATTTCATCTTCTCTCACCCATTAAAAAAAAAATCCCTGCTGTACAACTTTTGTAATATATAAAAAGATCTAAATCCAAGTGTTCCTCTGTATATTGGAGATTCTCTTATCTGGACCCCTTGCAAATTGGAGACTCAATCTAATTACACCAGCAGGGGCCGCGGAACCGGGGGGGGGGGGGGGGGCTGGGGGGGCTTCAGCCCCCCCACTTTTTTCAAAAACCGTGTACAAAAACGTAAAAATTGACCATATGATTGTGATTTGTTAGCATGGTCAGCCCCCCCACTTTTGGCTCAGCCCCCCCACTTTGAAAACCGTTCCGCGGCCCCTGCACCAGGATGCACCCCTCACAAGTAGGGGACATGATATTCTCCGACGTCAAGGGTTATCCTTTATATTTCAAAGCAATTTCCATGCAGATAGAATGTACATAATACCAACAAAAAGGTGTGCTTCATTACACTAAAATAATATACAGTTGTCAGTCATCATGCATGATTAGAAACAACATCTGCAATTTCTTCCTTATAGATATCGAGTCTATCTTTTTCAAATCAATGGTATAAATATCTGAGGTTTATCAGGTTACAATAGGTTAAAGGTACATTCTTATGCCACCTTGGGGAACATTTAACATTATTATCATGACAAATTATCTATTGTAAATACACTTCTGTTCTGCACCTAGTATTACATTGCATACTTGATCTAGAAAATAACTTTAAAACAAAATCTTTAGAACCAGCGGGATCTGAACTGTCATTTTCTGACTGCCAGTCAGTGACTCAACCACCAGACTATTTATACTGGTTCATTTTACAGTCATTATAAATTGAGAACCTTAGAACCTGTGTTTTTGTTTTTTTCAGTCGGTCCTAGACCATTGAATAGAAACCTAGATTATTATCCAGTGATGGATATTACAAACATTTGATTTGAATTCTAAGAAATTGAAAATACATTTTAGGCAGAATACACTTGGAAATATGTATAATATTAACCTATTCATATTCCAGAGTAAGAGAAGGAGATCCCAAGAAAATGGCTTTTAGGCAATTTGAAGGATTTGAGTCTCTAGGGCTGTCTGCACCAGCCCAAGTTTTCAAATAATTGTGCTTTTTCTGATCGGCAAATTATCCTGATCTGAACAATCTCAAGATTATTTATGATGGAGACGCAATCATCGCGATTAGTTCGCTGGATTAATCTAAAGATTGCCATCCTACATGTAAGTCAACTTAGGATCATTTGCAAAATAGCGCGCTATTTACATGTGCAGACGCACTCGGGATTATTTATTCGCAGTGTCACATAATGCATAATGCATTGATGCCTCGCTCGAGCACGAATTGTTCTTCTTGCGCTGGTGAAGATGGGGTTTCTTGAATCTAGAGATTAATCGCGAAGAGGGCTGATTGGGCTAAAATCTCGAGATTGAGCAAACTCGGGCTGGTGCAGCACTGGCTTCGGTCAAAATAATTTTTGATGCAAGTATTAACATCAGATAATATGAAAAGGGTCACAAAATGAGCATGCAAATGTACAAAGTGAATGGAATGGGAGCTTGGAAGGTCTAAATTACAGATCTTCTATTAAATACCAGGATGAATTTATCAAACTTATTTCAAGCAAAGAGGGTGGGGGCAACAGCTTTACCCCTCCCTTCACCACCAAAATGAATAATACCCCTTTCATACTGCGCTTTTCCCCTGCGCAGTTCGCCAGCGAAGGGGAAAGTATCCAGTATGAGAGGTACACAGGAGAACTTCCCCGGCGAACTTCTCCACCTCTAGAGGTGGAGAACGATTGATTGTGATAATGATTATGATGATGATGGTGATGATGCTGATGGTGATGATAATAATGATAATGATGTTGATGATGATGATGATGATGATGATGATGTTGATGATGATGATGAAGATGATAATGATGATGATGGTGATGATAACTATGGTGATGACAACGATGAAGATGATGACAATGAGAATGGTGATGATGATGATGATGATGATGAAACTAATTATGTGACTTATAAAGCGCCAAATATACTTTGTAGAGTGCTCAAGGCACTCTTTTTTAAGAAGGCAGTTGTGCAAAGTAGGGCGTGCATGAGCAAAGGATCTTTTCCTCCAGGTTTTGTAGAAATAGCATGTTACTCGTTTGTTAAGGGTTTACCATTTACCATCACTGTTGTAGGGGACACCATTCTGGTTACAGGGAGTGATTAGTAAATATTGTGTGATAATGAGATTGGCCTGAAACAGATTTGTTTTGGATTAAATCAAGCTGGCATTTGGACCTATCTGGGAGTCCATCTCCTGCTGGGTCATGCTAGTGATGAGAACAACTGAGCTGAACTAAAGGAAATTAGATTAGATGAAAAACACTTTCTATAAACCATCATTTAATCTATCTGGGAGGGTGGTGATTTTCAAAAGATGTTTAACTTTTTTTTATTGCATTGTATTTGTTTTCTAACTTATTTAAATAAAAAAAATTGTGTCAGTGATCATCAGAATTATCTGTTTTCAGCTAAGATTTCATGATTTCACAAAGATAAGTTTATTTCAGGGTGTCAGAACTAGATCTATGATAATATGGTAACATTTAACCTTGATTTTGATTTTTCTCATGAAGTTATTGTTTGCTGCAACTACTCTTTTTTTACTTTTAAACAAGTGTAAACCCTCTCAAACATTAAACATGAAAATCCAGACCTGTGTTGGGGAAAAGACACCCTAAACACAACACCCCCTATTTTTGTCTCTAAAAACAATGTTCCAATTTTATCCCTCTGTAAAGGGGAATTTTTAAAGTGTAAAGTGAACCTCTGATTGCATGTGTGTACAGCAGTATTATTTTATTGAGCCTTTTTATTTCCTGTGGATGATAATTGTACATTTTACTATTCAGAATTATGAAGGTGTTGTTATTCAAAGTTTTTAATTGATGGTCTCTTTCTCTCTCTCTCTCTCTCTCTCCTTTGCAGAGTGATATGGCGCATTCAAAAGCTGACTATAGCGTATGTTGAATACAATGAAGGTAACGCTACCAACATCTATGGAGATACATAATGCAACCCTTATTATCAAACCCATAATACATGATGTGAGTTTCTCTGTCACAAACTGCATGTAAAATTGTAATTGTGTTCACCTGTCCTTCCTTCATATAAATCTTATTGGTGGTTTACTAATTTCTCCTCAAATATGTTACTCTTTTGGTACTTTAAGAAGGATTTACAAGTATGAAATGAACACAGATTTTTATTGATTAGCATTTCTTGAGAAAATCTAAAAGAATTCAACACAAAGAAAGGATGAAGAATCAAACATAATGCAAGTCTTATATTGTTGTGTACAGAAACCTGATGTACTAGTTTGTGTTTAATTCTCAGATCTATCCATTTGATCTGATTGATGTTACATGGAGGTGTTATTATGGCCGATGTCCTACTTGTGATTATTTTTTTTTCACCTGGTATTCTATTAAAACTACATGTATTTTAATAAATTTTCTGTGACTTTCTTACTTCTGCACATTTGCCTTTAAAAAAATTGTACAATGCCTAGATTATTATTTTTTTCTCACATAAAACTTTCTTTATTGATGACCTGTAAAGAAGGGCCACCCGTCACTAATTGTCCCCATTGAAACATGTACATTACAAAAACCTCTCATCAAATACTACCTCCATTGGGTAGTCCTTGTTTAATTATCTTATCCATTTCCCATATTATTTTTGTCTGCATATTTGTCTTTTGGATTGTGTGTGATCTCTTCCATTAGTTCCTATATTATTTTCATTCCTTTATCTTTCTTCATTCAATTTCTCATAACTTTTTTCTTTTCCATCTTTCAGCTTCCTTGCCATCTTTTATCACTTCCAAATTAGCACAGCATTGTCTTTCATGACGTAAATGTGTGGTACTTTCCTATTATACTTATTAATCCCATATATTTGTATATCTGTCGTTATCCCCCTTTTGTTAATCTGCACCTTTCATCTTGCTACATCTCAATAATACCATCTTCAGTCAGCATCCACTATCATGATTCCTGAAAACATGTCTCTGTTCTTTGTGTGTTTTGTTTCCCTTCCCTATGTGACACCTTCACTTTACTCTAAAGCTTCAGGTATGTAGTGTGTTGATGCATTGAGCTTTACCAACTAACACTCACTCTGTCTCATGTGAAATGACTCCTGCTTTTTATACGCCTGTCCTAGACGGGACTATTGTAAATGGTTTCATGCTCAGTGTCCGTCTGTCCATCTGTCTGTCCGTCCGTTAACTTTTCCGTGTAAACGCGATAATTTAAACTTAACCTAGGCTCATACAAATTTGGTGCGTATGATACTAGCATGGATCCCAGGAAGCGTATTGATTTTGAGGTCAAAGGGTCACAGCGACATGTTTTCATTTTACCCTTCTGAAGTCCTTGTAAACTGATGAACATGTGACTTTCTTGATGTTTATTTAAATATCTCTGTTTGTTTTAATAGCATGGTGAAAACTGACTCATCATTTACCTCTATCATAGAGATCACTATTTAAAGTACAATCATTTCAGATGAATCTGCCTCTCTTTGTCGTGTTTTAAAAATTTGATGTATGCTTTGCTATCATAGAGGACAGTTTGAAAATGTGATACAGTAATCCATTTGAAAGAAATATTCTCATTTTATTTTATTTTATTTCATATCAAACATTGTCCAGTGGCAGCCTGAAGAAAATGTCTGTAGTCATGAAGTGCTGGATATTCTTTGGTCAATTTTTTTTCATGCCCAAAATTTTAATGTTATAATATTTTATGGCATAAACATTAATAAAGTTAGTTGTGCAAATCCAAAGTATAATTTTTTTCAGACTTTCAATTGAAATGTTTTCAAGGTCAATTTTTGTATCAGATGGTCCTTATCTAAATATTCTTTATTACTTGGTTTCTCATTGTATCATATTACATAAAGCTTATCATCCCTTGACAATTTCTATCAAATTAATTGCATTTCAATAACATGCCTTGTGCAATAAACTTCATCTCATATTTGTAAATTGGCTTTACGATGTTAATGTGCTAAATATCACTTGTTCAATTTATGTAAAGTGCAGTCACTTTTGATAGTCTAATTACAAACATTTGCACTTTTCATTTTGCAGTTCTCTTATTATCACCATGCGGTTTCTGCCTGAATAATTTTTTATCATGTATCTGTTTACAAATTACAATATAATTGATAGCCAGATCAAACAACCAATACTATAATTTGGAAAAAAAAATGGGGAGACATAAAGTAGCTCAAAGTGGAGGAATGAGATATTGAAAACTCCGGGAAGCAAGACTACATCAGCTATCAGGTCTGTGATGATAATTGCCCTTGTCATAGACGACCAATTTTATGGCAAATTAACATCAGTTTGGCCAGCCACATTAACACATCTCATGGGTTAAACTGCCTCTAACTGCCAAATACCTTTATTGAAATTGATTTCAAATGCTGATAGAAATAAACCTCTGTACATGGACAGCTTGTAGAGGTATGGTTATAATTTTCTGGAAAAATGTCCCATGAAAGTCAGTTAAAGGTCATTCTTATCCTCCAGCTTTTTATTTTTTCCTGTTGTTTTCCCTTATGAGATGCTAATTGGGAGCAGATGAGTTAAGCATAGCCTATAGGGGGTATTATTGGGCCAGCAACTCATAGAAAACAAATATGCAGAATATTTTCTTCGTTGTAGTTTCATTCCAAACGTTTCCTTAATTAAACTTCCTTATCTCTTATTAAATGTGTTGTTGATTTTAATGTTCTAAATGTTCTATTTTGTGTTATGCAAGTGTGATTACCAAGTTGCTAAATTCACTATAGCAATTTCATTCACTTGTAATTGAGTTTTAGATGTTTATTTGTATTTTTTCATTTTTTCTGGTACAGATTAATTTGGGTTCTTTTTAATTAATCCATGGAAAATGTGTCGACCTTTTCTGTGCATTCAGTTTTATTTTTTTCCAATACTGGTTATTTTTAATTTGTAACAAACTTGTAATCAATTCACATTGACAACCTTTTTTGTTTTACTTTTCACATCCCTGACAATGAGTTATGTCCATTTTGAAACAAAAGTAAGAAAAATAGACATAATCCATACCACCAACTTGTATTTAAACACTTATATACTATGATTGCATACATGTATATGTGATTTAAAAAAAACAAGTTGGTTGTTCAATATATCATTCATGATACAATGTAAACTGTAGTATCTATCACCATAATAATTCAGAGTGTTCAAACTTAACAGCCACTTGATATGTTAAAATTTTCGACATAGTATCATTGATCCCATTATTAATCAATTTCTTTTTCATTTTCATCCTAAATGATATGAAAACCTGTAGAATTTCTTGTGGACGACCCAGTAGACATCCAACCAGGACAGCTTAGACTCAGTGAAACAGACTGTTGACAGTCAGAGAGAAGTGCTTGTTGATATCACCAAAGACCTCTGACAGGAGGGTCTACCCAGTACTGGTAGCCATTGGATGAAAATTCTCTGAATGATTGACATGAATTACATGAAATATGAACCTTCTGAAGTTTGGACCGGCAGGGTAGTAGATTGAAAATCACCAGGGTGTTTGCTTATAATCTCCATTTTAATTTTTTGTTTGAGGAAGGGATGTGGGCAGTAGATTCTATCCCTCCATTTGACATAGGAATAACAGTGCCATGGAATACATGTATGTTGTATTCACATTTCTTGTTCTCTTTATTTCAAAGATGAATACCAAAGAATAATGAAATTTTACTGATTTACAACTTTTAGAAAGGGTTTCTTTCCCTTGTGTTTTCTATCATAAATGTTTTAAACTACAGTAGTATACATTGTTTGTCATATTATGAAGGAGAAAGGAAGAGTTGGCTATGTCGGTTTTGTCTTCTTTTTTTTTAGATAAAGAGAGAGTGCTATCACAGTATCCTGACATCTTCATATCCCTGAAAGTGTCTTTAAAAGGTAACACTAATGAATGACATACTGCTCTCATCTTTCATTTATTTAATTCACTCATATGGTAATACTTTATAATGATTGAGTAAAAAAACAGCATACAAAACATTCATTTGGCAGACCCAGACAGTAACTGAATTTTAAAAAATGGGAGAGATTTTCTAAACAATTCTGAATCAATTTTGACTATAAATATTCAAGATTGAATAATTTGTTCCATGTCCCATTCATTTTAAAACTTCATCTTCTCATTTTGAACAAATTTAGTTCAACAAAACAAATTGATTTGGTTTATTTCCAATTGGGCTAATGCCAATTCGTCCAATTGCCAACTCGTCACGTTCATTTGGTCTACCATCAGCTCGTCCACTATCCACATGGTCTTATTGCCAATTCGCCCATTCACCATTTCGTCTAATAACCAGTTGGTCCAATCCATTCAGTCCATATACCATTTGGTCTAATTGGACTAAGTGTTAATTGTGCAAAATGAATAAAAATGAAATAGATATTAGACCAACTGGTTATGAGACGAAAATAGTCATAGATGAAATGGTGATTAGACGAAGTGATGATTGGACCAAATGGCTATTGGACCTAATGGTTTTGAGAAGAAATGTTGATGGACAGAATGGCATAAGACATGAAAGTAGACCATGTGGTCAGTGGACGAGTTGGCAGTAGACGAATAGGCATTTTACCATTGACTACACCTTGTATTCTTGTGGATTCATAACCTTTGAACTAATGATATTCTGCTTTTGTGTAGCATTTAATAACATCAGAACAATAAGCATATTTACAGGTTATGAGAGTAATATTTGATTGGTACATTATGCAGGGGTGTGAGAGTTCAGATTTTTATCCAATTTCAGATTTTTTGGGTTTTTATTTTCAGCTTAATTTCAGCTTATTTTGGCTTTCCTCTGTACATAATGTATGGGAGCTCTTTCTATTTCAGACTTATTCAGCACTCTTCAGCTTTTTCCAGATCTTTTTATTTGTGACTACTCACACCCCTGATTATGTTCATCAAACACTCAAATGTTTGTTCAAGGAGGGAGACCTTTCTTTAACATCATCAAGAACGCATTTCTTTTTGTCATTCTGGTTTTCATTGAATTTTAGAGTTGGTACAGGATTTCTCTGTTACAGACTAATTAGTGAAAAATCCATACACATTGCATTGTAATTGTATATTTACATAGACTGTAGGTAATTCTGAAATATTTTATGTGCATGTTGGTCTTTTGAAGTGTATCAGGAGTTTGTTTTCACACTGCCCACAATTTCTTGTAATTTGAAGTAGCATGCAAGTGGAGTGGAATTCACTATCTTGACCTGTATATCTTGAAAAAAAAAGCTATTTTGATGAGTTTTATATCAAATGTCACAGCTTTGTTGACAGTCATTTTATTTCAACGATAATAATAAATAAAAGTTGCATTATATTAACATTTCAATGCGCTTTCAATGATTCATTCTGAAGTATATAGAGTTTAACCTGAATGTGCCCAAGCAGTAGCGAGTCCTGCAAATCTTCTGAAACTTTCCGACGTGATCTTGGAAATATTGTTAAAAAACTACTGTAGATTGTTCAGAAAAAGCAGCCACAATGTGACAAGCATGGGACTGTACTAAGTTTGCAAAGTACTTTATAAAAATAACAAAAACATCATTATCATAAATGGGTTGAAATGATGATAATGTTACCATTTTCATTTTCATATCTAGTCATTCTATACAGGTGCATGATCATGTACTCACTAACCACTCATATGAGCCTATTAAAAGGTATGAATTAAACATGTGTAAACAGAACTATTTTTTCATGAAAAGATAATATATCTTTCTCAATTAGGGGAAAGCACAAAAAGTAGCGTAATAACATGTATATGCATGGATACTTATTCACACAAATTTTATCTAATAAAGTATATATTTCATTCTCTTTCAAAAGAGAAAGAAGACATCTTAAAGAAGTTGTTTCAGAGTTTGGGAAATTTGGTAAAATCAGAGTTTTGATTGATAGATATGATTTACTGGCGATTTGAAATGTACTCTTGTTTACTCATGAAACTGAATTATGATTAGTGATACGAAAGCGAGCTTGAATGTTGTATACAATATAAAATTCTATGAAATGTTAAAATGTGAAAACTAATATAATTATTTTGATTACTGCCTTTTTGCATTGAAAATAAAATTGAAATATATTCACTTTAAATGCTTGATTCAACTTTTTGTTTCCTTTCTTGTTCTTGTGGATTTGTGAAAGAGATGCATTTTGATAGGTTAAGACACATAATTTGGTGGTGTTCATGAGATCTTTATTCCCATTGGTCAATCATTAACTGAATATTTCTTGTTTTCATTGCCGATGTGTGAGAAGAGAGAGGCACAAATAAAGAGGTGTAATAGAAAGAGAGGTAAAAAACAGAGATGAGGATGAGATATGATGGATCCAAAGGAAGAGAGAAAGAATGAAAGGGAGAGAGATAGAAAGAGATAATGAAAGGAAGAGAGATATAAATAGGGAATAAAAGGAAGAGAGAAAGAGTGAAATTGAGAGGGATAGAAAGAGAATGAAAGGAAGAGTTATATAAAGAGAATGAAAGGGAGAGAGAAGGGATTTGTGGCAGATAAATGGGAGGGAGTGGTAGAGAGAAAAGGTTAGAATAAAGATCAAAACAAGAGTGAAAGAGCTATTAAAGGAGAGAGGACGGGGATGTTGAGAAAGGAAAGGAATCAATGGCAAGATTGTATCATTAAAAGATTGGTGTGTTAATTGTATTTTCGCCATCACTGTGCTTGAGAATATGGTTCGACATTATCATCTATAAGGTATAAACATTTGACCATGTGACCTAAGACATGTGCAAAACATTATTCATACTTGATTATCCTAATGTCGATGTTTCATGAGCTAGATCCATAGACTTCCTTAGTTATGGTGCCAATTCAACACATACTCCTAACACGGCTAGAGTTCATTGACCTTTAACTGACCTTTGATCTTGGCCATGTCCCTGAAATGCACACAGGGTATTCAGGGATACACTGCTGCTCTTATGTCCAAGTTTCATGAACTAGATCCATAGACTTAAAGTTATGACAATTCCACAAATACCCTCCAACATTACCAAAGCTTGTTGACCCTAAATGACCTTTGACCTTGGTCATGTGACCTGAAACTCGCACAGGGTGTACAAGGATACTTGATTGCTCTTATGTCCATGTTTCATGAACTAGATCCATAAACTCTTAAAGTTATGACAATTCCTCAAATAACCCTAACATGGCCAAAGTTCGTTGATCGTAAGTGACCTTTGACCTTTATCATGTGACCTGAAACTCAAGCAGGATCTTCAGTGATACACTATTTCCCTTATGTCAACGTTTTATGAACTAGGTCCATATACTTTCGAAGTTCTGACAAAATTTCAAAAACTTAACCTTGGTTAAGATTTCGATATTGATTCCCCCAACATGGCCTAAATTCATTGACACTAAATGACCTTTTACCTTGGTCATGTGACCCGAAACTCGGGCAGGATGTTCAATAATACTTGATTACCCTTATGTCCAAGTTTCATGAACTAGGTCCATATACTTTCTAAGTTATGATGACATTTCAAAAACTTGACCTTGGTTAAGATTTCAATGTTGACGACGCCATCGCCGTCGGAAAAGCGGCGCCTATAGTCTCGCTCTGCTATGAAGGCGAGACAAAAAGGAAAAAGAAAGTAAATTTAAGTGATAACAATTGGGAGAGTTATCTCTTCATCTTTGTCAATGTTTACTCATATCTTTTTTTAGAAAAGGGGAAGAGAAAAGTCAGTACATGTATTTTTATTTCTGTTTTAAACAATCATAATTTTCATATTCTTTGTCCAATTTCTTAAAAACTTTTTTTTATGTATTTTCCTTGTCTTATCCTTGTTTTTAGTCAAAATTTTATTACCAATGGGAAAATTCTCTTTACCCCCCCCCCCCCCATTCCACTGTGATTTGTTTGCCATTTAAAAAAAAAGAGTAAATTCAAGCTCTATGAGAACACAAGCCCATACCTCAATATCTAAGGTTGTTTTCTAAAATTATTACTTTGCCTTTAGGAAGTAACCTGCTAACATGACAAGGTTGTAATTATTAAACTTACATGCTTTATGAGCATGAAGAAAAAAATGTAGCTGGATTTATTTCTGGTTTCTATCACTGTCAATTTCTGCTCAGCTATAAGTATTTTATGGAGACATTTTGAATAACATGTCCATCAAACGATAGATCTTTGAAGTGAATTTATTTTCTTCCCTTCTCCATGGGGTAATTTGGTGGGGGGGGGGGGGGGGGGGGCATGTCCTCGGGATAACATGCATGTATATTAGCCTGGTATTCATCAAACAGCTAATTACCTCACAAATTACATTGAATTCAGCTGTTTTCATAAATCAATGTGCCCTTGGCTGTTTGGTGAATGAAATATGGCAAGAAATAATAAAAACAACTTGTAAGACATTTCTGGCTCATCATATATTAATTGTATTTGGCAGAAGGAATGTTATGGAAATTGAAATATTTTTTGAAGAAAAACATTCTATGATTCAAGTGTGTCATTCCATTTTGAGTCACAATATCTTAATTATTTTCATTCATCATACATTGTACACTAGATGATCTTAAAAAAAGAATACTGTACAAAATGCCCTCAAATAGAGTTTAAGATGAAAATTCATTATTTTCATTAAGCCACTCTCTTGGGTTTATCATTGGTGATTCAATCTAAAATGGATTTAAGTGAAATGTAAATTTCTTTACCCGACTTTCTGATGAAACATGGGTAATAAAAGTTACGCTTAAAATCCTCAGGGTATCACACTATTATTATCATTGAGAATTTTTATGCTGGTTTTAAAAAGGGTTTTTAAGTTAACTTTTTCTCATTTCTCAATTTATTTCCCAATTTTCACTCCTCCTAAAGGGAGAAAATGTATCTGGGTGTACATAGAGGCACATGACCAAAATTAGAGGTGGGCTTAGTTTTAGATATGGAATTATATTTAGAAAATTTTAAGTTAAACAAGAAAAATAAAAAATGTTAATAAATATGTTTATCTTTCTCACCAAGACGATCACAATTGCCATCCTCATCACCTACACTGCTATCATCATCTTCATCATCAACAACACATTATTAAACATGTATCATTACAAACACTGCCATCATTATCATAAGTGCTATCATCATCACCATCATGATCATCTTCATCATTATCAACAGATTATTCCATTCACTTACCTACATTGCAGTCATCATCATCATCATGGTCATCATCATCATTTATAAAATAATAATATAGGATTTGTATAGCGCACATATCCACCTTGCTAGGAGCTCAAGGCGCTTCTATATTAACCCGGCTAAGCTAGTCTACCGATTCCAGTGCGCACAACTTTTTGAGGAATTACTTCCTGCCGGTACCCAATACCTCACCAGGGTTGAGTGCAGCACAATGTTGGTAAATTTCATGCTGAAGGAAAACACACCATGGCTTGGAATCGAATCCATGTCCTTCAGATTGAAAGACGAGAGTCTTGACCACTAGACCACGACGCCCCCACAATGAATCTATGAACCAATCGCTCATTATCAAATATTTGAGGATTAGGATCAGAATTAGAGTGTACATGGATTTTATTATGCTTGGGTTCTATCACTGTATTTAACATACATGAAATAAATGAATCACACATTGTTGTATCACAAAATGTATGTTTATTCCATACTAACATAGTAAATAAGACATACAGATTTACAATTTTTCATTTAATATACCATCTTGTGGCACTTATCAATTCACTGCCATTTATTTTGTCAGTACAGGAAATGGCTTTCCACTCCCATTCACTTAATACACAAAGCAAGAAGTTAGGTAACAATTTCATGAAAATGTTGTTCTCTTTGCATAAAACCTTTCACCATTCCATTGCCCACACACCCATCAAAAGATGCATTGCTGTCTCTATTTGTACATTCACAAAATGGGAGCCATGCATGATAACCATTATAAGTAATGCCAATAATGCCCATGACGCACATGTATTTATCAACGTACTCAAAACGAACTGAACAATTATCAGATGCACAAGGACATACACATATTAGAATGCAATGAATACATAGGGTCCTTAAAACCTTTTGAAACCGACGTCCCAGTGGTTGGGACCACCTTAGATTCATATGAATGCAGTTATCCTGTTCTTATCTAGAAAACTGCACTATGTAACCTACAGTAGATGGAATTTACAGCACCTATAACCCAACATTCCAAATCAACAATGTTGTTAATTACATCAGGTCAATCACATTGTGCATTTCACCATGGTAGAATGTTGGCCAAAAAAATCCTGGTTGATATCATTCGATTATAATAATTATTACCAATACAGGGCATTTTAGCAGATAAATAAATGTCATATTTCGCTCGCTACTTTCACTCCGAGATCAACGGGTAAACATTTGCCATGTTGCCCTCCCCGGACTTTGCTAATAGGAATCCTGCACAAAAACAGGGGGCAATATTGGCCATATTTCTCCTAGTTTTGCTGGCTGAGTGTAATTTCAATTTTTGCAGGAATTTAAGCCTACATAAAGTTTGGTTTAATAATAAATAAGTTAATTTCCTATGAATATGAAAGCTATTATGTAAATAGCAGTTTTAATTGAAATGATGAAAGTGTTTGCACAGAAATATCTGAAATTACGAATAATAACCTGTGGCATCACATGAGTCTTATCTATTAATAAAAACAATGTAACAAATCAAAGAATGTCTGAATAACGACAATATTAGCTGAAATGTATCATCATCGCAATTCGCAACACTGATGATGGTTTTGTCTTTAGGCAATATAATGTCCCGATGATTGTGGATATATAACAAATACCCATCTACTTTGTTACCAAACCTAGGTCTTGACAAAGCTGAATAACCTGAACTAAAAATGAAAAGGAGACTTGGGGTGTATTCAATGGCGGTTTCCAAATTTAAACAGCAACATGATTCATGATTGAAAACCTGATTACAAAACATGGATATAATGAGAATCAAAGGGTTTGTTCAATGTCCTTGTAAAAGTAAACATCTTTCAAATCATGTTTGGGAGGAAAATTCAAACGTCGAAAAAGATGCGTTTTTAAACGCGATCAGCTCAAATTTTACGACCTTGAGCATCGCGAATGCGACATTGAACACAATTGAGTTTTGAAACGTCTTTACATTTGCTCTCGCAGTGGTAGCCTACACAAACAGTTGCCATAACTGACCTTTCTTGTGATGGGTCAAACTGCGCACTAAAGATGCGTTAACGAAAGCGGGAAATTTAAAGATGATATAAACAGCTTTATTTGTGTTCGGTGATTTGTAATTGAGTTTTCAATCATGATTCATGTTGCTGTTTAAATTTGAAAATCAACATTGAACACATCCTTGGTTGGTTACAAAGGCTCAAACTTCTCTCCCCTGTACATCTTCAATCTCCATTTTTGTATAAATGCATACCTGTAAACCAGCTATAATTAGAGGATATGAATTGCTTCAGAAGCCCGAGGTTCAAGCCTGGTGACATTAAAGATCAGCTGTTAAACCTAGACATGTAATTGATACATTAAATCACAACTCATGTTTCTGATGGTAAGGATCTTGGTTGAGCTAGGTTATCATGGTTAGTAGGTTGTTGGTAACCTGGGCGTGTGTTCAATGGTTAAACTCTCATTGGCTCCTAAAAAGAAAATCTAAAACCAAGGCGAAAATTACACAAAAACTAGCTGAATATGATATAATTTATAGATCCCTCATATACTTAACGCACTTTCAAAGGTCTTATACAGGTTGGAATTCAGTCTATCAGTGGTTTACAGAATAGTTAGGTTCTTGCGCAAATCAAGGGATGCTGCCATGGGTTAAATTTCAGTCTCTTGAAACCTCAATAGTTTCTCTTTCTGTTGGTATGAATCTAGACCTAGCTGTGATTCCATTATTTGTAGATTCTTGTTAAGCTTTGTCTTGTTGTAGCTATGCATGTAATGGAGTAATCTCTGCTCAAGAAGATTGACTGTGTCAAGGGTGAGAACCAATGTCTTGTGTTTCAACATACTGTACACATTCAGACCTATATGCAAAGAACAAATGATACAAACAGAGATGACAAATAAGATTAGTCATTGCATTCTGGGATGTATTAACAAAACTGACATCAATTCATTAACATACATCATACATTATCTTGAACACTGAATGACCGATGGTAACTGCAATTTTAGGTTTGAGTAAATTAACTTGACAGATGTGGTACAGTGTTGCCAGTATTGGCAATGTTGTACTGGTCATTCACAACAACAAAAATTGTTATATTTCTTTACCCTACTCTAACTTATTCAATGTATACCTTTTGGAAAAAAAGTAGCTGTCAAGATTAGCAAAGGTTACCTGCAAGAGGTAAAGTGGGATAATGTCTTCCAATATTGATCCATTTTTATCTTGATTTTGTCTTTGAACAATTACTTTTTCATATTTTTTAGTCTTTATAAATTGATATTCACTCAATATAGTTCATCTTTAACTAACAAGTAAATGAGCTCTATGAGAGTAGCTTTGGCAGACATACGCATACTAGACGATAAACTTTGCGTGAGGGAATCTTAACACCAAACAATCAATGATGCAAAAAAAATCTGAATCGCTGATAGATACCTCTCATTCCAAGCTTGTTGCATCAAGAACATAAATGATTTGTTTATCACTCAAGCGCAAGGGGGATGTGGACTTATCTCATCTAAAACACTTTGGAATGTGTTTCTCTTTACTATTAAAGTAGGATGATGGGAGAGATGAATAGCATCCAATAAACAGTGGAGTAAAAGGGCTCCTCGTAGAAAAAAATGTTCATTTCCTAGTTCTGATGAATATGCTTTAGGGAAATATCATATTTTGTGGTTCATACTTGTAATTGTTTTTAGGTTGTAACACTCCCAACAGATTGTGATAGTTGGTTAATGTATAACCATCCATATATTATTCCCCTGAAAGGAGACAAATGTTTAAAATATGAATAGGTTGTGATAAAAAGGAAATACAACACCAGAAATTAATAGTTTTTACAATGTTTTTCTCAGCTAAGTGCATTTTTCTCTAATTTGTGGTTGAAGAGAAATATATCTGCATGGTGCATATTGGGTATATCATTATATCAGTGCAAGGGGGCATTTGTAATCACATTTTTGTGCATTCTTTCAGTTTTTGTGTAGAAATACAATGGGAATATGTATTCTGGTATCAATGTTACACAATTAAATGTAAAGCTAAGGGCATTATTATACCAATGAGGCAATACAACTGAAAATTTCCTAAAGCAAATTTTTTTTCTGAGGAAAGAGTTGATTGTAACTTATAATTTGATCGATCACACAGTTGTCTTAAAATTAACTTTCCTTATTTATTCCCTCCCTTTTTCATAGCCTGCTCCTAGAATTGTCTGCCGTTATTGTTTTTATAGCTACATGTATCTATAGATAGACTTTTCCTTTGAATTATCTTGATATCAAGTGTGAGGGTTTATGATGCCTCATTAAAAAGGGTAGAGAAGGCGTGAAGTCACGTTCTGAACAGAAACCAACTGTTGAGTGGTGTCTTACTTTCCAAAGATCTATTCTGATGGTTTGTTTAGACTTCCTCACGAAAATCTATACAAAGATGTTTAGAGAAATATAAATGGAAGAATTACTTTTTAATAAGCATTTTAATATGGTTGGAATCTTTGCCAAATTTTTCCAAAGAAGCTTCCGTTTCCCTTAGACAAAACCATTAATCCAGCAACCAAAGTTCAAAACTAAGTTCATGACCTTAGTAATTGTTCATAAGGGATTATTCCGGGGGGGGGGGGGGGCACTCAAATTATATTTTGATGGGGGTGTGCCTCACGAATCCCTGAAATGGGGGTCGAAGGAACTGACCACATGGGTAAAATACAGGGTCTTGGGAACTAAATATATACTGGCTGGTGTGAAAAACAGGGTCTACGGAACATGATTGCGGTACAGTATACGGTGCACGCTAGAGCACCGATTAATCCCGACTACCAGGTTCTGAGGAGATTTTCTATGGCTATAGGTTCTCTATTTGCTCACTAAAACATTTTTTTTTTTCTTGTAATGGGGTAATAACCACACATCTGAATAGTGAGTCCATGTCCATCACTGTCATTAAGCAGTTTTAGAAACAAAACATAGACTGGTACAAGATGACGTCATTTTTTTGCCTGCCATATGCGTCAGGTACTTACCCTCGTCCACTACCAGAATTGAGAACCTCGCCACATTCATTCTGCGGTTCTCCTAAATCAAAGTCGACGTGCACGTGAGTGACGTCATTTTAACCGCTCACGCTCAGCATGAAGATCAACCTTTCCCTTTTAAAAACAGTTTTCCGTGACTTTTCACAAAATTAATGTAAGTTGTACAATGCATTATGTTTATCATATTTGAAATTGCTTTCTGATCTCCAAAATATATATCGATATATATCCTAACTCTCGTAAAAAAAAAATCAAAGTAAGTGAAATGGCAAGTGTGCACAATTTGCACCTTCGCATCACCCGACCAGGTCGCCAGGCGATGGTACGCCAGATCTTCCGGGTCAGGCAGCTTGTCATGACCCACTGGTTATGACGCTGTTTCACGTGGACGTACCTACACGAACAAGTCAAGTGAAATCTCAAATATTCACATCTGTAGTGTACAAGGGCAGACGATTACGTTGACTTGAACGATGAGACGACTGCAACGCCGTTCTTGTTCACTGCTCCTAAAACTCTCTATTATATGACTAGTACTACCAATCGATCATAAAGTCATAGAAAAGAAAAATTGTGAATTATATAGTGAAAAATTTTGAAACTGAAAGAAACAAGACTAGGACTATGAATGGGATTTGATTTTAATTCTAGTATCTATTTTTCACATCAAATGTATCATTTTGTTCCATGGATTAATCTATTTAATAGTCATGGTTCATAAAACTTTTTTTGTAATTTACAACCCATTGGATACTGCTCTATTGTGAGTGTGAACACATGCATATTCTCTGATGATCCATTCTAAGTGATACTTTACTACTAATCGTCATTTTGTCACGTTTCATAGAAGTGCCTTGGTAGTGATAGATGTCTTATTGTTGCTCTATACACAGAAGGATAATCAAATTTTAGATGGATGCTTTGAAAAACGACCATCTGCTCAAATGATCAAAACTTTGATACCGACTTCATTTGTTGTTGTTGAAAAGGTGCAGCTGGTTTTAAAAATTTCAGAAAGTAAAACAATATTTATTTTCTCATTTTAGAAATTAAAAATGATTTATCGAACTAGAGATTTTACATATTTCTTCATTTGTGACATATGATTAAACAAGAGTGTCGCTTAGGCGAGCACATAATACGCCCACCTGTAATGCGGAAAATGGAGTTATTGGTCATGAAGAAAAGTGGAAGGTGACGACTTCACCTTTGACCTTCTGACCTCAAAATCAATAGAATTGCTGGGATCTATGCTAGTACCACACACACCAAATTATATGAGCCTAGGTTAAGTTCAACTAAAGTTCTTGCGTTAACAATGACTTCAGAAGGGTAAGATCCTGACCTTTGACCTTTTGACCTCAAAATCAATAAGCTTCCTGAGATCCATGCTAGTATCATACACATCAAATTCTATGAGCCTAAGTTAAGTTAAACTGAAGTTATCGCATTTACAAGGACTGCAGAAGGGCAAGATGAAAATATGTCACTGTGACTTTGACCTTTTGACCACAAAATCAATAGGCTTCCTGGGATCCAAGCTAGTATCATACACACCACACTATATGAGCCAAGGTTAAGTTGAACTGAAGTTATCACGTTTAAAAGGTCTGCAGAAGGGTAAGATGAAAATATGTAAGTGACCTTGATCTTTTACCTTTTGACCTCAAAATCGATAGGCTTCCTGGGATCCATGCAACATGAAGTATCATACACACCAAATTATATAAGCCTACGTTAAGTCAAACTGAAGTTATCGTGTTTACAAGAAAAAGCTAACGGACGGACACCGAGCGTGATACCACAATAAGACCCGTCTAGGACGGCCATATAAAAAGCAATAACCCTCATATTTCAAAAGATTCCATTTAGATTACTGTAGTATAATAATATAGAAACAATTTATGTACAATTATTTTTCTATAAATTTTGTTTTAGTTGTTTGTGTAAAACCAAGAAAAGAGAATAAGCAGCTAATAATACACATTTATTTGTGTATACATTAATGTCAAAAATAAGCAAAAGTCTTAGAACAATAGGATTTTAGAAAATTCCTATTTAGACACAAAATTTAATTGAAATAATTATAGGGATGATCCGCACAAAAATCATTACCAAAGCAAATCTACAGTTCTGGGAAAACAAGTTAATTTTTTGCATCTCCTTGCATTATTATGGCATCATTACTCAAGATCAAACACTTGATTTGGTTTACATATGTTTTTTTTTCATGCTTAAGTTTATATCGTTGATTACCAAAATTTAAAACTATTTCAATGTTTACTATCAAATATTTAACATATCTACTTCCTTATCCCAGATGCAGGTGTGACAAACATGGAAACCCAAACCAGATGTTTACAAGATTCAAGCAACCATTAGATGATGAGTGCTTAGAAAGTGGCATAAAACCAGGTCCAGCTGAAAAGCAAGGACATCATTTTGAGTGAATGGGACCAAGACCAGCATGACTACCTTTAAAAGTCTCTGATGACAGATACAACCCCATTTCCTATATATAAAAAAAACTTTGTGAGTTTATGTTGTAGGCAAGAATCAGGAACCAACATATAAAGAGGAAGGGGAATGAGGGTATGCAACAAGTATACAATAGTTTACAGCCACTTGGTTTAACATCAGTTGGTCTAATTCCTCCAGATGTAATATAAACTAAACTTCACTTAGTCTAATTGCTCTTTAAAAAGATCAAGTCCACCTCAGAATAATGACTTGAATCAACAGAGAAAAATTAAACAAGCATAACGCTGAAAATGTCATCAAAATCACAATTGAAGTAAAAAAAGTTATGACATTTTATAGTTTTGCTTATTTTTCATAAAACAGATATACACAACTCAGTGACATGCAAATGAGAGAATTAATGATTTCCCTCACTATTTCTTTTTTTTATAAATTATACAATATTTCAATTTTTACAGATTAGACAGCGAGGGCCAACTTGACAGAACCATTAAGTTTTAAGACAATGGTCATTCCACATGTTCAGGGACGAATAAAACTTTGCTTCACAAGACAATGAGGGGAAAAATAGAATATTTCATATTTAATACAAAATACAGAAGAAATAGTGAGTGGGTGATGCCATCAGTCTCCTAATTTGCATACAGACCAGGATGTGATAACTGAAATAAAGCAAAACTTAAAAATGTCATAACTTTTTTTTATTTTACACCCGATATTAATAAAGTTTTTGGTGTTATGCTTAATTGATTTTTCTCTTTTTATTCAAATAATTTTTTTGTTGGGGTGGACTTGTCCTTTAATCACTTGGGACATGGAGAAAATTTTGCATTTATGATCAAACGGTCTAATTCTCACTTCATTTATTCTATTTCCCACTATGTACAATTGATATGAGGTCTATAATTAGTTAATATCACTAGGGAATATTTGAACAAGTTGGTATGAAGTAAAATGGGCACAACATATGTATCTTGATATAGAGTTCAGACGGTAGGCCAATGTTAATATAAAAAATTTGAAAATATTGAATTAGATTTAGTAATTTTTTCAGATATCTTGTCTATCCAGAATCAATGTGTTTCTAAAAACTAAAGGAAAAGTGAATAAGCAAAGATTTTTTTGGCAAATTCTGTATAAACTTTGTTCCAAGGGTTAAAATCACTTGTTAGTTATATCTTGAATATTGAGACAAATTTCTTGTTTGAATGATGAATAATCTAACAAGTTTATGTCAAAGAGATATTGAGGAACAGTATGGAGGTACTCAGATACTCAAATACCTTTAAAATTATTATTTTTGTTATTATTATTTCTAAACATTGTTAGGCAAGAGGGAAAGAAAATTAGATACAGTTGATGCAAGATTTAAAGCTAGTGATCAATAACTATAACAAATCTTTTGGTGCTAACCCAATGAGTTTTATCATCCCAAATCCTTTGAAATTACATTACATATTGGTTTGATTTAACTATAATGCTTAGAAAGGTTGAAGTCTATATGAACTCTGTACAACTATTTATACATTGTAGGAACCAAATGAAAGTCAATTGAATGTAAATACACAGCCATCAATATCTAAATCTCCAATTTTTCAACATCTCTACCTGATTCCTACATTTTCAAGATATACTCAAATTATGAAATTTTATGAGCATAAAAATCCCATCAAATAGAAGGCAAAGAAATTAACAATGTGGACCCAAGTGATTTTATTATTTCCAAACATGACAATTTGCTCCCATAGATTTTCAAACGTTCCGACATTCCGCAATGTTCCATAAGTTGTGATTCTTACAAATTGTAGTTGATGCAATTTACTACTGCCATGACACTAGAGAATCTGGGTTAATTTAACAGGGGAGACTCTTAACTTAGGGCTTGCAAAAAAACTGATTTATTTTATTCTCAGGGGAAATAATAAGCAATTGGGGAAAGGATAAGTTGATTTGTGTGGGCACATGTACAGAGCTTTAACATATTAAAGGTTATACCTGTTGAGGTAATGCCATACTACATGTAAATATTAATTTTGGAACAGGTCTATACATAGAGTTTGAAGAAATACAGAAATCATCTAATAGTGAATTTTTGGTAAACAAAGTCATATTTTCAACAATAAGTCATCTCTCTGTGAAATGCAATATGTAAAAATGTCTAGGTGATTGCATTATGTTAATTACAAGGTTGAAGGTATTATCACCTTTAAAAATAGAAGAGATTTATATTTTGTACTTATTTAACCATTTTAAACTATATTTTCCCCCATCATTTACATGTATGGGTAAGAACGACCAAGGTAATATCACCTTTAAAAAATATAAGAGATTTATATTCTGTACTTATCTAACTAAATAAATAAGTGTTTGGTACTGTACTCTGATGAGTGCATGTCGAAAAGCTTCAGTATGTCAGTTTTTAAGGCTCTTTTACAACTTATCAAACTATTTTTACTAGATTTCCCCTCCCCCCATCATTTATGGGTCAGAATGACCTCCTATTATAGCTTACTCTGTTTTGGATTAATTGTCAAAGGTCTTTTCAAATCTCAATAATGAATTTACATTCTCAACATTAATTTGTATTTTTTACATAAGTAATATATTGAAAATCAATTGTTCTATGAAACCTGTTTGCTTGATATGAAGAATATATTCTTCTTATTGTATTCAAAACATTTAAAATATCACTTCGTATTATCCTTCTGAGAATGAACTGGTTATAGAATTATTATTCAAAGATGAATGTAACATAACCTTTAAAGATGAGATGAATATCATTGAAACATGAGGTTCATCAATTCAGACATTCATTTCCATATGGGAACATGAGGTTCATCAATTCAGACATTCATTTCCATATGGGAACATGTGGTGATATCAATAATGGTACTGTGATCCTTCATACTTGCAGTGAAAAAATATGGTGCAGCTTTATTGGTAATAACAGCACAGCAAAATATTTTGATCACAATTGTTACAAACTAGGGTAAATATTTTCATAAAAGTCTTGAGAGCAGAGAGTAGTCTTGGGTTTCTTTTAAGAATGAGCTTGATTTTCTTATAAATGTGAATGTTTAATGCATACAGATAAAAAACAAAGTATAAAATTCATCATACAATAATTCTTACAATAAATTACCTTATCAGGTCTGTATAGAAGCTGATATTTGATATTGAGAGGTTTTGTGAAACAGGGTCCAGGAGATTGTTACACAAAGCTCAACAATTGATTAAATATAATGATCAATAACCAATGAAGCATAACAAATCAGCCCTATGACCAACTGGTAAGCTCTGATTTACCGGCCCAACAAGAAAAAATATTAGAAATTTATTAACTCTTTGTACATGGTTTGCCATAGAATTAGCTATATTAGTCCAGGATAGGCCCCATAGAAACTTGACCAAACCTTGTTTTTTTATATATACAATATTTTTTGATGGTTTCTTGTCAATTCGAGGGTGCTGATTACGAATCTTGATGATGCCACTCGTGTAACCTTGAGCATTTTCCGCAAATTGGCAAAATCCAATATGGCCGCCAAAATATTAATAATACCCATGAAAATCCTAAAATTGTCCGCACATTGGCTATGAAATGCATGAAATCGTGTGGCAGGAGTAAAATACTCTCTGAAAAAAATAATTTTTGACAAAATATTTATTTTCCTGATATTCAAAATGGCCGCCATAGGCCCTTGTATACTCTATTATGTACAATATGAATAGGGAAAACTAATTTTCACAAAAATGAGCACTGAACCGCAAAAAATCGCGATGTATGAACGAAGTAATGTATGCAAATCATCATTACGAACGAGATATATATCATGTATTATGTCATAATATGGGAACATTGCTGTATTTGATATCTAAAATAGCCGCCACTGGCCCAAAGAGTATGTACAATGGCAATGGCTGGGGCCAAAAAAATGACAAGAGTGAGCACTAAAATGCATATTATTAAGATAAAATTAACGAGTGGAATACTGACTAAAAATAATATGCCATTTATGTGATAAATGCTGTATTTTGAAATTCAAAATGGCCGCCATAGGCCCTATATTTATCATGTACAATGCGAATGGAGAAACAAATTTTCACACGAGTAAGAAACATAAAATGCATGTAATTGTGATCTACGAGTAAAATAATGTCTGACAACATGTTTTATAGCAAGACATATCATTTCTTTTGTCATGCATGAGATAAATGCTGTATTATGAAATTCAAAATGGTCCCTATATACCGTAGGTCCTAACAGTATTATCTACAATACAAATGGGGACATATTATTTTGTAAGAATTTGGATTTGCTTGACTATGACATCCATATAATCCTTTTGTATGAGTAAAATGTTATTTGAAAACTTTTTTTTAATTATAGCATTTCTTCTGCCATATAGGTGATAAATACTTTATTTTGACATTCAAAATAACCTCTACAAGCCCTAACTAAATTATGTAACATGCGAATAGGGAAACTAATTCTCACATGAGTGAGAGTCATAAAATGAATATAACTGTGATGTACGAGTAAAAATATTGTCTTAAACATGATTTATAACTGTAAATATATCACATATTGGTCATGGAAGTAATAAATGCTGTACTTTGAAATCCAAAATGGCTGCCATAGGTCCTAAAAGTATTGTGTACATTGTAACATGGGACATATAATTTTGACAGAATTTGGCTTTGCTTGACTCTAAATATTGCATATAATTGTGAATTGTGATGTAAGGGTGAAATATTGTCCAAACCCATGGTTTCTAACGAGATATATCATAATGTTGTGTTGTTGTGTAATTAAGGTAAAAAATGCTGCATTTTTAAATTGAAAATGGCCACCATAGGCCCTTATCGTATAATATACAATTTGAGTGGAGACAAATAATGTTCACATAAAGGGCATATGGCAGCCATTTTGAATGTTGAAATACAGTATTTATCACCTAAATTACATAGGATATGATATATTTTGTTATAAATCATGTTTTCAGACAATATTTCACTCATACATCACCATTTAGCCAAGCAAAGCCAAAATCTGTTGAAATAATTTGTTCCCATTCAGTTTGTGCATAATACCGTAAGGGCCTGTAGCGGCCATTTTGACTTTCCAATAACAGTATTTATCACCTAACTGGCAGAGTACATGATATATCTAAATAGAAATTATGCTTTCAGACAATATTTTACTCATAGATCACTATTACATGCATTTATGGTGCTCACTCCTGTGAATATTGGTTTCCCACTTTGCATTGTACATAATACAGTTAATGTCTATGGCGGCCATTTTGAAAGTCAAAATACAGTATTCAACATAAACTTGAAACCTAAATTATATATTTCGTTAGAAAATTACGTTTTTAGACAGTATCCCATTAATTTATCACATTATATATGCATTTTAGTGCTCACTCTTGTGATTTCTTTGCTCCTTTTTCTCATTGTGCTTAGTACTTTTAGGGCCTTTGGCAGCCATTTTGAATATCAAAATACAACGTTCATCACATACATGGCATATTAATAATATATTTCGTTAACAATTATGTTTTTAGTCAGTATTCCACTCGTTTATCTTAATAATATGCATTTAAGTGATCACTCTTGTGAATTTTTTGGCCCCCATTGCCATTGTATACGCAATACTGTTTGGGCCAGTGGCGGCTATTTTAGATATCAAAATACAGCAATGTTCCCATATATGACATAATAAATGATATATCTCGTGAGTAATGATGATTTGCATATATTACTTCGTTCATACATCGCGATTTTTTTGCAGTTTAGTGCTCATTTTTGTGAAAATTAGTTTTCCCTATTCATGTTGTACATAAAAGAGTATACAAGGGCCTGTGGCGGCCATTTTGAATATCAGGAAAATAAATATTTTGTCAAAAATTATTTTTTCAGAGAGTATTTCACTCCACACAATTTCATGCATTTCATAGCCAATGTGCAAACAATTTTAGGATTTTCATGGGTAATTTGCATATTTTGGCGGCCATATTGGATTTTGCCAATTTGCGGAAAATGCTCAAGGTTACACGAGTGGCATCATTCAGATTCGTAATCAGCACCTTCGAATTGACAAGAATTCATAAAAAAATATTGTATATATAAAAAAACAAGGTTATGCCTCTTCTATCCTGGACTATATTTCATTGCTCAACTGATTGTCCCCTGTGTTTAAAGGTCAAGTCCACCCCAGAAAAATGTTGATTTGAATCAAGAGAGAAAAATCAAACAAGCATAACGCTGAAAATTTTATCAAAATCAGATGTAAAATAAGAAAGTTATGATACTTTAAACTTTGCAAATGAGAGAGTTGATGATGTCCCCCTCACTCACTCTTTCTCTTGTTTTTTATTGTTTGAATTATATAATATTTCAATTTTTACAGATTTGACCATAAGGACCAACTTGACTGAAACATAAAATGATAAAACAATGGTATTTCCCCATGTTCAAGGTGGAAAGAAAACTTTTTTAACAGGAGAATGAGGAAAAATTAGAATATTTCATATTTCATATAATAAATCCAAAGGAAATAGTGACGTCATCAGTCCCCTCATTTGCATACCAACCAGGATGTGCATATAACTGCTTTGTGAAATTATGCAAAACTTAACAAAAGTGTCGCTAAGGCAAGCACATAATACGCCCGCCCGTAATGCGGAAAATTTAGTTATTATTCAAGCAAGAAAAGTGGAAGGTGGTGACTTCACCTTTGACCTTCTAACCTCAAAATCAATAGAATTGCTGGGATCTACATGTATACTAGTATCATAAACACCAAATTATATGAGCCTAGGTTAAGTTCAACAAAAGTTATTGCGTTAACAATGATTTCAGAAGGGAAAGATGAAACATGTCACTGAGATCTTAAACCTTTGACCTTTTGACCTCAAAATCAATAGGCTACCTGGGAACCATGCTAGTATCATAAACACTAAATTATATAAGCCAAGGTTAAGTTAAACTGAAGTTATCGTGTTTACAAGGACTGCAGAAGGGCAAGATGAAAATATGTGACTGTGACCTTGATGACATAATACCTCTCGTATATAAATGTCATAACTTTCTTATTTCACATCCGATTTTGATGAAATTTTCAGTGTTACGCTTGTTGGATTTTTTCTTTTTATTCACATCAACATTTTTGTTGGGGTAGGCTTGTCCTTTAAGTTTGGTGCTGTGGAGGGTAAAAAATGGGCGAGCACCAACACCAAGAGGTCGACACCAAACTTGGAATAACCCACTGGAAGGATGAGGATAGCCATAATAAAATTCTAAAGTAGCAAAATATCCGATGGATGAAAAGTACTTAATTATATATCTGGGATTTACCTTCAGCGGATAAGACATTAAATGTCTTGATACCATTCATGGCTTCTAAGAAATTGAGGGGCATCTCTTCAACATCTTGGCTGTAAAAAAAGAGAGATAATAAAAAAAAATATTGATATACTTAAAGTTAGTCAAGGTTTTCTTTTGCTGAAAGAGAAAATAAGAAGTTTCTTTGCAGAGGTTAGAGGAAATTTAAAATCAAACATAAATGGTTTTAATACTAATGAATAAATCTACAAGTGGAGCGCCTCTGGCAGTCTCGCCTGCATTATGCGATTCAATATAGCAGCAGTGCTGACTCTGAAAATGACTATAAATAAAATAATCATTAAAAAAAACACCATTCATATGATAACAAAAATACTACCTTCATTGACAATAAATGACATTTAACCTTGATCATGTGACCTAAGACTTGTGCAAGATGATCAGTGATACTTGATTACCCCTATGTCTCCATTTCCTGAACTATATCCATAAACTTTCAAAGTTAAGATGGCAATTCAACAATTATCCACCAACATGGCCAAAATTCATTGACCTTAAATGACATTTGACCTTGGTCATGTGACCTAAGACTTGTGCAAGATGATCAGTGATACTTGATTAACCCTATGTCTACATTTCCTGAACTATATCCATAAACTTTCAAAGTTATGATGGCAATTCAACAATTATCCACCAACATGGCCAAAGTTTAACGCTTAGTGAGAACGGTCGAAGCGGTCTTGGAAGCGATCTTCCAAACCACTTTGGAAAACCACCTCGCGATGTAGTTTCAAGATCGCTTTGCCTCGTTAAACTGGTTTTAGCGTAAGTGAGAACACAACCGTTCTTCGGAAAGCGATCTTCGCACATTTTGAGCGCGCTACTCCACACGACAGGTGTAGAATGCCCATGCTGCGGTTTTGAATTTCGCGCGAAACGTGTCACCCCACTGAGAGCGTTTCCATAGCAACAAGAGCGCTTTACGTGAAGTGATTTTGAAAACCACATTCGTGTGATCAAGTGGGAACACTAGCAAAGCGATCTTCCAAAGTGGTTTCCTGAATCGGTTTCCAGTAAACTAGTTTTAGAAAGCGTAATGAGAACGGCCTCAAAGACATCTGGTAGATCCTAGTCTATGCTCTCTCTCCTTTCATCTTCATTTCTGACATCATAACTAGTATAACACACTTTCTTGATTTTCATGCAAAAGTATGCTTACCATGTACCACCGTAGATGAGACCATGTGCAATGTCAAACTGTTTGGGTCAGATACTACCACAAGTCCCTGAGAGATGCTTAACATTTAACAAAATGGCAATTTATCCACAAATTTTTCTTAGATTTATTTTGGCATAGTGAAAACACACCTATGTGCATATATTCCTATCATAAACATATTACAATATAGAAAGTGAAACTCAAATTTATCAAAATTTCAATTGAAAATAGACCCATTTTATTGCATTTTCTGACAAAAACGGATTTCCAACTTTAATACTTCTATAGAAATTCAATACTCTAGCGATCAATGGTGAATCCCCTGGGTCATTCCTGAAAATGAAATACTTTATTTTTAGTTTCCTCTTCACAAAATTGCCTAATAAACTGTAGAACCTGTATCGTGGCATAAAAAGTTTGAGCTAAGAAAGACCCTTATTTTTCAAGGTGGTACCTGTCAATTTGGTAGTTGAATATTAATAGACCAAGCGATGGCCAGACATATTTTATTTGTTATTGACTGGTAGACAGGGTAGTCATTTGGGAGACATCGGAAAATAAATAGAATAAATAAAACTATTTATGAGAAAGGAGCCATTCTTTATCATATCTCCATTTTCTGGTTTTCATTCGATTGAAATACTCAAGGCATGCTCACACAGCCTTCTATTTTAAGCCCATCCATTCTCTCTCTCTCTCTCTCTCTCTCATATTTTTATATAAAAGGACATTTAGGGGGATCCAATTTCCTGCTGCCTTCAATGTTTGTCAGAAGATATGCTTGTTCTAATTTCTAACTTTTGTCTATTCTTCCATTCATTAAAAGGTATTCAGCCAATTTTTTAAATTTTTTATTTATGGCTTACAGCACAAATATCTGAAATATTAAAATTATTTCCATGTGATTTAGCAGCTGTGGGCCAATAAATCAAATCATATAAGCCTATATTTGTATCTAAAATGTAGTCAGCGTTTTTGTACAGGGAAAATCTGTACTGCTCAAACCAAAATTACAAGCATGTAGCTGTTTTGCGATATTTTCTCTAATCCTTGGTTTTTGTGTAAAAATAAAGAAACTCAAATTTTAGTTAAGGTGGAGTTCAAACATGATTTTACAATTGAGAATAATATGCTATGTATGTAAATATAAAACATGAGAAAAAAAAACAAGAAAATGACAGACATGAATATATATCATCTTTAGCAAACAGTAGCTATATTTGTTGTTATATATTTCAAAAACTTAATAACTAGTAAATGTGATTAAAGTAAAGATGAATATGTTAAAGAAAATATCAATTAGCAAACATTAAAAACAAGACAATAGATAGAGAGTTGTGATCATGCAATAACTGTCAGAGGTGTTCCTTTTTTGTGATCTCACTATGGGGTCTGTATACTGTCTTATCTGCACCTGACTCTTACCATCATTGCTCTCCAATGGATACCATTCCACATGATAAATCTACTACAGACTTCATTTTGACATCTGATAATTGATTGCTAAACACTAGGGTATATCCTCATGACTGGGTTAGAACTGGGTGGAGCTAATAACCAAGTTGATCTATCTAGGGTGTGTGCATGTGACTTAAGTTTATTTGTAAAAAAAAAAGTTTGCCCAATCAAAATAGCTATGTACAGGGCTATTGGATCAGTTTTTGTGAAAATTAAGTAACTAATTGATATAAATCAATTTGTGAAAGGTACTTTTACCTGATTCCTAAATACCTGTTCATTAATTCACCCTCAATTTCCTCAAAGAATTGATATGAAAATGGTGCACAAATTTAATTGTACATGTATGCATACATTCCACAGGGGTAATACTATCATTTGTCTGCAGAATCCAAACTATTTGAGAATTCCAAAATGAGATCTAGTGTACCTATAGTGTGGACTGGGGATAGCAGTACTAGAACTGCAAGACCATTCTGCTCTTAAAACTTTCATTATTTCATTTTTCAAGAAACAGTTCGCTAACAATCATCACCTATAGCAAGAGAAGACATAAGCAGAGATTATTTTGCCAAAAAATTCACTTTTTGGGATCTCTTATATTGCTGCTTGAACTCTGCTATTTCCATTTCTGAAGCTTGAAAACTTGTTTCAATGGTAACTGACCATGAAAGATTGACTAGGCATGATCAAGATTGTCATTATTTTCATTTTCATTATTTCCTTTTTTAAGGAGCAGTTAAAGGACAAGTCCACCCCAACAAAAAGTTGATTTGAATAAAAAGAGAAAAATCAAACAAGCATAACACTGAAAATTTCATCAAAATTGGATGTAAAATAAGAAAGTTATAATATTTTAAAGTTTCGCTTAATTTCACAAAACAGTTATATGCACATCCTGGTCAGTATGCAAATGAGGAGACTGATGACGTCATCCACTCACTATTTCTTTTGTATTTCATTATATGAAATATGAAATATTCTAATTTTCTCCTCATTGTCACATGACACAATGATTAATTCCTGGCTGAACATGTGGAATTAGCATTGTTTAATACTATATGATTCAGTCAACTTGGTCCTTATTGTAAAATCTGTAAAAAATGAAATATTGTATAATTCAAACAATAAAAAACAAAAGAAATGTGAGTGATGGACATCATCAAGATTTTCATTATTTTCATTTTCATGATTTCCTTTTTTAAGTAACAGGTAACTTATAATCCGCACCTATAGCAAGAGAAGACATAAGCAGAGATTATTTTGCCAAAAAAATCACTTTGTGTGATCTATTATATTGCTGCTTGAACTCTGCTATTTCCATTTCTGAAGCTTGAAAACTTGTTTCAATGGTAACTGACCGTAAAAGATTGACTAGACATGATCAAGATTTTCATTATTTTCATTTTCATTATTTCCTTTTTTAAGTAACAGTTAACTAATAATCCGCACCTATAGCAAGAGAAGACATAAGCAGAGATTATTTTGCCCAAAAATTCACTTTGTGGGATATATTATATTGCTGCTTGAACTCTGCTATTTCCATTTCTGAAGCTTGAAAACTTGTTTCAATGGTAACTGACCATGAAAGATTGACTAGACATGATCAAGATTTTCATTATTTTCATTTTTATTATTTCCTTTTTTAAGTAACAGGTAACTAATAATCCGCACCTATGGCAAGAGAAGACATAAGCAGGGATTATTTTGCCAAAAAATTCACTTTGTGGGATATATTATATTGCTGCTTGAACTCTGCTATTTCCATTTCTGAAGCTTGAAAACTTGTTTCAATGGTAACTGACCATGAAAGATTGACTAGACATGATCAAGATTGTCATTATTTTCATTTTCATTATTTCCTTTTTCAAGAAACAGTTAACTAATTATCCGCACCTATAGCAAGAGAAGACATAAGCAGAGATTATTTTGCCAAATAATTCACTTTGTGTGATCTATTATATTGCTGCTTGAACTCTGCTATTTCCATTTCTGAAGCTTGAAAACTTGTTTCAATGGTAACTGACCGTAAAAGATTGATTAGACATGATCAAGATCTCTTGCAACTAACAGCGAAAGATCAATATGGCACCTTCAAGAAAGGAAATCCACTTGGAATGATGGAAGAAAGGTTTAGAAAAATAGTTTAGTATTTAGAAACTGCTATTTGTAATGTTCAAATCCTTATGCCAGCTTGAAAAGTCATGTTCAAACTGCATTCCGAGTCTCTCAAAGAAATATCATTATTGCAAACATTGTAGCCTCATCAATCTTTCATTATTATTTTCAAGAGATTCAAAGAGTTCAATACCAGTTCATCATCTTCAGTTGTAGACTTAAACCAGACAGCTTTACCTTTCTTCATACAAAGGAACATCTTAACCTCCTCCTACGTAAACATTTGAAAGTTCTTTTGAAGGGGTTGGTTTCATGATATTTGTTCATGTTCTCCCTTTCTCTCATTTCTTTCATAAGGCATGTCTTCATCAGCTCTAGTTCGCTTGATCTTGAAATTCTAACCCTTATTCATTGAAGCCACATCCCTGACCTGGGGGCTACTTTAAGGGGCAACAAATTCAGGGGAGGCCAAGGGACCGACTACCAAGGGGCCGAGTAGAGGATATATCGCCAGCTGAAGAGGCCAGGACTGGGCTGACTGCCATAGGCTGAGTGGGGCGTGTCACAGGCTCACAGCCAGACAGACGATGGTTTAGGGGCTCACTTCCGACTTTCTTTATAAAATTAAGTTATCCTCATTTGTTTTCAATATATACATATATAAATATATATTATTGAATGCTTATTTACAAACTTTGTAAAACAAAAAACAAATCAAAAGGGAATGGATTGAGACTTGAGCATTAAATCTGTATAAACTGTAAACATTTTTACACATTCTATTTGTGCGTCAAGTAGTAGTAAATAAACGAAAAAAGGTCACTTCATTTTTCATTTTTTGTGTGATATCATTAACTTAGGCTGATGGAGATCAGTCTATATTCCAGCTGAGTGAGCTGACAGCAACAAGGAAGAGGAAACATGATTCTAAGCATTGTTAGGGATACCAAACACCAATCCTATTAAGAGACTCAGAGACGTGTTTGATTGGATCTTGCCCATGGTAAGCTTTTCACACGAATGGAAAATGCATTATTGGCCCTTTGAATTACCAAAGATATGATTGAACACAGAAACCCACAATAGCAATGACAAAATTATAATTGCTACAAGATACAACTAAGCTCATTGACTAATATGCCAATCAAAGGTACACAAAACTTGAAAAATTGTGATACATTCATGAAAAGATAGTCACTCAAGGTAGGCGATACTGTTAGTAAGTTACAAATGACTTACTGTACACATAGCTGTGGACCCTTACTTCTGCTTTATGATGTATCCCAGTGTAGCTGACTTAATATCGAAGGAAATTTTCCAGTTATGCATACTGCAGTGTTTTACTTTACAAACAACTTTATTTAACACCCATAAGGTTTGCTTAATTTCACTACAGAATCTAAATCACCATTATTTCATATGATTGAAGATTCTGCATTAATTTTGCTTGCCCTATATGAATTGTCCTATACACGCTCTCAATTGGACCCAAATATTGCCATTCAAAGGTATATATTTTAAATACTACTGAAATAGCTTGTGTGAAGGAGGTCTCTGGGTGATGACTGTGCCACTGGCTATCAGGGTTGCGAAGTGTAATGGCTATGTAACAACTGGCATTCCAACAAGTTTACATACACAATGCTCGTGAAGTGATATGGGATTAAATTAGGCAATACTACTTCGTGTAAATATGTACACTATTCACCTGATGTAAATGTATTAGCCTCATTTTTCCTCTTCCTCCCTTTTCTCTATGTAACTGACATTTTAACTTACTTTTTGAGAACTTTAAACACATATTGAATTCATTTGAAACTATTTTTCTCCCTGTCCTTTGAAAACAAAAGTGTGCACTTTACTACCCACTTATCTCACTCTAAGTTTCATTAATTGCAGGGACCTGTGATTCCTCCTGCAGTAAATGGTAGAATAAAAATGTTCTTTTTCATTCTTTTTTATTAATCTTTTTGAAATAATCTAGCTTAAAAAATAATAATCCGGACAAAACTACAACAAACCTCGCACTGCAAGAAAACCATTATCAATAATTGTAAGGAAGACTTTACAAAAGAAAAAAAGAAATATCTCTTAGCATTTCAAATCATGGGAGTCACTATAGCAAACCATATGACTTTGTATTTGACCTTGATAGCAAACGTTCGTAAATGTAAGTCAAGGGCAGAGTAGATCAAGGCAATGTCATCCAAAATGACGAGAAATATGACAATTTTCCTAAAAGCGGTTTCTCCCAGAACTGGGTTAAACCTGCTGCTCACCATTATTATTATTTTTTTGTTGTAAAGCCTTCAGTTTGACATCTTTTCCCTCTCTCCCCCACCCCTCAAACCCTCTGCTTCATTGTTCATATTAATCTGTGGCAATCTAGTTTATAAAATATCATTGGGGGAGATAATTGTACTCATGTGAAATATACATACAAATGTACAATCATATAATGTACATAAAAGGGATTACCATTTCCAGGTGAATGTTCAGCATATGTTGGTGCTTCCCTAACAAGGATAACATGCAACAGATTTGGCAATAGTACAAGTATGACTGCAACATATCTCACATTCAAAGATTTATATTTAGATAACATCTTGAAACACAAACGTCATTTCCACTGAAAAGAAATAAATCATGGTTATTTTGGGGGGCCAATCACAATAAATCGACAGTGTGAGAGGGAGCAGTTATAGTCTGTGCTTTCTATCATCTGCAGCTTTGCTTCACTGCAAGTCAAATAAATTCTTAATCCTTGGAATGTTATTTTCTCTATTTCTCTTGTTGCTCACTTTTCGTGATTTATTTGCATTGCTAGGGTTTGCGATGAGAAACATCTTGCCAAAAATGGACAGGTGTCGCCAAAAACATGAAGCATAAAACAAGGCAAGTACAGTATAGTAGTGAGTGCAAACACATTTTGGTCAGTATTGACTTAAACAATAGGAAGATGATATCAAGAAACTATTTGAATTGGAAGTTACTATTCAACTGCATTTCTGACAGATTTTTTTTTTTCACTTTTTCTTGAAAAGTTGAAAAAGATAAATTGATTAATGAAAATGAATGGATCTTGACAACCTGAAGATAGAGAGGGAGGGGAGGGGGATGAAAGATAGTAAAATAGAGTGTAAGATCTACAGTTAGGATTCAAAGTACATTCATCAATACAGTCATAGAATGGAAGAGGAGGGGGGCAGGGGGGTCTCAACTCTATAACTGTACAAAATACACAAAATTATGATAAGGGTTAGTTTGCCAGTTACTTATAATTAGAGGTTATGGTATCATAATAGGAGAGAGATAGTTTGGGTATGGGGGTACATCTGGAAGAAAGAAACAGGTAAGCTTATCATTTTTACACCAGACAAGATGTATGATAAACACAAAAACAAGAAAATGGTATTCAATTTATTCTTTCAAATATCCTTGTGTGGGCCTGTTATCAAAATGAAACTAGATCCTTAAATAAGAATCAATCCTACTTTAGAGTGCCTTCTTGTAATTTCTATGCATTGCTCAATGACAACTACCACATCACAATTATAAACATACTCCAAACTACATGCACATTCTTATCATCACTTCCTCCTCCATCACCATGGCAACAATACAAGATAGAGAAAGGAGACCCTAACAGCTTGAAAGATTTTGCCTTATCATCCGTCTGGAGGTGGATCATGACAAATTACTAGATTTAACTGAATCTAGGTATAAGATACTTACCAGCCCCATCAATGTTTTGCTGAATTGAGGATCAATGAATGACAATAAACAGAGATATTACGTGCATTTATGGTTTGAACTGAAAAGGGAATGTGAAGAGACTCAAGTCCTTGTCAATCATCAGTTAGAATCTTCAAGAAAGAGTCTAGACATGGAGACTAAACAGAGGTCCCAACTGAAACTTCCCCACTTTAACCCATCCAGACCTCAAAATTTAGACTTTCTTCAAGCCTATCAGGGACTGTGTTAAATGACTATACCAACCCAGAATTGATACAGAGTAAGAAATATGAATCTTATAAACCTTAGTTAATGTAAAGAGAGCTAATATTGAATAGGAAGTTTGAGAGTTCATCCTTCAGATGAGTCATACCAAAAACATATGACGTTTCATGTACCCTTAGCTGGCTGCAGTTTACTTTGCTACTGTAATAAATGTATGATCATGGAGGTATAACAAAGTGAGACTAAATACCCTCAATCTTGTTTTAATTGCTTTTATTTTATATATCTATGGTCCGTGTTCTGAAATCTGGCTTAACTGTCTTTAGGCCATTGCCTAACTCTATGCTAAAAATATGGGAAGCCAAACAATTAAAAATTTTGTTAAAATTGTATGTTTCTTATGTTCACTTTGCTTTTTATCATGCTATAATGGGGAGGATAACTATTTCATTTATCATTTCCATAAGTTCTATGATCTGATAAATCAAATCTTGTTAAAGATTTGTGTAACAATTGGCTATCCATAGTTAAACCACACCTTTAGATCAGAGTTTACAAAACCTGAGATCAGAATACAGGCCTATGACTCGTTGCAGGTTTTATTTTACAACATACTGCCACTGGACATTTGTTAATACAAAAAAATGAAAGCAAGGATATAATGTAAGCACCCAATGTTTGTACTTATGCCACATCAGAGGCATCATTTACGTTTAGCTTAATAGCCAAGATATACATGAAGCCTCTATACAGTGCGTATCAAAAAAAAGTTTACACTTAGAAAAAATCCTGTAAAATTAAACATTTGTAATATCCTGAAGATTTTTTCCACATTTTAACATTGGTACAGATCCATTTAAGCAAATGACGATATAACTGTCGAAAAATATTTCCGCTTGAGTGAGCACCACTTACTTTTGAAAAGTTAGTGAAAAATTATTTGCGCAGAACTTTGAAATAGTTATGCGAATAAAAGTAGACCTTAATCCTGAAGAACACGTGGAATATAGCTAGTAAAATTGATTTGAAGATATCTTTTACATTTTAAAAACTTGTTTCCTTGCCCAAAACACTTCGAAGAGTGCATTGCGCCCAACCCCACCCCCAACACACCGAGGCCATCGTGACGATATTTGCTTTACACTGAGCTATGATTTACATGAAATGGCTTAGGCTTGATTTTCATTTTGTTAGTCATTGTCCAGCTTGGAAAAAGTGTAGAGAAACAAGTATTAAATGAAAAATGAAATGTAAACCCATTTTAAATGATAAAAACTTAGTGAAAAATGCTGGAGATGTCTGATATAAACTTTTGTTCAGATTCAGTTATGTCATCAGATCAAGCTGGCACAAAAAGGGTAAAGGTTGTGCTGACTAAGTGTTGAAAATTTCAATTTGGGTGGCAAAATTGTTACAAAATGCTTGAATGTATCCGTTTTTATTTCAATTGACTAAAAGTGCAAGGGAAATGTATGAGAAATGTTTCGCAGGATAAGTTTGATTACGCCCTTTCCCCTTGACACAGACGTGAAAACAAGCAATTCTGCGCAAACAGATTTATGCAAGCTTTACAAAAATGGAGAGTACTCACTCAAGTGTAACATTCTATCAAAACTTTTACTTTCCTTGGATAGATGAGACCCAAACCCAAGATTATATGTGAAAAAAATACCCACATGTTGTATATTTTTTAATTCCAAGGGCTTTTTCAAAGTGTAAACTTTTTTTTGATACGCACTGTATAGGCTACTCCTAGCCAGGAACTTTGTATAGGCCTACTTGTAGTATGAAGAATGGTAAATAAACCCTTAGAATTTTATCATGAATATAACATAATGCAATAGCTGGAAAAACTTGTTATTTTATGAATAGATCCATACTTTTCATTACAGCTTTACATCATTTCATGTGACATGTAGGCCTAATGATGAATGTAAAATGAAAAGCTTTGGTATATATCTCTGATATAAATAGGACCAAACTTTTTCCTAAATATATCTTTAGACATTTTTTTTAGACAGTTTACAAGAGAAGATGCCAGAATGAAAAACATTTACAGATTCTCTTTGAAACTTGACAAGATAGTAAATTTTCAAGATGAATGTCAAGAGAAGCAGGTGGAGAGATATGATGACTTACGAGAGTCATTCTCTCCCGCCAAACTTTGCTAATCGGCTCGTTGAGTGATCTCTCATACCAGTCTTTCTTACTTTGAAAGCAGGCAAACAAATTCTATATACAGATTCCACTCATTGTCACATCAATTTTCACAAAAGTAATGCTGATCTTTAAGGAGGGAAGCATGAAGAGAGAAAGACAGAGAAAAATAGTACATACAGATTGACAGACAAAGACAATGAGAGAGAAAGAGAGAGAGGGGGAGATGTGGGGGTAAGAGAATCTATAAAATAATTTTGAATAAAAAATTTTCATCTTACATTGTCAAAGTAATTTGATTTAAAGTATAACATAACAAGTGCTAAGATTTGCAATCTGTCAAAAACTTGATCTATTCTCCAAACAATTCATACACAGATGTATATTGGTTTAAAAAATACATACTAGGCTAGCATTAAAAAACAAATTCATCTCTATGTACTCTGTTTACACAACTTATTTTTTTTCATTTTCAACTAATGTATTCTAATCTTCTACACATAATTCCTTTCAGAACCCTTTCATCACTTTTTATACATACATATGTATAAAAAAATCTTGCAAGCTCAAATCATATCTATTCCACCCAAGTGCTAAATCTTCTTGCTCTGACCATGGACCTAGGGTCCATGCTCTGACTTTCTGCAATGCATCTTCTTTTGTCCACCTCATTTTCCTCTTACATTTACCCTCTTAAAATCTTCCAATCTTTAGAGTGTTTTCATGCAAGAGTACACATTACTTACTTATCATATACTCAGTTGTGGTAAGACACACAAACTGAATTATAACAGCATCCAACAATATCTATGTACTGTATATATAGTATTTATGCTATGAAATACATCATAGAGAGAAGAGTAATTATTCAGTAATTAGCAAATTAAGAAGGCTTCCTATCCCTTGCAAAGTTTATTCAACTTTGTGAATTCATGTAACTATGTATTCATTATTTCATGTTGGGTGTATCTTACTAACAAATTTGATTCTAAGCTTGACCCCAACTGTCTACTTTAAAATACTGAAATAAACATTTTAACTTGCAATTGACTGGAACCATTTGCCATACATTTACACAAACCTTGAACTCGTCAATGCAACATTGGTGTGTTAGTCATAAGATCAGCCTAGAATTGGTCTCGATTATATGACTATATACAAGTATGGATCTCTCAAACCTAACTACTATAATCTTGCAAGGTGTTCTCGTGTGAAAGACCCCAATGAGAGGCATGGTCTTGTTGACAGAGCGAGACATGATTGGAGTCAATATTAGTTTAGGTGAGAATAGTTCCAGATAGGGATGGACTGATTTATCATGCCAACATACCAAGGGAAGGATATCGATGATGTATTTGTTGAGGACTTCCTGTACCATCATCTTATCAAGTGGAGTAGAAAGTCAAGATAGATAACCTAAATCTCATCTAGGGGCGTGTTCAATCAGTCTTTCTTTGGCTACAATCACAAACATGAATGACAAATCAAAACCACAAACATAGATCATGGTAACTTCAAGAGTATTCAATCATTTTTTCTTCAATATTTGTTTTCTCTTGAATCTTTTCCATCCAACCTACTGAGCATCACATATCATCGAGTTTGACCTAGGAAATAAAGGTCAACTTGGAGTATACTCAATCCATGTAAAAAGCAGCCTAAAGTAGAATCATGATTGACATCTCTATTGTATTTGATTCATTTTAATGAACTCAATTCTGCAGGGACTCTTTTCAAATTGTAGCAATTTCAACATTTCATATTTGTGTTTTGTAAGACGTTTTTACTCCTGTGGTTTGTACAATACTTCTTTTAAAACCTGTTTTTAAGGTAAATTTAAAAAAAAAAGAGTTGAATGAAGACAATCTCAGACAAACTCCCATCATTTAAAATAAAATAAATTGTCAATAGTGGCATACATACATAATTAACCCATCTTTCATAACTTAAGGATTATTCTGATCTAATAATGCTTTCTAATTCCTCTCACTTGTGTTTTAAAAAGTGTAGATAAAATATATTGTATAATACTTCTGAGAGTCAAAAGGGGCCTAAGCTTTCGATCCTAGCAGAATCTTCGTCGGAGGCAAAATGACAAAATAATACTTCTGATATTTTTTTTCAGCAAAAGCATCATCCAGCAATGTCAAAGGTAACAAAATATCTTGCATGACATTTACAACAAATTTTCCCTTTCTCATCAAATATCAGTTTTTTAATGCCTTGTACAATCATCATAACAATTATTAACAAATATAATAATATTCTGAAACCGACTATAATGTCGAATTGTCATTTTAATTGAAAGATATTTGTGTGACATTAAATCTTATATTGTGCTCATTTATCATGACTTCTGAATTTTAGTTGACTTCTCAACTGGGTATGAACAGCTATGGTAAATAAGATGTCTGCATGCAATCCAATAGCAATTCCATCCATCCTCTGTGTAAATTACAAACCAGAATTTCTAACAGTTCATGTCATGTCCAAGAAGCTATATAAGGCGACTAGGGAAACTTAGCTATTTCAAACTCTAATTTTCTGTGTGTGTATTCATCTAGATTTCATGAATATCTAGTTTTCTTTTAAAGTTTTTTTGCCAAAATCAAGAAACTGTACATTCAATCATTGGGGAAATCAAGTGTAGTAAGACGGCTTGTTTGAAATGCAAATGTTATGCAACATGTAAACCTCCTTTGTTTATTATTCACCATGCTCGATTAGAGAATATAACTTACCTCTGGAAATTTTAAAGACAAAATATTCCCATTAAATACTTATAGAAGAAAATTCTTAGCCTGTTAAACATATTCATATACCCTATCAATATTTCAAGAAAGAAAGATGAGATCTACAAAAAAAAGTGACACACTGAGTCATTGCATCTTCATGACAGCAAAGGTTTCACTGAAATAATTCAAGATGATAAAATGATATGTCATTACATCAATCCCTGGGTTGAGTATCAATTAAAATAAAAACTAACATTAAAGCATCATCCCAATCACCTGACCAGACAAAATGTGAGGAACAAAGTTAGACACTGCTGGGACTTATTTCTATTGCTATTCCATTTCACTTCTTTCTAAAACAATAACTGAAACACCCACTCAAATGCCCTTTATATGTTATGACATAAATCATGCAGATAACAAAGAAAATAGAACAATAAAAGATGGTATCAATATTTCCTGATTCTTTTCCAGTTACAGGCTTGACTCTTGGTAATAGAGTAGGAGTCTAAGGAAATAAAAAAAAGGAACTCTCTATTGAATAACTAGAAACCAGGTTCATGACCTCTGAATGCCGACATGATGCTGAAATCTCAAGAGCTGGAGTCCACCTGCCGCTTGAAGTTTTCCAGACAAGCGCAGTGTCACAACCTGGTATCAACCCACCAACAGAGGGGGCCATTCTCACTTTGGCATTGAGTTCCTTCTTGGAACATCTAAGTCCACATTATACAGATTCTGGCTTGCACACAATGCATACCCTTTATCCACTCCAACAGTTATAAGATTAAAATCAGAAAAGGGGTTTCACATTCCTCACCAATTAGGTTTACATAACAAGTGGAACGCCTCTGGCAGTCTCGCCTGCATTACGCAATTTAATATAGCAGCAGTGCTAACTTTGAAAACTACTATAAAATAATCATTCACAAAAACATCATTCATATAATGACATAATACCACGTTCATTGACCATAAATGACATTTGAACAGAGACTTAAGACTGTCAACTACACCCATGTCCACATTTCATTCACTCTATCCATAAACTTTCAAAGTTATGATGGCACTTCAACAATTACCCCAACATGGCCTAAGTTTATTGACCTTAACTGACCTTTGACTTGGTTTTGTGACCTGAAACTCACAGGGGATGTTCAGTGATGCTTGATTACTCTTATATCCCAAGTTTTATGAACTAGATCCATAAACTTTCACAGTTAGGATGGTAATTCAACAAATACCCCCAACACGGCCAAAGTTCATTGACCTTTAATGACATTTGACCATGGTCATGTGACCTGAAACTCTTACAGGATGTTCAGTGATACTTGATTACTCTTATGTCCAAGTTTTATGAACTAGATCCATAAACTTTCAGAGCTAGAATGGTAATTTAACATATACCCCAAACACGGCCAAAGGTTCATTGACCTTAAATGACCATTGACCATGGTCATGTGACCTGAAACTCGCACAGGATATTAAGTGGTACTTGATTAACCTAATGTCCAAGTTTCATGAACTAAATCCATAAATTTTCAAAGTTATGATGGTAATTCAACAAATACCCCCAACTTGGCCAAAGTTCATTGACCCTAAATGACCTTTGACCTTGGTCATGTGACCTGAAACTCAGGCAGGATGTTCACTAATACTTGATTAACCTTATGTCCAAGTTTCATGGACTAGATCCATACATTTTCAAAGTTATGATAGTAATTCAACAAATACCCCGAACTTGACCAAAGTTCATTGACCCTAAATGACCTTTGACCTTGGTCACGTGACCTGAAACTCGACCAGGATGTTCACTAATACTTGATTAACCTTATGCCCAAGTTTCATGAACTAGGTCCATAAACTTTCTAAGTTATGACGTCATTTCAAAAACTTAACCTTCGGTTAAGATTTTGAAAATAATTTTCCCAACATGGTCTAAGTTCATTGACCCTAAATGACCTTTGACCTTGGTCATGTGACCTGAAACTCAGGCAGGATGTTCAGTAATACTTGATCAACCTTATGTCCAAGTTTCATGAACTAGGTCCATACACTTTCTAAGTTATGATGTCATTTCAAAAACTTAACCTTAGGTTAAGATTTGATGTTGACGCCGCCGCCGCCGCCGTCGGAAAAGCGGCGTCTATAGTCTCGCTCTGCTATGCAGGCGAGACAAAAACCAAAGGAATAATCATCAGACCTAATGCTTACACAATTGCCTGTGGTTGTTATGAATTGATCTATATTGGACAATTTTTTTTTGGGGGGGGGGGGGCATAGATAGCTCAGGCAACGTTCTCGCTACCATGCGTCACGGTGGGCAGGCGCCGACTACCCTGAAAGTTTTCAGGGCAAAGCCGCCAACCGTGAATTTCCCCGACAAACGTGGCCAACAACTGTAAAACAGGCCTAGATCTACACCAAAAACTGAATATGTAAAAAAAACCAAAAAAACAATTTGCTTTTCAGATCCTAAAATAAACTTGTCGATTATTTCGTCCACGATATCTTCCCAGGATTTCTTTGACTCACTCTACCCTATACCACTCAAGGGTTCATTACATGCCGCCACGCACAGAAAAATCAAGCCATAGAAGTAGTGTATTGTGGACACCAGAAGCGGGATCGCAGCACGCGCGACCCACTAGTTAGAAATCCACTGCCAAACGCGGTTCATGGTGCGAGGTTAGTATACTAATACTAACCTCGCAATACGTGTGAGTGACCCTATACAATACGACCTCCACTCGAGGCCCAAGACTCTTTCTCAAGCGCGAAGATGTTTACCCCGCATTGCTCACATTATTTACGTCTTAAATATTTAAAAAAATAAAGTGAGGAGAGAGGGGTACCCTCGGTTACTGGGTTGAGCAATGTAATTCAGATGTTACAAATTTCAGTTGATATTGTCACTTATTTTGTCATAAGTAAAGAGTGTCCAAAATCATATCAAAATTCGATCGAAATTTAATTTCATCCAGTCAGTCCCAGCCTTAGGACCGGGGTACATGAATGCTTTTCCGATGACACTGCCGGAGCTCGGAGGGGCCTAATCAAAGATCACGTTAATAATGAAAAAGCCAAAGGAATGGATTGATATAATATCCAACTCATTTACTTACAGCAAAATGATTTATTAACATTTGATGATATATGAAATGAGTTAGAATGTGTGGAATTACGAGACGCCCTATTAAAAGCCGATGGCACGTGATCGAATTAGTATTCACTTTCTGGGTTGAGCCAATTATTGTGCTTGAAAACAGGTTTCCCCGAATTCCCGCAATTGGAATGTGTGCCACGTGCGTGACCTGTTAATCTGTTGTTTGAGTGCTAATCAGCTGATTTCGTGACCTCAAATATTCTTCATGTTGTTTACGCTGGGTGGGGGCTATAAAATTAAGAAAATCTTTCTGACTTTTTTTTTCTTCATTAAAAAAAAATCTGTTTGTGCATTTCTGTAACTTTAAAACTGCACCTATGGTTATATTGTGTTGCAATTTATTGAATCACACACCTCTTCCCACTCATGGTGCAAGAAAACACTTTTAAATTTAAAATCGCCATAGTATACATGTAAAGTAAGATGATTCAGCCGTCATCATCATCAGTAGTGTAGATACGTCTATAAATGTGTATTCTCTTCGAATGTTGACTTCTTCACCAATCCCACACACACGATCTCAAAATCCCCTTTTCACTGTCCACGATCCCCTCCCTTTTCGCTCTCTCCCTTCGACCATCCTATAACCCCCCCCTCTTTCTCTCTCTTTCACACACGCTGTAATTGTACATAGTGTATTATGTAAAAATAGAAATCTGCTTTCCTGTCAATTAAGCTATCCTTTCAAAACAAATTTTAGATCGTGATTATTTATTATTTTATAACAACAAAATCGTAATATTAAAGTATTCATTATGAATGACTAAAAATATTTCTCATGCTCATGGTGAGCACATTCATTATCTTAAATGAACATAGCAATAACTGATAGTGAGAAACAAATCTTCATTGGATATTATTAGTATAAAAATCATCAACAGAAGTCTTATGAGAGTTATAGTTTCAGTGAGTATCTGAAAAAAACATGCAAATTATAGAAGTTGGGGACCCCGTCTCATGATACCGATGCCCAGTATTTTGAAGCCTAGGAACTTCCGAGGCTTCGATAAAGTCGGAACAATCTTTGGATTTTGATAAGGGCATGGTGCAGCGCAAGGGGCTACGCATGCGGTCCGTTGATGTAGTCGGTCATTGACATAAGAAGCAACAAGCATTCACAAAATAAATCAAACTTTCTACAGGATGTAGCGATCTAAACATTGGAAAGTATGGAGTAAATTTATCAATATCATCGATGTGAATAAATCTATTAACTGTAAGTATAAAATGAGATTGACTTTGAATCCTTTCCTTTTGAATTCAACGGTTTTGAAGTTATCAGTAATGCCTTTGATTTTCTGCTTCAATCGCAATTCCCGCAACCGTTACGGCTGTGTGGCCGGAGAAGCATTAAATAGACATAAAATGTGTTGCATTTAGCAGCAACCTAAGCTCGTCGATATTGATATTTTCGCTAGTTCCGGCGCTTCGCGCGGGAGGTGCAACACCCCCCCCCCCCGTGCATGCTTTGCACGCACCGAAGCCGCTGCGCGGCTTGCGTCGTTTCGCGCCACCAACCGCCATAATGAACCTGGCGAGAACGTTGGATAGCTGTGGTCTATGATACATTTATTCAGAGTTGCATCTATGGAAATGGAGTTTGTGGGCCAATTAGGTAAAAAATATATACACTGTATATAGTTCACAGTCCCAGATTTTGTTTGCTTGGTCAGCGGTGTATTTAATGAGCTGAAGTTGAGGGACAGAACATGGCATATGGGCAAAATCCCTGAAGTTGCGAGTGAGTGAGCGAGAAATTTTTTTGGCCTTATCAAAATGAAAATACAATTTTCTGATAGATTTTGATATATTACATTTCATGATTTTCCTTTGCTTTACAAAAGGGAGTGATGCTGCTAGGAAGTTTGTGAAATCATACCATAATTGTACAGTCCTACTTTCTTTCTTTAGGAGGACATAATATCCTTGGAAATGTCAATGTTACCGTAATATTGACATTCTATGCCATGAGCCCCAGCACTCTCACTATTCAATCATCACTTTACACATTGAGTAACTAACTTTACTTGCCACAAAACTCAAAAACTTGATGAGAATATCTCATATACATGTATATCTATAACAAGTTTGATAAGGTTTTCACTAATCAAACACATGTGCATGCCCATCCAGACACACACACACTTCTTAATATCTCAAAAGAAGTTCCAAAATTATAATCTAAACCTTCTTGTTACTTCATCACCAAATTGACCATGGTATAATTGTAAGCCTAGTAACTCTTCTTTAAAGGAGAAGGTCACCTTGATGATAAGAAAAATTAGAGAAAGATATTGGTCAAGGTTCGGTGAAAATCCATTGAAAAATAATAAAGGCTGTAATTTATGATGTGAGCAGCTTAAAATCCATAAATTCTGTTTTTTAAGGAAAATGGTGAATAAAAAGATCATCTTATAAATACAAGGTGAAATGATATGTCTGATGATAAATATCCATCCCAAATATCAAAAAATTCTGTAGTTTATATCACATGAATATAGAGGAGCTGCCCATCTGTGACATCAGAAAAATGAAAAGTTTAAAAATTCATAACCCTGTTATTCTTTGACTCATTATTATTTATCAAATCTTCACCAATATTTTTGTTTTTTTAAAGCATTTTTTTTTATCTGTGGGAACTTCCCCTGTAAAAGATGTCCTCAAATTGTCCATATTCAACTATAATTCAAATTCAATTATTTATAGTCAAATAGTGGCATCATAATAAAGAGAATACAGGCAACAAAATCAAAACTAAAATCTTGAAGGATTTTTTTTCCAAGCCCAGGAAAGTGAAACAGAAGCTTTGAAATGTATGTTGACAGTAGGGATTACCCTATTCACTTGCAAAATTGTCTGAAATGTTTTGTGTTGCTTTATTTCTTTAACCGCAGTCGTTGTAACGTGCAAAATGTATGGAAATGTCAATACTTTGAAAATAACAAGTTTGCAGTGATGACTTAATGAAATGCTACATTATGGCAATGAGAAACAAACAGAAGCCGAAGTGTGAATTGCAGTTTTAAGTTTTTTTACATGAATGCTTTGTCACTTTCCAAACTTACAATTCAAAGAAGAAAAATAATAATTGGAAACTTACACATCTACAAAGAGCACTGATTCTCCCCAGTAACGTTCCTTGCATAGATCTTGCAGGTACTGGAAAAAACACAAAATAAATACAAGACTATGAAAAATACACACATTAAATGAAAAAGATTTATTAAAAAAACATAGATGTAAAGGAAAAATCACAATGTGGGTTTTCATTCAATCTTAGCAAGATTTTAGGCAAAAAAGAAGAAGAGCCATTTCAATTGTCTTGTCTAAAACAAGTGGAATGCCTCTTACAGTCTTGCATGCATTACACGATTCAATATAGCAGCTGAATAGCAGATGAATAATTATTTACATTAATAAAATACTAAGTACATTAACCCTAAATTACCTTTGACCTTAATCATGTGACCATAAACTTTTGCAAGACAATCAGTGATACTTGATTACCCTTTTGTCCACCAATTTTCATGGGCCAGATCCATAAGTTTAAAAGTTATGATGACATTTCAAAACCTTAAAGGGGAATCCAACCCAAATAAAAACTTGTTTTTATAAGGAAAAGAAAAATCAGACAAGTTGATAGGTGAAAGTTTGAACAATATTGGACAAACAACAAGAAAGTTATGAATTTTTAAAAGTTGTAAATATTGGTAATCACTATAACCATGGAGACTTCAAATTGGCCGCATATGGGATGTCATAGTGATGTAAGGCAAGGACTACTCTTCCATGTACTCCAATACATATTATGGCTAAAATGTCATTTTTCCCATAAGTTTTATTTCAAATTATATTTTTCTTTCATGAGGACATAAAACAATATACTACCTAGGTTATATTTAGATTACTGCCCCAGGGGAATGGGTACTTTGGAGAAAACCACAAATCCCTGATAATAAAGTACATGGCCTATGGGAAAGTTGTCCTTGTCCCTTATCATAATTTACTTACCCAGTTGCCATTTTGAAATCTACATAGTATTAGTGATCTCAATTTTAAAGCAGCTATAACTTTCTTATTGCTTGTCCAATTTTTTTCAGACTTTCACCATTCTGTTTAATTTATTTTTCTCCTTCCCAACACAACATTTTATGGCCAAGGCTGGATTCCCCTTTAACCATGTTTAAGATTTCTATGTTGATAACCAAAGCATGGTTTAAAGTTCTTTGACCCTAAATAACCTTTGAACTTGGTCATGTGACCTGAAACTTATGCAGGATGATCAGTGATGTTTCAATTTCATAAACAAGGTCCATATAATTTCTTTAGCTATTATCACATTTCAAAAACTTCACCTTAGTTAAGATTTCAATGTTGATGACGCCGCTGTCGAAAAAGCGGCACCTACAGTCTCGATCTACTTTGCAGACAAGACCAAATAAAAAAAAAACCAAAATTTTAAACACAGAGGCCCACATTCTGAATTCAGGTGTAATTCAATCTCTGATCTATAGCTGTGGTTTAACTATGGATAGTCAGTTATGACACAAATCTCTAACAGTACAGGTTCAATCTATCAATTCATTTGACATTTTAATCATTCATATCTTTCTTGGAATAATGACTTAAGCATGAGGAACCAAATAATAAACATAAGAAATATAAAATGTAAACAAAATGTTGACATTTTCAGCTTGCCATAATTTAAGCACAGGGTTAGACCATGGTTTATTGTAAATTGGGCTTAAGAATACAAGCCAAAGTATAACATGCCTTTCGTGTCATATATGAATTGGCAATTTTCACACTAATTTCATATTAATTTCAACAGATTTTCAAGTCTAATACTATCAAGGGTCCATATAAAATAGGTTTTCAGATCAAATATTTCATCATCATATGAATGAAGTTGATGATATTAATCATATAATATTGCACATGTATATAAGTATGAATGGAGCTTCAGATTGTTGTAACCACATGTCTTCTAAACTTGATTTGCTGACTGAATAACATTCACACAATACCATTTATCAACCCTTCTAACTCATAAACTGAACTTATATCTTGATTGGATTAGATGCTAATTCAGAGGTGCAAACAAGCTAAGGAAAAACCACAGCCACAGCAACAAGAAAATGGATTATAAACTGTCATAGACCCACACCAGAGCTAAAAGTGAAATTGACAAGTGGAAACTCTATATTATGCTACAAAGCACAACAATGTAAATTTCACAAATACTAACCGCTTGCCAGCTGAGTTATTTGCATAAGAAGACTCCAATTATCGGGTTTCAAAAATATAATTTATGGCGCTCTTAAGGGCCTGAATTACTTGACATTGACATTTTACTGTGTCAGAAGTTATGTGATTACATAGGTTTAAAAGATTTTTTTTAAATTGATTTCCAGATTTTGAATATTTCTTTAAAAACAATTTGTAGAGGGATTGATAGAGGCCTGAAGCTCTTGACTATGATTTGTGATTTCTATCTTTGGCTCTTATTTGGCCTTAATTGTTATGTCATGAAAAACTGTTACACATGATCTGAATGAAGATAGAGATGGTAAGTTGTGCCAAATAAGCAGGAAATAAAACATGGCAAAAACTAAATTAAAACCAGTAGGTTTTATAAATAAAGCATGCAGTAAAAGCTATTAATGATATCCTGATAAAGTGAAAATTATCAATTGTGTAATCTGGATAACGAAACAATTATCCATTCCTTTCTGTGTACAAACCAATAGATGGAATCACAACGTTTCTGACACAGAAAGACATCATGGAATTGAGGCTGGTGGAAAGCACAATTAAGCCTATTTGCAAAACCCAATATTGGAGCTAATCTCAAGCAAAATACTCAGCTGATAATGGTGAAAATACATAAAACTTGCACTGGTGTGTCTTGTAGTTAATAAGCCTCTGAATGCTATTTCATTAATCAATTTCACTTTTGGGTCTGGTTGGGGTCTCCAAAAATGATTTTTGCTATGCTTTGTTGCTTAATTCTTACCCCAGGATCGGATGATGGGATGTCAAGTGAGTCTACTATATGAAGATCGTCTTGGGTCAATTTAACAGTGAGCGCAACCCTCAGACCATGAGCTCTTATTTCATTAGGTAATACATACCAGTAGCTTCTAGGACCTCTTGGCCCCAATGCTTTACCACCTGTAAGTCAATCATATGAATGATAGAAGAAAAAAAACATATGTTGTATAAAGCTAGGAAAACTATGAAAGATGCTCTTGAAATCACAAGAAATAACATTACATACAAAAATTAAAGCTTTCATCATACTAAGCTCTAACTGAAGACAACGCCATCCTAATCTAACAGCGATGTATGTTTCATTATACTATTACTACTACTACTACTACTACTACTACTACTTCTACTACTATTACTATTACTATTACTACTACTACTACTACTATGATGACTACTATGACTACTACGATTACTACTACTACTATGACGACTACTACTACTACTACTACTATTACTACTACTATTACTACTACTACTATGATGACTACTATGACTACTACGATTACTACTACTACTATGACGACTACTACTACTACTACTACTACTACTACTACGACTACTACTACTACTACGACTACAACTACTACTACTACTACTATGATGACTACTACTACTACTACTACTACTACTACTACTACTACTACTACTACTACTACTTCTACTTCTACTACTACGACTACTATGACTACTACTACTACTACTACTACTACTACTACCGGTACTACTACCACTACTACTACTACTATGACTACTACTACTACTACGACTACTATGACTACTACTTCTACTACTACTACTTCTACTACTACTATGATGACTACTACTACTATTACTACTACTACTACTATGATGACTACTACTACTACTACTACTACTACTATGATGACTACTACTACTACTACTACTACGATGACTACTACTACTACTACTACTACTACTATGACTACTACTACTATTACTACTACTACTATGACTACTACGACTTCTACTACTACTACTTCTACTACTACTACTACTACTATTATATACTACTATTACTACTACTACTACTACTACTACTACTATTATATACTACTATTACTACTACTACTACTACTACTACTAATACTACTACTATGACTACTACTAATACTACTACTACTAATTCCACTACTATGACTACTACCACTACTACTACTACTACTACTACTACTACTACAATGATGATTATAATGACTGACCTCCAACCCAGATAGGTGATCTTCTGCTACCATGTCTAGCTCGACCAGTACCCTTCTGTCGCCATGGTTTCCTTCCACCTCCTCTTACCTCTGCCCTGCTTTTAGCATTTGCTAAACTCTGCAGCAATCAAACAAAATGTGCAACAATAGGATAATGGCTTTACAATTTTGTTATTTAACATAAATATTTTCAATTTTGTCAGTTTTTAAACACCATTTTGTTGACAGCCTTGGCAGAGTATTAAACCATTGTTGTACAAAAACAAGTAGCACGCCCAAGGTACCGTAGTAGACTTCCCTAGAAATATAGAACAATTCCCAGACAAAGCATTATTCCTCGTTGAAATGTTAAGACATGGCATTGAAAATCCTGGAAAGGAAATTATTTTTCTACAAATTCAAATTTCTGCTCTTTAACAAAATCTGAAAGAATTTTATTTCAATGCAAATTGATGCCTATATTTGCACCCCACCCCACCCATAGAGAACCCACTACTTCTACTTGCCTGCCCATGTAACAAACAAAAAAGGTTTATACATGGCTCAGCTTTTAAAGAAATGAATTGGTGGGCACATTAAAGTTAAATTAAATGTGATAGAAATGAGTCCTTTTCAAATAATACTGATACATGGTTACAATCAAGTCATCCTTCTTATTCCTTGCTCATTTAAATGAGATGTCATATAATACACACATGATTTCAATTTCCAAAACTGAATATATTTTCAATTTCTCCTCAATATTAAATCTCGAATGCTTTATTGTGCAGGTCCAAATTCACACATTATTGTGTGAGTAATATCAAACAATAAACAGGAAAAATATATATAATTGACATTTATAATTTATAATTATGGCTCGGTTAGGCTCAGTACTTCTTAACACTAATTGTTTATGGGTACAATGCATCATAAATCTGGAAAATTTTGATTTACCTTTGAAAGGTAAGAACATAGCTTTAACTTGATTAAGAAGATCATTCTCTGATATTATCAGGAAGTTTGTTTCATGCTGAGGGACTGTATACTGAAATGCTCTATGTCCCTCTTTTTTCTATACGATATTTATATAGATACATACTATTCTCTTGTAATTTCTCTGCCATAGAACATTCCTATGTAAGATATCTATCCTGTGAATGGAAGGGAAAAGAAAAGAGAATGGGGATAAAACAATAAACATGTAAGAAAAGAAATAAGACTTGTAGGAAGGAGGTGAATTCGTATAGTTTTGTATCCAGTAATGATTTAATTATTCCAAAGGCATGACTAGATTTCAACCTGTAGAGAACAGTTTTCTTACATTATAAATGATGATATAAAAAGAGATATATGTGGTGGATTCACAAAGCACAAAACCAAAAACTGACACTTGTGTTAAAGGGATGGTCCGGGCTGAAAATATTTATATCTTAATACATAGAGTAGAATTCACTGAGCAAAATGCCGAAAATTTCATCAAAATCGGATAAGAAATAATAAAGTTATTGAAGTTTAAAGTTTAGCAATATTTTGTGAAAACAGCCGTCATGAATATTCATCAGGTGGGCTGATAATGTCACATCCCCACTTTTCGTTTTCTTATGTTATTACATAAAATCATTATTTTTTCATTATTTCATACTTGTGTGAATAATATGTCTCCCTTATAATGAAATACGTTGCAGCAATAAATATCTAATGCACTGAATCAGTTGTCAATCCAATTTTTCTAGTTCTTGGAGGAAAAAATTTGAATAAACCTAATTTCATATAATAAAATACAAAAGAACAAGTGGGGATGTGACATCATCAGCCCACCTAATGAATATTCATGACGACTGTTTTCACAAAATATTACTAAACTTTAAAATTCAATAACTTTGTTATTTGTTATCCGATTTTGATGAAATTTTCGGCATTTTGCTCAGTGAATTATACTCTATCTATTCAGCTATAAATACATTCAGCCCGGACCATCCCTTTAAATGCTAGTCTATTTTAATATCAAGTTTATTAGAATGATCTCCAAGAAAAATGACACATGTTTACCAATGAAATTTCATACAAAATCACACAAGAATGTTTTGTGTTGTCATTTCTGTTTAATTAGCAGAGGTAACATATTTATCAATAATACTATTCTATAGCATGAGTCTATTGGATGTAACCTCACTGTGTAAATGTCCTCTTTCGTTTGGAGAACAGTATCCCTTTAATAAAATTCACCTCATGGTGATACTAGCTTGCTGTGCAACACCTTTCACTTTAAAACAAAGTGATCTCTAGTTGCAGTCTCAAGGTCCTTTAATACAGGGAATTATTTATTGAAGCCTTTCAACTGAATCAACAACTTGACTCTAAATCAACTTTTGATTAAAGGTTATAATCAAGGTCTGTGTCTATAGACTAGGATGGTACCTACCTAGGAAATGTAGCAAAGACATGTGGATGAAGATCTATGAGACCAAGTTTGTTGTCTTCAAGTGAATTCATTGTTTCTAGCCATGCTTGAACAGGTTCTAATGTTGGATCAGAGTGAAGTAATTCTCTGCTTGTAACCAGAGGTAAACCTGATGCTTCATCACTGGAGTAATCTACACCATATATTGAACAAAAAATGCATAATAAATTGCTTTAAGGTCAAGTCCACCCTAGAAAATTGTTGATTGAATTGACAGAGAAAATCAAACAAGCATAACGCTGAAAATTCTAAGGGACAATTCTAAGTTTCGCTTATTCTTCACAAAACAGCTATATGCACAACTCAGTGATATGCAAATGAGAGTCGATGATGTCCCTCACTCACTATTTCTTTTGTTTTTATTGTTTGAATTACCGGTATACAATATTTAGATTTTAACAGTTGACAAGGACCAACTTGACTTTTTAATCATTATCCGTTAAAATAATGGTCATTCCGCATGTTCAGGGAGGAATAACATTTTGTTTCATTCACATGACAATGAGAAAATTATAATTTTTCATATTTCATATAACAAAATACAAAAGAAATAGTGAGTGGGTGATGTTGTCAGTCTGCTCATTTCCATACTGAAATAACTATTTTGCAAAATTAAGCAAAATTTTAAAATGTCATAACTTTCATATTTTACATTCCATTTTGATGAAATTTTCAGTATGTTTATTAGATATTTCTCCTTTTATTCAAATCAACTTTTTATTGGAGTGGACTTGTCCTTTAACAAAAAAAATCTGATAATGGTTTGACTTAGCTATAAGTGTGACCTTAGAGAAAATTTGAAATGTCATACATGTTGGTATCACTTATTAGTGAATTAAGATAATAGAAAATGAACCTTTCATTGTCTTAAAGCTAACCGGGGCCTTCTTTCAATTATATGTCATATCTTAGGCTATTGAAAGTGTGAAAGTAAGTGTTCAAATAGCAAAAACAAAATTGTCAAAGAATGTAATCTATATTTTATGTGATGTGCTAAAGTTAACAAGATACTTACATCTTTCTGTATTGCCATTCTTTTGATTGAACTTAATAAGCCATGAAGCATTCAGAGACCAGGAGGACCAGCATGATGATAGGGCTCCACTTCTACTAACTGATTTTACAAAAGTCTGGAAAAAAGGAATTAAAACTTTAGTAAATTTGGGTTGATAAGTATGCTTTGGAGTGTGCAAGAAGTACAGTTAGGTAGCATCAAGTGCAGGTAGAGAGGGCAAGAGAGTTTAGTTTAGCTTCCAACTTCAGGACAAGGATAATGACCTTTTGCTTCACGACATCGCAAGAACTGCTTCATGCTTTAGGCACAGCATCCAAAACTTGCTTCATAAAATGTATGTGAGCACATGTTGGTTTGTTTTGGTTTTGAAAGTCCATCTACCTTTACTGAAACTATCTTCAGGAACTAATGAATAACTAGGTCAAAGTAAAAGTTCAACAGAATAACTGTCATTTCTGGGGATTTATTTAACAATTTCTGACATTTTACTATCATCTCATTCACCGATGGTGGCCCACTAGGCGAGAGCTGATGGGTACACGCATCCCCCAACATCTGCCAGCTGTCTATAGTATACTAAGCTAAGGCTGAAGCTCGAGGGCTACGCCAGGGGCCTGGCCTAGACCTAGTTTATGACACTCATTCAATGAACAACGTTATGATTAGACAGGAATAACTGTCGTTTCTGGGGATTTTAGAGATCGTACTACTGATGGAGCTCATTGCGTTACTCTTCTTACATTGTTTATGATGATATACATCTTCTCTTCAACCTCGCGGTGATAGCGGACGCCGCCGTGAACTTTTAAAGATCGTACTACTGACAGAGCTCATTGCGTTACTCTCTTACATCGTTTATGATGATATACATCTTCTCTTCAACCTCGTGGTGATAGCGGACGCCGCCGTGAACTTTTAAAGATCGTACTTCTGACGGAGCTCATTGCGTTACTCTCTTACATCATTTATTGATATACATTTTCTTTCCAACCTCGTGGTGATAGTGGAAGCCGCCGTGAACTTTTAAAGATCGTACTACTGACAGAGCTCATTGCGTTACTCTCTTACATCGTTTATGATGATATACATCTTCTCTTCAACCTCGTGGTGATAGCGGACGCCGCCGTGAACTTTTAAAGATCGTACTTCTGACGGAGCTCATTGCGTTACTCTCTTACATCATTTATTGATATACATTTTCTTTCCAACCTCGTGGTGATAGTGGAAGCCGCCGTGAACTTTTAAAGATCGTACTTCTGACGGAGCTCATTGCGTTACTCTCTTACATTGTATGTGATGATATACATCTTCTCTTCATCCTCGTGGTGATAGTGGACGCCGCCATGACCTTTTAAAGATCGTACTACTGACGGAGCTCATTGCATTACTCTCTTACATCGTTTATGATGATATACATCTTCTCTTCAACCTCATGGTGATAGCGGACGCCGCCGTGAACTTTTAAAGATCGTACTTCTGACGGAGCTCACTGCGTTACTCTCTTACATTGTATGTGATGATATACATCTTCTCTTCAACCTCGTGGTCATAGCGGACGCCGCCGTGAACTTTTAAAGATCGTACTACTGACGGAGCTCATTGCGTTGCTCTCTTACATCGTTTATGATATACATCTTCTCTTCAACCTCGTGGTCATAGCGGACGCCGCCGTGAACTTTTAAAGATCGTATTACTGACGGAGCTCATTGCGTTGCTCTCTTACATCGTTTATTGATATACATTTTCTTTTTAACCTCGTGGTGATAGCGGACACCGCCGTGAACTTTTAAAGATCGTACTTCTGACGGAGCTCATTGCGTTACTCTCTTACATCGTTTATGATATACATCTTCTCTTCAACCTCGTGGTGATAGCGGATGCCGCTGTGAACTTTTAAAGGTCGTTTTACGGACGGAGATCAATGCGCTACTCTCTTACATTGTTTACAAAAATGATATGTCTTCTCTTCAACCTCGCGGTGATAGCAGATGCCGCTGTGAACTTTTAGAGGTCGTTTTACGGACGGAGATCAATGCGTTACTCTCTTACCTCCTGTATGATGATAGACATCTTCTCTTCAACCTTGTGGTGATAGCGGACGCCGCCGTCAATTTATTTGTCTTTGCAACTTCGTGGGGAGATGCTTCTTTTATATTTCTTCTTGGATATCAAAAGTTCATTTCTCAAGATAGTAATAAATTGACTTGAAAACGCTAGCTCCTCAAAACATTTTAATAACATGTTCCGAATCATTGCGCGTGCTTGCGACTTCTACTACGTTTTAATTGCACTTGCGACTTTAAGATGATGCGTCGTACGAGATCAAGAGATCATTCCAATAATTCTGAATCGCTAGCACCTAAAAATACTTATAAAAGATGTCCAGACGATCGTTCATTAACCTGTGATCTATGAGAATTATTTTTATTTCATTTTCCTTTGAGACTTTGCTCAGAAGATGCGTCATTCGTTTATCTTTCTAGTAAAAATCACTCGGTTTATTTTAAAGCAGTAACACCTCAAAAACTTTTAAAACATGTTCCAAACGATCGCGCATGTTGGCGACTTCCATTCCAATGCATTCGACTTTGTGACTTTGTCAGGAAGACAAAACAAAATTTGATGTAGAGTCTATTCCTTTGTTTTTAAACATCGCCGATTCGATTTTTGATTCGATTTTAGAAGCGATATCTATAAGCCTTAACTGCCGATCCAATTTTCTATCTGATTTTTTTTCCGATTTACATTAGTTTTTTCCCTTTTAACTTAAGTTTATTTTTCCCATTTTGATGCGTTTCAGGCCAAAACAGAATAATAATCTTTATTTTGGCCTTTTGGTCCAGTTCTTTTTATATATTTTTATGAAATAAACTAAAGACAAAAATCGATAACCCCGTCGCGGGGATTTTGCATTGTTAACCCTAACCCAGGGAGCCCAGGGGCTTACCGTGTATTTGACCATACTCACGGGACAAGGGTGATTTATGGTCTAAATATTTCTCCAAATGAATTGTGAAAACAGAAATTATGCACTTACCACGATTATATGGATGAAGGTCTAACGAGTGGCAGTTTCCTGACATCTGGGCACAAACTGGAACCTCAAAAAAACGAAAAGTTCTCTCCTTTTACCACAATCTCGATCGGCCATTTTGTTACGATTCATAACAAAAATGGCCGATCGAGACGGGGGTAGAAGGAGAGAACTTTTCGTTTTTTGAGGTTCCAGTCTGTGCCCAGCTGCCCGTTTCTCAACACATGGACAAGTTAGTCATATCTTTATCCACCAACCACGGAGTTAGTTCCAATCTTACTTAACCTGTTTCTCGAAAGGCTTCCTAACTAGAATACCTTGTTATCAATACTATCGGTAAAAAGAGCAGACGAGATGTAGCCTTAGTCACAAAATAGCATAATTTTCAAAAAGAAAATTTATGACAAAATTGCAAATATTATGATGAATTGGGAAATAAATCTTTTCAAAATAATAGCACAGGTGAATTATGCATCATACATACTTAGACCATGAAGACTGGAGCATTCAATTGCAGAGAAAATTAAATTATGAATAATTCATTTCATGACTATAAAATCACTTGTGGACGTTTAGATGGGTACCCCCAGGAGACCCAATTTTAATAGTTTACGAAAGTAAACCATAACGGTTTTCTTTGTAAAATGATGATAATTATACGGACTTTTACGATTCCAAACGTCATTAAAATATAGTTTAACGAAACATTTTTAATCATTGATACTGAAAGATACGATATTGGACAAATTATATGCATAAATTAGAGCTATAATTCATCCAACTGTTAATAGGGGTCTGAAAACAACAAATACGAGTTCAGTTATGGATGGCCTGACGTGGTAGAATCTTTATCGATTAAATCATTTTACTATTTCAAAATGAATGGTTTTGTGGCGTTTACCAACAGTTTTTATAGTTTCTTTGTATTACAATTATCATTGAATGCATTAACCCACTTGTTTTGTGATGTAATTTCAACCACTATGATTGATTACGTAAGATTATAACTAAAATTTCTAGGCACTTTCGCATGTCATAGTCTACCCACGTGATGCCACTACGTCATTAAGAAAGAAGTTAAGACAGGTTCGGAGGTGTCATAAATATTTAGTGAGGTTGTTGTACCCGATCTTGGTAAAGAGGGCTTCGTGAAACGGTTAGCGGACAAGTAGCTCACTATCTCCGATTTAGTCAAGAAGTTAGACTTATGACGGTGTTGAGAAACGGGCCCCAGATGTCAGGAAACTGCCACTCGTTAGACCTTCATCCATATAATCGTGGTAAGTGCATAATTTCTGTTTTTACAATTCATTTGGAGAAATATTTGGAGTTCCATATGCACCCCCCACTAAAATTGAAAATAAAAAGATGGAGAAGGTTCAGAATAATATATCTAGCCCTAATATCGAACATATATGATGGGGAAGTGGAAATACATTTATTCAGTCAAATTTCGAGCGAGATCTTGTGCGCGTAATTGTCCATAGACATCGGTTTATTTAGTCAGTAAAGGGTCTGCGAGTCAAGACTAGTCGAACTATCGCCTGATAATCGTAAAAATACCCTTTCCGGTATCAGCGCTTCTCGCTAGCATAGCGGGAAAGGTCTTGACTGCAGATCAACCAAGGTGAATTCGAGTCCCCACTAAGGTAAGCAACAGTAAAAAAAATGATAGAAAAATCTGAAGTGAACGAACCGGAAGTCTCAACAATCTTTTGTTATTTTTGGTGGGGGGTGCATATGGAACTCTTTCCAAATATTTAGACCATAAATCACCCTTGTCCCGTGAGTATGGTCAAATACACGGTAAGCCCCTGGGCTCCCTGGGTTATGTTAACCCATGGTAGCTGCACGATAGCGAGCCGTCTGTGTACCGTGTACGAGGAGAAATTTAAAGATAATAAAAATGTTTTAAAAAACTCCTCAAAACAGACGGCTGCCAGCTTTCTAATGTCTGCCTAGTACCTAGCCTGGAGGCGTCTGGGGAGTGAAAGTAATATACTGTACGTATGGTCACATACATAGAGAAAACATATTGCATCTTGCCTTCTACGGCGCGTTCTCGAACAATTGACCTAGCAAAATGGCGGCGGTCACGTGACTTATCGAGTTCGCCGGCGATGTTTTGCTTGGGTGTACACGACTTCCACATATTTTTCTAGTTCAGTGGTTGAAGCGGGACATTTTAGCACTTTTTAATCTAGCACCGCTCATGATTTTGCCGCCCTCTATACGCGTCACGTAACTAGGTCTAAATTAACAAAGGATCAAAGATGGCGATGTCAACAAGTGTAAGTAAACTCTCTTCTACTTTTATTACTTCATATAATTTATTCGTAATTTTGTAACCATAACTATCAATTTTTTGCCAAACGTTGCCAACCAATGTTTTTACCCATGTACAGCAGTCGTGACCTCAGATTCTAAACATAACTAGCAGTTTGACGCATTTTTATACTTGAACTAATTATAGTTGCCTTTTCCCTCGATACGTAGGAGCCTATAGTTCACAATGCCAGGCGTTAGGGGAGTGACCATACGCAAGGCTCCACATTAACTTTTTTTGGTGGTGGCCCGTTCGGGCCACCAAAACCTTCAAATAATTTTTTTTGGTGGCCCGATATTAGATTTTGGTGGCCCCAAAAAAATAAAGAAAAACATTAAAAATGAATAAATGGGTATAAATGGTTTAACCACAGTAAAAAAAAATGAAAGAAAGTAATAAAACTGCAAAAAAAGTGTGAGAAAATTCCTTCCCTCTATTTGCCAAAATGTTGGAAAAATTCACATTTCATATTAATGAAATGCCTTCCCAAAGTATTTACTTTCTCAAGAGTTGTTTAAGAAGTCATTTATGAACAAGAAAGAAAGTAACTGTCTGTTTATTTTTGGCTAGAAAAGACCGGAAAAGACACAGCTTCGAAAGAAACCAAGTAACAACATTCATACAAATGCACAGGTGGGAACGTGATGTATTCACCTATGTGTTTTTATGTGTATTATTTTCATTTGGAAATCGATCTTTTTTAGTCAAAAGAGAGGTCATGATTCCTCTTTTTAATGCTTGCAAATAATCAGGATACACCAGATTTTAGCAAAAAAGTCTGTAGAAGGGCATTTCATTGGTGTAAAATGTGACTTTGACTTGGATTTTCACAGTTCTGTGGAAGATTTCTTGGCAGCAACATTTCGTATTGCAGCTCCCTGAGTCTGAATAGGCTGCTAACGCACAGCTGCTTCAAGCATGCAAAGCTCACGCCAGCCGGCCAGCGCGGCCGGCTGGATAAAAGCTACTTAATGCTATAGCGGTAGGCCAACTTTGTGTGTGTGTTTGTGTGTAGATCACCAAAAAGGGCGCATGACGAACTGGCTTGCAATTTGAACTGTAGAAAGTTGATAAATGCGTGCAAAATGGGGAGAAAAATTGCGCTATTCTGAAAATTATTGGTTGCCCGATTCGGGCCACCAAAACTTAATATTTTTTCAATAATGGTTGCCCGAGGTGAATTTCTGGTGGCCCCAGGCCACCGCTAATGTCGAGCCTTGCCATACGTACAGTATATTACTTTCACTCCCCAGACGCCTCCAGGGGCCGATTGCACGAACAGTAGAGGCGCACGGCCAATATTGGAGACTGTCTCCAATGTGGGAGATTATCTCCAATATCAGAGACTTTTGTAAAGAATTTGGGGATCCAATTTCAGAGACAGTCTCCAGTTTTGGAGACCAATTTCCTTTGTTTACATTTGCTGCTAAAGGATTACCTTGGCGGCAAATAAAAATGTGATAAGCAGATTCCTCATGAAAAATTACCCCTTTTCACCGTCTACTTTAAAAATTCACTGTCTCCTTTTGTTTTGATAAGGATTTTTGTTGTCAATCACACACAAAACAAATGGGCTTCTGACCTCAGTGAGACAAAATTTTGGGTGGAAAAAATCATGCTTTTGTTGGTGTTGTTTCTTTTGTCCTTTTGCAAAGCAAGTCTCCAATGTGGGAGATTGTCTCCCCTATTGGAGAGAGTCTCCCATATTGGCCGTGTGCCTCTACTGACGAAAGGGTCTTTCCAAGGACCGTCTTTCGTGTCGCCCATCTTTTATGATACGCCATGTGAAACGCATTTCAAATAAATTATCTGCAAATATATTTTATTTGTCCGTTAAAATAAACAAAATATTTGTTTATAAAATGATGTGATATCTTAAAATTGTATAAAATTTGATTTAAAAGCAAGCTTACGAATTTTATTTGTTTATCATAAATTTCAGAAACACCCCGCTTATAAGTTATAGCGCATCATAAAAGATGGGCGACACGAAAGACGGTCCTTGGAAAGACCCTTTCGTGCAATCGGCCCCCGGCTACTACTAGTACTAGTACTAGTAGTAGTAGTACCCGGCCCAGTCCTGGGCTCCGGCTCACAGCTCCCTGGGTTACCCTGCCGCCAGGCCAGGCGTCCAGGTCGTGCTCCATGCCGTTGACGTTGTGACTTGTGTGACTGAGTCACAAACTAAGCAGTACGAAGCAGAGGATGCTATCGCAAGTTCCCCAATCCGTCGACTTACATTGTCAATATACTCACTTTATTTCCATAGGTGGTCAAGCAAGAAAAAGCTCTAGTAGATAAGCTTGTAATTCGGGGGAGAACAGTAAACATTTTTGAACAACTTGATCCTTCGTTCGCGTTCCCGTTCCCAGCGCAGCATGTACCGTACCTTTTTATATATGCGGTGCCTCATGATAGATACGGTGTTGGTAAAATGAAAGAAAGAAATAAAAAAAATCAGGGGAACATTATGAAAGGGTGAACTGCCGATTCGCATATAACCATCCCGTCCAGACGTCCACACATCACATGGTCTACCTTCATTTAGTCTATTGCCATTCCGTCCATCAATATTTCGTCTAACAACAATTTGGTCCAATAATCACTTCGTCTAGTGCACCAGTTAGTATATGACCAGGATGACCATTTCCTTCTAACCAGCTAATACCCATATCCTTTTCATTAATTTCGCCCAATTCACACTTATAGACCAAATGGTTTATGGACTAAATGGCTATTAGACCAACTGGTTATTAGACAAAATGGTGAGTGGAAGGAATGGCAATTTGACCATGTGGATGATAGACCAAATGATATGTAGACTAGTTGGTAATGAATTGGCATGCATTAGACCATGGACCTATAATGATTAGACCAATGAATGCTTCCCAGCTAAATCAAACTCAAGGAAAGGTGTAAGATCTGACAGCTTGCCTTTTCAGACAAAAATGTTAATGAAACGCACCCACATCAAGCACTGGATTTCTGCGCTGGCTTAATTCAGTCAGGGCCCTGGTTAAAATCAGTGATAATCAAAACAATTATATCACTACTATTGCATTTGAATAATAATGAATCAACCATCCATCCCAAAAAAAAATTGCACGGAAAAATAACAGGTTATTCTGAATATCTTCAGCAAATAAATGAAGATAACGGGATGGAGGGTAGGGGGAGATAACCTAAAGGTCACGAGGGTGACGTCACATTTGTTTCTCAATTCATTTGTACTTTGTATCATGAAGTTACACATCCGGTCAGACCTCTTTTACCCTTTTTATGTCATTCCTCCCTTTTTCATTTCTCTCCCACTTTCCTCCTTTTTTCTTCAATATTAAAATCCCCCTGCTGTGTTGCCACCCCTGGCAATTTTGAATTACTCTTTCCCAGGCATTTGGAGGGGAAGTTAGCAAATCATGCCCATCATCACAAGTATTTGGAAGGAAAATTAGCAAATCAACGGGATGGAAGGTGGGGGGAGAGATAACCTAAAGGTCACGGGGTGACGTCATATTTGTTTCTCAATTAAAGTATACTTTGTATCATGAAGTTACACATCCCGTCAGACCTCTTCTTTTTATCCCTTTTATGTTATATTCCTTCCTTTTCCCTTTCCCTCCCACTTTCCTCCTTTTTTTTTCAATGTAAACCCCCCCCCCCCCCCCTGCGCTGCCATCCCTAGCAATTACTCTTTCCCAGGATTTTGGAGGGGAAGCCAGCAAATTATGCCCGACATCACAAGTATTTGGACGGAAACTAGCAAAACCATATCTCCAAAACTTTAGGTTTGTCTAGAGATTTCTAACTATCTCTGAATAAAAACTAATTCTTGACAAATAAATGGTAAAACCCTAATTCAGCCTCTAAAATATGCTCTTTCCCTGCCCGCATGTGATAGAGAAGACCACCTGTGTGGGGTGGAGGGAGATGTGAGCTATAGATCTGAATGATAGAGAACCATTATCAGCACTGGCGGATCCAGGCGGGGCACAGCCGGCCCTTGCCCCCCTTTTGAGATGCAAAATTAAAATTTGTAATGTAAAAATGCTGTTAAAACAAAAATGTGCCCCCCCCCCTTTGAAAGTGGAGACCTTTTTTTGAAGAAGAAGGTATGCAGGAGGTATGCACTACCTAGGAAACATCACCCTATCTCACAATTAAGTAGGGCTAGTTACCAAGATTCACAAATTAGGGAAATAAACAAAACTCACTTTGTAGAACAAGCATTTGAGATATCTCCCAAATAAAATCAAGACCCTGTATCATAATAATTATAAATGCATAACTAATGCTTCAAATCTAAAAGTTTGTCCTTTTCCAAAAAAATATCTACACAATGTTAGTAGCTTATGACAGTAGCATTTAATTGTCAATAGTCGGTTCGATGAAACTGAGCCCTATATCATCTACTGTAGATGTGAACTTTAATAGATCCCACCACTGCCACTATTTATTTGTATTGTTTTGTTTATTTTTTTGATACACTATTGATGTCTAAAATGGGAGATAAAAGCTGAAAAAGGAGCCCCTATTATTTTGTGCTGGAGATTTTTCATATTGGAGAGCTGTTCATCTCAGCTCGGATAAGTTTATTCTTAGCCAATAAATGGGAACACTATATGCATGTAATATTTATAACTCTAAGTTATCATGCCTTGCCATTTGTCACACAAATCATTATTGTTCAGCACAGCTGGGTGTGATCCTCTCTCTCTCTTTCCCTTTGTCTTCTATCTCCCTCTTCCTGCCTTTTCTAGCTTTTCTCTTATTCTTCTACATCTCACATTCCATCTCTCTGCTCTATCTGTCTCTCTTTACAAACACACCCACTTAAACCCATATTCTTGTATTGTTTTTTTTACAATCTAATATCAGGTAAAAATTGAATTATTTCTTACAAATGAGAAAATCTAAAATGACCATGAGAACACATTAGGTATATTTACATGTATTTTGCATAATTTCCAATTTGATCAACGAGTATCGATTTAAATTTATTTATGACATAACTTATATGTCTATATTTAAATATGCTTGTAGTACTAGGTTATTTTACCTTGTTATTGATGATTTGTTTGAAATGTAAACTTTTGCAATTTGGCTTTGGCTGGAAAAAAAGTATTTTTAATAAACAATTTTTAAAGGAGAATGAAACTCTTGGAGCAAGTTAGCTTTTGTGAAAGCAGAAAAATCGAAGAATAAGATCAACAAAAGTTTGAGTAAAATAGGACTAGCAATAGAAGAGTTATGAGCATTTGAATGTCGAGATCACTAATGCTATGGAGATCCTCCCATTGGCAATGCGACCAAGATCTATGGTGTCACAGATGAACAACTCTCCCCTTTTGGACACTGAAAATATACCCCAAAACATCTCTTTTTGCTCATTCTAATCATATGACAAACAATTCATCAATGATGTAATGTTGTGAAACCTCTGTACTTGTCCAGTTGTCCTCTCATAAAGAGAACACCTCACCTTGTGATAGACTCTATAAAAGTGAGAATATAAGTGAAATAAGTACTAAAGTAATGAGGGAGTTGTACGTGTGTGACATCACAGATCTTGGTCGCATTGCCAATGGGAGGATCTACATGGCATTAGTGATCTCAATATTCAAATGCTCATAACTTTCTTATTATTCATTCAATCTTCCTCAAACTTTCAACAATATGTTTCTTTGATTTTTCTCTTTGATATGGATTCAGCTGGTTTCAAGGGTTTCATTCTCCTTTAATTGAATTGAACCGTTGTCAGATATTGTCATTATTTGAAACATTTGTCATGTTATTTTAATGATAATAATTATACTCATCAGTTCAAATCATAGAAGCTCAGAGCATTTTTCCCCCTGATATCATTCCCTATCTCCTCCACAATTTTGAACCTATATAAATAAAGTAAAATAAAAATAAATTTATTTTACTTCTTTACAACACATACACTGAAATTGAGGAAAAAGTAAGTAGCTTCTTTTTTTCAAAGTTTTATTTTAGTCAAATGAGACAGTTAGGTAAACCCGGATTGTATAACAACCCTTAAACAGGTACTTTTAATTTTTGCTATCCTCTCGAATCTTAAAACATACAGGGAAAAGATAAATTTGAAAGATTTTTATATGTTACTTAATATAACCCCCTCCCCCCAAAAAAAAACTACTCGGCATTCCTGAATTCTAATCCCATGTTTGGCATGAAAACATTTTCCAGGTAGACAAATATAAAATCAAGCATCAAATTACAATTATATCTTAATGACTGAAATTTATTGCAAATGGAAGTGCGAATGCTTTTTAATGTAAGAATGTCATTAAAAAGTGCTGGTCTGACAAACTCCAATTTCAAATATTATACATAAAAATGTTTTATGTACAGTAGTAAGAAGTATTTAGTACACTCAACATAAATCTTTTACATGAGATTCGGCCATTTCTCACAAGTACATACATCATAAATATTACTAGCCAAAGTTTCCTTGCTCTTTGAAGCACATGTATTTTGCAATGCACGACTGGAGTAAAAGCACTCAATATATGCACATTTAACTGCTCTAAGAGATGACATTATACACACCACATCTGGGTCTTGTTTACATATATTCAATTAAAGGGTATAATTTGGCTAAGATTGAAAAAGCTTGATCAATTCAGATGCTTCATACATAAAAGGCAATATATTCATCATGAGGTCTATTTTTATGTTATATTTTTGTGAAATAAAAATGTGATATTTTCAGTGATATATCTTGAGCTGTACCTTTAAAGATAAGGAATAAATTTGATATTTTTTTTCAAAACATAGGGAAATTATCTTTAAAACTATATGCTATATTGAAATAATGCCAGTTTGGAGATCAACATGGAATGATGATCAAGAGACATGTATTGTCATTTCATGATTTAGCAGTCTGCAGTACTATTCAACCTTCAGTAAGTCTATTCATTGCCAAAGTTGAAGCAAAGTTTCAGATTATATTATGCAATGCATGTGTATTTACTTATATTAAGTCAAAATTTGATAAGATTTTGATAAAACATGAAATTCTTATCAAAATTGATTTTAATAAACCTTTTTTTTCCAAATCAAATTCACCATCTGTGACTGGCAGGATAGCCATTTAATATTTGGCTTAATAAGAGGCTAAAAAGAATTTACACTGACATTGTATATACAAACATCTACAGTCATCTATCAATAGCAAGAACAAATAATTTAGCTAAAATATGTAGCAAACTGTGAGCATTATTGCATCTATCTTCCTAAATTTATATAGGCCTACATAAAGTGAAAAACTGTGAAGCTACTGATAAGATGAATGGTAGTACCACAAAATATTTTTGATGGTTGAATTTAATGGAATTTTAGCATAACACTAATTACAGATTGAAGCTTATTTACTTGCTATTCACAAAACGTAAGAATTAAAAAAAAAAAAAAAAACACAAGCAGAGTGTCAAATCTATCATGCCCTCTTATTCAGCTCATTTTTTGTTTATATTTGTTTCTGACATGTTTTGAGAAGTACAAGTAAAAAAATCTTCAGCTTGTCTAAAGTGGTCAGTGTGATGTTTTGGGAAACTACTTGCTACACTGTAGTTTATTGAAACAATACAAACCTTAGGATCAATATTTTAAAAATCAAGTAAAATACCACAAAATTATAACACAACAATTAATACCATGTTTTGTTGCAATAAAGTTGGTAAGATACATGAATCTGTATGTACATGAACTGATAAATGAACATAATTCTTTATAGTGGGCAAGAATGGCTAGTAATAAACACTGTTAGTTTGATGGTTTATAAATATCCCTTGATATTAATACTTAATATTTATATCAAATAAAATAAATATCTTAATAAGTATTGAAAGGATGGAATTTAAATTAAATGAATTTCAGTTTCTGTGATATGTAATTATGAACAGAAATATGATTGAAATTAAATTTCAGTTGTGGAAAACATTCACATATATATTTAATATCAAATTCCTTGATATATGTAGTTATATGCATGAAAATTGAATACATTTTTACATACAGTGAAGGACATACATGTATATATTGCATAATGATTGTACTGGGATTTGAATTTCAGCATTAAATTACAAATAATTTTCTTAGTCTTTGGTGTGTAAAACACTTGGAAAAGTTCATCTTGTCACAGCTCATAACAATAATGAAGGGCAATTCCATAAACTATGTACCTCCAACCCTCTCAACCCCTGTATGTGTGACCTAGAAATGGCTTGTCCCTACTTTCTTGTTCATATGAAAAGCTGTAATGCTCTAAAATTATCATTAGAAACAAGCAGTTCACAAAGAGCAATTAGAAAAATAAGGGTTGGGCATACCAAAGGGATGATTGTCTTATGGAATTTCCCTGAATTCAATCACTATTTTGCAATTACACTGGACCCCATTTTTAAAAATGAAATGAAAAAAAAAAGTGAGGAAAAAAAAACCCAGCAATAATTCAATTACACTAAGACTATAGTATGGCAACTGTAATCATAAACTTCTAGTACCTTTTTCTGAATTATTACAGTTTTTAAAGTGTTGCAAGAGATGGATGTGAACAAAATCTAACTTTTCATACACACTCAAATGTCCTGCTAATCATGGTGGAAGTAAGTGAATTCAGCAATTTTTCTTTAGCCAAGAAATCAAAGAAGTGGAAGGACTTTAGATCTGTTGTGATCCAATTTTCAAAGAAATGGTCATTACATTTGATATGAACATTCCAAGTTTCCAACCTATAAAAACTTAATGATCAAAGTACTGAATAATGGTATGGATATTAAAATTGAAATTCCAGTCTATTTCCAGACTCCTTTTAAGATTAAAAGCAAAATCAATTCCAAATCGTCATGACATCATCTGCAACTTGAAGTCCATTTGGACTTTAATCTGATCACAAGGCTTGCATCAAAGTAGAATACTTGAATTTCCAAAATGAAAAACTCCAATCTGTTTATAAAAAATTACATCTAGTTGGATCAATTAGTGTGCAGCAAATGTATTTTTAATGTGAACTCTTTTCTGATGAAGATAGCTGTCTTCAATACTGTCTCAGTCCTCCTTTACTTTAGTCTGACAAATATAATTTTTTATCATAACCCTTAAAGGGCAAGTACACCCCAACTAAAAGTTGATTTGAATAAAAATAAAAAAAAATAAAAGAAGCACAAAACTGAAATTTTCATCAAAATCTGATGTCGATAACAAAGTTACACAATTTTAAAGTTTCATTTAATTTTACAAAACAATTATATGCACATCCTGGTCGATATGCAAATTAAGGGGAATGATGACATCACCCACTCATTATTTATTTTGCATATCATTATGTGAAATTTTTTTTTTTTTTTCTTCTCATTTTTCTGGGGTAGACTTGACCTTTAATACCTCATAGATGTATCTTTTGAGTTGTAATATGAATAATGCAAATTAACCGATGATCAAAGCATACTACTTTCAAGGTAATATATTTGTGCTTTTTAATTACTTGATAATGGGAGGTAAACTATAAACAGGATCTTCTAGTTTTCTTGTTCTTTGTGACCCTCTAGCTGATTTCTCTTTTTGTTTTGTTTTCATAGAACTTCTTGAAGAATCTGCCTCCATTCTGTTAGACCATTCTTTCTGCAATTTCTCAGAAGACCTTATGCTCTGACTATTGTTTGGCAGATGGTTCTTTCTTGCACTAATTTTGGCATTATGTTCATTCTGGGAGCTGTACGCAACATGAGGACTATGTCTGAATTTATCACGCTCTTTTCTGTTCACTTCGGCAATTTTGAATTCATTCTCTTGCCGAACAACCTTATCATGTTGATGATGTTGGGGATCATGCTTATTTTGTTGTCTTGTTGACACTTCTTGCTTGGCTACAACATGTGACTCTACATGTAATACTGCACCTTTTTGATGAAGTAAATGCGTTTTATGGTATTGATGGTTTCTTTGTGCTTCATGATGATGTGTGCGCTCAAACTGTTCAAATTCATCTCGGATTACTTGGAGGGCATCATCATGCCCATGCTTGTGATGCCGATGTTTCTTTCCTTTCCTGTCTTTCTCCCGATGTTCTTTGTTCCTGAGTGAGTCTTGACCATCAGGTCTATGTCTTTCAATGCTTGGATTCTGAATGGATCGTGATGAATGCCTGTGCTTGGGATGCAGACATTCATCATCTTTATTGCCCTCTGATATATTGCTGGATCTTAGGGACGTTTTCTGCAATTCTTTCTCCTTCTGAAAAAGCAAAAAGAAAAAAAACAAGAAAACAAGAAAAAAAAAAGAAAATTTGAAAACCAACAAAACACAAGAAAAAGGGCAATTTTCACACCAAAAAGTCAAATTCCAAAACATAATTTTCAAAAATAACAAAAATATATATAAATACCTGCAATATTTATGCTCTTGATATGACTGAAATTTGATAAAAATTTTCAAAATCAATCTTTATTTCCGGCTCTGTGATATGTGATCACTAAAGATACTGAGTGTTCAATTTTTTAATTCCTGGGTACATGAGCAACATGCAAACCAAACATGGTATGACTTTTATAGCATGTGCATATTTGACTTCTATAAAGGAAGCTGTCATGAAAGAAGCATGCAACTGTTTGTTTTTCCTCTTAGTTTGTTAAATTAAATGTATGGTCCATAATTTGCAAACAATTTGACAGATGAATAGCAGCTAATATTGCCATAGCTTGGTAAATATTCAATTCTAATCTTTTAAAGGACAAGTTTGATTTAAATAAAAAGAGAAAAATCCAACAAGCATAACACAGAGAATTTCATCAAAATCCAATGTAAAATGAGAAAGTTATGACATTTTTAAGTTTGGCTTAATTTTGCAAAACAGTTATATGCACATCCTGGTCTGTATGCAAATGAGGGGACTAATTGACATCATCCACTCACTATTTCTTTTGTATTTTATTATATGAAATTTTCTAATTGTCTCCTCATGGTAATGTGAAAGAAGTTTTAATATTGCCTGGTTATGTGGAATTACCATTGTTTTAACATTTTATTGTTCAGTCAAGTTGGTCCTTTTTGTCAAATTTGTAAAATTGAAATATTGTATAATTCAAAAAATAAAAAAAGAAACGGTGAGGGACATCATCAACTCTCTCGTTTGCATGTCACTGAGTTCTGCATATAACAGTTTTGTGAAAAGTAAGCAAAACTTTAAAATGTCATAACTTTCTTATTTTACATCTGATTTTGATGAAATTTTCAACATTATGCTTGTTGGATTTTTCTCTATTTGATTAAAATCCAAAAGAATTCTGGGGTGGACTAGACCTTTAATATTAAAATTAAATTTTGCACAGTTTTTTGAATAAGTTAAATAGGCTTTTAGCACTTTTGTACATGTAAACTAATAGATTGTACACTGATTAGCAAATCAAAGCTATAACGGTTCCCTTACCCTAAGTGAGCGTCTTATATCATCTTGAGTACACGACGCCCCTCGTGATATCAGTCGGGATTCCACACATGGCTGATTCGTCTCAATCTTTCTCTTTACTGAAAAGACAAAAATTAAATAAATACTTTTTTTTTAACACAAATTTGAATCTTTTCCCAGGTTACCTTAATCACTTCACAATAATACATATCTCAAGTGGTTTTTTTCTGATTAATTCAAGACAACAATGTTGTGATTGTGTTGTATTCTTTTATAATTTGTATGTTGTAGTTATTCTTTTAATCAAATGATACAGAATTTTGATGAAATTTGTGTTTTGAATGAAGAAGATAGTGACCAGGCAAGTATACAATGTAAGCTGGGGAATAAAAAAAAAAAAAAAAATTATCATTTAATCATACAATTCAGAAGTGATGGCAAAAATAAAAAAAATATATATAAAATAGATTATTAGTCTCATTTGTGTTTTCTGATGACTTTTTGGAAATGAAACCACACATGATAACATATCAACTGTCTCTTCTAACCAATGCTATTCATCAACACCCAGGACAGCTCCTGCACAACTGTGCACAGTACTAGTAGATGTAGCATTAATCTAATTTTCATTACTCTACACTTTCAAATTATTTTATATAATCCATTCACTAAACCATGTTTCTGAATGTATTTTAGCCAAATCTGAACAAATCTGCTAAATTTGACATCAGAATTATTTTTAATTCATCTGACAAAGTACTTCACAAAGTGTCAACTCCCTATTTGAAGTGGACTGTATTTATTATGAAACTTATTTACCATAGGTTGTACTGGTGGAGACACCTTGGCAGTTAGTAGGTACATACTGCTGGGATGGAGTACTGGCTGGGCACACTTGCCCCATCGGACATATATTACATCACATGCTGATTATTACCATGGTAACCAGATGGATTACAGGAATGATGGTGAGATGAGTGGACTGCTAATGGTGGAGATGATGATGGATTAGGTAACCATGAAACCTGGCAAATACCCAACCTGTGTTATAAAGGAAAAAAAGAGGCTTAGTAATAGAATTTGAAATGAAGCATATAATCACTATCTATTTGTTGTACTGATATGCCAAAAGTATGAATAATTATACATGTAAGATAACAAAAATATATATTATTTGAACATGTAAAAATTACTTTCAATACACATTTTAAGCAAATAAATACAAACACTTTATAGCTTTATAGGGCAATTCCATAACATATGTACATCATCCGTCCCCCTATAGGTGGGACCTTCATGAAATTTTCTGTCTCTAATTTCTTGTTCTTTTGACAGTCTGTAATGTTCTCAAAGGACAATGACTTGGTCAGTTTATAAAGTGAAGTAGGACTTGAGAAAAATGGGGGTCGGACATACAAAAAGGTTGATCATTTTATGTAATTGCCCTATAGAGAAATTTGGGAAGTCCTATTATTATTCAGTATGATGTTCCTTCTTGAATACTCTGTGATATTATTTGTTTGGCGTCACATGTGCCTGGGAGGCAAAAAGCGAACTGAATCACTATGACCCCCAGGTCTCTCCTCCCGATATAACTGATTGAGTGCAGGTGGACCACTACACCGGGGTTTCCCCTTAAGTCAAGTAAACACTCAAGAATAAACGAGAACAATGGCAGTCATATTTAATTTGTATTAGGAATGTACCAGATGTAGCAAATTACTATGCCATATCCATATTCCATACCCCCCCCAAAAAAAAAAAAAAAAAATGAACGGAAACTGAGAAAATTTAAAATCTTGAAAATATTTTTTTTCATCCAACCAATAATACCGTACATGTATAAAACTATTACAAAATTTAATGTGTTGTCTATTTCATGCAATGGTATTAAAATAAATTTTAAATCTAACAGAACATGAACTACAACTCTTTTTCTTAATCCAAACAGAGGCAAAAAATCTTTGCTGCTAGGAATTAATTTATAAACAATTCAAACTTCTGATCATTTCAATGTTCTTTCAAGAGATTGTTTCTACACGCAATAAAACCAGAAATAAATTTGATGTCCATGATAAAGCTTGTCAGAATGTACCAGGTTGATGGTTCACAATGATTCAACAAAGTCAGTATTTAGTTTCAATTTTTTTAAGTAGGGCTTACAAGTTAAACTTACATGATTGAAAGCATTTAAAAAAATGTTGTTTTTATTTCACTTGGTATCATTTTCACATAACTCATACATATGTAGATATAAAATTCTGTGTGAATGAATTATCTCACTTTATAATCGGTGACACAACATCTGTCCCCCCCCCCCTTTGGCAATTGCTCCGGGCTTAATTTCGTAAAGATAAAGGGTTAGGGTTGTAATCGGATTTAATGTTAGGTTTAAGGTTAAGTTTAGGGTTGAGTGTAGTGTTAAATCAAGGTATCCCAAATTTTGTTGGGTAGACACTTGTAGAAAGTTGATGAAGGACACCTGGGGTGAATGGGGAATGGAAAGTTAAAAAGCTATGACCATGTTTAAAGGACGATTCCACCCCAACAAAAAGTTGATTTGAATAAAAAGAGACAATCCAACAAGCATAACACTGAAAATTTCATCAAAATCGGATGTAAAATAAAAAAAGTTATGAAATTTTAAAGTTTCGCTTTAATAATTTCACAAAACAGTTATATGCACATCCTGGCTGGTATGCAAATGAGGAGACTATGACGTCATCCACTCACTATTTCTTTTGGATTTTATTATATGAAATATTCTAACTTCCTCCTCATTGTCAAGTGATACAACAATTAATTCCTCCCTGAACATGTGGAATTAGCATTGTTTAATACTATAAGGTTCAGTCAGGTTGGTCCTTATTGTCAAATCTATGAAAAATGAAATATTGTGTAATTCAAACAATACAAAACAAAAGAAACAGTGAGTGATGGACATCATCGACTGACTCACGTAGTTGTGCATATATCACTGTTTTGTGAAAAATAAGCGAAACTTTAAAATGTCATAACTTTCTTATTTTACATCCAATTTTGATGAAATTTTCAGCATTATGCTAGCTTGATTTCTCTCTATTTATTCAAGCCAACATTTTCCTGGGGTGGACTTGACCTTTAAATTAAATGCAAATTTCAGATCTGTAACATTCTCAAAATAAGTTCCAAAAAGTATCCAGTGAAATGACAACCCAAGTGTAAAAAAAAAATCATGTGCTAAATAATTCTGGAAGAAAATTTGTAACTGCTGAGAAATGTGAAAAAAAGGGTCTTTTCCAAGCAATAACAAAGGTTCACACATCAGCATATCAGTGTTGGTAATCTTTAGTGTGTTACATGTAGCTTCTTAGCATAGATTTCATCATTCTACAGACTATCAAATCGAATTTGCTCGCTGAAAGTACTTGAAATATAGCTTTGAAATAACCAAGTACAGATGTAGATCAGTGTGATAACTGTTTTCCTCTTGAAATTATTGCTCACTGCAACTACTCAATCTTGGCTTCAAATGCTTCAATTTCTGACCATCGTGAAATATGCAAATGAGCAATGACACAGACGTGAGGAGGCACCCAAGGCACTGTTTTCTGTTTTTATCAAGAACACATTCCATCAATTCATTAGCATTCTACTTTGCCAGTGATGAAAGAGAAGATTAAAGCAGGCACGGATCTGCAAGGTGATTTGTGTGTTCACACAATTTTGTCATGAACATGAATCATGAATCAGAACATAGCTACACCGGGAGAGCATTAAAATTATCTTTTTATCGACACTGCTGATTACTCCCTCATTTCAATTCCTACACATTGCAGCTGTGAAGCATTACATGTATGTGCAGTGCAATTCAGGAATTATAGATTATTTATTGAGCAATACTGATTTCAGTGCAGTATGCAGCATAGCCTTAGGCAAGAAAACTTAACTGAAATCAAGCAATATTGAGACATACAATGTAGAGATGCTGATGATGATGGCTGTTAGTAACTTCAGTTTATGATATGGAACTGCTCTATGTGTCCCCAATACATGTATATAGCCAAGTGTTAAGCTACAACAAAGCAGGAGGTCCCATTTTGACAAATCTGGTATGAACCGGCTGCTCTACCAATGAGCCAACATGCCATGCAAAACATCATAAAATCATTAGTACTAAAATCCCTGATCAACATGTACCAATCCTTCTGCAGGAATATAATATCTTTATGAAATAGTTCAAAATACACCCTATTTGGCATACAGTGTAAGTCTGTATTTTCTTAAATTTATGATACTAGCATGAACGTAATCTTTAAAAAAAATCTTAAAATGTTTCTGAAAACCATGAATTTGTAAGTTGGTTAAATACTGTGTATTGCTTGAACAGAGAGCTCAGTATGACCCCACCTTCAATCAAGCAGTCCCAATCAATATCCTCTATACACAACCCATGGATGGATAGTGGAGGTGCATCTATAATGAGAACAGACCACTCAATCTATTATTCCCTATGCGTACAGCAATAAATCCAACAACAAAAAATCTCTGACTAAACTGTACAGTCAGTCAGTCAGTCAGTCACTACTCTTTTCTTTCAAAATGAGAACTGCAAAGTCTAAAATCTCTCAGCTCACATAGATACAATTGCCTGGAAAATAAAAAATAAAATAAGCATAGCATAGCAGATAATCATGGGTATTTTACACACACACAATAAAATAAAGCAATACATTCTTAACATTTATGGGTGGAAAATCACATTAGTCTCTACTGTCTACAGTTTTCAGATCATAGTTTTATGAGAGACAAATGCTATTAATATTCCACTACGAGTATTACATGTCACCCGAAATGTATTAGTCCAGGAATGCATTAGTGCAAATCTCACTGATAAAATTCATGCAGCCTGAACGCATTTCTCACATCACATCATGTGTACTAACCTTTCAGAATAAGACAGTTTTTCTTCTTTTCCTTAATCTACTGAATCACTATCCAACTGTACATGTGCATCATCTACTGAAGAAAGACTCCACTAAAAGGAAAACTTAAGTCTAAACTAAGAGAATACAGGTCCTTGACTTGCTTCACAATTGCTCTTCACATCTCAATTGAAAGGGTTCTAAGAGCCAATCTCCAAGCCTCTAGGGTTTTCTCAATTCTTTCAAAGGAAGAACTTTACTAGTTCAATGAATGACCCTTCTGCATACTGTCCCATTCACTTTAAGTATAACTGCCAATATTTAGAGTTTTGTTTTCAGTGACAGGGAATGTTGATGGATTGCCATTGATACAGATGGTGGTTTACTATGCTCACAAAAGTCACAATAAAGTCTGATTTTTGGAGAATACATGATAAACAGTAAATCGAAAGGAGCTTGCTGTGGAAAACATGTACATAATACACAGCATAAATCATAACTGAAATGACTGTGTTGATTTACAACGTACAGTGTAGTTCAACAAATACCTTCCAAATGTTATTTCTAATCGATACAATACTGCCACCAATAAATTAATATAATTTACTTACATGTAGGCCTAGGTAAAAGTGACAAGGCAAATTATAAAACATGGAAAAAAAAACAAAAAAGTGTGAAATAAATATTTTGGAATTGGGAAAATATTTACAGAAACAATGATGAAAATCATGAATCCTGACATTGAGGCACAAAACTGGACCCTCCCCAAAAAAGGCAAAGTTAGACCTCCATTCTGGGTATCGATCGGCCATTTTATTTTCAATTTTTGAAGAAGGAGAACGAACATGACAGAAATTTTCCTTTTTTTGAGGGTCCAGTTTGTGCCTCTATGTCAGGATTCTGTGTCACGATAGACTTTCATCCATATAATCGAGGTAAGTGCATAATTCATTTTCCCCCCTTTATTTGGGGTGCTATTGCGACCCCATTCTACCCCATTTTGGAGAGTAACAGCTGCCTAATATTACACGGACGAGTCCTGGGGCTTACCGTGTAATTCACCATACCCACGGTAGTAGCGTGAAGTATGGTCTAAATAATTTTAAGAATAAATAGTTAAAACAGAAATTAAGCACTTACCACGATTATATGGATGAAGGTCTAACGAGTGGCAGCTTCCTGACATCGAGGCACAGACTGGAACCTCAAAAAACAAAAAGTTCTGTCGCGGTTGCTCTCCTTCTTTCAGAATTCAAAACAAAATGGCCGATCGAGACCGAGGCTATAGCACTAGCGCATATAGACTTTGTCAAATTCGCGCATGTGCCCTACACCCTCGGTACTGGTCTCGAACGGCCATTTTGCTATGAATTCTGAAAGAAGGAGAGCTACCGCGACAGAACTTTTTGTTTTTTGAGGTTCCAGTCTGTGCCTCGATGTCAGGCCCGGGGGGGGGGGGGGGGGGGGCACTCAGTATATAATGCATAGTGGGTATGTGCCGCGGAGGGGACCCCCATTTTTACACTCAAATTTCCGTTCCAAGGCATAGCATTTTTGTCTTATCGAGAAAAAGAAGAAAGAAAGCCGCTCCAAAGCATAGCATTTTCTTCTTATCGAGAAAAAAGAAATCCGCTCCAAAGCTTCGCATATTTTCGTTACGCCGTTCCGGTCGCATTGATCTGCTACAATGAGCTGCAATTTTGGTGAAAAGCGGCCGCAGAGCGCTGTCCGACCATTGTCTCTGCTCGAGCGCACCCGGCGGAGGCCGCGCTAGCCGGATCATGCACGCATGCCCTTTCCATAGGGGAGCATGATCGGTTCATCACGGACGGACATTTGATAGATTTTGAAAACTTTGAAGGCTTGTAACAAATTAGGAATAAGATGAACATGGTTCCTTTGTGTTTTATAGTGAAGGGTAGGACAAAGTATGCTGAATGATGAAAAAAGTTTGTTGCCATGGTTACCTACAAACATAGGTAGCCACTAAATGTGCCATATCACGGACGGACATGATAGAAATGTGGTTTTCAGAATTTTTGAACATTTTTATTGTTTCTATCTAAATAGCTTAACTTTGACCAATAATTGTTAATGCAACTCATACTCAGGTATGTTAGCTTCTATGTTCAGCATATTGAATTCTTAACCAATATCAAACTTCTGAGAGAATTGCAAATATTTTCCATCTCGGACGGACATCTCGGACGGACATCACGGACGGACACAATTAAAATACATTGGAAGTACCTTGTAAGAAGTTCTTATTACTTGTTTGGGGGAACAAATGCTATTGTATTGATGATTTGTACATTTTTATATATGATTAAACAATATTAGTTGCACAATCAAGTTGCTACAACTTGATTTAAGTTGTAGCAACATGGTTTCTATGCTAGACACACAAAATAAGGCATATGATTGCTTTTAAACACAGTTCTTTTCAAAATCAAATATCCTAATGCACATTGTCTTCTTTTCAATTTAGAGAATAGTTGGTACCAAATCAACATCCAGTGGATCAATGATCATGTTGATACTTTTTATGATATATCATGATGATACATGTTCATACATTTTTAGGCATTCATTTTCGAAGAGCACATATTTTTTTATGTCCATTAAGTAAATCCATAAGATTCACAGGTTGCTGATCATTATGCTTGTTTGGTGGATCAAGTACGACCACAACAGGGGCCGCGGAACGGTATTCAAAGTGGGGGGGGGGGGGGCTGAGCCAAAAGTGGGGGGGCTGACCATGCAAAAAATCACAATCATATGGTCATGTTTACGTTTTTGTACACGGTTTTGGAAAAAAGTGGGGGGGGGGGGCTGAAGCCCCCCCAGCCCCCCGCTTCCGCGGCCCCTGCACAACACTTGTCCAGGCTCTCTTCAAATTCATCTTTTGTCCATATTAAAGTGGAGACACCCCTTCACATCAACAGTCCTCATGTATTTAGGCCCTGACCGAATCCAAAATTGAAATCAAATACCAATTAAACTTCTAAACACTGCAGTGCAAGCTTTATATGAATTGTATGCATTTTCAGATTACCAGATCAGCAATTTGCTCAAAATTAGCTCCAAAATGGACTTTAAAAAAAAGGAATTCTTGTACTTTTCACAAGCCTCAAGGACACATAAACACAATTATGCGGCTAATAGCAGCATAATTTGGTCGTAAAATCGTAGGAGGACCAGAGTTATCCGCATTATTTGATGCTGCTATTATCTGCATAATAGCGGCATCGGGACAAGATTTTGACTTTATGAACGCATTCCAAAGTAATGCGGATAATTGCCATGGTGCGGTCACAAGGTCACCCTTTTCCAACACAGCCGCATCGGAGGGGGTGTGTGTGGTTGCCATGACGATAATCCGCCTTTTTCAGGACGGGCCTCGTAAAAATAATGCGGATAATTTTTGGAGTTTGTGAACGCAATTTTTATTGAATTATCCGCATTACTCTTAGGCGGCTAATTGGAGGATGGGTTTATGAAAAGGGTATTAGAAGCATTGTGAATCCATAGGTTTGTACAGTATGGAAAAAAGGATTTTTTTTTTTTCTGCTTATCAGAATATGCATTCTACTTTCTTCTTTTCCATCACTTTCTGCAAGCTTCAATTGATGAAATATGTAGCTTTTGACTTATTCTTGCTCTATTTAATTTCCTGCTTTTTGGCATACATGTAGCTTCCAACTCTATCTGCATTCCAATTATGTTTAAAAAAAATTTCCTTACAACAATTAAGCCCAAATAACAGCCAAAGAAGGATTTCACAAAAATTGTAAAGAGTTGTAGGTTTCCATCGTTTTGAGTTCTGAATAATTCTCAGTACCATTTTTCACTGCAAATTGGAACTAAAATTAAATTCATAATCTGCTCAGTATTTGCTCATTGTCTGTCCGTGATGAATTTAATGTCCGTCTTGCGATTATTTTGATTGATTTATAATATGGATAAAATGTATGGATTTTAGTAGATATAAATTATGAAATGATGTACAGTGTCTAGTGAGATGCTTCTACACACTTTTATTTTTGTTTCTATTCTGATAAAGAATAAAAAGCTTAATCCATACATATTATCCATATCATAAACTCAATAAAAATGATCACGGACGGACATTAATTTCATCACGGACGGAAATTTCAAAATGGAATGTTAACATCTACCAGAAAAATTTACCTCCCATATTTTTCTACTAATTTATGTTTGATGATAGATTAATGTTCAGAGTACAAGAAAATCCAAACCAAATTGGAATTACTTTGAAAACAATAAAACTAGAGTGAATTGAATTTGAGTGAATTTACATTGTCCGTCCGTGATGAAATTAATGTCCGTCCGTGATCATTTTTGATTGAGATTATGATATGGATAAAATGTATGGATTTCAGCTATGCATGTTCAAATAAAATGATGTACAGTGTTTAGTGAGATACCTCTACACCTTTTTATTTTTTATTTCTATTCTGATAAAAAATAAAAAAACTTTTTATATTTTTTTTCATCACGGATGGAAATTTCAAAATGGAAATGTTCACACCTACCAAAAAAAAAGTACTTCCCAAAATTTTTTTTCTACTAATTTATGTTTGATAATAGATTAATGTTCAGAGTGCAAGAACATCCAAACCAAATTAGAATAACTTTAAAAACAATAAAACTAGAGAGAATTTAATTTAAGTAAAAATGTCCGTCCGTGATGAGAGGTAATAGCACCCCCACGAATAAAATGGACTATTCCAGTACTTTCGGATTTATCAATCTTCATGAAACTGAGTTCTTTGTAACCTGAGATATCAAAGATTATCTTAAAAGCAATTTTGATAGAAATATCTATAAAAAAAAATTCACCTCAATGCTAACCCTTAACCGATCATGCTCAGGGATGCATACGCACTCACACGCTGGCGATCCGTTCCAAGGCCCCCCGTTTTCACAAACATTTGTAGTTCCGAAGCCCGTTCCAAGGCCCCCGTTTTTTGTCTCGTCCGCGGCACACCCCTACCACTTTTTTGGCCGAGTGCCCCCCCCCCCCCCCCGGGATGTCAGGAAGCTGCCACTCGTTAGACCTTCATCCATATAATCGTGGTAAGTGCTTAATTTCTGTTTTAACTATTTATTCTTAAAATTATTTAAACCATACTTAAAGCTAAAGTACTACCGTGGGTATGGTGAATTACACGGTAAGGGCAAATATAGCGATCTTCAACGCTTATATATAAGCGTCGAAATTTGTAGCCATCTCCTTGTATTAGTCTATAATATACGACGTGTCAAATTGTAGCGAACTAGTTCGCTATTTCCAGATCTCCTCTATATATATATACGAGGGGGAATTGTAGCGAACTAGTTCGCTATTTTCCAGATCTCCTCTATATACAAACGACGGGAAATTGTAGCGAACTAGTTCGCTATTTTCCAGATCTCTATATACATACGACTGGAAATTGTAGCGAACTAGTTCGCTATTTTTCGGATCTCCTCGATATGTACACGAGGGGGAATTGTAGCGAACTAGTTCGCTATTTTCCAGATCTCCTCTATATACATACTACGGGAAATTGTAGCGAACTAGTTCGCTATTTTTCGGATCTCCTCGATATATACACAAGGGGGAATTGTAGCGAACTAGTTCGCTATTTTTCAGATCTCCTCGATATATACACCAGGGGGAATTGTAGCAAACTAGTTCGCTATTTCTCGGATCTCCTCTATAAATATATATACGAAGGGGCATTGCTGTAGCGAACTAGTTCGCTATTTTTTTATCTGACTACATATACACGACCGGAAATTGTTGCTAACTAGTTCGCTATTTTTTTGATCTCATACTATGCAATATGGCAAACTGTAGCGAACTAGCTTGGCATTTTTTCCAAAGCTTACATTATTGTGAAGGCTTCAAAGTGAAAATCTGCAGGTTTTGGCTGTATATATTGGTGCCATATTGTCAAATTGTAGCGAACTAGTTCGCTATTTTTCGGATCTCCTCGATATTTACACGAGGGGGAATTGTAGCGAACTAGTTCGCTATTTTTTGGATCTCATACACCAGGCCCGGGGGAATTGTAGCAAACTAGTTCGCTATTTTTCGGATCTATATGCGACGGGAAATTTTGGCGAACTAGTTCGCAATTTTTCGGATCTCCTCTATAAAATTATATAGAGATCCGAAAAATAGCGAACTAGTTCGCTACAATTCCTCCTTGGATATATAGAAGAGATCCGAAAAAGAGCGAACTAGTTCGCTACAATGCCCATCGTATATATATAGAGGAGATCCGAAAAATAGCGAACTAGTTCTACAATTCCCCCTCTTGTATATATAGAGATCAGAAAAATAGCGAACTAGTTCGCTACAATTCCTCCTCGTATATATAGAAGAGATCCGAAAAATAGCGAACTAGTTCGCTACAATTCCTCCTTGGATATATAGAAGAGATCCGAAAAATAGCGAACTAGTTCGCTACAATTTCCCGTCGTATATATATAGAGGAGATTAGAAAAATAGCGAACTAGTTCGCTACAATGCCCCTCGTATATATATAGAGGAGATCTTTCTGAAAAATTGCGAACTAGTTCGCTACAGTTTGACACGTCGTATAATATAGACTAATACAAGGAGATGGCTACAAATTTCGACGCTTATATATAAGCGTTGAAGATCGCTATATTTGCCATCTATAAAATACCGAGCTCGGGTTATGTAAAACTATGAGAAATAAAAAAAGAATACCGGTATATTGTTAAAAAACTCCTCGAAACAAACAGCTTCCAGCTGTCTAACCACGCCCCGGCCCCCAGGCCAGTCCCAGCCTAGGCAGGAGGCTTCTAGAGAGTAAAAATCATTTACTAAAATACTAACGTATTGGGTAAATGATTTTTACTCTAACGTTATAAGCCTCCTGGCTATCCCATTCCCAAGGCCCAGCCCAGGGACAGTTTGCGGTTGGTATACCCAGGGCAGTTGTGTGTCCGGACGATCAATTTTATTTTTAGAAAGTCATTTGGAAAAAATTACAAGCGAAGACCGAAGTTTCATCAATTTTTGGTACAGAATGTTAGAAAATATTATAAAGAACTAAAAAGAAGATGATTACAAGTATTGAATTCATATTTTTAGAGTAATCCAAAGACAAAAAAGAGGGCTTCAAAAATATAAAGTGTCCCGACACCCGACCCCCCATCCTACTTGGTAGGCATTCGGGGCGTTTACTGGCTCTGCCTTCCGGCCGGCCGGGCAGGACGATAAACGAGTACGGTATGGTACCGTACCGCCTAACGTTTACGGTACGGCACATGAAAATTGAAGTGAAAGTAAATTTCCTTCAGATCGTTCCATCAAATTCAAGCCTAAAATACGGCAAATCAATCAATTCAGTGATGACAGATTTAACGAAATAATGAAAATATGACTTACCAAACAGCCAACAACGACGACTTAAGCCTAACGTTAGACTTTGTGGATTAAGACTAGAGACGACTTGGTCGGGCCGCCGCAGGTACCAGTACGTACCCCGGCCAGTTGTTGTGTGTCCGGACAGGTTGTGTGTCCGGACGATCAATTTTAGAAAGTAATTTGGAAAAATTTACAAGCGAAGTTTCATCAATTTTTAGTACAAAGTGTTAGGAAATATTACAGAGAACAAAATAGAAGATGATTACAATTATTGAATTCTTATTTTTAGTGTAATCCAAAGACAAAAAAGAAGGCTTAAAAAATATAAAGTGTCCGGACACCCGACTCCCCATCCTACACCGTAGTTGGGATAAAGCTTAAAGGGCAAGGACTTCCTGCATTATTTTTACAAGGGGGCCGGGCCGGGGGGAGCGGGTCAAAGAGGGAACAAGGAGGAAAAGGGAAGAATTTAGTGTCTATATAACTTATCATGAAATTTTTTCACCTTAATTTGGATAATCGTCTGTAGTGTACGCTACAACACTATTTCTTTTTATATACTCGGGTATTTTTTACCCGAGTTTTTGCCCTGTATTAAAGTCAATGGCAGAAATCAGACTAACCTTAGTTTTCAGTTTTTACCGGAGTTTTCTCAGGTAAAAAGTATTATGCAACAGGCTGCTTGTTTTAAAAGATATTGCCCCATACCTGGACTGAAGTCAGGTTAAATCTAGACTCTGGTCTAAAGTTGTAGTTAGATAGCCAATTTGTGACAAATCTGTAACAGAAGAGATTCTACGAATCAGCTCATTTGACTAGCTCCCAAATCATTCCTAACTGTCTGGCAAGGATAAATAAGATAATTGTCTTCATCGTTGAAGATTTAGGAAAAAGCAGAAGTAGCATGTAATGTAATTAAAATTTTGACATATATGGCTCCCCGTAATTTTAGAACAGAGTTAAGACTTATGTTTCTAATTGTAAATTTTGTCAATGTTATAATTGTTTTGGGGGCCATTCTCTACAAGCAGTTTGCTTTTTTATGGTCCTAGCCATATTTTGTACCATTTATTACATAATTATGTACACTGTATGATTTGTATATACATATTTTTATGGTTGAATAAAATTGAATTGAAAACTATGGTCTTAGTTAAACCGGACTTCAGACGGGCCATTGAATCTACCTGCAGACCCGCCTGCAGGGCCTTAAGATGGAGCAACATTTTACTGCATGTATTACACAAAGGGTGCAAGATAAGCCCGGGCTAGTTTTAAATTTTCCAAACCAAAGAACAAACTCCCATCTAATAGGTATAGCAAGTATGAATGATAATGATATACAGTAGGTATATTTACCCAGGGAAGCCACTTCAGTTCTGAAAACTGTTCTCCCAGCAGGCCCTGCTATTATTATTACCCCGGCTTTAGCTGGGCTGCCTAGGTGCTCAAAGCATTCAAGGAATTTCTTCCTACCGGGTACCCATTCACCTCACCTGGGTTGAGTGCAGCACAGTGGATAAATTTCTTGCTGAAGGAAATTACGCCATGGCTGGGATTCAATCCCACGACCCTCTGTTTCAAAGTCAGAAGACTAATCCAATGGGCCACAACGCTCCACAACAATAATTGCAAACAACAACTTTTTCAGATACTAGTAAAAAAATCTGGCAAACAAAATGTTTTCATCTGGAATATAAAAAGTAGATTTGAGATGGAAGGGAAATCCTTACTTTTTACAAATATTAATTGAAGAGAGTTTTTGCACAGCAAAGGTAAACATGCTGCCCAAATGCAACCAACCGACCGACCAACCAAATTTAGTATTCAATCAATGTAGTATTCAATCGATGTAGTATCCAATCAATCAACTAATCGATCAATATAGAATTCAATCAATCAATCCATTAATCTTCCAACCATGATGCAATGGCTCAATCGTTTAATGATATATTAAATATATCAACCAATCAAGTTCGCACTGTCCTGTCAATTAAAAATCAATTCACTAAGATATTCCATCCATCAGTTAACAAACAAGAGTCTGTAATGATTTAATCAATAAGATGTTCTATCAATCCACCAACAAAGTGTGTGTTAAATCAATCAAGTATGCAGCAATTTCATCAATTAATTACACAGTATATTCAGTCAACCAATGAAACATGAAATGTTTCAATCCAATCAGTCAATCAGGTATCCAATGATTTTATTAAGAATTCAATCAATCATTCAAGCAAGCAAATAAGGGTACGTCAAAGTCAATCAGACAAGGATAGACTTTCTCATACACTTATTGCTTTCCTAAAAAAAAAAAGGAAACACATGTTTAATCTATTAGTCATGCCATTTATTCAAAACATAAAATCATGCATGTTTATTTTCTCGGTAATATCTTCAGGCTTTTTATGCACAAGCAAAACAAAATATACATGTACGAGAAATGCAGAATCATTATGAAAATAAAGGAAAAGGCACTATCAAAGTGAAGGCAATGGTCTACATAAATAACTACCTTCTAAAATCTCATCAAATTATCAAATTAATATTTCCCTACCACACCATTGTACTCCAAGTAAATGATTACATTTCATAATTTTCATAATTCTATGTGATATTTCAAAGAAAAATGGACATGATTTAAGCAGAATAAAAAAAAATCCTGAGGTTACCTCCATTGCATTTATTATACTTTTCCCTTTTTTATTCAAGACTGATATTTACATTTATCTTCAATCTAAGATAAGCAAGTAAGAAAAGATATGTGTTTAACATATTTACCAAACCTCAAAATCATCATCATACATGCACATTTTAAGCATATTTACAATCATTCTATATCACTTGCACCATAATACATACAACCAAATTCCCAACCTTTCACTACACTCGAGTGACAAACTCCATTCATACCAGAATATTGATTTATGTATTTGGCCATTCAGCATTTATCAAGTCTCTTTAATTAAACTAATGATCAATCATGGTTATTAACTAATACCACCTTCAGGTTGCAACTCTGTAAGAAATTAATTCAGTGTAAACTAGAGATGCTCGGCGGGTCGCACAGCCGAGCACATGTATCCCCCGAACCCACCGTGTCATCCGTCATTGCGATATATAGAGCTCACACAGAAATTTGACAAATAAATACAATCATCATGGCGACAATGACCCTGCCCACATTTTGCCTGTGGGTACCAAATTTGATGACAATAATATGACATAGCAGCGTGACTCTGCAGAACCTAAAGTATTGTCCAGTATCACCAATTGTAAACTTTAACGTTGAACTGAAAAAGACCTTTGACCTTACCATATGACCTCCGACTGCAGCATAACATGCAGGTCCCCCAAGTCCATCTACCATCCAAGTTTGGTTGAAAAGTGACTTACGGTTGCGGAGTTAGGTGTCATAAGAGTCTTGCATGTAAACTTTAACGTTGACCTGAAAATGACCTTTGAACTTACCCTGTGACCTCCGACTGCAGCATAAGATGCAGGTCCCCCAAGTCCATCTACCATCCAAGTTTGGTTGAAAAGTGACTTACGGTTGCGGATTTAGGTGTCAGAAGAGTTTTGCATGTAAACTTTAACGTTGACCTAAAAATGACCTTTGACCTTACCATGTGACCTCCGACTGCAGCATAAGATGCAGGTCCCCAAGTGCATCTACCATCCAAGTTTGGTTGAAAAGCGACTTACGGTTGTGGAGTTATGTGTCATTAGGTTTGTGACGGACGGACGACATTTGGATCCCCAAGTCTCGCCTTTACCTCTGGTGGGCGAGAGAAAAACTCTTGTTACCATGGCAACGATGTCTCCGCCCACACCAAAATCGATAGGCGGCTTTGCTATACCATACTCTACCTTTATGCCAAGTTTGAAGATGATCGGAGAAGAAATGCAGCTGATAGAGTGCTCACAAGAAAATCTCTGCGGCGGCGGATGCGGCCAAATCCATAGTATCCTCCGAACTCTGTTCGGGGGATACAATAAATGTAACTCAATTCACTGAAATCATGTTTGGTATACCCTAATCTGAGGTGTGAAGAAAGGAGGATTGCAGTTCTGCAATAATTACAAAATATTAAAGACATGACTCAGGTGCATGCTACCAATAGGTTGAAATAATGATTCTTTCTATATTCAGAGTTGGGTCTAAATTAACCTATATGCAACACGCCCCTGTAATCATCAACAGTAAAAAAGAAAAAAAAGAAGCATGAAGATTATTTTTCTTGAATATCAGTTCTAATACAAATCAATTTGTAAAAGAGGTCCAATACCCTTGCTATTTTGTAGGGGTTCTTCTAGAGCCATAAATTTGTTCACTGATACTTTGAAATATGATTAACATTAGAGATTTATTTTTTAACCTTTTTGGTAATGATCACAAGGCACTTTACAAAATCTTATAACACATACATGTAACTGTTGAAATTATATAAGCCCTCTGTATAACATACAAAATAGCATGTACCAATTTTCTGACATCAACGTGATCCTATACATACTTATAATCATACACCAAAAATCATACACATCGTATGTAAATTACCAATGATCATTAAATATTTGTTAGGATCAAATAATGAAAACCTATTCTTTTCAGAGACTCAACAACTACATGTATATACAGTAAACTTGCAGAAGTTGACCTTAAGTCGATGAATATTCTTATACTAGATTGTGCCAAACAAGTGTTATATACAACTTCCCGAGTCAAATCTCTCCTTCTCCTGACAATATGCTGTTACAATGGCAACACAGTTTCCAAAACATGGAAAAAATGTCTTGCCCATCTTTTACCCAAGACCAATGTGTGAGCTAAATTTCATGAGAATTAGTTAAAACAGATGTAGTTTGAACCACAAGATTTTACCTATTTTTTTGCAAAAATGTACCATTACCATGGCAACACAATTTCCTTTGGGAAATTTTAACACATGTGAAAAATATGTCTTCTACATCTTTACCCCCAAGGCCAACGTGTGTTCCAAATTTGAGAATTGGCTAAAAACTGAGTAAGTGGTTTGACCAGCATGATTTGCAACTGACCACACGCCCGACTGCCGATTCCTAAGTTCAAACTTTGTTTGTCAGGGTATACAAAGAGGGAGAGAGGGGAGAGCCATCAAAGACAGATTCTTTGAATTAAGAATGGCAATTTAAATGAATTTTATTGGTTAAAATTCAACCATTTTTCAATTATTTCATTACTTTCTTTATATCATCTGTTCATTATTATATTTCATTAATACCTTTATTTCAGAAGTTCAACACACAGGGAGAAAACAGAAAGCTATCAATTTAAGAAAATCTTGAAGAAATCTTGTTTCAAATCAGAGAGCAAAAAACTATTAACAAAATATTACCGAAGCTCATAATAAATTTAACATGTTTTACAGTCATGTCCACATCAAGAATTATCTTAAAAAGATTAAACTGATTTCATGAGATATTTAGAAAACAAATATGTTTGAAGGTAACGACTTTGTCTAGAATGTTCTTGGAAAGCGAGCTAATATCTGTAGCATCATGTACTCAACAAAACAGATATAGGTCGTGTTTTTATTGACATTTCAGCAACTTGTGAAAAAAATAACAAATTTCACTAGTTTAAAATAATCTATTGACAAAAAGGATACATACGCAATTACAAAGAAATCTTGGAGAAAATAAGTGACTCACATTATTCCAGACAGGTAATCCTGAGTTCTAGAATCATTGACAACCCAGGATCTTACAAAATAAAGTATGGATAGAAAATGGAATTATGGGTTAGCCAATGATATTTGACTAGTCATTATCAATAGTAAACACAAGTCTTCATTTCCCCCAAATTAAATTGTCTTCAGTAATCTGAATACTAAAAAAGAAAGATATTTTTTATAATTTGTATTATACACAGCAGAAACACATGTAAATTTCTGTGATTTAGAGATCTGAGGGGATGTGTTTAAGGTAGTGTAATTTGTCAGTTGTAGCATGTACAACAGGAGTAAATTACATTACAATTGGCTGGAACCGAGCATTGCGATAAGCAGAGGAAATCCATGTAATACAGTTGCATCTTTAAGGTCCAGCTAATTAATATGTACATGGCATCAAATCACTTCCCTTTCCTTTCCCTAATTCAACAGCAGTAAGACCACAAAACTGATAAACAAAAGTTGCACTATGGTATCTCTGTTATCCAATGGTTACTTCTATAGTATCCTTGATTTTGATTGGATGTTGAGCAATACTACCAAGGTCGTTACCATTGTCTGGAAACATAACCAATATACATGTAACCTTTCTGCTACGGTCCGGGGAGAAGGGCAAAGGTAACCATGAGACAAAGAGACTTCACATGATAAAATCATATATCTAATAGGCATAAACATCTCTTTTCAACTTGGGGTAATTAAGAACACCTGTTGATATGTTTTCAATTAGTGTTGATGTTAAACCGTCAATAAATATTATTTTAAAAATACATATAAAAAAAGAGAATAATTAAATAATTGAACATGTATATCCCCAACTGGAGAATGACTTAAATTTTACATGGTATTATATCAGTTAAAGGATCCCTGCCTTTCACGAAATCCCATGACTTATAATTGAGGCTATTTTAGTGGTGGTCTCAATATATTTTACTGAGGAAGATTAACATTATATCTGGGTAAATTACTTAATGACAAGGAGATTACGAAACTGAAAGGAACAGAGATATTTTTATATTTCATAGTTATGAGCCTAAGACAAATTATATTTTCATCAAATGAAAATTTGCAATAAAGTGGCTAAATTCAGGATATCAAGAACATGTACAAGTATGTAATCCTTTTCGGGGAAACTGCTTGTCTTAAAGAGAAAAAATCAAAATACTCAGAGGGTTCAAAAGACATATTCTGAGTAAATGAAAAAAACATCATTTTATTTGTAGATGTGGCATACAACCTCAGCATATTCCAACATAAAAGGTCCCCCAAATTAACCCCCCCCCCCAAAAAAAAAAAAATGACATTTGATTATGAGCAATAAGTACATACACCAATGATTCATGAATCAAGTTAGGACAAAAAAGTTAAAAATATATCCACAGCCATGATTGGAAACTAAAATTCTTGATAACAATGAAAAATATTCAATTTCGAATGTCAATCTTGAAAAGGAAATAAGACAATTCTATGCAATGTATATTACACAGTAACAAGCTAGAAATGAGACACAATCTTCAAATACAAATTCATGATAAAAAAGGGATATAATGATGATCCTGTTTGAGATTACTTCTTGGGCTTCAAACGGAACCAGTTTTGTTTCTTAGTATTGAGTCCAGAAGACAGAGAATTCTTGTTTGATCTATGGGAGATACCATTGCTAGCGACCTGACAATCTGCCCCAGGTGGTTTCTCTTGTAGCTGATTACCTCGCTGATTGGGAAGTGAACTGATCTGCTTTTTATTACTCACTGAATTCCTTATTTCAGGTTTGGCAAGTTGTCTTGAGGAATTAGGAGTATTGTCTGTAGCATTCAGACCCTTTCTCTGTTCAGCTTCAGAGTTTCCTTTGATATCTTCAGACCTTATCTGCTTTTCACTTGTTGAATACCTATCAGGAGACTCCTTATCCAAAACAAAAGAAAAGGTTTGTGTTGGCATGTGTCTAGTAAGGGATGAGCCACTCACAAAGTAGCTCAGTGTTGAAGAATAATTTCGGTCTGTGTAGATGTGTCTATTTGCTTCAACGTATGCTTCAACTTCCTCCAGTGTGGCCAGCGTCTGTGTAGATTTCATTTGATTTTGTACTCTTTTTGACCATTTCTTTTTGAATGATGGAAGTTCTCTTTCTGGAAGGCTCATATTATATGTCTGTGTTCTGACGCTGTTCTTTGGTTCTGTTCTTCCATCCTGTGATCCTGTCACAATGATACTTGGTTCCCTGTACCATTCTCCCATTGCCTGAATATGAGCCTCAACTTCTTCCACTGGTACATCTGTTTGACATAAACAATGAGCTCTTACTGCACAAGGGAAATCACCTGTGCTAGATGGAACCGCTGAAAGGATGGGTGAAAGTTCGTGAGGATTCAACTTCTCAAGAATCGAAGGTGATTTACTAACACATCTCTTCTCCACCATTTTCTGTGGTGTTCTTGAAGGTCTTTTGGCGTCCCCTTTATCATGCTCAATGGGTGGGTACACAGGCTTGACTTCATCTTCCAAGGAGGGTGATAATTCCAAGTTGTAAGTCTGGGTTCTCATATCACAAGTTGCTTTTATTTTTATAAGGCTTGGTCTGGGTATTACAAAACATGGTTCCAAATAGACTTTTCCTTTTGAAGTAACATAGTCCTCCACTTCCTTGACCGTTGCATATGTCTGAGTAGATGAGGTACTAGTTTCCTCTCTAACTGGTACATCTTTCTGGAGAGCCACTACACTGCATTCTAAGTCATCTGCTTTGGCAAAAGTTGACTGTGTTGTATCTGATTCAAACCTCCTCTTAGCTTTCTTAATACTTCTGTCAACTACATTCTCCAATAATTCTTCCTCACCAGGCATCTTTCTCTTCTTTGGTGTCTTTGAAGATTTGTCAAATGCATTAACAAGTTTCTTGTGTGGGCTTTCTCTCTTTCCTGAATAAGCAATTTCCATAATTTGTTTTCTAGGCCATCCCATCTTTTTCTTAATCTCAGAAGTATCACTTGGTTGTTTGCTATGACTTTCTTTCATATCAGAATCTGCGACATCCGCAACTTGTTTTCTCTGCCTTCCCATATGTTCCTTAATCTCAGAAGACCTTTGCATCTTTTCTGACTCAGCTTCCTTTCTAGGCCTTCCCATCTTTTTCTTAATCTCAGAAGTATCACTTGGTTGTTTGCTAGGACTTTCTTTTATATCAGAATCTGCGACATCCGCAACTTGTTTTCTCTGCCTTCCCATATGTTCCTTAATCTCAGAAGACCTTTGCATCTTTTCTGACTCAGCTTCCTTTCTAGGCCTTCCCATCTTTTTCTTAATCTCAGAAGTATCACTTGGTTGTTTGCTAGGACTTTCTTTTATATCAGAATCTGCGACATCCGCAACTTGTTTTCTCTGCCTTCCCATATGTTCCTTAATCTCAGAAGACCTTTGCATCTTTTCTGACTCAGCTTCCTTTCTAGGCCTTCCCATCTTTTTCTTAATCTCAGAAGTATCACTTGGTTGTTTGCTAGGACTTTCTTTTACATCAGAATCTGCGACATCCACAACTTGTTTTCTATGCCTTCCCATATGTTCCTTAATCTCAGTAGACCTTTGCATCTTTTCTGACTCAGCTTCCTTTCTAGGCCTTCCCATCTTTTTCTTAATCTCAGAAGTATCACTTGGTTGTTTGCTAGGACTTTCTTTTATATCAGAATCTGCGACATCCACAACTTGTTTTCTATGCCTTCCCATATGTTCCTTAATCTCAGTAGACCTTTGCATCTTTTCTGACTCAGCTTCCTTTCTAGGCCTTCCTATCTTTTTCTTAATCTCAGAAGTATCACTTGGTTGTTTGCTAGGACTTTCTTTTATATCAGAATCTGCGACATCCGCAACTTGTTTTCTCTGCCTTCCCATATTTTCCTTAATCTCAGAAGACCTTTGCATCTTTTCTGACTCAGCTTCCTTTCTAGGCCTTCCTATCTTTTTCTTAATCTCAGAAGTATCACTTGGTTGTTTGCTAGGACTTTCTTTTATATCAGAATCTGCGACATCCGCAACTTGTTTTCTCTGCCTTCCCATATTTTCCTTAATCTCAGAAGACTCAGCTTCCTTTCTAGGTCTTCCAATATTTTTAGCTGTATGTTCCTGACTTTGATTATTTGCCTTACTTGTTGCAATAAGATGCAGTCTCAAAGTAGTGGATTCCTTTGAACATGATAATGGGCTGTCAACTTTCCCATCTTCTTTACTTCTTTTAACACTTGAGCAAACTCTAGGCTTCCACACCTTGTTCATGCTTTCAGGAGAGATTTGAAAATCAATATCTTGTGTACTCTTTCGCTGTTTAGAATCACTTCTGGAGATTGAATGTGCTTTTTCACCATCTGATTTTCTGTTGATGGCAGGATGTGACTTTTTCCCAAACACAGGTGAGGGTTCCTGACATTCATCAGGTTCGATTAATGTTTCATGGGTAATGGCATTGTTTGATGTAGTTTTCCAGGGACTCCGCATGTGTGAACAGCAGTACTTCTTCTTGCGTAAATCTTTTGATAGATTTAGCCCCATGGTATCCATTGAAGAGCCAATATCTGTCTTTCCTTGGGCCAATGTTGGACTTTGCGATGAGTGGGTAGGCTTTGGTTCCTTTCTGGTGCTTCTACTCATTCTTTCTTCAGAATTTAAGAGAATCTGGACATCATCTTTTGCTTCTTTCCACACATCATCTCCTGTCCACAATTTCAAGAGTTCAGTTTTAGTTCTTCTATATTTTGAAGATTGAACTGATTTTTTTAGTTCCTCTTTCAACAAACTTCTGCACATCTTTCCTGTTTGAGACTCTGCTTCTGAACTTGTGAATGCAGTCTGGTTATCACCTGAATCCATTACACCTTCAGCCGCTGCTGAATTTTGTGGAGTGGTTATGTAGTCTGTCTGTCCTCTATCAGATTTTTCTTTCTTTTTAATTCCCTTTTCCTTTTCCCGTGTCAATTGAGGAAATTCTCTCTGATTTTTTAACTGCCGATTGTTTTTCTGTGGCATGATTTTTCCATCACTCATTTCAGGCAATTTTGCAAGTTCTCTATTGAATAACTCGCCTTCACTGCTGGGAGCAGGCTCTATGTTGGGAGTTACACACATCACATTGTATGTCTGCGTATATCTACTCCTTAGTTTTCCATCTTGGATGAGTGTAGAAGACAGATTACCTGGTTCTCTGTAATGCTGGCCCATGGAAGCAAGATAGGCTTCAGTTTCATTTATACTAGCAGTTGTTTGTGATGATCGATCAATCAGCTGCACATGTCTCCCTACATCTTGCAAACTTAAGTTACTCTTACTGTCAGCTGACTTGGTAGAAGTTTTGCCAGTGTTTAAAACAATATTAGACCTCTTGTGGATTTTACCAGGGCTTTCATTAACTTTAGTATCATCCTCTAGTTCTTCCTCTGTTAACAATGATACATCAAGCTGGGCATCTTTCTCATTTCTATGTACACCACTGGCAGTTTTATCAGGAAATTCCCTATCACCATGCTCACTCTTGCCTCTACTGCTCTCAGACATTACATCATTATCTATAGCAAAGATTTTGAGTAAGCTTTTCCTTGACTTTCCCTTTTGACAAGCTTCCTCTGTACCAATATTACATGCAATGTCAATTCCTGTTACACTGATTTCCATCTTTTTGGAGGAATGAGGTGAAATATCATTGCAAGTTGGCTTCTCCATTTGTGAATTTCCATTTCTAGATCCTGCCATTAAACCACTCAATGCCTGGTTTTGCCTCCCTGACCTTTTAGAAGAATTTTCAATTGATGGCCTTGTATGTTTTGGTGAGCATCGATCGAGAACTGTCTCTGCTGAAATGAGCTTGGTAGATGGCATTCGATCCTTGATTATGCAAGGGGATATGGTCTGCTTTCCAACTTTATTTGGAGAGAAACTGATACCCTTGAGACCATGTTTCTGTGCTTTGTTACGTGTCATTCTGGCATCTTCCTCAAGCAACTTGGACATATCATCTCTGAATTCCTTCCAGGTTTGATCATCCTTCCAAGCAGTCAGAATTCCCAAGGAATTTCTCTTATGCCTCTTTACACTGGATGATCCTCTACGATTCACATTCATTTCACCTGTTTCTTTGATTTCATTAATGGATGCAACAGATGATTCTGCTTCATGATCTAATACTGCTTCACCAGAATCCTTGTTTCCTGTTGCACATGCACCATCTTCATCATGTTTTGGGTCTAATTTGTTACTCTTCTTTGAGGAAGTCAGCCCAGAATCACATGGCATTTCAATGCCTGTGGTATCAAGGATTGTTATTGGGGTGGATTTTGCCCTCGCATCTTTGTTTATGACACTTCTTGTTGTCCTCCCATCAACTTGAATAAGGCTGACCAGATCACCTTTTGCTTCTTTCCATGTAATATCATCCTTCCATGAAGTAAGAGCATGTAGCTCTTTGGATCCCTCTGCTGAAACTGTCAAATTTGTTGGCTTGTCTGGTTCCTGTGGTTTATTACTCTGCTTGTTGCAGGAAATTGGATGGGAATTCTTAGCAGGAGCATCACTGGCTGATATTTTCTGCTTGACCATATACTTCGGATTTGTTGATCCTTTTGATTTTTTCCATTTGCCAGTAAATGAATCGCGTTTCGGGGTGCGATATCTATGACATGATTGATGTAGGGGAGAAGGTGAATGAAGGGTAAGTTTCTGTTTTTTAGGCGATGGAGAGCATAGTGCTGTATCATCTGCCAACTTTATTCCATCTTTTTTCAAAACACTCCTTGTTGCTCTCCCATCAATCTGAAATAGATGATCAAGATCACGCTTTGCTTCTTTCCAAGATGTGTCATTCTTCCAAGATGTCAAATCTTTCACCAAATTGCTTTGCACATGCCGTAGGCCTTCGATAGATAATGCAACAACAGGGGTTTCACTCTCCTCTGACAAATTAACAGCAGCCCTAGCAGGTTCAGAATTACCATGAGAGTCAACCTTGGGAGATGCTAAGCTTTGAATATTAGATATCCTTTGGGGGTAAACAATTGGTTTATGATTGATATCAGGACAGCTTGCATTGATCTCGTTTTCTTTTCTCTTAGCTGGCGTTGACCCATCTTTCTTCAATCCATTCCTTGTTGCTCTACCATCAACCTGTGAGAGTAAGGAAAGATCTTGCTTAGCCTCTTTCCAGGTTGAATCATCCTTCCATGATGTCAGATCATTCAGCAAACTTTCACCTTTTTTTCTTTTTTGTCGTGTAGAGTTTGATGGATTTATTTGTGATTCTACTTCCTGTGAATGAGAAATTGGTATTTTCATTTGATCAACATCTGCATCATCTTCATTGGACAACGTGCTCTCAGCATTGCATGATTTACCGGAAAGTGGTAATTTCTGAGCAATCTCCTCTCTGCTCAAACCACCAGCTTTTCTTTCCTCTCCTATAGTTTTAGAAGGTGTTTTCCCAACATTCTTCAAAGCACTTCTTGTAGCCCTACCCTCAACCTGAAATAACTGAACAAGATCCTGCTTGGCTTCTTTCCATGTTGTGTCATCTTTCCAGGACGTTAAAGAATGAAGCAAGTTCTTAGTTTTGACTGGAATACCTTCCGTGTCTACAGGAACTATTTGTTCCTTAATCTCTTTAGAGAGCGGTAAAGGAGAGTTAGATTTTTGGAGAGAGGAGGCATGACCATTGTTGTTCTTGGTATCACATTGTTTATTCGGAAGAGGTAATTTCTGAGCATTGTCTTCTGTGCTCAAAGCACTGGCTTTTCTTTCCTCTCCTGTAGATTTAGAAGGTGTTTTCCCAACATTCTTCAAAGCACTTCTTGTAGCCCTACCGTCAACCTGAAATAACTGAACAAGATCCTGCTTGGCTTCTTTCCATGTTGTATCATCTTTCCAGGACGTTAGAGAATGAAGGAAGTTTTTAGTTTTGACTGGAATACCTTCCGTGTCTACAGGAACTATTTGTTCCTTAATCTCTTTAGAGAGCGGTAAAGGAGAGATAGATTTTTGGAGAGAGGAGGCATGACCATTGTTGTTCTTCGTATCATAATGTTTATTCGGAAGAGGTAATTGCTGAGCATTGTCTTCTCTGCTCAAACCACTGGCTTTTCTTTCCTCTCCTGTAGATTTAGATGGTGTTTTTTCAACGTTCTTCAAAGCACTTCTTGTAGCCCTACCGTCAACCTGAAATAACTGAACAAGATCCTGTTTGGCTTCTTTCCATGTTGTATCATCTTTCCAGGACGTTAGAGAATGAAGCATGTTTTTAGTTTTGACTGGAATGTTTTCAGTGTCTACAGGAACTATCTGTTCCTTGATCTCTTTTGAGAGAGGTACAGGAGAACTGGATTCTGGAGAATCTAAGCAGGAGGAAGATTCAAGTAAAGCATTTGAGTCCAGCAGCTTCTCTGATTGGGTTGAATTATGAAAGCCATTGCTGTCATTCAAGGATGCTTGCGTTTCCTGGCTTTCTCCTGAACTAGCTGATGCTTTAGATGGTGACCTCCTCCTCCACAGGAAAGATCCAACTGAATCCAGGATTCTGCTACCCCAGCTCAACTTCACAGATGACTGGTTGCTAGTATAATGATTAACGTTAGTTTGTGTTGACATATTTCCAGAAGCAGATTGAAGGATATCACCCTTTTCACTCAACAATGATGATTCTTGTGCTCCAGTCTCACCTGCAAGGCTACAAGAATTAAGATCTAATTTCCTGGCCTTCTTGTATTTCAATTTATTACTAGTCTTGCTATTCTTGCTCTTCTTGGATGAGCTGGCAGCTGGAGATAGAGATGGCATGCTGAGATTAGGAAGATTTATGTTTTGAGATGGGGGTTCCAGGGTCACGTAGCAATCTAACTGTGGAAGCAGTTCCCTGCACTTGGTAACGGATAATTCTCGGGAACTGCCATGCCCAGAATTTCCCCACTCATATGTTGGTGACAATGACACTCTAGGAAACTTCATAGTTTGAAAGGGTGTAGATTTTGGAGAACTTGAAAGAGAAGATTGTTGAGTAGACACAGGTGATAAAGGTGGAATGATTGGGGTACTGCTCTGTTTCATCTTCTTTACAGGTCTGGGTGTTGTTGGGGGAGGACGTGGACGCTTCCCTTGGGACCTAATGGCTGATCTTGCTCGAGTGCCACTCTGACCTGGGGTTCTATTCTGCTGTGTTCCAAGGGAAGATGATGATTTTGAAGTATCATATCCTTCATTGGCAGCATTTTGCTCCATAAAACCTGAAATAAATATAAAGCATAAATAAGTTCAAATAAATGATTCAATAACTCATTCTTATCTATTGGCATTAAATACATTTCTTTGCAAGAATATGATATTCTAGTCCCACATGTAGACATCCAGGTGCAGTAGAAGGCCCTAATTTGCATCTCATTAACGCCCCTAGTACTTTAGATTCTCAAAGAATTTCTCATACACATCGACACCTGGCAGATCCAAGTAAGAATCTTGTCTGTCTTATTGTGCACTTCGGTGGCCTTTCATGTGCTGAAATTTTCATGAAACAGAATGTAATAAGAAATATTACATTACATTTTATGAGATTTTATATTTCAAACAAGGCTCACCCCTCAATTATTTGATGACACAACAGTAGCGCAAATCTCATGCTTATGGAAAGCATATATACATATTCATGATCTGGTGACAGTGTTCGCTTGCTGGTCTTTAATTTTGAGAGAAAATCATATAGGCCTTGTATAGGTCTTTATAACACAAATGAGACTCAACGTAGAGCGAGAAATTACATCAAATTATGTCATGCAACGGTGAATGCTCTGCTTGCAATCTCGAAACATACTCAAATTATGTTTCAAACATGTAGGACCGTAGCAAGGATTTAAGCAATACATGATATACGTGAGGATCAATTTCGACGTTGATTTTGGAGTGTGTTTTTTTATTGACATAACCATGATAAAAAGGTGAATCTTAGGTGAGTTTTAAATTGGAATTGTTTCATTTTGGATGTAAATAATTGGACTAGTGTATGGTTTATAAATTTATTACTACCTTTATTTTGTAAGTTTCCATACCAATAATAATAGTAATGATGGAGATTTTGGCTTCAAAATTAGTTAATTTTATACACTATTTGGCTTCAAGTGTTTATGCAAATCACGTGCGCCCAGCAATGATCGTGAGGAAGGTAATTGGGGTATAGGCCTGCATTCATGTCAGTAAATTGAGCTTGACATCAACTGAAATGGATCTTTCAGTGTAAAAAATGAAGGGATTATTTCTTACTTTCTTGATAGTTTCCAATTAAAACAAAATAATTTCAAGCAAATATGGAAAATAAGTACTTCATATATGTAAAGATGTGAAATTTCAGAAACCTATGGGGAAGGTTTTTTCTTTTGTCCCCCTGCCAGTTAACCCTAACTGCCCGTTTTCAAATGGCGTTTAAATGTTTTTCAAAATTAATATGACTCAGGCCTGCTTTCTAATCATGTTTAATTGTCATCATACCATACTAGATATACAATGGGTATAAAACAAATGTTTAAAAAATGTTATAAAAATGAAATACCCTGAAGCCTCTCCCACATCTAAATATAGGTACAAGCCTTCTTAAGCAAATGGCAATAATTATGACTGTTGAATAAGGTATTCACTTCAGTCAGCATCACTTACTTTATAATATCATGAAAAATAACTTGCACATGAAAGTGGAGATTGATTTGATGTTTTTCCTTTCTAACTTTTTTCCTTGCCCGACAACCCCCCCCCCCCCTTGAATGCCACGACCACCGCGAGATCTGTTTTACATGCAGCCATGAACAGAGTAAAATAATATTTTTTAATCGCTTTTATTCCTTGAGGTTATGCTTGAGAGAGTGTATAGAACTACACAAAACAAAATGAAGTCAAATTTTGCAGAAAAGTAGATCAAAATCTGTGAAAGATATGACGGCATGGTATAAGAACGGGGTGACTTATTAGAATTCCTTTTTTTTCATCCCTTAAAGGTCAAGTCCACCCCAGAAAAATGATGATTTTAATAAATAGAGAAAAATCAAACTAGCAAAACACTAAAAATTTCATAAAAATCGGATGTAAAATAAGAAAGTTATGACATTTTAAATTTTCGCATATTTTTCACGAAACAGTTATATGCACATCTCAGTGACATGCAAATGAGACAGCCGATGATGTCCATCACTCACTTTTTCTTTTGTTTTTTATTGTTTGAATTATACAATATTTCATTTTTTACAACAAGAACCAACTTGACTGATCCATACAGTATTAAAACAATGCTAATTCCACATGTTCAGGGAGGAATTAATCTTTGTTTCACTTGACACTGAGAAAATTAGAATATTTCATATAATAAAATACAAAAGAAAAAATGAGTGGATGACATCATCAGTCTCATTTGCAAACCGACCAGGATGTGCATATAACTGTTTTGTGAAATTAAGCAAAACTTTAAATGTTTACCTCGAATTTCATAGTTCATTTCGATAGCCGAGTTGTTCCAACAAGTTACAATAGATCTGATTTGTTCTTTAAACTATTATTATTTCCTAAATTATGAGAAATGTTCAGCACAGTAAGCTTGTTTAATCACCCTCTTATCTGATACAGCACTATTGTGACAGACAATATCTGTCAGCTTTATAGAAGAAGGCAGTGTTCAATAAGTATTATATTCTGTCAATATTTTATTCAACCACACCCCCCCCCCCCCCGAGATCTCAGCTGCCGATCCCATGAGCATTGTGAAAATTGGCATGATAATAGTGTGGGGTGTGTTCTACAAGGCTGTATGGTTATTTTTTCCAAAATAACAAGGTTTTTTAAATACAAATTAATTATGCTAAATTATGCACAAAACATACTTTTTGCTCTAATTCACTAACTCCTAGAATGCTAATTATTGGTGTTACTAACCTTTATACCATTGCTAACAAGTATAAATGAAAACAATTCTGGTTTGAAAATAAATTTCTTATGCATTTGGGGAATTTCTTTTGTTTTTCTTTTTTTTTGCCAAATTTATAGAAGAACCTTTTTGAAGCATAATTATGCTAGAATCAATTAATTTTGGCTGACGTCAGTAAAAATAATCATATCTTTATGAATAAGATGAGAAAACACAATTCACATTGACTCTGTACACAGAATCACGTGTTGGAGCAATTTTGGGTCTGACATGCACTTATGTAATGTTGCGTAACTTTTCAACCGCATACCCAGGTCATAAATTTGGTCTAAAAAATGCGCGAGACTTCAAAGTAAAAAGTCAGCAAGTGGCGCGGTCGAAAAATTTCACGCAGCGGAATTGTCGCGGAAATTGTTGAGGGGGCGTTGATTCAACCCCCCCCCCCCCCCAGCGGCTTTAGGGTTAAAGTGTAAATACTTCATTGATATGCACCGCAGATTAAGAATGTTTTAATATAATTTTCTTGACCAATCACTATGGGAATTTAGACTAAAAACCTGAGTATGCCAAAAATTACTGACACACAAAAGCACAATTGGGCAACTCTAGTATGATTGCTTGAAAAAGACCCATCAACCAGATAGGTCTACCATGCATATTTTACAGGACAATTACCCATTTGGGCAATTCAATAAAATATCAACATCCAGCCCCCTCCCCCTCCCCCCATCAGTGGGTTCATCGAGAGCCCTGTCTAACAAAGAGTTACGATTGATCCGATCAATCTCAAATATTTGTCAAGAAAACAGTGAACGTATGAATATAAATTATTTCTAGAAAACAGTTTGAACAAACATATATGTTAGATGTTGATGGCTTTCCATAGTTGTGATTGATCAGATCAAGCGCAACTCTTTCTAAGTGGGGACCTTGATTTCACTTGTTTCCCAATCTGGCTCGTATGTAAAGTTCTCATGCTGTGAGATTATCAGAGTAAATTATTATGTCATGTAAGAAATAGGTAATAAAATAAAATAAGTTAAAATATGGAGGGGGGTGGAAATACATAAAGGTTGTTTATTTCATGGAATTGCCCACTCACTTACTACTGGAATATGACAAACATTTTTCATTTATGCATACAAACACCTGAGAGGTCAAATGGACGTTACTATAACTGGATTTTTGTAGTTGTAGACATACCTCTGGTGAAAGTTGAAGTACAATCTTTACATGCCCAGTCATCTAAAGCACTTAGTAATCCACCACAAGACACATGACACCCAGCTGAACCGCATAGATCACATAGTACAATTTCCCATTGACTGAGATGGAAAAAAAATCAAATTGAAAACAAAAAATATCATGAGGAATACATCAACTGAGTGATATAATATTCTTTGGTTTTCTGGATCATGTTTAAGAACTCCCAGTCAAATGGCAGTCCCTTTACTGTGCATAGTACAACATACATGAAATGCACTCTGTCATTACGTCAGTACTCTTGGTTTAAAGGTAAAGGGGTGTACCAGTAGTATATTTGTTTCGTTTATATCCTCTGACACAGAGTATTGTATTTTATTACATCTAAATCAGATTAAAACCATAGTGTATGAAAGACAACCTACCCTGATTGTGTAGAATACTTTCTGCCTTTTGGACATCTACATTTACTGACATCACATTGGTTGTGTCTCTCATAGAGTTCTTGGTATGCTGAACTTCCAAATTCCCAATCAGCATCCCTGGAAAACAAACAAAGACTATCAATTATATATCATTTGAAAAGGGTCATATTCTAATAGTACTTTTGTCTATTTAACAGATAGGATCTCAAATATTAAAAAACATGCATTGTAGCAAATTCACTTCATGCAAAAAAGAAAATGAGGAAATCCAGATGTCCACAGCTCAATTCTTGATTTAAGGTTTAAAAGTCACATACTGATTTAAGAGAAGCAGTTAATGGTAAACTTTTGTTAAAATCAAAGAATTTGGAAAGAAAATTACATGCTTATACCATTTTAATGGCAAAAGGATTTAATTTGTAAGTAAATGTCCATGTTGTACACTAACTAGACTAGGGTAATAATATGCAGAACTTACAAACATTATTATTATTATTATTCAGTTGGAACATGAAAATCAATGTGCATTTTCCTGTTCCTGGCATCCATTTATAAGAATGCTGCATTCCATCTGATAAAACCTTTATTAAAAAATAGAAAGAATATTTCTGATTTGACAAAGTCCTAAAAACTCATTAATGTATTGATAGAATACATCAATTTCCTTACTTTTCTGGTAGGTAGATACCAAATTTCTTCATTTCGTCTTGAAACTCATTCTCATTGTTACAGATGGCACATCGGAAGAAGTAACCAGCACTCAAAGCTTGCATCTGAAGACACATATGAAACAATTACTGGTAGTTTTTTTTATGTCTTTACTATCATCCAATTTTGATAAAAACCTACCAGAGCCCCATTGCATAAAAGATACTATTATATTAACTTTGCATTCCAATGATAACTACCATGGTAATGATGATCCACAGGCAATCAAAATCAAGGATTCCATGCAAGTTACCATTGCATGGCACAGTTACATAACTTTTATGCAATGGGGCCCAGAAAGGGTTTTTTTTTTTTGGAGGGGGGTGTTAATTCCTCTTGAAATCCAATTCAAAGAGCTTCATTAAAATCATAAAAAGATATTTGAACAATCTTGGTCAGATTTGACACTCATGACCCTTTCCATTAGAACCTGATGAGTAGGATGTCTACCCATTCCAACCTACTGCCATTCATTTATTACAACATGTAGTACTAATGATGTCTGAAAAATAAAGACTCATTTACAATATCAATCATGACATGTACTACATCCTCATCCCAAAGTCATTGAAGTTTTAATGATAGAATATTTTGATAGAACACTATACCAGATATGGTGAGTCTGGTGACTCATTGGTGGAGCACCTACTTCATTTATGGTAGATCCTGATCACTAGTAATGTCATAACAAAGACCTTCTTGTCAGGAGATCAGCATACAAAAATGGGTAAATGTATGTTATGTAGGGCTCACTGGAAAGTTGGTATCATAGCTAAAGTATCTACAATAGCAAGCCTTGAAATAAGCGGGCGCTGAGCGCAAATTCGCGCTCATAAAGCCATCAATTACGCCCATACAGCCCCAAAATCATCAAAATTTTGACGACCGGGCGCAAATATTTTCCAGGTAATTGCGCCCGCCGTGAGTGAGCAGTGAAGCCATATCATACATGTAATTTAAATATCTGAAAAGCCAAAATCAAGTAACTTTCAATTTATGATAAGCACAATTTCAAATTGCCAAGTGCGTCTTTTTTTCTGTACCGGTACCGGGGTACCATAAAAAGTGAGCTACGTCCGTCTTTTTTTTCTGTAATACATGTGCGCGCGTGCTTCCAGTAGCGGTTTTTCCATACTTCACCATATGCAATTTCTAATGCACACATTTCCAGTTGGGATATCACAATTCTGCGACATAGTAATTCGAATTGCACAGGAGATAAATCCCTGTTCACAGCACGTACGATGTGCGAGTCTTTTATCCTGAATTTAGACTCTCCCAGAATGAAAGGCATTTTCTGTGGAGATCTGCGTTTTCAAATAACTTGTGAAAAACTTAAGTTAAGGTACATGAACCTACAATACATGTACATAGCCTGTGGCTATGTGCTGGAATTTGAATAGACTGAGTACGATATTGATTTCATTTCTTTAACATAATTTATATACAATCCAAGTGCACCTCACTGTCACAATCACACACAAACACTCACCCACATCCGTGATTCTAACCATGAAAAAAAAAACTTAAAAATTATTTTTTTTTTCTAAATTTATTATTATTTGATCTGAATTCTCTCTTTCTCCATCTCTCTCTTTTTTTTTTATATTTTCATTTTATTCATTTATTTAGATTTTTTTGGGGGGGTTCATTGTTCGTGGTTCATTAAAGATGAAAAATAGATAAGCCCATGTGTGTGTGGTTGTAAAGGGGATGTGGAGTGAGGGTGTAAAAACACACTTAAACATTTAAATCTGATTTCTTAAATGTCAGCCTAATACTTAGCATGCTATTCATGTACTAATTAAAAAATTGCAGGAGCTGCGCTTACTATAAACAAATTTGCGGTGTGGTTCACCGTTATGTATATATTTTTTTAATTGCCTCCGGTTCCAGAAAATTGCCCCCGGTTCCTGTAAAAAGCCCGTGAGCCGGGAGCAATTTTTTTTTTAAATTGCCCCTGGTCTGCAGCTGCTTATTTCAAGGCTTGTACCCTAGGTATCATTGTGTAACCCTACATGTAGGTATTTTTTAATTCAAGGTTTATTAAAAACATGAGTCACAGCCAAATGGCTAAAATTGGTCATATATATACAAGGTACAAACAATTAAAAGACTCATTACATATTTCAAACATTAAAAAGCAGTAACCTTTGTAAAAACTTACATGAGAAATATGTATATAGTTAATAAGGCAAGAATACTAATTAAGGCAATACAAATTAATATACATGTACATAAGATAATGAAGAAGTGGTAATGTAAGAATTAAAAAAAAATAAGCAAGTTGTAAAAGATCAATAAAAATACAAACCTGATATGTAAGTACTTATGGTATTGCTTTCAAATCAGTAATGGGTTTATTGATTGGGCATGTCTTTATTCAGGAGATCTATGAAATATGGTATGGGGCTATTTCGAAATTGATTTGTTTTACATTATCGTGCAGCCCAAAGCTGGAGTTTACTAACCTGGACACATTGTCTATGGAGCCAAGTACCTTTGCAGCATGGTGTCTTGAGTACACTATTGCTTGGTGTGGTCTCTACAGGCTCCATACATATTGGACATGTCCCTTTACTTGGTGAGCAAGAGGAAGGTAATACCTTCTGAACAGGACGATGCTTCGCGCAGTAAGATCTGAGTTAATAATAATAATAATTTCCATTTTGCCTTTCTCATAAAGACTGGCCAGGAGAGGGATGATTTGAGACACCCCCCTTCAGATTTTGGCTGTTAAAGGAGAATGAAACTCTTGGAGCAAGTTAGCTTTTGTGAAAGCAGAAAAATCAAAGAATAAGATCAACAAAAGTTTGAGTAAAATAGGACTAGCAATAGAAGAGTTATGAGCATTTGAATGTCGAGATCACTAATGCTATGGAGATCCTCCCATTGGCAATGCGACCAAGATCTATGATGTCACAGATGAACAACTCTCCCCTTTTGGACGCTGAAAATATTCCCCAAAACATCTCTTATTGCTCATTCTAATCATATGACAAACGATTCATCAATGATATAATGTTGTGAAACCTCTCTACTTGTCCTCTCATAAAGAGAACACCGCACCTTGTGATAGACTCTATAAAAGTGAGAATATAAGTGAAATAAGTACTAAAGTAATGAGGGAGTTGTACGTGTGTGACATCACAGATCTTGGTCGCATTGCCAATGGGAGGATCTACATGGCATTAGTGATCTCAATATTCAAATGCTCATAACTTTCTTATTATTCATTCAGTCTTCCTCAAACTTTCACCAATATTTTTCTTTGATTTTTCTCTTTGATATGGATTCAGCTGGTTTCAAGGGTTTCATTCTCCTTTAATAGCACAATCACAATTAAAATCTGCACACAAATTGTCCGCGACTTGGTCTCCATGACTGAATAATACTTTTTCCACAAACTGTTTTATCTTTCATGCCTCCAGGTCCACATATGATAATGGAAAGTTTGGAAACCTAGCATAGTTTAAAACAATTCAATAGTTTGAATCAAATCTGACATCGTACACAAAACTAAGCAACATTTTGTGAATAAAAACAATGAGATATGACAAGCAAAAAGAAAAAGTAGACCAACAGCACAATAATATGTCCAAAGTTGCCCAGATAAACTTGTGAAGCGATTGAAAATGACTTTTGAAGTCACTGCGATATTCCCTCATACATGTAGCATGGATCATGACATCACAACTAAATTATCATGTCACAAGTTTTACATGTACCATGCAATTTTAGATAATTTTTTCTAGACTTGAAGCATGTAATAGTAAGGCAATATGCAGGCTACATCTACATGTAAATACTATGGTAAAAAATACTTGGTTTTATCACACCACAAAATATCTAAATGAGGCTTTAGAAAAGTAGTAGAAAACTTACACAAAACTGTCATAGAATAGGTAGATTGCTTCCTCATCTACACCACATCCATAATGATAGATCTGATGACATGCCTTCACTGAGCAACCTACTGAAGCTCCTTTCTTCTTACAGTACTTACATTTCTACAGTAAAATACAATGATAAACACAGGATTATAAATTTTCATCCGAAATAACTATGCCACGGGGAATAAAAACTAGAAGACTTTCAGGGCTTAAAAAAAATTAAATCCAGCAGCGGAATGGTAAAAAAATGTTAGGGGGGCTAAATAGGCCCCCACCCCTTGGGCTAGTGGGCTAGATAGCATCTATATTCAAACCTTTAATTAACCAAGTAAAGCTATGGAAATAATAGTACTGAGCAGGATCTCTCAATTTCCTTGCTTCAATTTATCGGCCAATAACTCTATAATCCTTATGCATAGACATGGACGCATTGTTTCCTCTGTTACTCTACTGTAGAACTGCAGTGGGTCAAAGTAACTTAAAGTCACAAACAGAAAAAAACGGCAGCCAGATATGGGCAACAAGAGACAAGTTATTTCATACGGGCCTCTTTTATACTAATTGAAGTTCAATGTTCTGAATCCATGTTTTATGAATTGAGCATTGCTATAGTATGTCACACAATCTTCAAAGAGCTTTATATTGATGGGTTTCAGTTCTGCTGACCTTTATCTGCACATGCTCATACTGAAATTCCTTATTGTTGACTTACCAGTTTTTGTGCCCTTTTTCTCTCAGCTAAGATATCCTTGATTAAGAATCCCTCAATCCCTTCATGGCTTTCACCACGCTGACTGAGTCCACAAGCAAATAGCTGCAAACACACACAAATGCATCATTATATTCAAAAGAAAGTTCATCATGACATTCAGTTCATGTTGTAAAAGCAGAAAAATGAAGAACCATCCTCATGAATATTTAGTGAAATTCTAAAACAAGTGGAACGCCTCTGGCAGTCTCGCCTGCATTACGCGATTTAATATAGCAGCAGTGCTAACTTTGAAAACTACTATAAAATAATCATTCACAAAAACACCATTCATATAATGACATAATACCGCGTTCACTGACCATAAATGACATTTGAACGGTGACTAAGTTAAAGGACAAGTCCACCCCAACAAGAAGTTGATTTGAATAAAAAGAGAAATATCCAACAAGCATAACACTGAAAATTTCATCAAAATCGGATGTAAAATAAGAAAGTTATGACATTTTAAAGTTTTGCTTTATTTCACAAAACAGTTATATGCACATCCTGGCTGGTATGCAAATGAGGAGACTATGACGTCATCCACTCACTATTTCTTTTGTATTTTATTATGTCAAATATGAAATATGCTACTTTTCTCCTCATTGGCAAGTGATACAGCGATTAATTCCTCCCTGAACATGTGGCATTAGGCGGATTAGCATTGTTTAATACTATATGTTTCAGTCAAGTTGCTCCTTATTGTCAAATCTATAAAAAATGAAATATTGAATAATCCAAACAATAAAAAACAAAAGAAATAGTGAGTGATGGACATCATCGACTGACCCACCAAGTTGTGCATATCACTGTTTTGTGAAAAATAAGCGAAATTTTAAAATGTCATAACTTTCTTATTTTACATCCGATTTTGATGAAATTTTTTAGCACTATACTAGTTTGATATTTCTCTATTTATTCAAGTCAGTATTTTCCTGGGGTGGACTTGACCTTTAAGACTTGTCAACTACACCCATGTCCACATTTCATTCACTCTATCCATAAACTTTCAAAGTTACATGTATGATGGCAATTAAACAATTACCCCAACATGGCTTAAGTTTATTGACCTTAACTAGACTAACCTTAACTGACCTTTGACCTTGGTTTTGTGACCTGAAACTCACAGGGGATGTTCAGTGATACTTGATTACTCTTATATCCCAAGTTTTATGAACTAGATCCATAAACTTTCAGAGTTAGGATGGTAATTCAACAAATACCCCCAACACGGCCAAAGTTCATTGACCTTAAATGACCTTTGACCATGGTCATGTGACCTGAAACTCGTTAGGATGTTCAGTGATACTTGATTAACCTAATGTCCAAGTTTCATGAACTAGATCCATATTTTCAAAGTTATGATAGTAATTCAACAAATACTCCCAACTTGACCAAAGTTCATTGACCCTAAATAACCTTTGACCTTGGTCATGTGACCTGAAACTCGAGCAGGATGTTCACTAATACTTGATTAACCTTATGCCCAAGTTTCATGAACTAGGTCCATATACATTTTTAAGTTTAATATGTCATTTAAAAAACTTAACCTTCGGTTAAGATTTTGAAAATAATTCTCCCAACATGGTCCAAGTTCATTGACCCTAAATGACCTTTGACCTTGGTCATGTGACCTGAAACTCAGGCAGGATGTTCAGTAACACTTGATTAATCTTATGTCCAAGTTTCATGAACTAGGTCCTAGTACTTTCAAAGCTATGACATAAAAAAAAAAAACGTAACCTTGCAGATTTTAATATTGGCACTGCCACCTTTGGAAAAGCAGTACCGATAGTTTCAATCTGCTATGCAGGCGAGACAAAAATGTAGAGCTAATTCTGATATGATATCAAGAAAACTATTTCCTGTAAATTGTAATGTGAAGAATTTCCATTGAAACAAGCAAACGCCATGAAAAACAGAACTGTATCTAAAAGATAAATTAAAGTTCTCACCATACAATAGTAATGAGCACAGATTCCACTTTCTTCATGGTGAAGGAATTTACCATAACGTTGAACTGATTGCTCAGAACTGTCACAGAACACACAACATCCTAAAGAATGAGAATGTGTTCGAAAGATAAAACAAAAAACGGTAAACTGGGAGATGATTTGGGATCATAGAATTGTTGATCTGCATGTACAAACTACTAACTAGTATTCAATGTCACATCAACTACATGTATAACTGGCTAATGATTATTTCATCATCATCACCACCACCACCACCACCATCATCATCTTCATTACCATCATCATCATCATCATCATCTTCATTACCATTACCATCATCATCATCATCTTCATTACCATCATCATCATCATCATCATCTTCATTACCATTACCATCATCATCATCTTCATTACCATTACCATCATCATCATCATCTTCATTACCATCATCATCATCATCATCATCTTCATTACCATCATCATCATCATCATCTTCATTACCATTACCATCATCATCATCATCATCATCATCATCATCATCTTCATTACCATTACCATCATCATCATCTTCATTACCATTACCATCATCATCATCATCATCTTCTTCATTACCATCATCATCATCATCTTCATTACCATTACCATCATCATCATCATCATCATCATCTTCATTACCATTACCATCATCATCATCATCATCATCATCTTCATTACCATTACCATTACCATCATCATCATCATCATCATCATCTTCGTTACCATCATCATCATCATCATCACCTTCCTTGATGCATAATAATGCATTATACAACTGCATCTTAATCAAATTTTCTCATTTTGTGTGTATTTCCTATGGGGAAAAAGACATCTTCACCAAAAATAATCATGCCATACCATCAACATTATCAATGCCATATGTACTATCATCATTATCAATACCATCATTGCTATCATGATCATCATCATAGTCATGTTCATCATTTATTCTCATAATCATGATCAACAATTAAGATCATTGAGCAAAGAATTTTTCAATATGTCACAGCATAATCATCTCATATTATATCACATCACATGTTCAAAACCTTTCTCTGCCCCTGTATCGTCTCAAATCACCGTTATTCTATATCACCATACCATTAACTTTATCATCATAATCAATGCCATACCATCATGCTAAAAAAAAAACATTGATGGCGCTCTTTGGATAAACAGCTTTATGTGGCGGCTTTCCGAGAAAATCTACTAAAATTGCATTTTTTCAGCTCCCCTGAGTCTCTGCACCTATCTAACTAGTAATTATGAATAGTCAGACGAAGAAGGGTAAAAATGACTACAAGCTTCGAAACAACCCTCGTCAAAATAAGCCAGGAAAAGAAGATTTGGTGAATCTGGGTGTGGCCGATGATTCTGATGTGTCGGGCAAGGCTTCGAACTACGGCTCACCACGGTCCGCTTCCGCGGTACCCAGCCCTTCCGCCGAGCTTCAGCGATCGGACCCACCACTCTCTGTACAGTTCGATGTTTTCAAGCAAGAAATGAAAGGTATGCTTTCTTCTATCAACAAAGTTATGAATGAGAGATTTGATCACGTGTTAAGGGAACTGTCCGGTTTTAGGCATGAACTTGAGGGAGTTAAGTCATCTGTTACCGATATTACGGCTAGCCTATCCGACACTTCTGAAAGGGTCGCACAACTTGAATCTGATAAGATTCCTAAACTTCTGCTCACCAGGAAACGAAGCAACAACGGTGAACCTCCTGCCAGATGGGTTGAGTGGAGAGAGTAATTTATTTGAATGTGCTCTAACTGGAAATAATATCTACCGCTAAAGTGTTTTCAATGTCGTTATGATATTCTTCAAAAAAAAGTTGAAATGTTTTGGAATCTACCTGTTTATTGCTACCTTCGCGAAAGCCTATGTTCTGATTCTGTCAGTAGAAAAGTTATTTCAGCTCATTCATGGCAGGAAATTTTCAGGGCCTCTGAAAATTGCTCATCTTATATTTCAGTCGAGATGAAACCTACATTCTACAAAAAAGTCATACTCGGATTGAAGTTTGAGCCCATTTGATGCTACAACAGAAGACTGGAATATGGCTACAGGATATTTCATTTTAATTTCTCAATTGAAGCATGAAGTTGATCATTGCTATAAAAAAATGCATTTTTTTCGTGTAACTGTCAATACACCTAACTTCATATTGGCATTACACGTGAAGTTTGTTAATATCTAATATTTTGATTCTTTTTATTCCGCTGACTATGTCCGTTGTATTTTTTTTAAACCCGATCCTCATCTTTAAAAAAGAAAGGAGAAAGAAAGGTCTTCTCAGCAAGTTTGTACTTTTCACTTTGGAACTATTTCGAAACTGATGTTTTGAGTTTGTATTAATGTGTAATTTGTAAGATTCTGTCTTTACACAAGAGTAGAAACGAATATGTTGTTTTGGAATAAGAATGTACAGGATGATAGTTCTCATTTAATTTATTCCTGAGTAATTAATTCGGTAACATAGGACAAACTTTTTTAAGTATTGGTCTCATGCAATTTATATCTGATACTTTTGCTAAAAGAAACATTTTACTCCGCTTTTAAGAGAAGAAAGACTTTTTTCTTTCTTTCTTTTTAAACCTTACGGTCCCCCTCATGTCATTATTACACATAATTATTTCCTGATTTGATATTCGAAGTGAAATGCTACAGGATTAAGGTCACTTGATTGAACGATTTATTTTAAATGGTTCTGCCATTTTTATTTCCTCAGTAAACAAACATTACCCAGTGCAGCTATTTTGAAGTTGTTCCTATAAAGGCGGTCTTCGATTTTGATAATTGTAGATTTTTTTTCAACTGTAGATGTGTATCTTCACACAAAAAATACTTCTAAAATAATTTCTTATGAGTTGAATTACAATGTTTTCCTAAAATGTAGTATTTTGTGATGTAAAAACCAATTTTGTCTTCTTTGGCGATTAGGATGAAATGATACTGTATAAAATAAATTTATCATTTTTTACATAAAAATGTCACTCTTATTTTATGGCAAACAAATTTTTAAAAATATGTACCTTTCGCTTGGGTATAGTTTTCATCTGTTTACCATAGATGAATGGTGTTTAATACGGATCCCTGTGGATTTTTATTTTTTATTTTTTGTGTGTCTTCATACTACAGAATACCTAACTTATGCTCGAGGTTGGTTTAAATGTACTGGATGATGGTCTCTTTACAGGGGCGGAAATCTCTCCCAAAAGGTAGGGGGGACACAGGGGCGGATCCAGCCTTCGCCAATAGGGGGGGGGGGGGCGGAAATTTGTTTCAGCCATATTTTCACCAATCGGCAGCTCGAAGATGATTTGTGTTTGTTTCTTTGAAGGGGTAGTTCTCATTAGTCACTTCTTAGCTTTATTCTTATAAATTCATATATAATTCCATAATCCTTATTTATATGATGCGAGCACGAAGCGCGAGCTAATTTTTTGGAAATTTTATGTATTTTTGACTAAAATTTGAACATTCTGGGCAATGTTTGTTATCCTGAAAAAAATGTGTATGCAACTTAATAATTACTACGAACGCAAAGCGCGAGTAGAAATGAACTGATGGAAAAGATACTTGTTAAAGACTGCGTGCAGTTAGCATTTAACAATCAAATAATGCGAGCGCGAAGCGCGAGCTGATTTTTTTTACATTTTCACCTAAAGAATGGAAATTCTAAGCACTTTTTGTAACTCAAGCAGAATAGGTATATAAGTAGAAAATTGATAAGAGCGCGAAGCGCGAGCGGAAAATTTCGAGATTTAATCCTATTATATTTACTGAACGAGACACTCTATTCATGTTTTGTAAATCATGAAAAGGATGAGTATTAATAATGCGAGCGCAAAGCGCGAGCAGAACATTTTTATATACGTTTTGAACTGGTACCTGTTGAAAAGGTACCTGTTAAGGACTGCTTGCACTTAGCCATGAAGGCGTTACATATTTCAACAATCAAAGAATGCGAGCGCGAAGCTCGAGCTGAAAAATTTTGAAAATTTCTAAAGAAAGAATGGAAAATTTTAATCAATTTTTGTAATTGTGAACAGGATAGCTATATAATTCAACAATTGATGCAAGCGCGAAGCGCGAGCAGAAAAAAAAATCGAGATTTAGACCTAAAAATGGGCCACTCTGTTTATTTACCGTGTTTAAATTAAAATAAATCAATCAAAATCAATGTTTTGTAAATCATGAAAAGGATGATGAGTAATAGGGGTCTTCCTACATTAATAATGCGAGCACAAAGCGCGAGCAGAAAAATTTTGATATTGAAACTGGGTAATGATTTAAATAGAGAACAAGTTGAGTATTTGAATTGAATTGAATTGAATTTATTAGAACTTCACTGGCAATTGCCAGTATTTTGTTCATAACAAGAAGTACAAAATGATACAAGACAGATATTTGAATAAACATGCGCGCGCGTGTTTTATATTTTGACCTAGAATCTAGGCATTCTAAATACATCTTTAATCAGGAAAATCATGAAACTTTGATATTCCGATCTGAAAAAAGAGTCAATTACAGCTTTATACTTCAAGCACTTTGTAGGAAAATTGTTAGGTGGATATGGATAGCACTTAAAAAAAAGTGCTAAAATTTTCATTATTATTACTTTGAGTTTTGACATAGGACCGGGACATCCTTACGACATGTCATGAAAATGATGACTATCTTCCTATTCCTCTTGCTAAGCGCGAGATGAAACACAAGGGACAATTTAATTATCAAATTAATATCATATTCATTAATGCCTAATGAGGGCGCGAAATCTGATGATATTATGGCATAAAACTGGAAATTTCACTTTTGTAATTATGAATAGGATGCATCAGTTAATATATTTTTAACCATTAATGCGAGCGCAAATCGCGAGCTAAAATTTTTGATAAACTGTCATGAAAAGGGGATTTTAAGTAGTTTGTTGTATAATCAATATTGAAACATACATAACTCGCCAATAAAAATGCCAGCGTGCAGCGCTAGCTGATACGTCTTGACAATCAGACCTGAAAAAGGATATTTTGAAGACTTTATGGAATACACAAAAATAATAAGTACCTGATAAATCAAAATTTGCGAGCACGCAGCGCAAGCAGCAATGTTGATAAAATTATTCAGACCATAAAACTGACATTTTTACAGAGCACTTTTTAAAAACCTAATGTGTAAATCACACAAAATAATGAAAGTTCGATTTCCGAGATGAAATATGTTTTGTATATTGACTTCCAAACTTGATATTTGAGCTCCATATTGAACAAGATACGTAAATCACCTAACAGGCAATGCGAACGCGAAGCGCGAGCGAAAATTTTATATGGTGGCACGAAAGATTCTTTTTATTTTCCAAGTCTTCCCCTCGTCTTATTTTATGCACTCGTTGTCCTTCTCTTTTTTTCTCCTCTCTTTCTCTCCTTTTTTTCCTTTTTCCTTCTTCCCTTCTTCCCTTTTTTTTTCTTTTTTTTTGCTCCGCCAATAGGGGGGAGGGGGGGCCCTCGGCCCCCTGGATCCGCCTATGGGGACAAGGGGCGGGAAAATTTGACAAGCAAAAAAAAGGTTATCATCCCAAAAGTACGGTCATCTCGTCCCAACTCGTCCCAAAATACATGTTTTATTTCGATTTAGAATGATGTATTTCTTACCATCATAAAAGACCAAAAATAGTAGGGGGGACATTTGATATTGTGTCCCCCCTACTATTTTGAGTAGGGGGGACACGTCCCCCCTGTCCCCCCTGGGATTTCCGCCCATGTCTCTTTAACTTGTTTTATATGCCACATCAATTCCATTCCTTCAATAGCAGGGGTCAAGCTTTTCATAGGCAGGTTTCCTTGATGTTGTAGAAAGGTTGGATTTTTTAATGAAAACATTGTTGAATATTGTTTCTTTAGGTCTTTATCTCCACATGGCTAATCATTTCCAAAGTGATACTGGAGATAAGTTCTAATATTCTTCTGATTGATGGTTGTTTATTGGTCTTAAAGCCAGTATTTTTAGCAGATGTTGTTCAAATTTCTTTCAGAGTTTATATTCTCTTAGTTTCCCTTACCTTGTATTGAATGATACACAGTGAAAACGCTGTTTAAGATTTTATACGGCGCTGTTTACTGTATGGACCTTGCAGTGTTTGTTTAACCGTTTAAACAATCATATTTAATTTATTGAAAATTAGATATTGAAAATTAAACTTTAAACACTTGTTTAAACTGTTTGAACAATTGCTGTAGGGTTCGTATGGTGGACAGCGTTGTATATATATATATATTTTTTACTGTGTACTACACCAGCCACATTGCCTAGCAAATAGTTTTTCCCAGATGTTATGATTTACTTTAAAATGAGGTGGTACAGAAGATTGATGATATGGAGTTTTCTTCCCCCTTCTGGAAATTCTCTCACATCATATATCATCAAAATGATACTGAAATCTACTATGAAACCTAATTTTACCATGTTATCATGTTGATTTAAAAACGACTTAGAGATTGAATCAAAGTTTTCATTTTACACTGCTAACGAGCCTCGACCTTCTTAGGCATAACATACTGAGTTGTATTTCATATAATTTTTAGTATCATAAAAATGGTGCATTTTGTATTTATAATCTATTATCTGCATTTACCACAGAGAGCTGCTATCGTCATTTCATTACATTTTAATGATCGTCTGAGGGATCATTTGATTTTTCCAGTGTTTTTAAAAATTGAATATAATGCATGATGTATTACACAGTAAAAACGCTGTTTAAGATTTTGTGCGGCGCTGTTTCCTATGTGAGCCTTGCAGTGTTTGTTTAACTTTTTAAACAATCATGTTTAATTTCATGAAGATCAGATATTGAAAATTGACTTTGTAAACACTTGTTGAGCGATTGCTGTGTGGTTCATATGGTGAACAGCGTTGTATAATTTTTTTTTTAATGTGTAGGCCCACTCAGTGCGTCAATCATACCTGGAACATCCAAGCATTTTCTATCCCTTTAAAATCATTTTTTTCTTGCTCATAAAACAAGGGGTGCTGGTTTGCTCATGCTCTTGTGTGGTTCGGTTCCTTGCCGTATTTATGTTGCATCGTACGGTCATAGCTATGACAGGTTTATAGGTACGGCACCCGTTTATTTCGCTATTGATTGCTTTGCACGCATGGCAACGAAATCACTATGTGATTATGATTTGAATTCTTCACAATCACGAGCATCGCGTTTTTTTTTCACATTTGATTGTTGCCTAAATTGTAGGGTTAGAATGATGCACTTAGTTATAATCTGTAGAAGGTCTTTGCAGACTTTATGCTAAGCATGCATGCTCAAATTCTATTAAGTTCATCTTTCATTATTTGAATGAATGTTAAACATCTTGATTCTTGAGGACTTTCTCAACCGGGATGTATATTTCTTTTTGGTTTCTGAACCATGGTGACCATCATTCCAAAAGGTCATGATATGTCATCGGTTTGTTTAGGATCCCGTTCGGATCTATTTTTAGTTTCTTTTTATATGTTAATTGGGGGTAGCTGGCCAATGCCTAATGTATTGTTTATTGCCGCCAATCAAGCACATTTGCCGTTTTTTCTTGTTTTTTGCCTTTTTGTGTGATTGTTCATGTGTTACTGTGTGTCCTGTTTTGTCTTGTTTTTTGTGTAACTGTTCTTCACATTCTATTCCACTTTTATTTCCTTAACTATGGCTGCTAACACCAATGCTCCATTTCACTACTTGGATAATGATGAATTATACGACGCTTTTCAGTCTGATCTAGATACCAATTTCAATGAAAATTCAAATAAAGCTTTTCACAATTTAGTTGCCCAGTCCATGAACTCCCAAAACAATAATCTTGATTCTGTCTCCGATCCAAATGATAGTACCTATCAGCATGCACCTTCCTATTATTTTTCAGAAAGTCAAGTTGCAAGTAAACATTTAAACAACAGTAAAGATGATTTTTTAATGTTACATTGCAATATTCGCAGTGCCAATAAAAATGTTGATGCTTTGCATTCCCTTCTACTTAATTCGAAACTCAACTGTTCAGTTATAGGTTTGTCAGAAACCTGGTTTACTTCTGAAACTGATTTAACATTTTTTTCACTTCCTGGTTATAATTTGATTACGAATAATAGGACAGAAAAAACAGGTGGCGGTATATGTTTGTATATTTCTGAACAGTACGAGTATAGGCTGAGGCCAGAATTGAACCGCATGAATAACTCTATAGAAAGTTTATTTATTGAAGTAGTTATTCCAAGTGATAAAAACATTGTAATTGGGGTTATTTACAGACCTCCAAACTATCTTCGTGATGACTTTTTGAACAATTTCAATGAATTACTAAATCACCCCATCATGCTTCATAAAAACTGCTTTTTACTAGGGGATTTTAATGCAGACCTCTTAAAATATGATTCAGATGCATTCATACAAAAATTCATGGATTCATTTCTTACTGCGGGTTTTTTACCAGCAATTACTAAACCTACCAGAATTTCTACCAACTCGGCCAGTCTTATTGATAATGTCTTTACAAATGTACGACTTGCGCTGTCATCTGGCATAATTCTTTCCGATCTATCTGACCATTTTCCAATATTCCTCCATTTCCAACTCAATAATGGTTTCTCGGCAAACTCGGCTTCTTTTCACATACAACGTGATTTTTCTGAAAACAATATAGAACATTTTATGCAAGAGCTAGAAAACACAGACTGGTCTGGAATCTACACTATAGAAAATGCAAATGATGCCTTTGAATCATTCATGAGCATAACATCTTCTAAGATGGATCACTGTTTTCCTTTAATCCGAAAAAAAAAATCTAACAACAAAAAGATTCCAAGGTCCCCATGGGTCTCCAAGGGTATTTTACGATCCATTAATAGAAAGAATAATCTTTATTTAAAATCAATTGTTAAACCATGTGATAAAAACAAGAAAAAGTACAAAGATTACAAGAACATTCTTACTGGTATACTTAGGAAAAGTAAAAAAAAGTATTTTTGTAATCAGTTTCAATTATTCAAAAATGATATACAAAATACCTGGAAAATAATTTAGAATGGTTTGCATGGTAATTAAAAAAAATCTATTGTTTCAAAAATAAATGTTGATGGCGAAATTATAGAAAATCCACTTACTTTGGCCAACACTTTCAATGATTATTTTTCCAGCATAGGCCCAAATCTTGCCAGACTCATTCCAGACTCTCCTAACCACTTTACTGATTTTCTTCATGACCCCAACCCAAATTCAATATATTTTTCTCCTACAGATGAGGCAGAAATTGCGGATATAATTCATGGCTTAAAAAATAAGCAAAGCTCGGGGCATGATGGCATCAATAACATTTTGTTAAAAAAGAATTGTAATACCATTGCTAAACCCTTGGCATATATCTATAATTTATGTATGTCTACTGGGATTGTTCCTTCATCGCTGAAACTAGCTCGAGTTATACCTGTATTTAAAAAAGGTGACAGTACTGCGTTAGGTAATTATCGACCCATATCACTGCTGACCTGTTTGTCTAAAGTACTTGAAAAATTGATATTTGTTCGTACGACGAAATTCTTTAATTTGCATGATTCATTTTATCCCTTGCAATTTGGTTTTCGTGAAAATCATAATACTACACATGCATTATTAACAATAGTTGATAAGATTGCCAGCGGAATCGACAAGTTCCAACATACTGTTGGGGTGTTCCTGGACTTCTCCAAGGCTTTTGATACCATTAATCATGACATTTTATTACACAAACTTAATTACTATGGAGTCAGGGGAATAGCCTTGGAGTGGTTCAGGAACTACCTAGACAATAGAAAACAATTTGTCTCTTTCGAAAACTTTAACTCCGAAACAAAACTTGTTACTTGTGGGGTTCCGCAAGGCTCTATTTTGGGTCCCCTACTTTTTCTTATATACATAAATGATTTTCGTAAGTCCTCCAATAATTTATCATTTATTCTGTTTGCTGACGATTCTAATATTTTTTTCTCCCATAAGGATCCACGCCATTTGCTTGCCACCATTAATCACGAACTAGTACATGTATCTGAATGGATCAAAGCTAATAAACTATCCCTTAATCTCCAAAAAACAAATTATATGCTCTTTAGTAATATCATAGATGAACTTCCAGGTAATATAATTTTTGAAAATACTAATTTACAAAGAGTTGGCAGTACTAAATTTCTTGGGGTAACCATTGATAATAATCTTTCCTGGAAAGAGCACGTTGATCACATTTGTAAAATTATTTCGAGAAATATTGGTATCATAAACAAAGTAAAATTTTTCTTTCCCACTCATATACTATTTAATTTGTATTCAACTTTGATCCTGCCTCATTTAAACTACGGTATAACAGCATGGGGGAATTGTGCTGACTGCCTCCTGAACAGAATTTTACTTTTACAGAAAAAGGCTATTCGTATTATTTGTCATGCAGATTTTCGTTCACACACTGACGAACTTTTCTATAAATATAATATTTTGAAGATTGGTGACTTGTATCGATACAATCTCGGAAAACTCATGTATAGTTTAGATAAAAATGAACTTCCAAATATTTTTTATTCCATGTTTACAAAAAATGTCGATATTCATCATTATCCTACTAGGTCCGCCGGGCTCTTTCATCCACCAAGAGCGAAAACCATCCTTTTAAATAAAACATTTATTTTTACAGGTATCAAACTTTGGAACTCCCTTATAGAATCATTACGTAACAAGCCAACACATTTAAGTTTCAGTCGAGGGTTAAAGAAAATTCTTATCCTTGGGTATAAACCCCAGAACTTAAACATTTCTGTATAAGCAGCTACCACCTCTTGTTCTTCTTCCCTTCTTATTTTCTTCCTTCTTCTCTTTCCCCCTCCCTCTCACATTTCTTTTTTTCTCTCTCTCTCTTCCTATCACCTTAATGTCTAGTTCTATTGCTTTTCTTATTTTCCTGCTTGTCTATGTTTTGTAGTTTGTTTTGTTTTGTTTCTTTTCCTTTTTTTTCTGTCTTGTCCTGTTTTGTTTTTGTTTGTGTGCCTTTTTTGTTTTTGTCTTTGTTTTGCTTTTAGTATCTGTCCTGTCTTGTCCAAGTGATTGTCTGTTCACACACTCCTGAACTCATGTATTTTTTTTTATACAGCAGGGGTATATATGATATAATATTTTTTGTTAATTGTAACATAGTAGGCTTAAAAAGCTTGACCCCACTAGTATTCTTTTTCATTGTACAAACCTTTTTAATTTACGATTTGAATTTTATTGATCAAAGATATACTTTAATCAACTATTTATTGCAGGGAACCCATACTAACAAGCTTTGCTTTCCAGTGGGTTCCCTTTTTTCATTTCTGTATATTATACTTTTGTGTTTTGCTATACATTGTAACTTTTGTTAAATTTTGGAATGAAAAAGAATAAATGCAATGCAATCAATCAATCATCATTATCATTACCACCATTATCATCATCATCATGAACACCTTTGTCATGGTAATCATTTATTTTCACAATTTTATGATCAGGTTTGTCAAGGAGTTCATTTCTAAATATTTCTTTTTACAAAGAGGGGCAAGTCCAAGAAAAGGTCACCCTAGAAGGCAAAATTTCATCTTTGATTTAAGAAGTTATCTTTGGTGGGGTACGAAAGCCCAAATGTTGAATTCTAAAATTTCATTAAGAAAAATTTGATAATATGCATATTTATGCTAATTTGGGGCACCTAATTTGCATAATTGGTAAAATGGGCGTTACGTATGGGACAATTATAAAAACTCATAGAAAATGAAAACAAAACTTCTGAGATTTAGTCATAGGTGGGACATGGACCCCCTATCATCTTATTACTTTTGGGGGAAAAAGTGGTGTCATCTAATTAATTATGCAAATTAGGTCTTGTCCAAGGATGGAATGTCCCATACGTAACATTTTGAGGATGTTTTTTTCTGTTATTTCTCATAATACAATACTTGTATTGTTGCATCTCTGGGAAGTTCTAATTTATCAAGTATGAAAATGTTATACCACAAAAAGTTTCAAAAATAGAGTTTTTTTTTAATTAAAAGTTAATTAAAAAATTGTTACGTATGGGACAACATGTTGCGTATGGGACATTTACACACAATGTCAATGGGGAGATTTGTGTACAAAGTGAATGGAGAAAAACAAAGTTCAAGAGTGCTCTAAAAAGTGATTATTTACCTTTTCTTTAGTTTTTAAAGACTGATTTGTTATGAATACTGATAAATGAAAACAATAGAAGCGAAAAAATTGTGAAAATAGAAAAATATGAAAAAAAACAAAAACAATAGAAATACATAAGAAATTCATGAAACCATGAAAACAAGAAATTTTTTTTTGTTGTAATGGCTAATTTCCCTTTCAGTCATATCAAATATGTCTCAATAGAACATTTTAAAAGAAAGAGACTCGTTTGTTATTTCCATATTTTAAATTATTTCAATTTTTTGAATTATGGGGAAAATTATGTACGTACTCTATGGGGACAAAATGTCCCATACGTAACATGTCATTAATTTGTTTAATTAGAGTCTGTAATTAGAGGGATTTGGCTTATGACATGAAACTTACCTTAGATATACTAGAGTATTGTGACTTCTATCACACAAAGTTACAAGTTGTCAAATGAAATACTTTCAGAGAATTCTCAAAGTTCTTGAAAAAAATGTTTTTAAAATGGTCTTTTTTCTGCGTCCCATATGTAACGGCACATCTTTTCTCCCTAAAAGGTCAAGGTCAAGGTCATGTATCACCATTTTTTGCATGATTATTCTTCTCCTAGATGTCTACCATCATTAGGGTATTCAATCTAATCAAAGTCATTTAACACTATTTTTCAGGTCATTAAAGCCTCTGAAATGTCCCATACGTAACGCGCGCGAATTCTTGGACTTGCCCAGAGACCACCTAATTCCTCCTTATGAGACATAAAAATTCTAGTAATTATAATCATTATTGCCATCTTTAAGGGGAATCCAACCCAAACAAAAACTTGTTTTTAGAGGAAAAAGGAAAATCAAACAATGAGAAAGTTATGAATTTTCAAAAGCTGTGAATATTGGTAATCACTATAACCATGGAGACTTCAAATTGGCCGCATACGTGATGTCATAGTGATGTAAGGCAAGGACTACTTTTCAATTACTCCAATACATAAATTGGCTAAAATTACATTTTTTTCAAAAGTTTTTCTTCAAATTATATTTTCTTTCATGAGGACATAAAACAATATACTACCTGGGCTATATTTAGATTACTGCCCCAGGGGAATGGGTACTTAAGAGAAAACCACAAATCACTGATAATAAAGTACATGGCCTATGGGAAAGTTGTCCTTGCCCCTAGTCATAATATTCTTACCCAGTTGCCAATTTGAAATCTACATAGTCTTAGGGATCTTAATTTTAAAACAGCCATAACTTTCTTATTGCTTGTCCGATTGCTTTCAAACTTTCACAATTCTGTTTTAATTATTTTTCATCCTTTCAAACACATGATTTTATGACCAAGGCTGAATTCCCCTTTAATCACTATATTGCCATCATGAACTTCTTCAGCTCTATAAGTTCAGGCCACAATTGGGTCAGAACTTCAGACAAGTTTTATTGCGCATTTTTGAGGCTACTATATTCGCTATAAGCAAATGGCACAATTTTTTTATTTCCTGTAAATGAAATCTGTCTAATATGGAGACATTGTTGTGTATTATGATGTAAGTTTACACATATATGATAAGAAGGCAGAAAGGAGTTATGCAAGGAATAAATGTAATGATGATTATTAAAAGATAAATCGCTGATGTGGTTTACGGTACACCATGTGGAGTGTTATAGAAACAGTGGATAGAAGAAGAGAAGAAATGGATAGGCGAGAAAGTGGAGATTTGAGAGTAGAGTATTCTTTCTTGAAAGTAGTCCTGAAAAGGACTGTAAACCAGGAAAGATTGATGAGTTGAGAACAGCTTGAGTAGTAGAGCTAATGAGGAGATGCTGGCTTGAGTCGGTGAGTAGAGATGATGAGTAGTAGAGAGACTCGACGTTTCGGACAGCTTGACTGTCCGTCTTCAGGAGTGAGTGTTCGTTCGGCGTGCGGCGGTACTTGTGGCGTGCGTGTGGACGTGGGGGAAAGCGCTGGGCCGGCGGTCGCGGCGGGCTGACGTCGTAGGTGGCGCTCTGTGCGTGGGTCGGCGGTTTTGGCGGGAAACGAGTTAGCGTGGTATGCGGACGCGGTGTGTAGACGGCGGGGTGAGTTCCGGCGGCGTGTGTGTGTGTCGGCGGCGTGGTAGGTACATCAGTGGTGGCGTTCTGTGCGTGTTGGTCGGCGGACTCGTCGGGTAGGCTTCGGCGGGAGTGAGTGGGTGGCCTGGTGTACGGATGAGGTGTTGGGTCGTCGGCGGAGGTTGTAGCGAAGTGTCGGTGGCGGTGGTGTGTGCGTCGGCGAAGTTGCTGGTTTGGTTGGAGATGCAATCAGACTGCTGTGTTGGGTAGGAGGGCTTGGTGGGGTGACGGTGGACGGCGGGTTGGTTGTGGATTGGTTGGAAGTTGGGTGGTGACGTAGGATTGGGTGCCAGATGCTGTTGATGTGGAGGCCAGGGTCAGGTTGTGTTGATGTATCTCAATGGCTTCTCTGACCCTTCTGGTATTCCAGTGCCGGATGTTGGTGATTAGGTGGCTCTTGTCCCAGTCTATGCGGTGATTTTCCTGTTGTGCGTGTTTGACGATGGCAGATCGGTCCCAGTCGCTGCGTCGGTGGTGGGTCTTGTGTTCCTTGAGTCTGGTGTCGAAGTCTCGGCCGGTTTCTCCAATGTAGACTTTGCCACAGTCGCAGGGGATCTTGTAGACGCCTGGTTGCTTGTTAGATGGGTGCTTGTCCTTGTGAGAGTGCAGGATGGAGTGTAGCTTGCGAGAGGATTGGTGTCTGACGAGGATGTTGGCAGAGTGAAGGATGCGTTGTAGTCGGTGTGAAGTCTTGCCGATGTAGGGAAGTACTATGGTGGCGATAGGCTTGGTTTCGGATGGGTTTCCGGTGCTGTTGGTGCTGGGTTGGTGGCTGGACGGTTGAGTGTTGATCCTTCTCCTGGGGTAATGGTTGATGGTGGTGAGTGCATTGGTCACGTGCTTGAGTTCCTGCTGTAAGTGTGTCTTGTCGCTGAGTTGGTGGGCTCGTCTGATGAGAGTGTCGGCGACTGATTGGTGGACGGATGGGTGGTGGTGTGAGCGGGAATTGAGGTAGCGGTCTGTGTGGGTGGGTTTTCGGTACACCTGGTGAGATGGGAATCCAGATGGTGTCTTGGTAATGAGAACGTCTAGAAAAGGAATTGAGTTGTCGCGTTGGGTCTCCATGGTGAACTTGATGCTGGGGTGCTGGTGGTTGAGGTGGTTGAGAAACTGGTGAAGGTCGGGTGTGCTGTGCGGCCAGATGACAAAGGTGTCGTCGACGTAGCGGAGCCAGAGTGAAGGAGGTTTGTCCGCAGTCTTGAGTGCTTGGTGCTCAAAATGTTCCATGAAGATGTTAGCGATGATTGGTGAGAGAGGTGAACCCATGGCTGCTCCTTGTAGTTGTTTGTAGTAGTTGTTGCGCCATTTGAAGGAGTTGGAGTTGAGACAGGTGAGGAGGAGGTCGTGGATCTGGATGCGAGGTCTGGGTCGGTGATCAGGCGTTGCTTGATGATGTCACATGCTTGGTCTACAGGTACGCTGGTGAAGAGGGAGACGACATCAAAGCTGACGAGTGTGTCGGAGGGCCGGATCTTGGTCTTGGAGACGACGTCAATGAATTGCTTAGAGTTGGTGACATGGTGCTGGGTTTGACCTACGAGTGGCTGGAGGATGTTGGCCAGATGGCGTGCTGTGTTGTAGCAGGGTGACCCGCGGGTGGAGATGATAGGACGAAGAGGAGTGTTAGGCTTGTGTATCTTGGGTTGTCCGAATAGGATTGGTGACTTGGCTGAAGAAGATCTGAGTTGGAAGTAGAGTGCCTTGGGTAGTGCGTCGGATCGGTGTAGGGTCAGCAGTTGTTGGTTGATTTTCCTTTCGTTGGCCGGAGTTGGGTCTCTGTTTGGAGTTTGGAGTAGGTGTCCGTCTTCAGGAGTGAGTGTTCGCTCGGCGTGCGGCGGTACTTGTGGCGTGCGTGCGGACGTGGGGGAAAGCGAACACTCACTCCTGAAGACGGACAGTCAAGCTGTCCGAAACGTCGAGTCTCTCTACTACTCATCATCTCTACTCGCCGACTCAAGCCAGCATCTCCTCATTAGCTCTACTACTCAAGCTGTTCTCAACTCATCAATCTTTCCTGGTTTACAGTCCTTTTCAGGACTACTTTCAAGAAAGAATACTCTACTCTCAAATCTCCACTTTCTCGCCTATCCATTTCTTCTCTTCTTCTATCCACTGTTTCGATAACACTCCACATGGTGTACCGTAAACCACATCAGCGATTGTACATGCCACCATGCAAACCTTCAAACAACATCTAAAAGATAAATGTTGCAATGATCAGATTTTCCATGTACAGTATAAGTGCATTAATACCTACATACATGTAACCTTGACAGATAAATCACTGTGTGTACATTACATGTGCCGATGTACGTTGCATTTACAAGGGCAGACACGATTACCATGTTTACATGCTATCCCGGCTCGCGGATTATCCTGCGCCGTGTTTACATGCTGCCCCAGCTTGCGGGGCAAAAACAAAGATCAGTGGATAAAATTTACGTCAAGAAATGCGCACTAATAGCCGGTGGCAAACTTGACTTCGTGTTCACACAGAGAAAAATTGCCGTGTATGCACCGGCTCGCAGGTCTGATTCTACGTGTACAAATTTGGCAGAGCAAAATTGCTGTGTCTGACCCGTGAGCCGGGGCAAGTTACATGCATAAAAAAAAGGCGATTCTACACCGCGAGCCAGTGCAGCGTGTAAACCGGTAAATGTTGATATGCATACCAAATGAAATGTAGATTACTGTACAGCAACAAAATATACGTGAATGAAAGAAATACAAACAAACGTTTGCCTCACTTAGGTTGATGTAGTATAAATTGAGTGCATAACATAGGAAGTTGAGAAGGTTGATGCAAGATTGATTAATCTATATTGATACTGAATTACTGATGGTGCTTAATAAAGATTTATAAATGTTAGACATGTTACTACATGAAAAAGTTACTTGCGTTACAAAGAATGCAAATCAGTAAATGGTGAATAAGTCTTGACTTATCAAAGTTGAATGATGATCATGAAGGATAACAAATAGAATGTTAGAAGTTGAATCACAAAGATTAAAGACATGGGTTTATGGTTTCAGATAAATTATGAAGTATATATAATATAATACATAAAAATACAGGACAATGAAAGCATGATATTATAATGGAAGTGTACAAGAGGTTAAGACAAAGGGTTATAATTAGACAATAAATCAAATGCTTACTATACATACACATTTGTGAACAGTTGATTTATGCATTGTTTGATCTGTTCATACTTTCATTTGTACACAGTTAACGGTATTCTGGAGCATATGGAGCATTTGGAAGTATTGGAGATTGGAAACTCAAACAACCAATTTGCTTAGATGATTCAGCTACAATTATTATCTATTGTTATCATTATCACCACAATAATTTTTTTGCTGTAAAGTCATCACCATAGTTCTACTTCCCAACTAGGGATATCAATTCAAATAAACAAGCACATGTACCTTCAAGGATCAATGAAGGAGTTGGATTCACTGAGGCAGAGTCCATTTTCTACCATTGTCATCAACAATTCATTCCAGCAAGCAAATCCACGAGTCTTTGTAATCTGAAATCAATTGACAAATCATCATAATCAGTTCATTTATTACAATACATGCCAATATTAATAATCAACACGACAGCAGACAACAAGAATGTTTAACTTAACAGAATTATTAAGCACTGGTCAGAAAATTGGGATTGTCCCAGTTAGGCCTGACTTGAAACGGATATTTCAATATTCGGATACCCGACACTGAAAACCGGACGGCGGACGGGTATCCGAAATTTTACCCTGAAATATAAAAAATAATATCCATTTGCACTTATTTGAGTTATATTTAAGATATTCAGTTATATTTGAGTTTTTAACCTATCTGATGATGGCGAGAGTCAGTGTGCGCTAGCTAAAATATTTCTGAAAACCACGAAATTACGAGAAGCTGAATATTTTGGGTTGAATCTGTTTTGCAATCGGATTTGACTAATGTGAGTTAGCGTGAGGCTACGGCTACAAATGTAGATCGTATGACTGTGTAAGCTATTAGTAAATGACTATTATTTGAGTTATACAAGTCGGGCCTAGTTACGATCCCATTTAATGGTTGCGAGAGTATGTGTGTTTATTTTTTAGTTCCGATCGAATGAAATAAGATGCAATGAATTTGACCGAGGCGAGTGTAAGTGCGAGTCTACTATTACTAAAAGTCTAAAACCAGACAGGCCTACATCATTCAGCTCACGCACGTGCTGTCCTGTCTGGACGTGTCTAGAGTGAATCGTCCGATATATATTTGGTCACATTACACTTGCTACACCTTCAAAAGGGATCATACTTGGAATATTTTCATTTTCATGTCGGGTTTCTCCCCATTCCCCAAATTATAGCCAAGCTTCTCATTTCTCAACTTCTGAAACATAATCACACTTCTAACAAAGATTCAAGACAAGATTTAATCACAGTAACAGTAACTAATCACTACCAGTAAGTTTTACTGCAAAACACGTCGATTCACAACCGACCACATACTCGGCGGGCGCACATCATAAACCTTTCTGGCACGATACCGCCTTTTAAGTATTGTTGTTTACGTGATGATGGCTATCAAAATTTATAGTGGATATGCCATTTAAACTGAAATAAAGGAAAATGTGTGTTTTGTAATTTATATTAAATATAATCATCTTCATTGGTAACCAAATTTGCTGTGAGAAAAAGTTGAATTCATTTTGCATTTGATGAATAAATTACAGGAAACAACATCACACACCCGAGTAACCCTGTCAACATTTATTTGACGCTTAAATGGTTTCAAATTATCTTCATTCTTCACTCGCATTGAAAGTCGAGGTAAGAAAATATACGATGAGTTACGCATTTGAAATCATCAAAACATAAGACGGGAAAGAAAAACGATCTTAAGCGACACCATAGTAAAATCGCCATCGTTGTCAGAACGGAACTTTACTCCATTTACGGGCGGTCATGCTCCAAAACTGATATAAGGTCATGTTTCAAAACTGATATAAAAACAATGGTTTTCGGCGGGAATATATTACCGAAGAAGATTAATTGATATTGGTGATTATATTGGCGACTAAAACTTATAAATTTTGTTGGTGAGTCTTACTAAATTTAATGAGTTTTTGTGACAGGAAAGTGGTGAATCAGTGTCCACGGATACCCGAACCCGAAAAATGAAAACCGTTATCCGTCCACGCAGGCGGAAACCGTTCAGATATCCGTTTGGTGGCAGCACTAGTCCCAGTGTACAGGGACTGTCTCATTTTTCAAAGATTTCTCCACACAAGAAATCTAGGAAAGGTCATTCACCTGTCAAGTGCTGACACCAATCAAGTGCGCTAGTCAATGTAAACATATCAGGTTTCATAACAAAATTATTGGAAGACGGCAAGTCGTGAAAAATAGACAGTGAACTGGGGGGATTGAGGTCACTTAATCTATTTTTAGCACTCTCAATCCCGTAATTGCTGTCTATATCCCGCAGGTGTAAGTGAAAAAAAAATTGTCCCCATAAACAAGGACAATCTCAATTCATCAAGACATTACCTATTATCGGATGTACTGGAAAAATGCAGAGGTCTGCAATCGAGTTTCCAGGTCAATCTCTCATCCAAATTCTATTGATCTTCCTCCTCAAAGTTTGCTAGAACAGTGTCAGTGCCCAGTGTGCATGAAGGACATGATTTAAAACTTCTTATCCTACACGTATCATTCCCAAGGATGACAGTACCACTCTGCATTCCAGAATTTATCGAGCCTGGCTTTGAAGGAGTTTACAGATGGAGCAGAGACAACTTAATTAGGTAGTGAGATCCTTGTATCTTGGTGCCATACAGCATTCCCGTATTCAAGGATTGGCCGTACAAGACCCTTTCCCCCGTCTTCTCAAAATATATAGTCCGGCCTACCCTTATCCGGAACTCTCTGTTATCCGGACGTACACTTGCCGAGATTTTTTTTTCCAGTTCAATCTCGTACGTGGGGAAATGAGACTTCAATCTAAACTCAATCCTATATGCAAACTCACTTTGATTACATATATTTTCCAATATAGTCTATCTACAACATTATTATTTTTCATGAAAATATCTCACCCAAATCACCTAAAGAACTTAAAAGACAGGATAATTTTCCAGTAAATCAGAGCGCAGCGCAAACATTTCATCACGTTCTCTTTTTATTTCCCAGGGAAAAAACAACACATGTCTCGCTAGCTAGCGCTAGGCCTCAATACGGACAGTGCCATCTATCGTGTTTGAGCCTACAGTCAGTATAACAATGGCTGACATTGCGAAGCTGCAATACCAGCCGCGATGATCTAATTATAAAACTTAGTTTCGAGTCATTCTCTTTCTTTCGAGGTATGCTCGATGTAGGCCTATACCTCAATCATTTTAGCAGGTAAATTATCCAAGAGTCTTGGCCATTAATCGATTTCATTTCCGTAAAAATACTGCCTATAATTTGCACTGACACTGCAGTGAATACTGTCTGTACGCCCACTACAATAGATTACGTGTAGCTACAGCCGTTGGGGAGGCAGCTGCATGTATTTGATATTGGGTCTCCCAGATCCGGATAAATCCCTTATCCGGATTGGTGCTGGTCCCAACGTGTCCGGATAAGATGAATGTTTGGTTAAAAATGAAATCAATATTGTATCTATGACTTCTTTGTACTTCCCCCTTCGTGAATTCATTTATCGGGATACCAGGTTCCGAACGTCGCAACACTGGCGGATTCCGAAACAAAAAATGTTGACATGACTCAGGCCTGTAATGATTTGTCTTGGTTAATAAGGATATCCTTGCAGCACATCTACTGCTTATTGCAGTGTTAGGCCTAGGCTTGGGTAGGGGTCTACTAGTACTACATGTACCTCAGGTGATGGTTCGTGTAGGCTCCACTACACTTTACTACCCCTACACATAGTGGAGTGTAGCGGAAATGAAGTGTACTGTAGTGGAGCCTACACAAACCATCACCTAAGGCTGAGGTATATAAGGCAATGCGTCTCTAACTTGCACCATTTGTGTTCCATTGCCCAAATTGAATGTTACTGTAGCACACGTATTGGTATAAAAATTGTCATCACTCTGAAAATATTCACTGTACATGTATCCATTCAAAAGTATACTTTTTCTGAAAGGAAATTCATGAGGATTAAAAAAATGGCATTAAAATGAGGTAGGGTGAACTGCTCACATTTTATGAGTGAAAACGTTTAAGTTTTTAAGACCCCCAATATACTTTATTTCAGACATCCATTTTTTTTTTCTTTTTGCCCACACCATTATTTACTTACCAGATTTGTATTGCTCATGAAATTCCCTTTCAAATGTTATATAACTTCAGGGGATTCAATAATTTTTTATTGAGGTTAATTTGATATGCAAATTCATGTTAATTTCAAATATCCAAAACCGACATCTTTCATCAGTGTTTTCCTTTGAAAGGACAAGTCCACCCCAACAAAAACTTGAATTGAATAAAAAGATAAAAATTCAACAAGCATAACACTGAAAATTTCATCAAACTCAGATGTAAAATAAGAAAGTTATGGCATTTTAAAGTTTCGCTTCATTTCACAAAACAGTTATATGCACATCTCAGTCAGGATGCAAATGAGGAACTCACCATTTCTTTTGTATTTAATTATATGAAATATTTTTATTTTCTCGTCATTGTTATGTGAAATGTTCCTCCCTGAACACGTGGAATTCCATTATTTTAACATTTTGTGCTTCAGGCAAGGAGGTCCTAATCGTCAAATTCGTAAAAATTGAAATATTGTATAATTCAAACAATAAAAAACAAAAGAAATAGTGAGTGACATCATCGACTCTCTCATTTGGATGTAACTGGCTCGTTCATATAACTATTTTGTTAAAAATAAGCGAAACTTTGAAATGTCATAACTTTCTTATTTCACATCCGATTTTGATGAAATTTTCAGCATTGTGCTTGTCTGATTTTTCTCTATTGATTCAAATCAACATTTTTCTGAGCTGGACTTTACCTTTAAATATCTAATAAATCATATATAATTATTAATTGTATGTGTATAGTGGTGTATTATTATACATGCCAAAGGTCTGGCCCCTTGAAAACTTAAGATAGACGCTACAAATGTTAACTAGTAATTTAACAATCACATAAAGTCAAATGTATAGTGAGTGATTGTATTACCGACCGGCATTGTATTACCGAACGCGCGCATCGTACGCGTCAGAAAATAATTTCATACGATCAAAAATTTGCACCATCCTTCCAAAGGGAACTTGAATAAAAAGATGATGAAAAATGGCCAAAAACACATTTTCAAAGTTTTAATATTCTAAAAATAATAAAATATGGTCAAAATAGCTCATCAGTGATTTTGTTGTTTTCTCAACTTTTCCCACACGTTCGGTAATACGATACCTTTTCCAAGTGACCAAAATATTTCACATCCGAAGAGGGGTCCGATTGGAAGCTAATATTGTAAAATGCTAAAAATATGGCCTGCAAAATAAATTGCCAGTGCCTGAATTCAGGCCTTTGGATTTGCCTAAAAACTGGCATCCCTGTCCCTAATACAGATTAAATTCGGCTTTCAAATGACACCAATTTCATAACTCTGGCGTATCGAAGAGTTAGGCTTAGGGGTGACATGATTGAAACATATATATAAACACTTTAATAATCAGTAGAGGCGCACAGCCAATATTGGAGACTGTCTCTAATGTGGGAGATTATCTCCAATATCAGAGACTTTTGTAAAGAATTTGGGTATCCAATTTCAGAGACAGTCTCCAGTTTTGGAGACCACTTTCCTTTGTTTACATTTGCTGCAAATAAAAATGTGATAAGCAGATTCCTCATGAAAAATTACCCCTTTTAACCGTCTACTTTAAAAATTCACCGTCTACTTTTGTTTTGATAAGGATTTTTGTTGTCAATCACACACAAAACAAATGGGCTTCTGACCTCAGTGAGACAAAATTTTGGGTGGAAAAAAATCATGCTTTTGTTGGTGTTGTTTTTGTCCTTTTGCAAAGCAAGTCTCCAATGTGGGAGATTGTCTCCCCTATTGGAGTCTCCCATATTGGCCGTGCGCCTGTACTGATAATTATGATCTATGTACAAAACTTAATTTAGAAGAAAAATATAGTGAACATACCAGAGGTCACAGTAAAAAATTGTTCATACCAAGGACAAAGACCCAGAAATATAGGAATTCTTTTTATGTTAGAATACGTAAGACATCATGGACATGGAATAGCCTAAATAATGTCTTAATGAAGTTGTCACTGCCCCAAGACCAAGTGTGCAGTTTTGAAGCTGCCCTGGATAGTAACCCAGGGAGCGCCCGGCGGGAGCCCAGGGGCTTACCGTGTATTTTACCATACTCACGGGACTAGGGTGATTTATGGTCTAAATATTTCTCCAAATGAATTGTGAAAACAGAAATTATGCACTTACCACGATTATATGGATGAAGGTCTAACGAGTGGCAGTTTCCTGACATCTGGGCACAGACTGGAACCTCAAAAAACGAAAAGTTCTCTCCTTCTACCTAGCCAGGCGGCTTCTAGAGAGTAAAAATCATTTACTAACGTAAGGTTACTCTCATACGAAGCCAGGCCTTCTATCTCATAGACCCACACAAAGGAAGCCAAAACCTGAAACTTTCACCCCCGAGATTTCTACTTTCCTTCTAAAAGATCTAGCTCTAAATCATGTACATGGGATAAAACTTCATTTCCGACATTTCTACGCTCTTGTTGTTATTTTTAAAACAAGAATTCATCACAAAAATGAAAAAATATTGTGAAAGGACGGAAGAGACTTGCCCGATGTTTACGCCGCCATCTTGTTTCTTATTGTACTTCCCCAACGTTACGCGACGCTTATTAAAAATAACAACAAGAGCGTAGAAATGTCGGAAATGAAGTTTTATCCCATGTACATGATTTAGAGCTAGATCTTTTAGAAGGAAAGTAGAAATCTCGGGGGTGAAAGTTTCAGGTTTTGGCTTCCTTTGTGTGGGTCTATGAGATAGAAGGCCTGGCTTCGTATGAGAGTAACCTTACGTTAGTAAGTGATTTTTACTCTCTAGCAGCCGCCTGGCTACTTCTACCCCCGTCTCGATCGGCCATTTTTGTTATGAATTGTAACAAAATGGCCGATCGAGACTGGGGTAGAAGGAGAGAAATTTTCGTCTTTTTGAGGTTCCAGTTTGTGCCCAGATGTCAGGAAACTGCCACTCGTTAGACCTTCATCCATATTATCGTGGTAAGTGCATAATTTCTGTTTTCACAATTCATTTGGAGAAATATTTAGACCATAAATCACCCTAGTCCCGTGAGTATGGTAAAATACACGGTAAGCCCCTGCCCCTGGGACTGGGTTACCCTGGATAGATGCTGGAAAAATGAGCCAATAAAATATGACTACGAAAGCTGTTCCCGGAAGTGAGCCAGCCATCTTGAGGAGGAAAAACCTAGTAGAACTGAATACAGAGGTATTAATAGGGTCATTCCATGGGGTTGGGGCAAAAATTGTGACATCAGGGTCAAAAAATAGAAATGTAATAAATGAAAAGTTTTTTTCCTTATATGTTTCATGGGACAATTCTTCAACTAAATCCACTTACAGGCATTTCATACCACCCTGCATATTTGAGTAAATTGCGAAACAAGATTTGACAAAATACCACCGTTACACGGACATCATTTATCATCCTTACTTAGACTATACTCTCCCACTGTCAAAATAAAAGGGTTGATCTCAATTCCTCTTAATAAATATTTTGCTAACAACATTTTTAGTCACTTTATTCCACATTTTCCAACATGGCATATATATTTTGAAAGATTTAGCATCAATAAATGGAACTTGATGCTCTGTGTGTATACCAGTGCCATGTTCTGTGTCGTTCTTTTTTCTCACCAGTCAAGAAAATTCAATTTATGATGGCATGTAGAACTAAATAGTTGACAGAAGTCATGCCTTAACAGAATGGAATATTCTTTTTGGAAAAACTCAACTACTCTCTCTGGCCTAACCTTCTATTTTTGGTGTTACCACCATTACATGGACATCATGTCTCTGTAACAGAGGTATAATTTGAAGCATTGTAAGTTAAGGTCCATTAATGGTCATCACATACCAAATTACACTTTCTGCCTTAAATTATTTGCACAAGATCAATTGATTATATTAGAAAAAAAAAACATTTAGCATGTCAAATTCTTTGTAAATAAAAGAAATTTAAATTAGAGTTTAAACAAAGAAAAATGTACAAAATTATTGACAAATTATGTGTCGTTCTTTTTTCTCACCAGTCAAGAAAATTCAATTTATGATGGCATGTAGAACTAAATAGTTGAGAGAAGTCATGCCTCAACAGAATGGAATATTCTCTTTGGAAAAACTCAACTACTCTCTCTGGCCTAACCTTCTATTTTTGTTTGGTGTTACCACCGTTACATGGACATCATGTCTCTGTAACAGAGGTATAATTTGAAGCATTGTAAGTTAAGATCCATTAATGGTCATTACATACCAAATTACCCTTTCTGCCTTAGAATATTTGCACAAGTTCAATTGATTATACTAGAAGATAAACATTTTGCATGTCAAATTCTTTGCAAGTAAAAGCACTTTAAATTCGAGTTTAAACAAGGAAAAATGTACAAAATCATTGACATTATATTTAAAATCATACTAATCCTCAAGGTTCCACTTCCGTCTGTCTCTGGAAACATTTATGTTTCTGTCTAAAGGGGAAAAAACGAAACAGTGCTATCTTACGATCTCCAAATCTTTTATTACTTTGAAATATCTCCTTCAAGATATTACTTTCAAATGTACACTGTAGATACCTCTGTTACATGGACATCATGTCGTTGTAATGGTCCTATTGAATAGCATTACTTGAATATTTGACATATTTTTCTAGTATCAACACACTAAATGCAAGTTAACTCATCTTACTCAAGTGTACAAATACAACATCTACAAGCAAGCTTCTGTAATTCATATCAATGAACAGGTAAAATGTTTTTTTTATTCATACACAATTATACAATTTTTTGATACCTTTGATACAATATTCTGGTGAAAAATATGTAGGAAAAAGGTACTAGTTTAGTTCTTCTAAGCTATGGTTTTTCAAGACAAAACAAGACAAAGTTGGCATGGAAGACATGGACAACGCATTTATACCTTACACATATAAACTTGTTCAATTTGTTAACTCTAATTTGTTTTACCTCAGTTACATGGACATCATGTCCTCAAAATGGTAGTGTAGAAGTGACATTAATTAAAATATAATCATGTCATCACTGGAACTTTATTAGTCTAGATAAAACATTAAGTTCCAACATGCGAAAAGGACAATTGTAAAGTACTTAGTGGACAAATTTAATTTAAAAAACTCACCACCTTTATATCTTCTGTTTTTTTAACAGAGTTGTAAGCGAGAAAGTAAAATGTACTAAGCTATTCTAATGTTCAAAAATAAAACTGCAAGAACTCTTTGGTAAACTTCTTACTGGCAAATGCAAAAAAAATGTATTACACTGTACACTAAACCTGACTATTAAAATTAACATGCAATATTTCTCTCTGCATTCAGGTTACAAGTTTATGAACTTCAAGAAGACTGGTGACCCAATAAGAAATTTCAGTTTGGAAGAGGATTCTGTCAATGTCACAAAGTGGATGGAGGTAGAATTGTGCCTCGCCATCAGGCCAGGAGTACAGGTCACCAGATTGACACTTCATGTACTGAAGATATACATTTTCACCTTGAACAGAGGCTACCTGTAGTTGAGAAAAATAGTATTTGGAAGTTTTACTACATTTTTTAAGCAATAAGCAAATATTTTTTTATATTATATCAAATCATTTACTTATTTATGTCTTGACATTTTCTCATTAAAGGGGGTGGATTACTAGGGACAATGAATCTGATCTGTTCTTGCAAAATACACAGGAACCTTCACTTTGTATTTTTTCATAGCAAATAGAATTCATCATTTTATAGTTCATAAATTAAATATAAAGTTACGTTTTATAGAAGGTTTTTGTATTTGTGTTGTTGTGTTCTACTTTGTTTTCACAATACAATTACTTGCCCATTACCTTTTCATAAATTATCTGTACTTCAATTTCATTTCTCAATGGATTAATTTAATCTAATTTTATTCTGCATTCTAATCAAGGGTGGTTATCTAGACAATTCCATTTAGTTTTTTATGACCATCCTATTTAATTTTCATCGCTGAAGTTTAATTGTTCAAGCAATTACATAATATATGTTTTATTGGAATTAAATGAATTAATGGAATTCAAATCTGCAATTTACCTTCTGATACAGCAAATAAACTCTTGTGAAACAAACTTGATTGTGTCACATTTTCTTTTGTTCACTTGTACATGTTTTAAAAATCTCATTATATTGCAATAAAAAAAAATCACATTAAAAACAATCACACAGGCTTTTGCTTTCTGATAAAACGAACCCCCCCCCCCTCTCCTTACAATTGAATATATAGAAATCAAAATACAAAATATTGAAAAAATATTGAGAGAAAAAAAGAATGTGCTGAAAAGTATAACATTCAACAAGATGAAAAGTTTTGGGAAGGTTAGGCCTACAGCCAAGAATTACTAGTAATTGGATGATGGCCATGCTTCATCATACACAAAGTACATGTACTATGTGTAGGGGGTAGTAACAGAAAAATTATTTTGCCCCCCCCCCTTCTTTCGGATTGGGATCAGCTGACAAGCAAAAAAAAAAAAAAAAAAAAAAAAAAAAAAAAAAAGGGGGGGGGGGGCTGCCACTGGTTCTAAACTCTCATTTTTTGGAGGAAATTCAAATTTGATCATCAGGTCTTTGATACCCATATTACGTAGAATCAGTAGGAGCCAATTTAAACAAGGCGAGATTTTGTACCAAATCTGAGATGTCAGCATGATCATCGGTGATAGAGCAGTTTTGAGTATCCATTGGCCTATTGAAATAACATATTTCGGTGTTTAAAAAAATAAACTAAATTGCGATTGAATCATGTCAGCTCACATTCAAAACATGTTTGCACGGAATCACAGTAATAAAAACATTATTTCTTTGGGGCCGTTTAGCAAATCTGGAACAAACACGGCGATGTCTCAATCACATATTTCACTTACACGAAAAGATACATGTGGGACTGTAGTAAAAGATTATGGAAAATTAGCGAGATTTTTCAAACTTAAAAACACTTTCTGCATGATAATATAGTTTCACATTTTTAAGATAAGGTTTAACTGATTTAAAAATACGAGTATCAGGATAAATCTCCGTACTTACGTCGCTTTGAAAGGGAAAACATTGTGGAGATCCAATCCACCGTTACACGGACATTGCGGGAAGATTCCCAATTGCAATGCTGCAAAACACCCGATATCATAGCCGTTCGTGTGCACGTGGATTTCGGCTAACATCCCGTCCGTCTGATACAACGACGGTCTCTTCTCCGGTCTCTCCTTTTTACATACGCGATGAAATGTGATCCACCGTTACAAATTTGGCCCGGACATCGCCCAAAACATTGGCGACCCTCGATTAATTTACATGACATTATCATTAACATTGGTTTTCAAAGCTAATCTTTTGATGAAAAGTTGCTTACTGCCTAGACCAAAAGCTTCAGTCTCTGTATTTTGGTTGTTCCGCTGAACTACGTTGGCTCCACTCACCATACATAGACTGAAGGGGATGGGGCCCCGTACCTACAGCCAACGTATAGTGAACTAGCGTTTTATAGATCGCGATTTAAAACTGTTTTTTAAGCAAAATTGAAAGTTTCATGGTTTCCATTATCAGGGAAATATAAATAACTTAAGTAATTGCATACCTTGGGCCGGAGTTATTGAAAAAAATCCTCTGGATGATTGAGAAATCTGTCATCTAAGACATTTTCACCTGACCTGACGGTTTTTCTTGCAAGTTGCCATCTTGAATGACGTCATTATCGTTATTAACTTAATGTCTCGAATCGATATATCGCGATTATAACTAGTACTAGTACTAGTATAACTAGTATCGTTTATCTTCGGTTTCGTTCGCATATGGAGCAGATCGTATAATATCGAAAGCAATATCGATATCACATTCGTGATTGTTGACGTTCGTTTGTAAATATTTTATAGTTTGGCTGCCATTTTGACCATTTTTATCGTGTTCAACCCAATTAAACATCGGTAAAGTATATTTTTCATGCCTTTTTCATCTATATCGTTTTAAGTATTTTCATAATGGAATATCAAATATTAAAAGTTTGTTTGTTATACATCCTTAGATTGTAAATTCGATGTGTAAAATTACATCAAACTTTGGACTGTGAATTGACAAAAGGGAGGGAATGAGAACACATGCGAGCCCACACGTACACCCTACCGTCGGTAAATGGGGATTACAGTAAAATGTCAGAAATTGTTGAATAAATCCCCAGAAACGACGGTTATTCCTGTCTACTTACTGCCTGCCCTTTATTTCTGACACATAACTTTGGAAAGAATGATTTCTGACTTTTAGTTATTTACCACTTTACCGCCGTTACAGAAAAAAATAAACGCGGACATCGCATGTAACGGTGGTATGCGGTGTTGTAGGAATGATTTATGATATGAAGCCTCTTTTCATTTGCTATCCCATTACTGTTTTGTTATTAAACAAATGTTGCTATATCAATCATGGCCATTTGAATTTGACTAAGTTTATCTTTTAATTAGATATCTTCAACTGAAAATGACCATTTTGGATGTCACACTTGGTACCCCAAAAAAGAGTCTGGACATCATCATTTAAAGTCTCACCATCAAAAATACTTGAGCCTTGAGGTTCAACATTTTTATTTCTGCATCAAGTAATTGCTTACATAACTGCCTTCCAACCAAACCACATTGCTGATTGCAACATCCAAACGCCAAACACATTTTCAGGATAAAGCCAACAATTCATAGGGAACACAAAAAAGTGCTGTTGCCCCAACCCCGTGGAATGACCCAATAACAATACATGCCTACCATTGAACATTCATTCACTGATTCAGAAACTTGGCCTAGCCCTAGGTTCATGTAGGTTAGAGTTAGACCAAGTCCAAGGGCAGGCAAAAGCTTCAGTCTCTGTAGTATTTTGGTTGTTCCGCTGAACTGCGTTGGCTCATGGGGATTATGTCAGAAATTGTTGAATAAATCCCCAGAAACGAAGGTTATTCCTGTCTATCCCTATGTATACTATACTTAGTATAACATTATATCTCGAGATATATTGTTATGAAATTGGTATCATTTGAAAGCCTAATATTTTGCTTACATGCTATTCCAATACATCAAACACGGAATCGTGACAAGACATTATTCTCTTGTGTCAATTAGAAAATGCACAAGCGGGTCATGGAGATTGCCTCCAGAGTTGAGTGAGTGGTGTGTGGCCGTCTGAGTGACTGCGAGATTGAGCGAGCGAAGACACGTTTTCCGAAATAAACTTAGACATTCAAATCGTCAATACAACAACACTTTTAAGTATAAATAATTATGATGAAAATTCATTCACATCGTGCATTTACAATTCTTATATTACGAGAATAAAAGCAAGAATTGGATTCAAGAAATTACCTCATTTGAAAGCAAACTTGCCGCAAAAAAAGAGAGCGAAATGTAGTGCGCCACCTTGTGGTCTATTAGTAAAGTGTCTAATGGTTTGGGTTTTTACAACATCAACAACATCATATAGCCTTACAAAACACTTTCTTTAGTGTATCAATCAACACAAAATATCTATATATGAGATCATTTTCAAATTTTGTAATGAAAGAGGAGGAGACTTTAAGGAAGCTGGGCGCTCCCCCCCCCCCTAAAAAGGAAGAATATATTACATGAATGTATACCAAATTGAGAGGAAAAAAATACATAAAAACATAATGTGGGACAAGAGAAGATTTTCAAAGGAGATTTAATATGCAAAAGGCAAAGGTACTGGGAAAGGAAAAAAATGTACAAAAGGGTACAGAGAGGAGATGAGACAGAATTAAAAAACACACACACAAAGGAACAACCGTAAAACACAGAAAACTGAGGAAAGAAAATAGTTCCGTGAAGGGGGCATTCTAATGTTGATAGAAAGGAAAGGAGTGAGAAAGAGAAAGAGAAACAAATAATTAGAGACAATAAAGTGGGCGAAGGAATAGAGAAATAGAGAACTAAATAGGGCCAGCCAGGAAAAAAAAAAGAGGGAATAGACTACGGTGTTATAATTTATAAGAAAATGAAAGATCATGACATTGTATATTACATATAAAATATTTTCAACGTAATTCAAAATAATCCTCAGTAAAAGAAATTTCAACTTGCGTTAACAAACAGAGACACAGATGGAGAAAGCCCGGAGAAAGTTACATCAATATGCATGATGGGATGAAGCGAATTCCATAAATTAGAACCAGTATTCAGAGCAAAAGCGGTTCTTACACGTGGTATGATATGAAGTGCAGTTGCCTACCTTGTATTGTATCTGTGAACTTGATTGTTTTTTTTTCTAAGCATTTGCACTAAAATTAATGCTTTCGGGAATGTACCACTTTCCATAATGAGTAAGCCTAACTGTATTAAGAGATAGATATATATTTTAACTTTAATAATTCATTTATAGAACAAAATGTGAGCAAATGTGATGTGATATTACATTGAAAACAATTCTTATCACCCTTTTTGAGTGACAATGCTTTTTAAATGAGTTTTTAGTGACTTACCCAAGGCCAACACTCCATAATGAAGGTAAGGCAAAATCAGAGTAGAAAATAAAATAAGCAAATTTCTTGTGGGATAAAACGACTTAACTTATAAAAATTACACCAGCATTTTTGGACAAAACTTTGCAAACATTATTACATTGGTAATCCAATTTAAATCCTCATCAATGTTTAAACCAAGAAACTTTGGAAATTACTCTTTCATTATTAGAATTATCAAAACAAAAAATGTCCCGGTAAAGCATATAATTTGTCCTTTGAAGGTGCGAAGACAATATTATTTGTTTGCATGTATCAACAAAACAAAAAGAGCGAGAAAGGAAGAAAAACGTATAGTGGGAAAGAACAAATTATTGTTCATGTTATATTATTATGTACATTTTTTCATAACTTTATGAAACATAATTTGCTTAGGGCCTATATGTCTTCATTGTTCGTGGTGCTCGCATTATCTGTTTAACGAGATGTATAATCCTGTTGTACTAAAACTCCCCGTTTTCAAGTTAATATTATACACCAAATATATTTCCTGGCACTTCGAGTTATTGTGGTTTTATGTAGTGACATATGCTTCTTTTTCTTGACTACTTAAAGTGATTGCCACATTATAAGGTCTTAATATAAAACATTTCCTAACATGTCTGAATTTCTTAAGTTTTCAGCTGGCGCTTCGCTCGCACTATTTGATTAGTGAGATGAGTATGTTAATCGTGATTAAAATGACTACAAGTGCTTCATGTGTTTAGATGTAATGCTTACAAAATCAGCAAGCAGTTGGCACTTGCATTAGATGACTGGTGAGATATGTATACTCTTAATAGATTCCTAAAATATATAGTCTTAAAATTTCCCTGTTTGGGGTCAATATATACAAAATTTTCAGCTCGCGCTTCGCGCTCGCATTGTTTAGCGAGACAGGTATGTATCATGATTACAAATAATTGCTTATAATGTCCCTTTTTAGGTCTGAATATAAAAAATTTCAGCTCGCGCTTCCGCTCACATTTTAGCGAGACAGGTACGTATCACGATTACAAAAATTTGCTTATAATGTCCCTTTATAGGTCTGACAAGAAGAAAGAGACAAATTAAAAATATGAACAAGAGGTTTCACAATTATTCCAGGAATGACAGCTAATTAACTAATTTTTTATACCATCAAAACGGGGGCTTGTATTATTTATAAACGAACTCACAAGTTTATTCATATTGTTGGCGTTTAGAAAAGACTATCCTATTCGGTTCATGCATAAAATCAAGAAAGTCTATCCCGTACATCTTGGTATAGTGTTCTGACAATTAAATGTTTCGAGTGCGAAGCGCGAACATAATCATAAAGAAAATACTTATATATAAATATGATAACTAAACATCACTGAGAGCGTAGGAAATGGGTCCCATGCACTCGATGTAGATTTTTTTGAAGTTATTTCTTGAATTTACTCAATACGTACGTCAATACAATATCACAATTTTTCTTTTCGAGTACACTGTAAAAAATTATTTGAAATTACTCAAAATTGAGGCAAAATAAATTTTTAATTTTGTTCAAGTATTTATAAGTTTGGCAGTTTTAAATAAAATTTATTTATTTTCTTTACATCCATTTTTACTTAAAGGACAAGTCCACCCCCAACAAAAGTTGATTCGAATAAAAAGAAAAAATCCAAAAAGCATAACACTGAAAATTTCATCAAAATCGGATGTAAAATAAGAAAGTTATGACATTTTAAAGTTTTGCTTAATTTCACAAAACAGTAATATTCACATCCTTGTCGGTATGCAAATGAGGAGACTGATGACATCACTCACTCACTATTTCTTTTTGTTTTTTATTATATGAAATGTGAAATATTCAAATTTTCCACCTGCTGTCCTGTGACAAACGATTAATTCCTCCCTAAACTTGTGGAATTAGCATTGTTTAATACTATATGGTTCAATCAAGTTGGTCCTTATTGTCAAATCTGTAAAAAATAAAATATTGTATAATTCAAACAATAAAAAAACAAAAGAAATAGAGAGTGAGGGACATCATCGACTGTGTCATTTGCATGTCACTGAGTTGTGCATATCACTGTTTTGTGAAAAATAAGCGAATCTTTAAAATGTCATAGCTTTCTTATTTTACATCCGATTTTGATAAAATTTTCAGCATAATGCTTGTTTGATTTTTTTCTATTTATTCAAATCAACATTTTTTCTGGGAAGGACTTGACCTTAAAGTATAAGTAACAACAACTTGATTCAATTAAGTAAAACAATCACTGAGATATGATTTAAAAACAAGTGGAATGCCTCTGGCCGTCTCACCTGCATCACGCGATTCAATATAGCAGCAGTGCTGATTTTGAAAACTTCTATAACTCGCACAAGATGTTCAGTGATACTTGGTTACTCGTATTTCCACGTTTTATGAATTAGACCAATACACTTATAGAGATATGATGGCAATTCAACAAATACCCCCAACGTGGCCAAAGTTCTTTGACCTTACATGACCTTTGACCTTGATCATGTGACCTGAAACTCGCACAGGATGTTCAGTGATACTTGATTACTCTTATGTCCAAGTTTTATGAACTAGACCAACACACTTTCAAATTTATGGCTGTAATTCAACAAATACCCCAATTTGGCCAAAGTTCATTGACCCTAAATGACCTTTGACCTTGATCATGTGACCTGAAACTTGCACAGGTTGTTCAGTAATACTTGATTACTATTATGTCCAAGTTTCATGAATCAGATCCATAAACTTTCAAAGTTATGATGGTAATTCAACAGATACCCCCAATTCGGCCAAAGTTCATTGACCCTAAATGACCTTTGACCTTGGTCATGTGTCGTGAAACTCATGCAGGATGTTCGGTGATACTTGATTAACCTTATGTATAAGTTTCATGAACTAGGTCCATATATTTTCTAATTTATGATGACATTTCAAAAACTTAACCTTAGGTTAAGATTTTGATGTTGATTCCCCCAACATGGTCTAAGTTCATTGACCCTAAATGACCTTTGACCTTGGTCATGTGACATGAAACTCAGGCACGATGTTCAGTAATACTTGATTAACCTTATGGCCAAGTTTCATGAACTAGGTCCATATACTTTCTAAGTTATGCTGTCATTTCAAAAACTTAACCTCAGGTTAAGATTTGGTGTTGACGCCGCCGCCGCCGTCGCCGTCGGAAAAGCGGCGCCTATAGTCTCACTCTGCTATGCAGGTGAGACAAAAAATTGGGGGAGTGGACTTTCGTGATTCGAAAGACCGCTCCCCCATCGTCCCACTTTCAGTGGCATCATTTTCATCTGAGATATAAAAGTTTTATCCAAATATTAGACCGGTTCATTCTCACATATAAAACAGTGAGAATAATATTAATATTTTCCGATACTTAAATAGAAATTTGAAATTTTCTGATGGAGCGACTATTTAATGTTGCTCTCTCTTTGATTCAACAGAAGAATAAAATATTTTGCACACCCTAATCCAAAACAATGTCAAACACAAATAGATATGACAGTTATTTAAAAATGTTGACATTTACTTGCTCTTAATGAATATTCAAGTATTATTTAAATAAGGCGTTAATTGAACAATGTAAGTACATTCAACATGATGATTTTATAAGTAATAATTGGAGTTAGATTTACTTAATCGAAGCAGGCTAGCAATAAGGCCTAAGGCAATAAGGTCTAATGCGCCTGGCTATACATGGAAAGTCCGGGGTTCGATCCCCGGCCGCTGCACCTATGCCCGTGAGCAAGTCGATTAAATCAAAATGCTCTTTTATCCTGCTTTCAAATAAATGGAAATGCTATATGCATTATTGGTAACTAAGTGTGCACTTGTTTAATATATATATATATAGTGTGATGATAAGTTTACTTCTACCAATCGCTGTTGAGTTGTGAATATTAAACATAATGAAATGAGGCGAGGCCAACTCAACAGATGACGCAGGACACCATTATTTGCTTTAGCTTTCGCCTTTTAATTGAGACTTCGTCAGAAGCGTCTGAAAATATAAGGAGATACAACATCCAAGTTTGTTTTGAACATCAATGAATTATCACCAAGTTGAATATATTCCATAATGACAAATTAATGAATGAACAGATAAATAAATTAATGAATAATAAATAATTAATTCAATTAAAATAATAATGATATATTCGTGAATTTTCGTAAATGTATATTGAAGCCAAATAAATCAAGTAAATTAAAAGACAAGTTAAATCTACTGAACAAATGAATAAAATACAATTACAAATACGGTAATACTAATTCTGAGATTTTTTTCCAGCGTAACATAATACAAACAAAATATAGGGCCTACATTATAGTGGTTTCATTCATTTGATTTGATAAAAAGGTATCTGTAAGAATATATACATATGTAAATATCGTTAATTATAATGATATGATTATAACTCTCAAATATACTAAATAGTCATCAATATACATGTACATATCATGTACTTTATAGCAAGTTTTGAAAACTAAGTGATGTCGTTTTTTTTCCGTAGATTACTAGTCAAGATTTATAAATTGAATCGAAAGCGTGCATGTTTCATATGAATAGATCGAGATGCTATATTTTACCCCTTTCCTTTTATTTCTTTTTCTCTTTTTGTTCTTGGTCATAAACTGACTTTGAAAACTGTTGGTTTCAGTAATCAAAATTGAAAAATGACATTTTGATTACATTCCGTCATCATAAATAGCTAAGTTACTTTTCTAACTAATCAAATAATTATAGTGCGAAGTTTGAACTGCCCTTTTTGGACATACAGACGATAAGAACTTGGCATTTTAGGCACTTTTTGAAAAGAAGGCATACATTACTGAACAGTTATGAGCCGATGGCGACGCACGAGCTAAAATTTTTGATATAGTGACATGCAAAATTCATTCAAGGACTATTTCTATGAATTCCCCAAGCCGGTTACATATCTCACTAATTAAATGTGAGCGCGAGGTGTGAAGATCCGAAATTTTAATATTCAGACCTGAAAAAGAACGTTTTAACTTTAAGAATTTATGAAAATTATTAGGCGGATAAGCATCAGAATACACGACTTCGATAATATCTTTGGGGACATGGCTTATTATGTCCCCCACCCTTATTATTTTTTGTCTGACACCCATGCCTGAAACTCCCCTATTGATTTCTTTATACCCCCCCCCCAAAAAAAAAAAAATGCATGATTACGATGTCAGCTCGCTATTTTTCTTTTTTCTTCCGACTTATAGTTATAGCGTACGAGCTACCGTACTAGCAATTCGGAAGAAAGCGGTAAAATGAGTTCTGAAAATATTTCATTTTATGCACGTTTGAAGCAAACACAAGAGCTGCAGCATAAAAGGTGAGAATAAAAAGAAATTTAAACGCTGTATTAAGTTTTATTCATCATGCCCTTGAAATGAAATCACTAAAGTTATATAGGGTCTACAAATACAATTTACAACAGTAGCTGCGCCGGTACTAAAAAAAGGCGTGACCGTACGGTACCGCCCGCCCGGAGGAGCGGCGGCAGGCGAGTTCGAACTTGCGCTCTCTATTCCGAGCAGCGTTCTCGCCAGGATTTTTCTTACGCGTGTCGGAAACCCGCCGATTCGGCGATGGCCAAATTTGCACGTGATGTTTTGATTTTCACATGCGCTGCGCTTTGATCCGATCCAAAGTCAAGTTTCATTGCCAATCCGCGAAGTTCAATAGATGATGTACGGTAATGCTGTTTTAATCGGCGGCGGACACCAACCTAAAAAACTGATATCGGCGAAAATATTGGAATGTTAAGTTGTTATTTATCTCAAAATTTAGGGGCATATTTTGTCTGGATATGTTTAAAACTGTTTTGAGGTGTTAATGCATTAAAATATATTTCATATACCTTTCGTTATGGACTCCCGTTCTCCGAGAAGAAATATAAATCACGCATTATTTGTAAATTTCTTACAACGGCGGAAAATAAAATAAAACAAAATAGAAGTCACAAACATCTCAGATTAATGAGCGATCGATTTGGGAATGTTTTAAAATTGTTTTTGAGGTCCTAACGTGTTGAAATATATTTATATACCTTTCGCTATGAACTCTCTAAGAAATGATGCACTATTCTGACAACGGCAGGAAGGATTATAAAACAATAGAAGTCACAAACATCTCAGATTAATGAACGATCTATCAGGACATTTTTAACATTGTTTTGAGGTGTTCTACCTGATGGCCTCCTGTCAACGACAAGGCTGTTTGCCGATGATTGTGTCATTTACACTTCTGGCACAAATTCTAATGACTTTCAAATCCTCCAAGACGATCTGTCAAAACTAGAAGAGTGGCAGAATAAATGGGCCATGTCCTTCAATCCAGCCAAATGTGTCATCATGAAAATACCATCCAAGGCAGTACAGATTCCAACAGAAAGAGATTACACCTTCTGTGGCCAAAAACTACAAGAAGTGTCTACATGCTCTTACCTTGGTGTTGAAATGGATAACAGGATGCGCTGGGACGCCCAGATCAACAAAGTCTGCTCCAAAGCTTCCAGAGTACTCGGTTTCCTGAGAAGGAACTTTTGGTCTGCTCCCAAGGAAATAAAACAACTTTCCTACCAAACGTTGGTGAGACCAATCCTGGAATACGCCTCCCCTGCATGGGATCCCCATTACAAGAAGGATACCCAGAAAATAGAAGCCATTCAGAGAAAGGCAGCTCGTTTCTGTATGGGGAACTACAGACAAACCAGTAGCGTCACAACCATGTTACGGGCCTTAGAATGGGACTCATTGGAAGACAGACGGAAATACAGTAGACTGAGCCTAATGTTCCAAATAATCAAAGGTCTTGTTGCCATCAACCCCCCAAAAACGTCATCCAGCAAACCACCCGGCAGACTAGAGGAAATAGTATCAAGCTCCAGCGTCTACTAGTCAAAAGGGATGTTCATAGATACAGCTTCTTCCCTCGAACTACCAAAGATTGGAACGAGTTAAACATGGACACAACATTGATAAACTCATTAGACTCTTTCAAATCCAAACTCAATCAAAAACCTAGCAAGTGACCTGCTTACTTGGTGATTTCACACACATCAATAAAGTTGGCGGAGTACAGCAAGTCTGCATATGCCGACTTAACCCAAGACAAGACAAGACAAGTGTTAATGAGTTAAAATATATTTGATATACCTTTCGTTGCGGACTTCCGTTCTCCGAGAAGAAATATAAATCACGCATTATTCTTAAATTTCTTACAACGGCGGAAAAGAAAATAAAACAAAATAGAAGTCACAAACATCTCAGATTAATGAGCGATTGATTTGGGAATGTTTTAAAATTGTTTTTGAGGTCCTAACGAGTTGAAATATATATATATACCTTTCGCTATGAACTCTCTAAGAAATATTAATGACGCACTATTCTGACAACGGCGGGAAGGATTATCATGATTATAAAACAGAATAGAAGTCACAAACATCTCAGATTAATGAACGATCTATCAGGACATTTTTAACATTGTTTTGAGGTGTTAATGAGTTAAAATATATTTGATATACCTTTCGTTGCGGACTTCCGTTCTCCGAGAAGAAATATAAATCACGCATTATTCTTAAATTTCTTACAACGGCGGAAAAGAAAATAAAACAAAATAGAAGTCACAAACAACTCAGATTAATGAACGATCGATTTGGGAATGTTTTAAAATTGTTTTTGAGGTCCTAACGAGTTGAAATATATTTATATACCTTTCGCTATGAACTCTATAAGAAATATTAATGATGCACTATTCTGACAACGGCGGGAAGGATTATAAAACAGAATAGAAGTCACAAACATCTCGGATTAATTAACGATCTAACAGGACATTATTAACATTGTTTTGAGGTGTTAATGAGTTAAAATATATTTGATATACCTTTCGTTACGGACTCCCGTTCTCCGAGAAGAAATGTAAATCACCCATTATTATTAAATTTCTTACAGCGGCGTAAAAGAAATTAAAACAAAATAGAAGTCACAAACAACTCAGATTAATGAACGATCGATTTGGGAATGTTTTAAAATTGTTTTTGAGGTCCTAACGAGTTGAAATATATTTATATACCTTTCGCTATGAACTCTCTAAGAAATATTAATGATGCACTATTCTGACAACGGCGGGAAGGATTATAAAACAGAATAGAAGTCACAAACATCTCGGATTAATTAACGATCTATCAGGACATTTTTAACATTGTTTTGAGGTGTTAATGAGTTAAAATATATTTGATATACCTTTCGTTGCGGACTTCCGTTCTCCGAGAAGAAATATAAATCACGCATTATTCTTAAATTTCTTACAACGGCGAAAAGAAAATAAGGCAAAATAGAAGTCACAAACATTTCAGATTAATGAACGATCAATCTGGGAATGTTTTAATATTGTTTTTGAGGTCCTAACGAGTTAAAATACATTTATATACCTTTCGCTATATGAACTCTCTAAGAAATATAAATGACACATTCTGACAACAGCGGAAATGTAAATAAAATAGAACAGAATTCACAAACATATCACTAAACAGATCACTTGGATTGTGAAGCGTCTCGGCTTGATAGGGAGGTATAAACCGGGATATAAATGATAGTCTTTAATAAAATTGTTGAAGATTCATAATATATTTGTAAAGAGTTTTGATGTGATATCGACATGATTTATGATATAAAATCATTCTTCGAAAACCAAAATGAAGCTTACAGCCAAAGCAAGTGATACCTCCTTCGACATAAGGTACATTACGTAATACCTTGAGTGACCCAGCTGGGCCAAGTCTGTCATCAAGACACTCGACAACAAATTGAGATAATCTGTCGAGATTTGCTGAACCATTAAATCAGGTAAACATGAGATAAAAATCATTTCTCTTGGGACTCATTTGGGCAGCCACTGAGGTGATTTTAAAACATGAGCCACGCGAGCAATTGCCTTGGGTGGTGATGGACATTTCATCGATTTCTTTTTTAATCAGCAACTTTACAAATAAAAAATAATAACATTCTAATAACTTTTTAAATCTTTGATGGATTTTCCTCAAACTTTCACCAATATTTATCATTATTTTTTTCTCCTATCTTCACAATAAACTTTTTGTCAGGGTGAACTGCCCCTTTAATGTTTGGTCACTTGAAAATGACACCTACGTATCATGAACGTGTTTTCAGTTGGGAAAATTTTGAAATATACAAAACCACTTATCGTTTATTTCTACCATGTTTATTTTTTAAAGAAAATTGAGACTTCGAAAACGTGTTTTTGACCATTTTCATCATTTTGCAATTCAAATTTCCTTTAGAAAGATGTTGCAAAGTCTTAGGGATATTTAATGATCTGTACGATGCAGGATCTAGGGGCGGGGGAGTTTTTTTTGTATGGTAGTTTTTATTTGACAACTTCAGTTCATATACAAAATAAAAAAAAATATTAAAATACATATAAGAAATAGAAGTTTGATGTCTTTACAAATTGATAAATACCTTGACAACTCATAAATTTAACACCATTTTCCCCCCTTAAGTGTTACAATAAAACACAATGTCAGACATCTTCCAATACATAATTATAAATAACATTGATGATAATAATATGCATTAAGAATAAAAACTTCTACAATTAATTCAACATATAGATTTTTTTTTCCAGTGTCAAACATCAACATAAAAAAGAGATTTTCCAAATACACATTGGCATGACATATCGATTAGAAATACCTAAAAATATATTTTTAGATATTTCTAATCGATGTGTCGATCATGCGGTCTCATGCCACCACCCCCCCCCCCCCCGCCCCTAGATTATTAATCAACAGAAGAAACTGTATACACATGTATGTGAAAAACAATACAAGAAATTATAGTCTGTTTTAGATGAAAGAATGAAAAATAAACGTTAAAAACAAGCAATTAGCCGTCAAACAAAGAACATTAACTTTACATCTCGCTCCCGCGCCCGGGATCTCGTTTTTCTCCTTTGACAAAATCATGCACACACGTGTCGCTCTAAGCCCCATTTCCAGCAAACTAGCCAACACTTATTGTGAGTAACTTGTGACATGACAGCAGATCAGAATGACATGAGAAATTGAGAATGAATGTTAAGAATATTAGAAAGTAATTAGCGGGAAAATTATGAGGAACAATTCATTTTATGATAAAAAGTTCTTGAAAACTATCGGAAAACGGTATCATGTAAAAATGAAAGGCTACGTCGGACCCGGGTCGCACCGCGGACAATTCAGTTCTAACATACATCGTAGCATGCATGTCCGGCTCAGCTAGGCGCGCTGGCAACGCTAGTGTGGCTGCTCAGGCTGCCTTGGCTGGCTAGCCGGCTGGAAGTGGAAATGCGCCAGTTTCTATGCATGGATATTTTCCGGTCATCAAAAATAAGATCGTAGTTTGTTGCCGAAATGATTCTGAAAGTAAACATCCTTTATTTTTGAGGATTGATGATGAATGATGCAACAATTATTTCCGATGACTTTTCCCCACTTTTTATTATTATTTTTTTGCCTGTGTCGCTCGCGTTTTGCACGTGATGCATATAGAGCTTGTGGACTTTACGTGTGTCGCATGCGACGCGTGTGTTCTACACTGGCTAGAACGTTGATTTCCGTGCTGTACTGTCAAAGACAGTACAAGATTACTTCAAGCGCTATGCAGATACAGTACACATGGCGCCCCTCCAATTCTCTACACCTTCAAGCATTTCATTGATACTAAATCTAACTGAAAGCATTTTATTTTTAATTATGCCCACTGTTTTCTTTAAATTCTAAAATTTATTTTAGTAATAAATATTAATTACCGGTACATTATTAAACACACAAAGTATTTTATGTAGGTCTACAGAGAATATTCAGTAATATTATTTCCAATGTTTTTTTTCTTGGTTGTAAAAAAACATCGCCAGAGAATAAAAAATGACAGTTAACGTTTTTGTGTTTTTAGTTGGACATTTGTTAGGTATATTTGGCATGTTTAAATTACTGAAACTACCTTGGGTAAATGAACAAATAAATAAATAAATAAATATATGAATCATACTTTGATTATTAAAGTGCACAATATACACATTTTCTTTTTTTTTTATGCAGGGAGAATAAAAGACTGGATCTTCAGAAGCGCTTTGAGAATTATATGATGTCTGATCAAAATCTGTAAGTTACTTTTTTTGTTTTAACAACATATCCATAGCCATATTTTTAAAAGTGTGAAAAAGATAATTAGTGGTATAAGGTGAAAATTAATGATTGTTTTATGGTTTACGCATGAAATATACAAAAATGAAAATAAGCAATATTAATACCTGCATTTTCAATTTGTAAAAAAGATGTTGATTGAAAATATAGAATACATTTTATCGTGAGTGACAAATTAATATTTAGACTAAAAGGAATTGCCAAGTGAATTGTAAAGATGATTGAAAAAAAATGAAACTGATAATGTTTAAAAACCCCACGAAGTTGCTACAGTGCAGATGACCCATTGATTTTTTTTTTAATTGAAGGTCTCGCTTGAGAGCGAACAGGCTGCAGAGTTATTGGAAAAAGGTTTGTGAAGATGAGAGAAAGAGCAAAGCTAGGAATGAACAACTCCTTCGAGACTTTGAGAGAGTTGAGGCTCACATAGCAACACTTTCAAGCAGGACTGAGCGACTTCGACTCTTGAAGGTAAGCACCAATGTTGTAATGATATACTTAAAGTTTAATTATGGTTTGAGCTAATTGTTTTAAGGTCACACCAAGGTAACATTATCATTTTTGTTATTATTGTTGTTGTTTTTATTATGCTGGCTCATTGAATAGCATTTTGACAAGAGGCTATATTTTGGAAAATGTACTTTTTTGCCTGAAGATACAGAAAATGTTAAATAAATAAATGAATGAAGGCTATATTGTATACACTGAAGATGTCTGTGTTTCTCACTTTACAGGATCAATATGAAAGACAAGTTGAATCTATGTTCCCTTACTGGAAAGAACAAATGGACATTAAAAGAGTAAGCAGGATGTTTAAAATATGCTTTTGATATTATGTTGATGTACATGTAATATAGGAAACTAAAAAATCTGTTCAAATTATTACACATTCAAATAGAAAAATGTAAATGTTACATGTTTGGCATCTGGTTTTAGAATAAGGGGTTGTACTTATGATTTCATGAGCATGAAATCAGTGCTTCTGATTTTGAATTCTGGACAAAGTTACCTACTGTCTTTTATAGGATTATGAATTGGGTGATAACTTTCAAGGATTATTACAGTTTGCTTTAAAATTTATCAGTGTACAGGAAAAGCTACAACATATAGTGAAAGTAAATCCATGGCAATAAATGAAAACCTATCAGAGAGTTTAAAAGAGACTGCATCATCTGAATAAAGGATAATGCAGTCTGATACAAAGTGTACCGGTAACCCCCAAATGTACTGGCCACCATAGCAAATGGTATGAAAAGAAATGAATATTAAATGTTTAAGCATGTAAAGACTATTTTCATTTGAAAAAGTTTGAATTCATTGCTAAATAAAATGCAATCATTGTATATAATTACTCAGCACACAATTAAGTTTTGTGAAAGGATTTTATTTATGAAACAAGAATATTTAATACCAAGAGAGAATGCAAATCTGATAAATGAAATTATGATAATATACTGATTTCTATAGCATAAACTATGGGCATATATTCTTATGCGCTGTAAGAGCTCCTGAAATGCTTGAAAAACAAAATTTAGAAAAGGAAAGAAATTTTTTGGAAAAAATCGAATTTTCACAAACAATCATTCAAAATGATATTAATAAATGAGAATAATTTAATTTAATTAATATTATTTTCCATTTGATAAAGCTTTAAGTACAGTGGATGGTGGGGGACTTTGTCTAATCTTTGGAATCCCCCTTTGATAGATTTCAGCTTCCCTCATTAAAAACCTTTACTATGACAGCAGATTATGCACAAATACATAAATATTGAAAATCATAGTACTTTATTTTGACTTATTTTTTCTAGATGTCCCAAGCTCAAAAGACGAACATTGCACCAATGTCATTTGCAACACCCAGTCAGCAATACAGGGAGCAGATGAATACCCTCAACATGTCACAAAGTATCCAACAAAATGGAACAAGCATAATCTCAACACCCTTCCAACAGCCTGGATCATTTGATCACGTTCATCTCCAAGGTCGACCTCATTCAGACTTGCAAGTATCCACACACCCTCAACAGTATACACAGTTTGGCGCACCTAGACAAGAATCACTTTTGCACATGACATCAAGTACTCTACCTCAGTCACAAGCACCACAACCTACACAGGTATCTGATGATGGTTACGAGATGCCAATGGTACCTGGTCTTCATGGGACACCTCTGCTTCAGGAAGTACAACTACTCAACTCACATCCCAGTGGACAGCATCCCTTAGTGGAGAACAGAAATAGCATGCCCCATGGTGCAAGTCAGCAAATGACCTATGGACAAACAGAAGAATCCTCTTCCTTCACTGTCAGCTCAGAGAGTCCAAGATCACCTCAACATCAAGTCAGACCTGGCAATGTTGCTGGGACAGTACAACCTCTTCAAACTAGTTTTGCCAAAGATATGACAGATGCAAGTGGGAAAACCTTACCAGGAATGGAACATCTTTCACAGAAAATGCTTCTTGTTGGAGATGCATCAGAAGAAGGACAGCAAGTAAAGTCTAAAGAAATCACCAAATCAGCTAAACAAGCCACAAATCAATTCTTCACTGAAGAAGTGGTCAGAGGTCCTTCTTTAGGAGTTGGAGAGAGGTTGTCATCGGCTCAGACGGAACCATTTTCATCCAGTGATGATTCCGATGATGAGAGTAAGGATCCAGTAGACCAGGCTCTTTATTCCCCAGAGCTTCCTCCAGAACTTCCCAAGTATGAAGAACAAGCAAGAGGTCCCGCGATCAATAACAAGGAACAAAATCAACTACCTGATCAAGGTTTGTGCTGTAAATGGATACATTAATAGTCATGATTAAACTGAATGTTCTATGATTGAACTCCAACAAGAATTCTATTCCTTTGACTACTAATCAATCTGGGGAGTGTTTCATGAAAGGAACACACATGCAAAGTACACACAACTGTACATGAGAAGGACCAAAACAGATATTCTGACAAAGTTACTATAAAGATTGGCATTTATGAGGCAAAAGGCGTACTCTAGTCTGTAGAGACAGAATGCCAAAAATTGATCTGCTGATGAATTTAGAGAAGACAAAGGTAATGGTGTGTCATACAATCCAAGCATGTCCACAAAGAGCTGGACAGAGCTAGAGGTTAAAGAAGACTCAAATATATTGGTTCCTTGATAGCCTCTACAGAAAAGGTTGTTAGAGCTAAACATGCTTTAGCAAGATAAGTCATTTATTTGTCAAGTGCTATCTTCCAAAAAGTACATGTAAGATGCACTATCTACTCCAATTTTTAGTGAGCTGCTGTATCCAGAGCTCAGTGCATTTAACAGATCAGTCATACTGGGTATCCATTCACCTTACCTGGGTCGAGTGCAGCGCAATGTGGATGCATTTCTTGTGGAAGGAACAATTAACCACAATACCAAGGATATTGTTAGTTCACTACACTACTCTCAGATCTACCTATATCACTTATGGGCAAGTCCATAATGTAATCAAACTTTTTATATCCGACCCCCCCCCCCCCTCTGTATTTATGTATTTTTTCCTAAATAAGCTCCATTCCCAATACAGCCTGAAAAGTGAGGTCAGATATGTTGGCTGAAAAATTATGGAACAATGAAATAACCATTTTCTGCTCATGCATACGTGTAGATGACATGTATGAATTTACTTATTCCTGAATCTTTATTTTGTTTACTGAAGATGGGAGAGAGATTCCTAGAGCAGTGAAGGATGAAGCTGAGGAAAGCAGTGGTAGTGAAGAAGACAGTGAGATTGATAGTGATGTCAGTCTACCGCTCAGTGAGGATAAAGACAAAAATGATGGACCGGTACCGGCTCAACGTCATTCCATTGATCCAAAGTAAGATCAATTTGTAGATTCTAGTGTTAGACTATGAAAATTACCCTACAAATTGTCAATTTTCCTTCTTTTGACTTGTACTTGGTTTGTGGCTAGAAACATTGATGGATAGGAATGAAAATCTCTTCGTTGTCATTTAATTTCTGAAATATATTTACAAATAGGTCTATCTTGACTTATTTAGCACATACCTCCAGCTCCCAATATGTTGCTTCTTAAAGGAGAATGAAACCCTTGAAACCAGCTGAATCCATATCAAAGAGAAAAATCAAAGAAACATATTGTTGAAAGTTTGAGGAAGATTGAATGAATAATAAGAAAGTTATGAGCATTTGAATATTGAGATCACTAATGCCATGTAAATCCTCCCATTGGCAATGCGACCAAGATCTGTGATGTCACACACGTACAACTCCCTCACTACTTTAGTACTTATTTCACTTATATTCTCACTTTTATAGAGTCTATCACAAGGTGAGGTGTTCTCTTTATGAGAGGACAAGAACAGAGGTTTCACAACATTATATCATTGATGAATCGTTTGTCATATGATTAGAATGAGCAAAAAGAGATGTTTTGGGGTATATTTTCAGTGTCCAAAAGGGGAGAGTTGTTCATCTGTGACATCATAGATCTTGGTCGTATTGCCAATAGGAGGATCTCCATAGCCTTAGTGATCTCGACATTCAAATGCTCATAACTCTTCTATTGCTAGTCCTATTTTACTCAAACTTTTGTTGATCCTATTCTTTGATTTTTCTGCTTTCACAAAAGCTAACTTGCTCCAAGAGTTTCATTCTCCTTTAAAGGACAAGTCCATCCCAACAAAAAGTTGATTTGAATAAAATGAGAAAAATCCAACAAGCATAACACTGAAAATTTCACAAAATCGGATGTAAAATAAGAAAGTTATGACATTTTAAAGTTTCGCTTAATTTCACAGTTATATGCACATCCTGGCTGGTATGCAAATAACGAGACTATGATGTCATCCACTCACTATTTCCTTTGTATTTTATTATATGAAATTTGAAATATTCTAATTTTCTCCTCATTGTCAAGTGATACAACGATTAATTCCTCCCTGAACTTAGCATTGTTTAATACTACATGGTTCAGTCAAGTTGGTCCTTATTGTCAAATCTATAAAAAATGAAATATTGTATAATTCAAACAATAAAAAACAAAAGAAATAGTGAATGATGGACATCATCGACTGACTCACCTAGTTGTGCATATCACTGTTTTGTGAAAAATAAGCGAAACTTTAAAATGTCATAATTTTCTTATTTTACATCCGATTTTGATGAAATTTTCAGCACTATGCTAGTTTGATTTTTCTTCATTTTTTCAAGTCAGCATTTTCCTGGGGTGGACTTGACCTTTAAATAAATCATATATGTGTTATTGTCAGAGCTCCTGAAGCCGAGAGTGTGAAACCCAACTCCATTGTCCTAACTACTGAAGGGTTCTATCTTCTGATGAAGGCAGTAGAAGCTGAAATTGATGCCACTGATTCCCTTGAAGGCATCTATGCAACTCTGGCTTGCACTAGAACTATAAGAGATGAAATTGTGAGGTAAGTTTAAGTATAAGTCAAAGGATGTAAACCAGTATGTTATCAACGATTATGATAATAATATTCTGCTTTTATATATTGCCCTTCACATCAGAACTTTTGTGTATGTGTATTCCAACTCTGATACACATTTTAACTTGTTCTCGATCTCACTCAATAACTGGGAATGACTGCTTGGCTTGGAGTCACTCTCCACTTAACTGCAACACATTGTACACTGTACAAGGTTACTTAATATACTCATGGTGGCAATGTGATAAGAGAAGTATAAACCGGATGGAGATGAACAAAGGGTTGTTTATGATGGGGATAATACAGCATGATGAGGAGAAGGAAAGGAATGTCATTGTCACTGTGGGTCAGAAAGGAGTGGTGGTCAGACTGGGAATATAGAATTTAAAGTGTTTGGAACCTCAAATTAATAGAGATACAATTATATCACATCTCTTTAGAATGATTTTTTGATATAATTCTAATTCAATGGTCAAATTTTTTTTCTTTGTTTACTCTTTCTGTCAAGGACGGCAAACTCAAATAGTGGATTTGATCTACTGGATCCTAGAGCAATCAGCATGGTCATACTTGAAGAGCTCCCTCTATTGGTCCAGAAACTACCAGGAGGATGCTTTCTATCAGAGAGACTCCTTGTTGCCAGCAGTAGAACTATCACTGAATTATCTATCAGGTCAGAATCCCTACATTAATTATATTTTAATGTTGTTCCAAAGCTTTCTTGATTGATTTTAGCTCATTTTAGGACTTTTTAGGTGTACATTAACTTATAAGCATAGACATGATGGTATTAATTGAATTAGGCAGAGAAAGTGTGCCAGGATTCTTTGCACGAGAGATGCCACACGTCTCCAATATCATGATATTTTCTGTTCGGAATATTTCATTCTACACTATTCATGTCATCCTCTTTTTAAAAAACCTGCATAGGCCTATATGTTATTTTGTTTCCTTAACACACTTTTAGAAAAAAAAGTTTTATAAAGTTCTGTCATATCTTGTTTGAATGATAAATGTTTTTCTTTATCCATTTATGTGGTAATATTTATTGTGATGTTAAAAGTCTTTTTAATATATATGAAATACTGAAAAACAGTTCATTTCAATTAATTTTGTGCCTTAACTTAGGATTCTACACACCGTGATTTTTCAGGTCGTGAAAACAAATTTAAAAAAATATATTATTTTTGATAGGTCTCATATGGTCTCTTCATCCCTGAAGCTATGGGATGATATCCATCATCATATGGTGTTCTTAGTGAGGAGAGGTGTGATGGAACCAGAGGGCGTGGCCCTGAAGTTTGCTCCTCTTTTACTGACTGCTGACTCACAAGCCTCGGAAAAGGTTACAATTCTTCTCTTCATTTGTATGTTTAATGAGAAATAGATGTTCTGGGGGGTTTTCACAAAATTACTCTTAAATTCACAGTGTGTTATACAATATGTAACTGCAGTGGTCAGGTGACATGCTCAATGAGATTATACAATAAATATCATATGCACATTGATACTTAAAGGTCAAGTAATTGTTGATTTGAATCGATAGAGAAAATTCAAACAAACATAACGCTGCAAATTTCATCGAAATCGGATGTAAAATAAGAAAGTTATGACATTATTAAGTTTCACTTATTTTTCACAAAACAGTTAAATGCACAACTCAGTGATATGCAAATGAGAGAGTCGATGATGTCCATCACTCACTATTTCTTTCGTTTTTTATTGTTTGAATAATACAATATTTCAATTTTTACAGATTAGACAAGAAGGACCAACTTAACTTAACCATAAACTGTTAAAACAATAGTAATTCCACATGTTCAGGGAGGAATGAAACTTTGTTTCACTTGACAAGGAGGAGAAAATTAGAATATTTCATATAATAAAATACAAAAGAAATAGTGAGTGGGTGACGTCATCAGTCTGCCAATTTGCATACCGACCAGGATGTGCATATAACTGTTTTGTGAAATTAAGCGAAATTTAAAATGTCATAACTTTCTTATTTTACATCCGATTTTGATGAAATTTTCAGTGTTTTGCTTGTTGGATTTTTCTATTTTTTTTCAAATCAACGTTTTTTGGGGTGGACTTGTCCTTTAATAACCCTTTGCCAAACACCCCCAGGTTAGGAGATGATTATTGAAAGGAACTCTCTAAAAGTGATTAGGAAATGTTGACTACAATTCACCTAAGATTTGTTATTCAAAAATATGATAAGAACAACTCTAAATATAGCCATGTTCCCTGCACTCAATAAAGCTCTTATAATATTGCAAATAAGCCCCAACGTCTCAGCTCTTTTTATTCGACCGTCTAGACAGGACGTATTATGGTATCATGCTTGGTGTCCCTCCGTCTGTCTGTCCGTCGGTCCGTCTGTTAACTTTTCCTTGTAAACGCGATAACTTCAGTGTAACTTAACCTAGGTTCATATAATTTGGTGTGTATGATACTAGCATGGATCCCTATTGATTTTGAGGTCAAAAGGTCAAGGTCACACTGACATGTTTGAATCTTACCCTTCTGCAGTCTTTGTAAACACAATAACTTCAGTTTAACTTAACATAGGCTTATATAATTTTTGTTTCCTAGGTAATTGGTTATATACCAGCTTGGCGTTTACCAGCAAAATGCTGTCCTGTCAAGTTCCTACGGGAGTTACCATAAACAGAAACTGAAACAAATTTGGTGTGTATGATACTAGCATGGATCCCAGGAAGACTATTGATTTTGAGGTCAAAAGGTCAAAGGTCAAGATCACAGTGACATGTTTTCATCTTACTCTTCTGCAGTCCTTGTAAACGGGATAACTTCAGTTAAACGTAACCTAGGCTCATATAATATGATGTATATGATACTAAGCATGGATCCTAGGAAGCCTATTGATTTTGAGGTCAGAAGGTCAAAGGTGAAGTCGCCACCTTCCACTTTTCTTGCTTGACCATTAACTCCATTTTCCTTGTTACAAGTGGGCGTAGTATGTGCTCGCCTTAGCGACACTCTTGTTGATAATAATTTGATTTGAAGACTAACCTGTTTAGTGAGATATCCATCCTAAGTAATCTGAAAAAGATATAGAAACTCACAGTAAATGCTTTCACCTGTCTCACTATTTGGGTCTTTCCCATTCTATGGTGTTCTGAATACTAATCTGGCAATTCTTTGTAGTAGAGGAAGGTAGTGTGCTGTAACAGGTTTGCTCATAGCAAATCAAATGGAACCATTTCAGTAGCTTGTATCTTTCCAATGAAAGCAAGTTTTATGAAACCCAAGACATGGTTTCCCCACCTCAATATTGTGAAGCTGGTTTTCATGGGACATAGATGATAGGTATCTCTTTAAACTTCAAATTTCAGGCAATCAATGTCATCTCTGATATCTTGATGAAAGCCGAGGAGGAGGAAGAAGTTACATTTGGAGAGGAGTCTTCAGTGAGTGATAGTTCACATCTTAACCATACTCAACCCAGTCCTGATGTCATTAGGCATGCTCAACCAAAGGATTATCCATCAGGTATTTCAAGGGTTTTTATCATGAGTGCCATAATTATTGACATCATCACCATGGTCATAACCATCATCATGATCATAATATGATGATGATGATCATCATCATATTAAAAAAAATGTTCTGATAATGTAACCATATCTGTTTCATATTCATTGTCGGATACATTTTCTGATACCCTAGATCCTGCCATCATGAGTTACAGAATATGATACAAGGAAAATCATGATCTTAAAAAAGTAATAAATCATTTCCAGATGATAAAATAAAGCACCTTATTCTTGCATTTACAAAGTGCTGCACATATCACTAAACTATGTTTAGCTCTCAAAAAAAAAAAGATAATATATAATCAAGTTCTGAACATTAAATAGTTGGAAAAAAAGCCATAATCAACTGCTTTGGTCATAGATTAAATAAATATTTGGGTGTTTTTTCCCCACTTAGTCCCACCCCTTGCTCTTGGTGGAATGGAAGGAGATACTGATGATCTGGTTGATACAGGGAGGACTAGTGGTGATAGCTTCTTTGATAACGAAGTACCTCTAAATGGTAAGCTATGTACAAATGTTGACATTCCCAAGGTATCATATTTAAATGTTAATAGATAGTCATAAATATCTTGGCTACACTGAACATTGAGATGAAAGAATCTTGACAAATGAACTATTTGTTCATAATCACAAGAATCATATTTGGAAAAAGATCAGATTTAGGCTTCTACCTGATGGGAATACTAGCAGTCCATAAAGTCACACATAACTTACAAGGAACTTCAGAAAAATACTATCCTGGCTTTTTCTTTAACTTACTACTTCTTATAATTTTGATATATGTAGAAACATCTGCATACCAGAGGATGATGATGAGCAGTCAACCTGAGATACAGAAGCAGATAACTGTAGGAAATGGGAGTGGAAACAATGATGATGAAGAGAGTGAAAGTGAGGATGAGATTGAGAGAGCTACTCGTATTAACCTTGAGTCACCATCTTCACAACAAACCAAGTAAGAAAGACTCATTTACGCAAGATAATCTCAAACTTAAACAGGCATACCTTTAAAGGTAGTTATAAATTTATTCAGGATAAAAATAACTGTTCCAGCTTTTGTTGTAATCATAATTGCAAAACTTTAAGTTAGATGGCAATCACCTGCAATTAAGTTAAGTTGTCGTTCATATATCCGCAAAAGGAAATTCTTGTCACCACAATATACCACCATGATTGAGTATTATTCCAGTAGGCATAGTCTTTGTGTGTATTATATCTGCAGATGTCAGGTACTGTTGATTATACACTAAGATATGGTATGTACCTCTTATTCCTTTAAACAATTTTTTTTTATACTATCAACAAAGTTCATTCATCCCTATCAGAATCTCATATTTTGTGGCTAAAAAGAAAGGTTACAAAATATGGAAGTATTGAGTTGTATGCTTGTATAACAGAACATGAACTCTGTGGAAATGAGTGAGCCAATGTCATCATAAGCTCACCAGTGTTCAAATTACTTTTTATTTTTGAGGAGCCATTTTTGTCTTGCCTGCTTAGTAGAGCGAGACTATAGGCGCTGCTTTTCCGTCGACGGCAGTGGCGGCGGTGGCGATGGCAGCATCGTCAACATCAAATCTTAACAGATGCTTAAGTTTTTGAAATGTCATTATAACTTAGAAAAGTATATGGGCTTAGTTCATGAGACTTGGATATAAGGGTGATCAAGTATTACCAAACACCCTGCCTGAGTTTCAGGTCACATGACCAAGGTCAAAGGTCATTTAGGGTCAATGAACTTAGATTATGCTGGGGGAATTAGTTGAATTGCTATCATAACTTTGAGAGTTTATAGATCTAGTTAAAGTTGAATAAAGAAGACGATTCCAATATTGAGATATTTACATTAATAGCAACCTTACAACCCCCCAAACACTAAGAGGTGATTCGACCCCCCATTTTCTTTTTTCAAAATAGTGAATTTGAACGATTTATCCCTACCCATTTTCCCTGAGTTCGCTCCTGCAATGCCTACCAAGACGGGTGTTCTTTGACTGTGACGTCACCGGGGGTATTCGGTCCCGGTGTAGTAAACAAGGCAGTGCCGTTTTGTGTACTATGCACGTACGCCTTCATATTTACTTTTGTGTCAAAACTTCATTTTATCGCTATTGATTTTATGTGAACGATACTGAAAGGAAGTGATAATTATTCAAAGATATATAGTCAATAATATATCCCTACATTGTTAAAACTGTTCTTCTTTGTAGCGATTTTAGACGATTTTAATGCCTTGTTTTCGTTCGGGACTGTGTCCGTGGCGAAACAAGTCATAATGGAATAAACTGCAATTGAAGTTGTATCTGCGAGCCGGAGAACTTGCAAAGAGGAAATGATTAAAAGTATATTTATGGCCGTACTATTATTCCAAATATGTAAATTCCCTCAGAATGATACCATAGACCCTAAAGGAATAATTTCAAGGCGAATAATATGAAATTTGATCGAGATCTTCTCACCGGTCGATAACATAGCAGACGTGTTATTATGACATATTTATCCGCGTGTGACGCGGCTCTTGCAAAAAACACAGTTGGTTGCGGAATTGCTTTGTGCCGACCGGCCGCCCGCTGCGGCTCAGCTAGCTGTCGATACCGCATACCTTTCTTGCTGTCTTCAACTCACTTGCGAATTGCGTTTGTATGTGTGACGATGACCTCTAGCGTAATCAAATATAGAAAACAACTCGGAAGGCCGAGAAGAATAGTATGTTTGATTCAAGATTGTTCTGTGGAATGAGCTATGAGTGGAAATGATCCAGAGGATATAAAAATGGAGTCATGAACTGCAGGTCGACATACCGGTACCAGACCACTACAGTACACTCAATGCCTGGGTGTTGTGTGTATTGTATAGGCGTGTAGCGCGCGCAGAGCTGAGCTAGCCGCCGGAATTACTTTCCAGCTACTCACTTGATGGAACGTCGTGATAAAATAAATGAGAAAAAGTGAAAATATCATTCAATAACTCACTGTTTGCAATCTTACATCATGATTTAAGAGTTCATGATAGTTATTCATACTGTTTTTTATACAGGGAAAGTAAAAATTTGTACATATGATTCCTATTTGTTTGATTTGAGTTGCTTTGAAAAAAATTGTAAAATCATCTTTCTCTCTCTGCATAGCATTTCTGTATTACATCTGGACACCTCTTATACTAAATTCCCCCCGGTGACGTCACACTCAGAGTGATTTTTCTGTACATTCGTCTCTCGGGCTCTGACAGGTGGCTAATTTCATAGACTTTCAAAGCAAAATATCGAGAAGGCAGAGGATTTTTGTGATATGCTATCTGTTTGAACAACTGATATATACCGGTACTATATATTGTGTGTGGAACCCATATTTATGGAAACTCACCCCCTTCTTAATTCAACTTTAATGAAACTTAGATATAAGAGCAATCAAGTATCAGCAAACATCCTGTTTAAGGTCACATGACCAGGGTCAATGAACTTTGGCTATGTTGGAGTTATTTGCTGAATTGTCGTCATAACTTTGAAAGTTTTAGATCTAGTTCATGAAACTTTGACATTAGAGTAATCAAGTATCATTGAACATCCTGCTTGAGATTCAGGTCACATGACCAAGGTCAAAGGTCATTAAGGGTCAATGAACATAGTATTTTATTATCATATGAATTGTGGCATTTTTTGTGTAAATTACTATTCAATATTTGTCTTTCAAAGTCAGCACTGCTGCTACATGTATATTGAATGGCGTAATGCAGGCGAGACTGCCAGAGGCATTCCACTTGTTCATTTTACTAGAGCCATTTTCAGTTTTAAGAGCCATTCTTTTTATCATGATTCAACGCATGGTTTAGCATCACAGTTTTTCCTGCTTTATTCTTCATTGTTATTAATTATTAAATGATTGTTTGTATCTCATGTATTGAATTAACTGGACGTTTTTTTACAATTTTTTCTATCAAATTGATTAGGATGAAGTATTTCAAATTTGAACAGAATTTGAACTTAGAGAAATCCTTTTCATAATTTTTAATTTCTTATTTGATAAAAACTCACTTGAAAATTATTTTATGAAATATTGAATGCGTCGCAGACAGTGACAGCTAACGTCAACATGTCAATACTCGGGCACTGAAAATCCCAATTTCGCCCTTCAAATTGCAGGATCTGCGCCATATTTCCAGAGCACCCGGTGGCTTAGTTCAGATTTAAAAAGTGGGATTGCCAAAAAATATGCCAAAATGAAAAATCCAAGTTGAGGAATTTATTTTCTAGCAAATTTAGGATGGTATCTTAAAAAAGCAATAAGAAAGCAAATAGTTACGATGAGACAGGTGCCGCACAGTGTTTTGAAAAATAGTACCTGGGGATATTGGAGTTTCAGTGAACTGAATACACATTTTCTGAAGCTCTGTGCCAATGATTCTAAAAAGTCCACTCAGTAAAATGTCAGAATGCGATGATGCATGGAAGTAAAAACTGAAGCTGCGCTGGCCTGGCTGTCTGGCTACTATGCAGTCGGTCTGTACTTGGCAGTTTTAGGCAGTAGTGAGAGAGATCCCAAAGCACGCGAGAGCGATATCGCTTGTCGCTCCCATCTATTTTCAATGCTGAAGCTCACTTTTTTGTTTATTTTTATTAAAATGTAAAATATTTCGTATTTTCTACATCAGTATAAATGTTTCCTTTGTACCACATTAAGGTAACTTAAAATGATGAAGAGCCATTATCTGTTTTATATTCTTTGACATCTTTGAGCCTTAGACATCAACGATTCACATATTTTTATACAGCTTACGTGGTGCGTGTGTTTTTTTTACATGACGCAAAGCAAAACTTCAATATTATTTTTTAAATAGTGTCATTCTGATTTTTTTGTTAATAGTATCATTCTGATTTTTTTCTGAGATATTCAAATGCTATATCTGTTACAGAACATGTATGCCTATTATTATTTTGTTGAAAAAGCTATATGACACCATACAGATTTTGTTACTTATAATCATCATCATAACCGTCAACTTCTTTAATTTTATTATGTACCTCTAAATATTTGACAGGAAGAAGAGGAATGTACTTTCATCTCTTGGTGGGAGTCTTGGTAGGAGCTTAGGAAGTGATGATGAGGAACAAGAGAGACGACCTCTTCCATCAGATAGAACAGATGAAGTGTCATCACCAGATAAGAGTGATGTAACCAGTTCACTATCTCCTACTCCTAGAGGTGGTGGTGGCTACGTCCCATCAGCCATGGAACACAGGTCAGTTCTGTACTTCAAAATTTGTTTAATCCGATGGAGATTGAGCAAGCATATATGCTGGCTTCAGTCCATCAAAAATGTGTGTTATAGCATAATCAGCCAATCTTCAATGGGTTGAGTTTATGGATGTAGATAAACACATGGTTGTCAAGGTCATATTGCATAAATTATTTTATTAAGGTAACATTGGTTTCATTAGTAAAAATGATTTATTTTTCTTTAAAAATTAGTGTCATGATATTCACCATCAATGATGATTGTAACATGATTGCTTTGCATTTCAAAAGGAGCCTGGCCTATTCATCTCCTATTGAAAAGCAGTTATTCCTTTCAATGATTCTTAACAAATGATAGTATTCTCCTTCGGCCAATTGCATGAAGAATGTCAATTAAATTATTTTGGAAAACATACAAGTCTAAAGATGCAGGATTCTCTTTGGTTTAATTCTTTGCTAGATAGACAAATGGCATAATTTATACTGTTCAACTGCTAAGAGGTTGTATAAGTTGAGTTTGTACACTTACTTAGCTGAGAATCTGCAACCTGTCGCACACAGTTTTGAAAATTTTGTGAGGCATGTGAATCACATCAGCCATACAAGTTCAGTGTTGCTTTAGCAAACACTAATTGTTCATGATTTGTCACTCTGTGTATTACTAATGATTGTGGTTTATTTTCCCTTAAGAAAATAATCATTTTGAATATGTAGAAAGCAATCAAATCTTTTCATAGCTCTTTTGTAACTTAAAATAATCATTAACTTAACCTATTTATGAGTGTACAGAAAGAATCTGTTTTATTGAAATGATTGTCACTTTTCAACCCACAGTAGTTTTAAAAACATGATTGTTACAGAAATGTAATTTTTAAACGTAGATAAGTAATATAATTGTATTGTTTTTGTTTGTATCAAAGCATGAAGTCGACAGGGCGAACAGACACCATGAATAGATCTGCAGCTTTCTGGGGTAATGAATCTGACCTTGATGATGAATCAGAGATGAGCGTTCCCATGGGAACAGGAAAAGTAGATGAGGAAAAAGATGACTTTGATTTCTATGACTAGAAATCTTTATCAAACTTGGATATATTGATGAAACCTGTGTATGAGGTAGTAGTATTATCACATCAATCTAAAACTTAGGCTGGGAAAGCCAGTTGACAAGTGCACCGTTTGGATCAAACAGATTGGTCAATCCATCAAGGATTTGAAGATCAGGGCAGCATAGAAGAACTCCTGTGGTTTTTGAAATCCCTAAATCACTGAATCTTCCAACTCATAAATTTTGCAGTGACTCCGAAGATTGAACAATACCAAAAGAGAAAGGATTACCAATTGACAAGTTCTGTGAACATCGGACATCTTCAATAAAATAGCCCAACAAATTATTAGCCAATGATCAAAATTGATTAGAGATGAATATGTAAGATAAAATGCTGGTAATGTTGATAAGTCAATGACAATGAGTGATGAAGATTGTGATGATTTGAATCGCACAGGGTGATTCCAAGTTTGGTGTTGGTGTTAGGCCAATATTTTATATCAACACAGCACCAAAATCAAAACAAGACAGTCTTTGGACAAGTCTTATGAGGTGTTGAACTATCAATAATGTGATATGGAGTATTTATAAATTCAGATTAGATGTTTGAGCTTTGGAAGACATTGCTACATGTACCAACACCAGAACCATCACTGAACTTGAAATCACCCAATGTAAAACATAGTTGATAATCCTGTCTCAAGTAGGAGATACATTCAATGATCACATACATTAATTATCACATGGTTCTGTTAAATTTCTTTCCTCAATTGGACTGAAAGTGACAGAAAACCGTCAAAGGAAAAATATGCCCCCATCTTCTGAATAGACTGGGAAAACCCCTTAAAAGTTTAGTGATATGGTGATTGTGAATCATTACATTATGGTATGCATTTTGAAATGCTGTACTATTTTCAATGAATCCATTCAGAGATTAAAAAACAGTACTGACATTGGAGTTGTTTTTGTTTCGTTTCTTGCATATTCTAATATTTATTCTGTAGTAAAGAAATTAAGAATATATTCTCTACCTCTCAAATCAAATTTATAAAATTGCCAAATGAAGTGAACATTTAATGTGTAATTTTGATCAAGGCCTTTAAATTTTTGTTTAAAATGTATGAAAGGAAATGGTTCAAAACTTGTAATCTTAACAGTCATAAATTAGATTATTCCCAATAAGACATGTTTCATCTGATATGTGTCACTTTGCATTCATACAAAAGTTTTGTAGTACTTTTTTTTTTTGGGGGGGGGGGGCTTGTCATTTTTTTTGCCAACCATATGCCCTTAACTTTTTAGTGATGAGTTTTCTTTTTGGCTTGTCAAATATTGGGACAAAAGCGCCCCCTTCATGAAAATCTTGGAGCTGAACATAGGTTACAGTACTAATTTTGATAAAGCACCTCAAAGCTTTTCAGTACTGCAATATTTTATAAACCTGCACAAATAAAACTCTTGCTGTCATATGATTTGTTTATCTTGTCAATATTTGTTTGATTCCATTCTATCACACAATGTATTCATCTACAATAATCATTATATCAGCAAATATATGCCCAGATTTGTATTTCAATAGTTCCAATAATTCACTGTTACAAAGCATTAACCCTGTGTAAAATGAAGCTGATTATATCTTCTGACATGTAATCCATTGACTTTGACTTACATATATTGATCATCTCATATGTAAACTTCATGTATTTTTAATGCACCAGTGAACATCAAATTTCCTGGGATAATACAGTATTAATTTATGAGCAATGTAAACAAAAAAGTTCATCTTTATTTCAACTTTTGCTAAGTGATCAAAACGTTGTGCAATAATCTATGGGTGATTTCAAGTTCGGTGTTCGGGGTTGGTGTTGGTGTTGAGAGCGTAAAAAGGCCGCTGAACCGAGCTCCAACACCGAGCTGATTTCAGAGGAATGATACCGATTGGGTTATCGATAACACATGACGTCACGCCTCTGCGCTGCGCTGCTAAATCATCTCAACTTCACGCGAGAAGTCTCGACGACGAAAATGAAATCGGAGAGAAATGCATTAAATTCTCATCGTACAGAATACCAATGTTTTAATTAATTCAAGAATTCGAAAGAGTAAACATTATTCTTCATCAAAATATATACAGCTCAAATGATTTGTACTCATCTTAACTGTAAAAGCTAATTTTACGGGGATGTTTCATCGTGTTCGCCGCCCGTTCACGAGCTTGAGATTGCCAACACCAACACAAACACCGAACTTGAAATCATGATTTTCCCAATCCCTGGGGGTTGGTGTTGGTGAATGGGGAAATTGCACGTAGATCATCAACACCAGCCGCAGTGCTGGGTTCAGCAGACGACATTCAACACCAGCATTCAACACGAACTGCCGGAAATATGTCATATTTTCCGAGGTCAATCCCAACACCAGCCTGATTTCAAGTACGGTGTTGTGGCTGGTGTTGGTGTTGTCACAACACCAACACCAGATTTCAACACCGTACTTGAAATCACCCTATGTCTACTTCACAATTTGTAATTAGGACTCACTAGTAACTGTGTGTTTTTTTCAAGTACATTTAAGCATATGACTTTATAGATCATGTATTATTTATAACACTAATGTTGCCATACCAAAGAAAGACAGTCACAGAAATTTCTTTGAAAAGATGGATCAATATCAGAGATTACCAATCTTTCCTTTCCAAGAGATATATTACATGTTATAATTTCTCTCATAGGAGCTTATTAGTTTCATGTGTGTCTTCATATTTATTGGTATGGTGCATTTAGATTGAATCTCTGGAGTAAGTGTTGAATCAAAATCATTTGCAAAAAAAAAGGGATTTGGGGGATGCCATTTGAATGAAAGAATGACACAACAAGAACAAGTAGCAGGTCTCCATTTCAAAGATAACCACAGCCTTGAGCCTAATAATCAAATGTTTAATCTCTGTAATGCCTTATTTCTTTATTTTATGAATTAAGATGTAGACAAGTGTGTGGATACAAGTCTTAAATTTCATGAGTTGTAAATCAAGTGTATATAATATTGAAAGTTGAATGCTGTTTTTTGGTTTGTACTATTAAGAGGTAATACTCTAAATATTTATGAAAACATATGGAATTATTTATTTTTCATATATCTATTTTCTAGTTTTATGATACCTTCAATAAATTCTTGAGTTTGTATAGAATTCTTTCCCAAACTGATTATTCAATATTTTCTCTAATGTCCCTTTTTCACAAAAATTGAAAAGGTATGAATTAAAATCCAAACGTTTAGACAGAAAACATCAGGTGGTAGAATCAGTCAGATCACTGATGATTTTAGTCCAAACATCATGGGATATCAAGTGGTAAATTAGATCATAATTTTACATTTCTTTGTCAAAAAGTGTGATATATATATATTTCATCTTGTATTTATTGTTTGACTACTGGTATCACACAATACATTGGTAATTCGGTATTAAGAGATCTTATATAAAATGGTATAATAATGCCTGGAACTGTTTCATAAGATTTGAGTGGTACATAAGGTGCCTGAGAGACAGAGATAGAGGGGGAATTCTTCAATCTTATGAATTCTAATTGTGTTAGTCATTGTGGTGTGTTTCTATTAGTTATTTATTGTTGTTGCTTGGGCAAAGATCCATAACAACTGGAAAAGCCAATGTTTGCATGACATGTATAAATCCAGAAAAATTGGAATTCACACATTCTGTAAAAAAAATATTGTATTTGAGGCACAATCAAATGATAGTAGATAATATAGTTTGACATAGAGAAATAGAGAGAAAGGAAGAGAGAGTGGAGGAGGAGGACAGAGGGAGAGAGAAAGAGATTTTACAATAATGACTTCTAGAGGTGGTGGAGATGTGTTATTTTCTTTAAAAACTTTATTTTAATTTTTTGCTTGGCTTATGATTAACAACTGAACTACCGGTATGTTTAAATTGCATGAGTACAATACAGCTAAATTCAGTTAATTCAGTCAAGTATACAATGTTTGTATGAGAAATCAAAGTATAAAAAAGGTATGAAAAATGGATGTGAAAATAAAAATTAAGAAATCACTATTAAAGGACCATGCAGAAATGTCGAAATAGCTTATCTTCCTATAAAGCATAGAAACCTGTCTACAAATTTAGTTCATGTTACATAATTGGCAAGACATACGTATGTATCAATGCACGAGTTACCAAAAACCACCAGAAAAGAACAAACTTATGGGTTATACTGTATATGCACAAAAATGTGTAAAGAACAAAAGTAAAAATTCATGCAAATTCTGATTAAAATTAAATCAGAGGAAGAGGGTCATAAAAGCGTCTACTCAAAGTGAAATCTCTTTTCCCATCCATTGTTGCTAGTATCATCTTGAAACTGGTGATAATTAGACAAATATCAAAATATGCAACATCTTTAATTGCATTGTATAAAAAGACAAATTGGCAACTAAGGTTCCCTTATTTCTTTATATTTGTAAACTGAACGCATATATCAGAAGGCCAAAATGTAATAAGAGTATGAACAATATTCAAACTGTTGGGTGCGTTTTTAAGTAGATGTATTTCAATATTAGATATAATATCTGAATAAATAATTTAGCTTGCATGATTGGTCACAGGGTTTGCAAATGGTATTTGGTCGATGATTACTTTAAGTTTCAAAACTCTTTATACTGGTAGTTTTTTTCTGATCTATTCTTGAAATTTCCAAGATCAGCTGCTCTAATTCAAATACGTACAGTTTCGTACACAAAAAGCTCTGTGACTCATGAGACAGCACAAACTTAAGAGCCATTAAAACAATTCCATTGCTTACTTGAAAAAAAAAACATACTATCTACAGATGATTCATTAAAGGTCAAGTCCACCCCAGAAAATTGCTGATTTGAATTGACAGAGAAAAATCAAACAAACTGCTGCAAATTTCATCGAAATCGGATGTAAAATAAGAAATAAGACTTTTTTAAGTTTCTCTTATTTTTCACAAAACAGTTAAATGCACAATTCAGCGATATGCAAATGAGAGAGTCGATGATGTCCATCACTCACTTTTTCTTTTGTTTTTTATTGTTTGAAAAATACAATATTTCAATTTTTACAGATTTGACAATAAGGACCAACTTAACCATAAACTGTTAAAATGATGGTAATTCCACATGTTCAGGGAGAAATAAAATTTCTTTTCACTTGATAAGGAGGAGAAAATTAGAATATTTCATATAATAAAATACAAAAGAAATAGTGAGTGGGTGACGTCATCAGTCTGCCAATTTGCATACCGACCAGGATGTGCATATTACTGTTTTGTGAAATTAAGCAAAACTTTAAAATGTCATAAGTTTCTTATTTTACATCCGATTTTGATGAAATTTTCAGTGTTTTGCTTGTTGGATTTTCTCCTTTTTTTCAAATCAACGTTTTGTTGGAGTGGACTTGTCCTTTAATTATATTTGTCCAATGTACATTATGCAGTATTTAACTACATCGACTGTATGACTTCATTCCATTTTTAAAGAAATATGTCACCATTAAAAAATCGACTTTAATGTGAACACTCAAAATTTACAGCAAAAGGTGATGATTTTGAAAATTACAACAAATATATTGAGACAAATGCTCTATCAAGGCAGAACAAGAAATTCATATAACAGAATATGCTTCATCAACCTGCATGTCAATGTAATAGATGCAGAACTATCATAAACATTATAAAATGAAATATTTACACTTAATACAGAATATTGGGGTTTCGTTTCATGCACCCAGATATGAATTAAAGGGGAATCCAACCCAAATAAAAACTTGTTTTTATAAGGAAAAGAAAAATCAGACAAGTTGATAGGTGAAAGTTTGAACAATATTGGACAAACAACAAGAAAGTTATGAATTTTTAAAAGTTGTAAATATTGGTAATCACTATACCCATGGAGACTTCAAATTGGCCGCATATGTGATGTCATAGTGATGTAAGGCAAGGACTACTCTTCCATGTACTCCAGTACATATTATGGCTAAAATGTCATTTCCCCCAAAAGTTTTATTTCAAATTATATTTTTCTTCCATGAGGACATAAAATAATATACTACCTGGGTTATATTTAGATTACTGCCCCAGGGGAATGGGCACTTAGGAGAAAACCACAAATCCCTGATAATAAAGTACATGGCCTATGGGAAAGTTGTCCTTGCCCCTTGTCATAATTTACTTACCCAGTTGCCAATTTGAAATCTACATGGTATTAGTGATCTCAATTTTAAAGCAGCTATAACTTTCTTATTGCTTGTCCGATTTCTTTCAAACTTTCACCATTCTGTTTAATTTATTTTTCTCCGTCCCAACACATCATTTTATGGCCAAGGCTGGATTCCCCTTCAATGTCTTCAACATAATATCACTCAGATGAAAGTCCTGTCAGCCTTTCGCTGACCTCCCAAAGTTTAGTAGCAACAGCATCATCAGCTGGTCCTCTAACCTCTGGGTAAGGTTCTTCTTTGCAGTTGCCATAATATTTCCCAGATGCTTCCTTGAGCTCCTCAGCAACAGCACAGTAAATGGTAGTCTGAGCTCCGTACCGGGGAGATTTCATGAAGAGCCATCGGAGAGGGAATGTAGCAGCCCAGAAAGCTTTAGAATATCCAAGATAACGTGAAAGTTCTGTGTTGATGACACCTGGATGTAAGGTGTAAGAGGTGACGCCTTGGCCACTGAGTCGTCTGCTCAGCTCCTTCCCAAACAGGACGTTGGCAAGCTTACTATCAGCATAAGACTTGGTCTTGTTGTATTCTTTTTTGTCTGGATTAAGCTTTGAAAAATCAAGATGCCCTCTCTTATGGAGAGCAGAAGACACGATGATCACACGAGATGGTGAAGAAGCCTTTAGGACATTTAAAAGTCTGTTGGTCAGAAGGAAGTGTCCAAGATGGTTGACTCCAAATTGCATTTCAAAGCCATCTTCTGTCTTCATATATGGAGTGTAAAACACACCTGCATTGTTGACAAGGATATCGAGTCTGCCAATTTTGTTACAGAATTCATCACAAAAAGCATTCACTGACTTCAGTGATGCCAAATCCAACTTCATCACAACTAGTTCCCCTGCATTAGTATAATGTCTGATGTGTTCAACTGCTCTTTGACCCTTTGCAATATCACGGCAAGCAAGGATTACTCTCGCTTCACGGCGAGCAAAATCAAGGGCAGTCTCCTTCCCTATTCCCGTATTTGCACCCGTTACAATGGCCGTCTTTCCTGTCAGCTTGGTAGCACTTCTATATGCAGCACCCCTGAACTTCAGTTTGGTAAATATTACCAAACTAGCACCAAGAACAAGTCCTGCACAGACCATATCCCCTGGAGCTCTCCATTCTGATTTTCTTTCCAATTCCATGTTGCAAATCAAAATCTGGCACTGCCGGCTGGTTTTGATCAATCTACAGTAACATTATCCCTCTTCAGACAATTCCAAATCATTGGATCTAAATCTCTTACAAATACACTGTCTCGTTATATGATGATGTAACTCAATAATTGTTCAGGATAAAGACTCTTGTCAACAACTGTCAACTGAGACTGGCAAGATCAAGATCCAACTAGCAGACTACACAAATCTTCAATGAGTCCTCTTTAGGAAAATGGTCTTTATCTAGAAATTAGGGTTTATTATTCTATTTTCATTTCTTTAATTTATCTTTTATATTAAATCAAGAAGTAATGAAAATTAAATTTTTTTGATTTAATTTTGTTTTTGCTTTTTTAAGATCAAATTTGAATCCGGACTTCTATTTTGCGATTATCCATGAAGACCATGATGAACCTCAAAAGTTCTAGTAAAAAGAAACTACCTTCGAAAGGGCTACTCGCATGATCAAATTCTTAGTCGTCTCGATTCGCTTAAATTTCGAGTTGATTTCGGATTTATCCAATGAGACGATCCGTTACATCTACTTTTCATTGGAGATGCTTACACGTACACGAAACTTCCGTGGCAAGATCTGCTGCAATTAATTTTATAATTAATAATTTCTTTTTTTTTCTCCAACAACCAAGTTACAAGGGATCCATTAATGAATGCTGATGCTAGGTTTAGATCTTGTTATTTCTGATTCTCGATATGGCTCAAAACTACGGGAGTCAAATCATAGACATCGACGCTTTTGATATTTCGATGGATGTTGACGTCGGGAGAGGCAACCGGTATGGAAAGGCATCGCCGACAGCTGGGGCGTCCGGCCAACGCGGAGGTGGACATGTCCTCGGACATGATGTTGGTGAGTAGATTTACCGATACTGGCGATAGTGCATATATGCAGCTGCAGTGCAGTGCGGCGCAATGATAAGATCGTAGTCGTAGACGTAGTTTGTCTGTTGCCGAAATGACTCTGAAACATCCTATACTTTTGAGGATTGATGATGAATGATGCAACAAATTAGGCTTACCTTTAGAATCCAATGTCATGAATCGATTACAAAAATCTCTAGATTTTAAAACGAGAAAACAACGGATACGACGTACCGGTACTCGTTAACTTTTTTAGAAATTACGTTTTTGAGATAAAAGCGGATACATGGATTCTAAGATACGTGGATACACATGGATACGAGGATACGTGGATACTGGGATACGTGGATACTACTACCGTCCTGATAAATGGATACATGGATACGAAGATACGCGGATACGTGGATACTACTACCGTACTGATAACTGGATACATGGATACGAGGATACGTGGATACGCGGATACGTGGATACTACTACCGTACTGATAACTGGATACATGGATACGAAGATACGCGGATACGTGGATACGAGGATACGGGCAGCTGGGATAATGTTTGTGGATACGGGGGAGGGGGTACAGGGGAGTATCCAGCTTTCGCCAAAGGGGGGGGGGGGTGGAAGGAGGGAGAGTCGTGGGGGTATGTTATACAGGGGAGGATCCATGCACCTTTCGCGAAAAGGGGGAAAAGAAGGGAGAATCAGAAAATATTTTCATCCACATTTCAGTCGGTCGATCTGTCGTTAACTAAAAGTAGAATTTTGTTGGTTTATATTAATATTCTTTTCTTGGTTTAACATGGCCCAGTGCAGTACGTGTCTCAGTCATCTTATTAAAAAAAAATCATTTTCAAGACAATACAGGCATATAGCTCATTTTTTTGTCCTTGTTTAAACACTTTTCCTTTTCCTTTACGTTTTTTTCTCCTTTCTTTTCTTCTTTTTTTTTAAATATATTTTTCTTTTCTCTTTTATATTCTTCCTTTCTTGTCCATTCTATTTTTGTTTCTTTTTTAATTAAAAGAAAAATTGTACAGGCCTACCTATTTTTTTTTAAATCAAATTCTTGTGATTTTCGCAGTAAATTATAAGACAGAAAACTGGACTTTTGGTTCGTATAATTAAAATAATATATACATGTATATACCCTTCTTTTTAGAATTGTAGAGCAATATTTTTGCTGTTTTTTTCTCTATAAATCTAGAGATTATGATGAATATGACATGGATTCTGAATGTTTAGGAGGATAAATATGAAGCGATTCGTATAATATAGGCATAGCTCATTTTCTGTCCTTGTTTGAACCCCGCGGGGGGGGGGGCACTTACATTGACGAGTGGATACCATGCGCGACCAAAAAAAAACACGTAAAAAGGATGTCTTTTTCACGATAGGGCACGTTATGTACGTAACGTGATAAGGGTGTCAAAAACACAAAAATAATGAAAAAAGGGTATCTATTTCGCTAGGAAAATTACGTGTTTAGGGTCGAATTCGCGGGGATGATAAAACAAAATTAAAATGTTTTATAAAGGATGTCCTTTTTGCCCCAACACTTCGTATTTAGAGTCACGATTTGCGCGAGGTGTAGAAGGTGGGGTCGTACTAAACCAAATAAGGTAAAGCCGACGACCGAAGGACCCGTAACAATAAAACATTCCTGTACTTGTTTTCCTTTACGTTGTTTTTCTCCTTTCTTTTCTTCTTTTTTTTTTAAATATATTTTTCTTTTCTCTTTTATATTCTTCCTTTCTTGTCCATTCTATTTTTGTTTCTTTTTTAATTAAAAAAAAAATTGTACAGGCCTACCTATTTTTTTTAAAATCAAATTCTTGTGATTTTCACAGTAAATTATAAGACAGAAAACTGGACTTTTGGTTCGTATAATTAAAATAATATATACATGTATATACCCTTCTTTTTAGAATTGTAGAGCAATATTTTTGCTGTTTTTTCTCTATAAATCTAGAGATTATGATGAATATGACATGGATTCTGAATGTTTAGGAGGATAAATATGAAGCGATTCGTATAATATAGGCATAGCTCATTTTCTGTCCTTGTTTGAACCCCGCGGGGGGGGGGGGCACTTACATTGACGAGTGGATACCATGCGCGACAAAAAAAAACACGTAAAAAGGATGTCTTTTTCACGATAGGGCACGTTATGTACGTAACGTGATAAGGGTGTCAAAAACACAAAAATAATGAAAAAAGGGTATCTATTTCGCTAGGAAAATTACGTGTTTAGGGTCGAATTCGCGGGGATGATAAAACAAAATTAAAATGTTTTATAAAGGATGTCCTTTTTGCCCCAACACTTCGTATTTAGAGTCACGATTTGGTGTCGTACTAAACCAAATAAGGTAAAGCCGACGACCGAAGGACCCGTAACAATAAAACATTCCTGTACTTGTTTAGGGGTTCATTTCAGGGAACATTTGCCAAGAGTATCGTTTTGTTACCAATTCTTGCTAAGGGTAGGGTTTCACGCGCCAATACTTGTTAAGGGGCGCATTTTCAGAATATGGAAATTACGTGTTTAGGGTGCTTTTCGAGACCCCATGGTCGCGCATGGTATCCACTCGTGAATGGAAGTGGCTCGCGCTTCGCGCTCGCATTGCCTTTGTAATGATTCCCATTCAAGAGAATTAAATGACATTTCATATATCCAGTTCTGAAATCAATTTGCACACAATGTTTTAGCTCGCACCTCAAGCTTTCATTATTTTGTTTGATTTACACAAATTGTTATATAAAAGTTTCCAGCTCGCGCTGCGCACTCGCATTGTTTGATTTGTGAGATACCTATCCTCTTTGGAAATTCTTTCCAAAATTTGTCAAAATGCTCCTTTATCATGTCAATATACAAAAAATTAAGCTCGTGCTTCGCGCTCACATTTAATTGTTCGAGACACACAGCTTGTTTTTTTTAAGGCGGTTTTCCACTAGGGCGCGGACAAGACCAGGAAGGGTTGCGGAAGCTACTTTTGTCATTTCGGCATGCTGTCCGCAACCAAATTCCGTAAAAGATTATGCAAATGATCTTGTCCTAGGACACGACCAGGACTGTCTGCGTATTGTCGTAGGACATTCCTGGAACTGTCCAAGATTATCTAAATCAATTTGTCGGCGTTCGGCGCGGACAGCATGCAGATCGTATTAGGACAGAACCGCAGACATTTAGGACAACGTCACGAGTGATAAATTTAAGGACGAGGACAATAAGAATAATTTTCGGACAAATTGCGAATACTCCAAGAAAATTATCGTTCATATATTTTTTTTAAAATGAATTTAGGGGTGTTATTTGGGGTTTGGGGTGCGTTTTTTGTTAAAGAAACATTGATTTTCTTATTAAATCCGATTTAGGAGCAGGCGAGAATGAAGTAATTCGTCATGAAAGTACGCTATTAAAAAAAAAAATCGACTACAAAGACGATGTAGGGTTTTCTCTTATTTCAAATCAAATTGCATACATTGGTGGAAATCCCTGGGGGACAGGGAGACGCTTCCCCTCACTTTTTGGAATTTGATATCAAATGCCCCCCCCCCCCACTTTTTGGAACGAGCAAACAAGAAAAAATGGAAAGAGAGGAAAAAGAAGAGAAAAGAGAATAGAAAATGAAGAGGGAAAATAAGAGGAGTAAGACGAGTGAATAAAATAAGATGAGGGGGGGGGATTTCATGTCACTATTTTAAATTTTCGCTCGCTTTGTGCTCACATTGCCTAATCTATGATATACATAACTTGCTCAATAGGCTTATATTGAGCTTAAAATATCAAGTTTTGAAGTAAATATATGAAATATTTCTCGGACACTGAGTTTTCAATTTGTTTGATTTACAAATATATTTTATAGTTTTCTGTAAAATGACTATATTTTATGGTCTAAATATCGACATTTTCCGCTCGCGCTGCGCACTAGCATTATTTAATTCGTCAAGTAACTATTCTCTTCGTGTATTCCATATTTTTTTGAAAAATATCCCTTTTTAGGCTTATCTGATTCTGAATAGTATCAGCTAAAGCTGCGCACTTGCATTTTCATTGGGGAGTAATGTATACCTATATCAATTTGTAACAAATTATTTTAAATTCCTCTTTCTTGACAGTTTATCAAAATTTTCGGCTTGCAATTTGCGCTCGCATTATTTTTAAAGTATTCTTTAAAGTATATTAACCCATGCATCCTTTTCATGATTACAAAATATCCAGTTTTTTTACCTTGATATTAATTTCGCGACCTCATTGGGCTTATTAGATTAATAAGTAAGATAATAATATTTTCATTATTTCCTAATAATCATTGTCCGGTTTTTTTTTCAGAACGGAATATCGACAAGTTTCATCTCTCGACAAAAACAAAAATGTCCTTAAAATTTCCCGGTCGCAACTGGAAATATATGTATTGATAAAAATATCAACTTGCGCTTTGACTCGCATCATTTATTAAGCAGGATCCATATCCAATTCGTAATTGCGCTTAAATTAACTTTTTTTTTGGGATCGGAAAATCAAATATCTTTAGCTCGCGGATCGCGCTCTTATTATTGATATTATGATAAAGAATGTAATTAGAATGTCCAGATTCTAGGTTTGAATCTAAACACACGCACGCATATTTATTTAGATACGAATCTTGTTCCAGTTTCAGATCAGATTATCAAATTATTAATGTAGGAATGTTATCCATTTATCCACTTATCCATCCTTTTCATGATTTACAAAACGTGAGATGTCGAATTTCGTTTCGGCTCGCGCTTCGCGATCACATCAAGTGTATAGTCATACCCCTATCCTGTTCGTGATTTTAAAAGGTGCTTAGAATGCCCTGTATATAGCTGGGAATGTAAGAAATATTCAGCTCGCGCTTTGCGCTCACATTATTTGATTGTTGAAATATGTAGGCTAAAAACAATTGTGTTTGTCGGTGTAATAGTATTCACTTTTTGAAAGCAGATTTTGTGCATTTTATACATGACAATAAATTATCTCGGATCTAAGGTAACTTTAAAAAGACTGCATATGTTAATAGCAAAGTCGAGGCTCCCTTTATAACATTACTTTCTAATAGTTTTTTTCCACAAATTAATACATATATTACAAAAGAGGAAGAAAACGGGAAGTTAGGATGCAAATTGCATTCGACAGGCACATGCAGACCAAGGGGCGAGGTGGTCTTGCTTACCCCTTTAAAAAAAGTACAAACAGAAGAAATATAAGTAAAATGGAAAGGGAAACTTAAAAAATGATATGGTGGAAAAGAAAAACAAAGGGGGAATGTCGTGCTAATACGGCCCTCCTCTCCCTGCTGCTGGCTTATCCCTCCCAGTATTAAAGAGATATACAAACAGCACAAAAGAAATAGGAATTACAGGGGCCGCGGAACCGGGGGGGGGGGGGGGGGGCTGGGGGGCTTCAGCCCCCCCCCCCCCACTTTGAAAACCGTTCCGCGGCCCCTGGATAAACAAAGGAGATGAATGAAATGAGGTGAAATAGAATCAAGTAGGAAAAAAAATCGCGATAATGAACAGACAATAATTGGCCAAGATTGTGAATGTGTAAGATTAGAAATATCAGTTTTAATTTTTGGACGAACTTGTGAATCCAGTGTCTAATCGCCTTTGCCTCCTCTTGTACCAATTAAAATATAGACTAAAAAAGAAAATGTAAATGGGCAATTCCAGGAGGCCGAATGCGATCTCTACGCCCTATTGGCTGCGTAAAAAGGAAAAATGGAATAAATGCAAAGAAGAGTGGAAAAGAAGAAAAAGAGTGAAGAAATTTACAGACGGGAAGATATCAGTGTTTCAGCTAGGTCAATTTGTTAAAATTATTGGTTCATTTCGCTCTTCATGCTTTTAATACTTTAATTAAGAAGATTGTGCACGCTATTCATTTTTACGAAAAATACTTAGGTCTTTTCGTCCTTGATGTTTGAAAGAAGTTCGCGCTCATATTTTATGTTTATGAGAAACATGTTCTGTGCACGACTTTTTCAGGAAGGCCTTTTTTTTTAAGAGTCGTGGCGTATAGTGGTTCTGACTCCCGCCTTGTAAACGGAGAGTCGTGTGTTCGATTCTCACCGCGGTCTATATACCGTCCTTTGGTAAGACGTATTGCCGGCACACCTTGCCACTCTCGACCCAGGTGCTAAATGGGTACCCGGTTGGATGCGAAAGTTATTGTATGCTTGAATTTGCAAGCGCCATTTCGAGGCTGCGATGAATGCAAGGAATGCTTCCCAAGATGTGGAAATTGTGCACTTTTCATGCGGGATTGAAATGAATCATGGGACAATAATATGCTGTAAATCGTTTTGAGCCGTTCTGAGAAAAGCGATATTTATAAACATGCTATCATTTATTATTATTTCTTATTAATAAAATATCATTCACGATCAAACAAAGTGCTTAAAATGCATTAGGAATATAAACTTGAATTTCTGTTTTTTCTTATATTCCTTTTTCACATTTTTTTCTCTTTTTTTATTTCATCTTTCTTTCCTCGTTTCATGCCGGTCTCACGTTCATGCCGGTCATTAACTTCAATAGATTGCGTAATCACTATTAAATCTTAATCCCTCCTTTCAAGAATTTGGGGTAATAATCTTACACGGTATCCCTATAGTCTCAAAGGCATTCACAGGTGGTTCTTTATCAATGAACTGAAGGAATTCTGAAGTGACATTTTTTAACATAATTAAATCGAATTACATGTGTTGTGCAAGCACGTCATATTTCAAAATTTCCAATTGTTGAAAATAAGCGTATCTTTAAATGTCATAACTTTCTTATTTTATATTCGATTTTGATAAATTTTCAGTATACTGCATTCGAGCAAGACGGTATCTAATTACCAGTTTATTAATAAGGTGATGTTGTAACTGTAGGTATGTCGTGTATGCATTTTTCGTTACAGCATAATCGTAGATGATAATAAATATTTAACGTAAATTACTAAAGAATTTTTAATGCATACAACAAGACCCCCCCCCAAAAAAAAAAAAAGCAAGGAATGTCCGTTTTTAGGTCTAAATTTATGTACAAAACGTACTTAAAATATGAAGTTTCCGATCGCAATAGGCCCTATAACATATTTTAAATCGCGCTTCGCACTCGAATCAGTAATATTGTTTAGTCAGATATAACATTCCTGTTCACCATTTCAAAAAACGCTAAGAAAGTCATGTCTTTTCATAAACCGGTCAACTTATTCAATTTTTAACTAGGTCTAAATTCATAAAATATTTATTTAAAAAAAAAAATCATTTTTGATAAAAATTAAGATATAGAACGAATCATATAGGACTAATACTTATCCGTATTTATAATCAGAACGAGACATTCACATTACAACCCACCAATTAAAGTTTATGCAATTTAATCCAATTTATGCTTAAAAAGAGATATTATATCATAGGCGTCATTGCATGCCGATGTTCTGTTACAATTGCAGTTCTCCATGCTCTCTTGATAGTCTTCTGGATGTATAAGTAGGAAGATAATTTTTGAAAAGAAGTAAATTATATGCCAATAATGCAATATATCATTCACAAAACTTTGTATTGCACTCCCTTACTTCATATTCCTATTTTTCTTCATTCTCCTCCTCCGTCTTCTCCTTTTATCCTATTTTCCCCCTTCTGTAATTCCTCTTCTATTTCTCTTCATCAAGTTCACTCTTTCTATAATTTTTGAAAAGAAGTAAATTATATGCCAATAATTATAAATAGAACGAGTCATATGAGATAATTTATAATCAGAACGAGACATTCACATAACAAGACATAGGAATGAAATTAATTTGTTTAAAAAAAGGATTGTGATATTGGCCCTATGATGTGTCTCGTTGCAATTACCAACAGGAGTGAGTGAAATTAATTGTCGAATTGTAACCAATGTTTTGAAATTGATTGGTCATTTTAATATAACCAAAACGTATATCGTTCTTATTATCCCCTTACTTAACTATTTTGTTGTTCTCTGTTGCTCGTGTCTTATTACTTATCACTGAGTTGTACATGATTGTAATTGTTTTGCGAAATATAAGCGAAAAACTTCCAAATGTCATAACTTTCTTATTTTACATACGTTTTTTGATGAAATTGGCTTGTTTCTTATTTCTCTATTGATTCAAATCAATAACTTTTTGGGAAGACTTGACCTTTAAGCTGCATATTCGTACATGTTATTATATTAGCCTTCTTTTATGTTGACTGAAAAATCTATAATAATCCAAATAGTTTATTTATATTTTGTTTACTGAAATCAACTTAATTAAATAAAATCAATCCTAAAAAGGATTAAGATTAATTGGTCAAATTGTAATCATATGGGCTTAGGGAATTGATATATGTCTCGTTATAATTATAAAGAGAGCAGCCAATTTTTAACGATTCACTGATGAAAGTAGCCTTTTCTATCTTTTCTCTCAAGAAAAATACAGATTAAAAGTGACGATGTCAATTATCTGAAAATAAGGTAATTAGGGTCTGTGATGCTTCGTTCTAAAAGTACACTTAGTATCATGCACTTCTTCATGTGTTTTCCATGTTCCAGAGTATCAAAAACTCCTTGATGTTCTTATCCAAGTATCTATGTATCTAAGTTTTCATGTAGGCATGTGCCCGTAGCCGCGTATCCAAGTATCCATGTAACCAAAGGTATCTAAGATCCCCGTATCCACGTATCCGCGTATCCACGTATCCAAGTATCCAAGTCTCCAATAGTATCCAAGTATCCACGTATCCACGTATCCAAGTATCCAATTATCCAATAGTATCAAAGTATCCACGTATCCGCGTATCCACGTATCCGCGTATCCACGTATCCAAGTATCCGCGTATCCAACAGTATCCAAGTATCCACGTATCCACGTATCCGCGTATCCACGTATCCACGTATCCAAGTATCCAAGTATCCAAGTCTCCAATAGTATCCAAGTATCCACGTATCCACGTATCCGCGTATCCACGTATCCAAGTATCCAATTATCCAATAGTATCAAAGTATCCACGTATCCACGTATCCGCGTATCCGCGTATCCACGTATCCAAGTATCCGCGTATCCAACAGTATCCAAGTATCCACGTATCCGCGTATCCACGTATCCACGTATCCAAGTATCCAAGTATCCAAGTCTCCAATAGTATCCAAGTATCCACGTATCCAAGTATCCAAGTATCCAATAGTATCCGCGTATCCACGTATCCGCGTATCCACGTATCCACGTATCCAAGTATCCAAGTATCCAAGTATCCAATAGTATCCAAGTATCCACGTATCCACGTATCCGCGTATCCACGTATCCAAGTATCCAAGTATCCAACAGTATCCAAGTATCCACGTATCCACGTATCCACGTATCCAAGTATCCAAGTATCCAATAGTATCCAAGTATCCACGTATCCGCGTATCCACGTATCCAAGTATCCAAGTATCCAATAGTATCCAAGTATCCACGTATCCATGTATTCATATCCATACATGTTTTAATATAATAGTATCCAAGTATTCTGTATCCATATATAGATATCAACGTATATCATTCCTTAAACAACATCATCAACATAATTATATACCATTGCACGTGTCCTCGATCACGCGCCCCCTCTTTGATCCCTTCATATATATCATCCCTTTTTAAGTCCTCTGATTATTATATCACCTGCCATTACTTCACTCTCTCCTACTACATCCACCACATTGGACAAGTCGTGTACTCCCTCTACGGGGCCATCCCCCCTCCCCCATCTGCCCCCTCCCCCCATCCTTTATCCATCTCCCGATCCGATTCCTGCTTGTCGCCGGGGACTCTTAATTCACTCACGAACGTAGAGGGCGACAAAACTGATATCGCACCACACCGGCAGCAGCAATTAGTAGGTAATTGCTCTTTTGTAATCGATTCATGACATTGGATTCTAAAGGTACTCCACAAATTATTATTTCCGATGATTTTTCCCCACTTTTTAATGATTTTTTTTTTTTTTCCTGTGTCGCTCGCTTTTTGCGCGTGACTCATCAAGAGCTTTTTGAATTTACGTGTGTCGCATGCGACGCGTGTTTTCTGCACTGGCGAGAACGGTGGCGGCGCTAATGCAGTTTCGCACCGGCGGACTTCAAGCAAATTTCTATGTCAACTTCCTTGTATCATGTGTAACTCATTATTAATATTATTACGGTACATGAATGATGAAATAATATTATAAGGTTTATCGCTAATCAGAACCGCAATGCGTTATGGGATCAAAAAGGGAGCAATCAAGCTAACTCTGCGCATAGCCAGGGCAGGAGGCTCCTAGAGAGTAAAAATCATTTACTAACGTATGCTTACTCTCAGTGGAGCCAGTGGCGTAACAGGCGGGGGGGGGGGCAGGGGGGCAAGCTGCCCCCCTGGCGGAGCTCACCGGGAAAATATAAAAAAAAGGGAAAAAGAAAAAAAAGGGGGGAAGAAAGGGAAAGGGAAAGGAAAGAAAAAAGGGGGAAGGGAAAGGAAAAGGGAAAAGAAAACTAAGAAAAAACATGAAAAAGGGAAAACGGAAAGATAACGGGAAAAGGAAGGAAAAAGAGCAAGTGACAAAAAACAATTCGCCCCGATATACAAATACATTAGCATGATTAGTAAGACAGGGAAATAAATTAAAGATGACAAAAAGGCAAACAAAAGCGGGAAATAAAGGCAGAATGGAATTAGCCAAAATCTAAATTGGAAAATAAAGAATAGGGACAAGATAACGTACACTACCGGGCTGCCGAGGATTGAGATAACGAGCGGGAAGAAAAATGGATGGTATATAGCATAATGTCGTCTGAAAGTCTATCATAAACTTGCTAAATCTCCAAAGGCTCTGTCCAAGAGTCAAGACCCCGTGCAGTGGGGGCTCTTCATCTGTAACCTTCAATGGGTTCTATAACGGGCCCCTATATGGACCCTTCCTGCATTAAGCTTTACGGTGAAGCACTGGCGTACCGGGGGGTTGGTTCCACAGCCAAGGGGAAATAAAAGAAAATAAAGGAGGCAGCGAAATGAGATGAATGAAAAAAAATATATGACATGATATTTGCTATAATGATGTAAAAATCTATCACATAATTAGAATTTCATTTTAACAGGCCTTTTTTTTTCTGGCTCGCTTCGCTCGCTGGCGACTTTTTACAAATTTTCCCACATTTGCTATGGTGTGCCCCTCACAATATTTGGATGATTACGATACACAACTGCATTGAATTTATGTGTTGTGTTAAAGCTATATAAATATACACGCAATTTGATTAAAATAAGTGGCCATCTGTAAGGTTTAAAATGGCTTTGATATCAAGAGGTTCCGGGGCTCTGCCCTGGACCCCACCCATAAAGCACTGTTATATGGATGAGTTTGGACCATGGCCCCCAAAAGTTCTACAACCAAACAAACAAAATGAGGAAAGAAAGGAAAGTGTATTATATTTTTCTGAATATCACGTTAAAATCTATCTTCATGTTAGATTCTCATGAAAAGGTGATTTTTTTATCTCGCTCGCTTCGCTCGCTCAGGACCTATATTAAGCCACTTCTTGCCAAAAGCGCCATACTCGGCCCCCTCAAGCATATAGAGCTTCGCCCTGATGCTAACAATCATAAGTTCATAACAAAAATCCTGTTCACCGTGGCGTACAAAAAAAGAGAGAAAAAGAGGAAAGAGAGGAGGGTGAATATGATATCATCTTTTTAACACTATGTCAAAATCTATCACAAAATTTGATTTTTTGCAATAAAGATGTCAAAAAAAATTTGCTCGCTCACTTCGCTCGCTCGCTTATATATATATATACATTTGCCCGATACGCCATATCGCCCCTTCAAAATTTTTGCCTTATGACGCCATTGCCTGTTCAATGATATGACCGGGAAATTTTTGGCTCTTGCCCCCCCTGGCCACCGACCCCTGTTACGCCGCTGAACGGAGCCAGGAATTCCTTCCCATTCATCTCTGTGTACCGCCAAAAAACTGAAAATTTCACCCCCGAGATTTCTACTTCAAAAAGATCTAGCCCTGGCTAAATCATGTAAATGGGATTCAACTTCATTTCAGACATTTCTACGCTATGGATTTCATTTGTAAACAAGAATTCATTAAAAAAACAAGAAAATGTTATTAAAAGACGGGGGAAACTTGCCACCGTGTTTACGTCGCCATCTTGATTTCATTGCCTTTCGCTTGCGATAAACCTTATGGCATGAATGGGAACCAGTCTGTATAGTCAGTATGGTACTGATAGTGGATCGTATTACTGAACACTTTTCATGAATTCATAATCATCTAACACATTTTTCTCATGAAATTCACCAAACAGAAACTTTCACCATAAATACACAATCGGACCCCTCTTTGCATGTGAAATATTTTGGTCACTTGATTCTTGAAAAAGGTATCGTATTACCGAACATGTGTTTTCTATGGGAAAAGTTGAGAAATCAACAAAATCACTGATTGAGCTATTTTGACCATATTTGATTATTTTTAGAATATTAAGACTTTGAAAATGTGTTTTGGACCGTTTTCATCATCTTTCTCTTCAAGTTCCCTTTTGAAGGATGTTGCAAAGTTTTGAGCGTATGATGAAATTATTTTCTGACGCGTACGATGCGCGCGTTCGGTAATACAAGGCCGGTTGGTAATACAATCACTTACAATACTAGGACGTAGCTAGCCAGGCCAGGAGGCTCCTAAGTATTCACTGACGTGCTTAATCTCCATGGAGCCAGGGATTCAGCTAAGACAGCATTCACCTTCCACACGGTCATTTTTCCCATGGCCATGCCATGGATAGACTTGTCTCTAGCAACAAACTATCAAATCTTTACTTTTCTAGCCCTAACTTATGTAAATGGGCTACAAGTATATACCCCCTGTACCCCCTGCAAGCACTAACAGACAGCAAGTTGTGAAAAATAAACAGTGAACTGGGGGGAATTGAGGTCACTGAATCTATTTTTTGCACTCTCAATCCCCGTAATTGCCGTCTATATCCCGCAGGGGTAAGTGAAAAAAAAAACGTCCCCATAAACAAGGACAATCTCAGTTTATCAAGACATGATTAATCTTGGTTTATGCAGGCCTCTACAAAAAAAGAATCATCACTTGCCCTGTCGGGCAAGTGATAAAAAAATTTGCTTGCCCGATAGAAAAAACTGCTTGCCCGATTTTTTTTCAAAAATTCTTTTGCTCTTAATTATTCTTTTCTGTCCTGGCTGAACTTGATTTACTGGCGCTGCCTTTGGCATTTCTTTTTCTTGACTCTTGTTCAAGTTGTTCTGGTCGCCGATCACGAAGACAAAAGTCGCCTATTTTAGTCTGACGACTCATTGTTTATTTGGTTTGAAGTTGAAGCCGAGTCCTGGCCAGGGTGACAAGATTTCACAAAATGAAATACAGGGCAATCAACAAAAAAAAAAGATCAAGAAAGAAGGCTACACAGTGTTAGACTTGTGAAAAAAAATATTCAGAATTGGAAGGGAGGGTGAACAAAAGAATGAAGGATAGAAAGAAAAGAGATGAATTGAGAAGTAAGAAAGAAAAAATGAAGGGGAAAATGAAGGAAATATAAGAAAGTTCTAATAAAAGAAGGATGAGAGAGAGAATAAAAATAGATAAAAAGGTTTCCGTCATTCTTTGAATTGAAGATAGAAAGAAAAAAAAGAAAAGAAGGGAAGATGAATAAATGTGTGCAAGTCAAAATAAAGAAGAGAAAGACAAAAAGAAAGTAAGAAAAAAGGAGGAGGAAAGAAAATGTTTCCTTCATTCTTGGAAAGAAAGAAACAAAGCAAGAAGAAAACAGGAAGGAAGGAGGGAAAGAATGAAGGAAGAAAGGGAAAGAAAGTATAAGGGAAAATAATAAGGACAAAATGAAAGAAATAATGAAAGAAAAAAAGGAGGAAAGAGCGGGAGGAAAGAATGAAGGTAGGCCAGAATGAAAAAAAGAAGAAAATAATGGAAGGAGAGAAAGAACGAAAATAAAAACGAGTGGAAGGGAGAAGGAATGAAGGAAATAAAAAAAAAGGTAATGTAATAAAGAAGGCAAGTAAGAGAAAGAAGGAAAGAAAGAAAATGGACAGAGAGAGAGAGAAAGGATCAGGAAATAAAAATAGATATGTAACAAAAAAGGGCAAGAAGGAAGGATAGAAGGATAGAAAAGAAAGAAAGAGGAAAAAGTTCAAACTTCAAGCAAATAAAAACAATCCAATCATATAACCAAAATCCTAAAATGATATTTGATGTTTTTTTATATATTTAAAAAAAAATAAAAAAATAAAATGTTTTAGAAATGAATAAAATACGGGACGTCTGGTCACCCTGGTCCTGGCTGAGTCAGTCCGAAGCTTGCATGCATTCAGCATGATCTAGCTCGAGAGTCGACTGGCTCGCGATCGCTTGTGTACGTCCGTACATGTACTGTAGCGCTGATGTATTAGAGCATGTGCTCAGAGGGCGAGAGAGGAGTTTCCCCAGCTAGCTCCTTCGTCGATTAGTAGCGCATGCGCACAGTGTAGTTTAGAAAGTAAAATGGCTGCCCCCATCGGCATCGAACGGGACCGCTGGCGATAAAATGTCGGTAAATTGGCGCTGATTTGACATGTTTCCACTGTTTTTTTACTGGTATGACATTGTATGAGAGATAATTGCAATTTATAAAAAAATTATTAAACTTTACTGTCAATTTATCTTTTTCATTTTCAAAACAGGCACTTGCCCGATCGGGCAATTGACTTTGAAAAATGCTTGCCCGCACGTCAATTTCTCTTGCCCCGGGCAAGCGGGTTTGTCGCGCCCTGGTTTATGAAGATATCCGTGTTTTCTGTGACAATCCCAATTTTTTACCTGCGCCTCTACTAAAAGTCCAATGTCTGGATGTCCAACACATATCGACCACTTCTTTTGAAACCGGCCACCTTGTCCTTGCGCGCATGAAGTCAGATGATTGCGTATAACAATCACTATGCGCTGGAGAGTAGGAACAATATTACGATAAGAATCAATTTTACAAGAGAAAAAGAGGGATAATAAGGTAAGAAAATTGTAGAAATTATCAAAATAATATTGACCAGACCCGAACCCCACTGCCAAATAGCTGTTAATACCGGAAATCCAAAAGGAAACTGCTTTTGAACAAATAATCCGTCGTCGGTGGTCGAATCCTGTGTCGGAGCTTGCGATGGAAGTAGCAAGACAATCAACCAGCATGATGACATCATAGAACTGACTTGGAAGAGTCAAAATATTTCGCCAGCGCGACAAGAATCGGCGGTAAATTTAGTGCATGGCGGGTGGTCGGTCCTAAAAAAGGGGTGCAAATGAGAATATTTGAAATCATCGCATTTGTTGATCGCTGATATCTACGTGCATAGAATCTGAGTCGTCTAATCATGGGATTCTGATCTGCTCAATTTTCTGCACAAATGAGATAAAAACAGGGTAAAGCTGATGAGTTGAGATGCATCTTTTTACTTGCACTATAGTTTAGTTTTGTTCAACTGCACCAAATGTCATACTGTCTTTTTGTGATTGCGGCCTCAGCCAAGTACGACTATACTCTGTAAAGAGGACTGTACTCAACAGAAGAAGAATATTTTTGCAGATATGATGCTTAGAAAATTAGGGTAGGTCGGTCCAACCATACAACTCTATGGAAAATTCTCCATATATTGTACATGCTGGTTCCCAATAAAATGTAAAGAAAGGTACTAGATAGAGATGATTCTGAAGAAATAAATCTTCTTTTTTTTTACAAAATAAATCTAACCAGTAGATTTGCTTTACTATACTCTCTGTTGAACTTTTTAACCAGCAACAAATTGAAAATAGAAAAGTCTCATTTTTTTCTACAAAATTTTATTTTGAAAAAAGAGAAGTAACAAACAGATTTTATTGTTATTAATTTGCATCATTCATTCACAGGGAGTGGCAGCAATTTTATTCATGGAACAATTCAGCCATTCTCCAGACCTCAGCATGGGATGATCTCAAGGATTATGACAGAGTTAAGATCACTCGTGAAGGAACATAAAGTAAGTGCTACCAGCGTCCTCCCCTAAACTTCAGTGTAGATGATCTGTGGGGGTATTGCCCCACCCAAACTGGACTGTTGATCCCAAACCCATAAGAAAAAGGGATATCAGACCATGTGATATACATCCTATAATTGAATTTGATTGACGATGCATGTTTCATTCTATAGACTTTCTGTTGCCTTGGCACCAGATGACACAATAATCTTCATTCTACTAGTCTTTGCCTTTTCACACATGAATGATCAATATAAATAATTTTGACAGCTGTGACACTTAGTCTTTTGTTGCCATATTTCCAACAAGAAAATAAATGATCTCAATATTAAACCTCAAGTGCTTGAATATTTCTTATTGATTGCAACAAGAAATAAATATGCTTCTGATTGAAAATCAAGGTGCATGTGTTGTTTTTATGAAATATACTTGAAGACATATGTTACTGGTACATCTGTTTTCTTTCTTTCCTTAGGCCAAAAGAATCTTTATGCTAGGGTTAATAGGGGCATTGTGTATCATCATCATGCTCCTATGGTGCCAATCAACTAACAGTATAGGTAAGACAACACATACCCCTTTGAAAATCTATTATTCAGATTTAAATGGGACATAAGCAATGGTATACATAGAGTGCTTCCTCATGACTAAAATCACTTTGATTATTAGTAATTAACAAGTGACTAAAGCAGGATTATTAGAGGTACATGTATCAGTGAGAAGATGTGATTATTATGCTAACGCAAACAATGCAACAAAAAAAGGAGACTTTTACCTTCAAAATTGATTGGCTGGTGGGGGGGGGGAGAAGGTCCTCTGCATTTTCAATACTGTTTTTAACCCCTAAACCTGAATATGGCTGGAAGAGAGACGGAGATTATTATTCTCAAATGCGATAGTCATATTTTCAACATATGAAAAAGAGATTTAATGGGTTCTACACTCTTGTAAATTTAAATATTAAATGAAACTCTATATAATTTAAACTTTTATTCACCAAAGCTTTAGACGGGCTTAAATCAATTATTTTCTTTTGTATATATATTTTTTAGCTTTGACAGCATTCACCTATATTATATTGTTTGACGTTCTATCTCTTGGTGTTTGTCTCATCACCATCTGGGTCACCAAGCAAAAACCTTCAAGCATTTATACTTATGGGTAAGTCAATTTTTTCTTTTGCGTAAATGACTATGTAATCAAGCAAAAACCTTCAAGCATTTATACTTATGGGTAAGTCAATTTTTTCTTTTGCGTACATGACTATGTAATCAAGCAAAAACCTCCAAGCATTTATACTTAAACTATTGGGTAAGTCAAGTTTCCATTTGTGTGGAAGACTATCTATGTTAATCCAGCAAAATCTTTAAGCATTTGTACTTATGTGCAAGTCAACTTTCTCTTCGTGTGAATGACTGTCGATATTAATCAAGCAAAAACTTTAGCTTGTAAACTTGTGTTGGTTAATTTTACATTTCAGTGAATGACTATCTATGTTAATCTCAAACCTTCAAGCATTTAATGCTGATAGAGTTTGATTTGGATGATTATATTAAATGCAAAGAACAAATATGTAAATTATAATGCATTGAGTACATGTATGTGATAATGGATTGTGCTCCTCAATTCTATGTTTTTGTTTTGATAATGATAATAATAATATTCCGCATTTATATAGCGCTTAATACATCGGAACGACGTCTCTAAGCGCTTTACAGACATATTATTACCCCGGTCATCGGATCCTTGCATGCCCGCATACAATGTATGCACCTTCTCCACACCCTGGGGAGCATTCCAACAAGAGTTTCAAGACTCAATTGCTAGGCATACTACATATAGGCTTTCACATCCTACCGGGTACCCATTTAACACCTGGGTGGAGAGTGGCAAAGTGTGGATTAACGCCTTGCCAAAGGATGCTAGGCCATGGTGGGATCTGAACACATGACCCTCTGATTACAAGGCTAGATTTTAGGTTAATCACTATTTCTTTATTGCAGGTACGAACGATTTGAGGTCCTAGCAGTATTCTCAACAACAGTGCTTGCCATATTTGGTTCTATATTCATTATGAAAGAAAGGTAATGTTATACACAATGCTATCATAGTAATTCTTGTAAATTGAAATATAATTTCAATGCATGTGAAATTGCATACTGTACTAATTGGTAATATATTAATCATAGAGAAAATATATTTTGTGACCCATTACGGCCATAAACATAAATTTGTCTCAAGTGTCTTCCATCATATTTTCTTTGTGTCTTTGTGATAAAATTTTTATTTGTTAAAATTGATAATGATTTATACCTACATGTGAAATTGTTTACGTCAATGATTTATGTCAATCATTGTTTAAACATTTACACAAGGAATGAGCTCATTTAAAATTAAGTGATATTCATGAAATGCATTTTGATAGCCTATACCATATGATTTTACAATGAAGTTTATGAACATGTTTTTCTTATAAAGACTGGAATACTGTCGAGTACATTGAGTCTTTTAAAATTATTGCCTAGTTTTACAAACAATTTTATCCTTGATCTTAGGTCAGTAATATACTAGATAACTTTAACTGTAATTCAGAGCAGTAAAATGTATCAACCTAGATTCATTCTTATCATTCTCATTGCAGTACTGAGCGAATCATTCAGCCCCCAGAGATACACACTGGTAGGCTAATGTTAGGAGCCATCTTAGGTCTATTCAGTCATCTGGTCCTATTATACGGGTCTAGGAACCAAGCTTTTAGTCATGTTAGTACAGCATCTAAGAGCAGCTGGTTACAAGAACACTTTGCTGATATTTGCCAGAGGTGAGAAATATGTTGTTGAAAGGGTGGTAGGGTAGAAAGATTCAACGAATATAAACAGTGATGCTTTGCAATGTCAGTTATGATTATGAATCAATCATTTATATTATTGTGTAGTGAAATTCTTTATCAAACTCTCCTCTTGCTGGCTTGCAATTCTTTTTATTTTATTTAATGATGTTGTGATATATCAGGATTCCACTACGTTTTGTAAAGTTACTAAAGGGGGGGAAAGTAGATTAAACAAAATAATAGTAAATGGCTAAATGCAATGATTTTTGTGAAAATATTTTCAAGTAATAATTTCTTGGAAACTATTTGAGCAAGCCAATAAAATGTAAAAACTTTCGAAAGAAAAGGAAGAAATATGCAAAACTCTTGAGAGTCTTTAAGTAAATTCATATCTTGTATTCAATTTATGGATTTATTTGATATGAAATTATTAAGATTATCATTTTTTTTCACCTCTTTCTACACACATTCTCATTCAATGTCATGTATTTGATTTGCCGTGTTTGTTTTCTTTATTTAGTTTTTGTACAGTAGTTCCTGGCTTAGATCATTTACTACTACCGAGAGTGAATCCATTCATTCTAATTGGATTATGCAGTATGTTATCACTCTGTGTGACTGACTTCCTGGTTGATATGAAGTAAGTTATTACTGTGTACTAAAACATTTATAGCCATTATAGGCACTGTTTCATTCAATTTTCTCATTATTCACTGATAATAATTTACTGTTATGAGCCACTGAAATCTGGCAAACCACCCTCATCAGGTTGTAGTACTAGTATGCAATCACTGGATGTTTCTGACTTTCTACTTGGTATGGCATGAATCCTTTTCCATGTGTGTCAACTTTAGGAATCTCCCTTTTATTAAACTACTTCAGTCAAGTCCGGGGGGGGGGGGGGTACTCGACCAAAAAATTGGTAGGTGTGTCCCGCGGGCGAGACAAAAACCTTAGGGCCTTGGAGCGAAAGGAAGGTCCTCGGAACGGGCTTCGGAACTACAAATGTTTGTGAAAACGGGGGTCCTTGGAACGGGTCACTTGCGTGTGCAACCCTATTGAATGGGCATACGTGTATGCAGCTAGCCCAGCGGCACGGGCGCCGGGTGCGCTCGCGCAGAGGCGATGGTTGGACAGCGCTCAGCGGCCGCTTTTCGCCAAAATTGCAGCTCATTGTGGCGGATCAATGCGACCGGAACGGCGTAACGAAAAATATGCGAAGCTTTGGAGCGGATTTCTTTCTTCTTTTCTCTCGATAAGAAGAAAATGCTATGCTTCGGAGCGGCTTTTTTAGTTCTTTTTTCTTAATAAGATGAAAATGCTATGCCCTGGAACGGAAAATTGAGTGTAAAAATTAAGCCTGAGTCGAATCGATTTTAAAATCGTTGTTCGATCGATGTCGAGCGCCGGTGCAGATTTTGCAAAATCGCTGCATCGAAAAAAAAAAATGGTCAGCCGCAGCCGATTCGTTAGGTTCACACAATCATCAAAATAAACAGTAATGTCCAACTTGACTACTACTTACTTGATTTATATTCCCCCAAAATGAAACCGATTGTGCAATTATGATGCCTATTCACCATTGATTTGAAGTTTATTTCTTCGATGATTTCAATCATAGTTCAAGTCTTACTCGTCTGCTCGTGCCGACATAATTTATGCACGATGAATTCATGAATGGAAGTCATCGCCATCGATCGTGCATGCGCAGTACTGTGCTTTAATCAAACAAGAAAATTGCCGAGAAATTGACGCGATCAACATAAAATATACCTTGCATTCATGAACAATATGAATATAATGATATTTAATCGTAATATTTAACAATAATTTGCATATGATAATCATTAATATGCATTTAGAGCTTGATGTGAGACGTTTGTATTTCGTTTCAATTTTCAATGACGGACATCACATGACGATCGACTTGAGTGAGTGCACTTGTCTAAGAAAAAATTATCACTTCAGAATTGATTCTCGAACATTGTCAATTAACATGCAGAAACTCTTTTCAAGATCGTAATATCACCATATAATAACATTTTACATGACAAAACAGAGAAAATTGCGTTTGATATTTTTTTCCATCAATTTGAAGCTAGTTTGTGCCCAACTTTGGGCTCTGATTTCATGAATGGAAAATATGTCATACGTCATCGAACGCGCATGCGCATTGTGCTTCTTTTCTCGGAGACGTCTTGATGTAATAAAAATAAAAATAATGACAGTTTTAATACTTCCATATGAACATAACATACTTTGCTGACATCGTCAACTTAATCGTCAATATTTTTAGTATGGCTATAAAATCTTATTAAATCGTAATTATTTAACATCCAATAATAATTTATATGAATTCAGAGCTCGATCCGAGACATTCGTATTTATTTCAATCGCATGCTCTTGTGTCTACAATAAAAAAAATGGATTATCATATCAGGATTAATTCTCGAACATCGTCATAACTCATATTCCACAATCTTTCCTCACAATCGTTATATTAGCATTAAATACCAATTCAAATGATCATCCAGAGAAAATTACGTATTATATTTATTCTCATCAATTTGGAGCTAATTTTGGATCCAACTACACGATCTCAGGCAAGTTACAGTGCTCTCCGCTGGGTGCACTTGTTTGCTGGCTGGCAAGCACGCCTGTCGTTTCGGGAGAGTGAGTGTACGGTATGGGGCTGCGGACGGGGCGGCTAGGTGTGTGGGAGTCTGGACTGCGAATGCTAGTTGACCGAAAATCATTTGGGTCGACTCTGCGTGATTCATGTCTTTAATATTGTTTCATTTTAAACTTATGTGTTGTCATCTGAAAATAACATTGTTGAAGATATTTTGGGAAGAATTCTGCTTTGGTCTCCAGCCTTTTTGTGTGTTTTGTGATCATGGAAAATACAAACGAACTTTGCTCCGTCGTCAGTGCCAGTGCAGTGCGTACATAGCGCATCACGGCCGGAGCAAAATAAAATTGACTCGATTTTCCCCGCCATCAACATTCGATGCATCGATGTTCGATCGAATTAAAGCTGTCGAACACCGGTTTTCAAAATAATCAATATGACTCAGGCTTAGTAAAAATGGGGGTCCCCTCCGCGGCACATACCCACTATGCATTATATACTGAGTGCCCCCCCCCCCTCCCCCCCGGAGTCAAGTATTACCAATTATAAGCTACTTAAATTATCAAATTTGACGTACATTGTAGCATTTTTTTTTAAATACTTTTTTTTCAAACGAAATATGCCCCCATGTTAGATTGTAACTATAATATATTACCACACAACAATTTTATTCTTCCATTTACTAAGATGCATATTGTTAGTCGTTATGTTTATGGACAAGCTCATATTTCCTTCCTCTTGTTAATTTCATCCTATCAATAATCAGTTTATCTTCGGGTATATTCTTTCATCTAAAAGGAAGGTCTAAACTTCATTATGGTTTGCATTTTTACCACTGCTTCAGCTTGGCATGGAAATTGTTATCAAAACTTAAGCTCTTAAAGATATAATTATGATGTAATGAATTTGCTTCCCCTTATTTTCATTTCATTTCATTTATTCAATACTTTCATTAAAAAAACATATAGCAATGTAAATATATACACACATATAAAGGAGTATAGATAAAGAAAACATATAAAAACAAGTAATACAAATGAAAGTATTGGGAGAGGCAGAAAGGCAGAGCCTTATATTAAAAGCCAATCTCCATACAGATCAGAAGATTTAAATTTTGAATTGTTGATTAAAAGTAGCAAAGTAAAATTAATTGAAAATAGTACATTTAAAGCATACACTCATACATCAACACACATACACCATTATCATTGTTATCATTGTTCGTTGTTTTTTTTCCACAGTAATTTTCACATGGCAGACCCCTTAGCAGCCTTCTGTATAGCTCTGATGACAGTGGGAACAATGTTTCCAATGAGTGTATATTCTGGCACCATATTACTACAAACCACACCATCGCATATACTGGGGCAACTGGATAAGAGCTTGAGAGAGGTATGCAGGAACCCTACTAGATGGGAAGGGTATTTGACTATATTACTATACATACACATGACCAGTAAAATTCCTAGGAAGGGTAGTTTTTGTTGAGATGTGTAATGTTATCTTTCTGGAATTAAAAATTGAGAAAATGGGGTATGTTCATGAAATTATTTGTAGGGTATTGTTTTCCCCATATTTAATTTTCATGCGATTGAGAATTCATTGATTAGTTGCATGTTTTGTTGGAGTTACAGGTGCATATTTTTTAGGTAAAAATATTTTAAAGAATGCATGTGGATACTGGATGCAAATTTGACCCATAGGAATGATTTATTCAGGGATGGTTTGAAAACCTCTGGCCATGTCTGGGTACAACCATATAGTTGAGTCGCCTGTTTAATTTAGTCATTACATCAGAATTTAACTCCCCTCGGTGATAATATTTGTCCATTAAGAAAAGCCAATCAGACTCTCATCTTATTGATTTTTAGTTATTCTTATATCAGAAGCTATATCCTTGATTGTTTCCTGAAATATTTGTCCCATTCATGATTAAGAGGTAGTTTTATACCAAAATGAAAAAAGAAAGCAGGGACACACCTTTCTTTATTTAGACATTGCAGTTTTAAATTGAACCTAATACTGTTAGATTTTAGATGGCATCATTTCCACGACCTTTGTATTATTAGTTGTTTTTTTCATTTTGTCTGGCAATGAATTCAGAGTTTTCATATGAATCTTATAGAAATGTACCAAACTTGAATACAGGGTTTTTATTTTCTGTCTGTGACAACTTTTTCTGCAGGCATCTACACTTGATGGAGTATTGGAGTTTCGCAATGAACATTTCTGGACATTATCATTTGGTCAACTTGCTGGGTCACTTCATGTGAGAGTCAGAAGAGACGCTGATGAACAGGTTTGGAGTTATGTTTTTGTTTTATATTTAAAAGCCCCATCACACTTATTAGAAATCAAGCAGATTTGGTCAGAATGAAATGACTGTTCGACCACCAGCTGGTCAAGTTTTTATTCCCGGCTATTTAGCTCTCACATATGGTCAATGTGTTTGGAGTGCTGCTTGAATTTTGTAAGAGTACTTAGAATGCCTTCAGAAAGCGGTATTAAATGTACTTCGAACACTGTTCGATATTCTTTCCACTTCTGAAATCTCAGAAATTTTTAACTTGATCAAAACATTTGGAACAGCCACAAGAATTGGCCCAAATATTTCAAAAAAATGCACTCAGAATGCAATCAGAATTTTTAGAATGTAGCACAAATTTTTAATCTGACTGTATTGTGGCTCATTTTGCCTCTAGTGTGAGTGACTAGTACGTGATGAGTCACCTGTTCAATTTACCGTATTTGAACTCCAGTTGGGTGAATTTGAGCCCCTTCCCCCTATTTTTTCCTTTCCAGTTTATTCCACTTAATTCTTGCTTATTCGGATGGGGCCTTCAGGGGGATGTTTCAAGAAACATTTTCAATTGAATGCATAGTTCCCTGTAAATGATATATCAATTTTATTATCATTATTTTTTTGGCATCACCTATGCCTGGGAGGTGAAAAGGAAGCCGAATCACTATGACCCATTGGTCTCTCCTGATATAACTGATTGGTGGGAGTGCAGGTGGACCACTACACCGGGGTTTCCCCCCTACTATTATATGAATAATGTAGTGGGTTCTTAACGTGTAAAGGTGGTGACTCTCCTCTACATGGGGCCTCCATTTAACATCCTATCCAAGGGACAGAGTGATTTCCACTGTTAAATAGCCTGCATCTCTGGAACAAGGGAGAAACGTTTACACACAACGCAGGCTTCAGTCATCCACCCGTGGTGGACTCAAATATATGACATTTGGTTCGACAAGCAGACGCTTTGCGGACTGAGCCAACTCACTCTCAAGCAAATCAATTATGCATTTCAATGAAGTGCAAGACTTGTGACTTATTTTGTTTTTGTCACAATTTACTTGGTTCATTTTATTACATTTTAAGCAGGGTCCTTGGAAATGATTCTTTAAGACGGGGTGCTGGTTAGGACAAAAATGACAAGCAAAAAAGGAAGGTGATTTTGGTTAAATTTCTACCCTTTGGCATACCAACTTGATTTCCAGGGGGTGTTGCCTATAGTGTATAACATACGCAGCAATACAAATCCGGAGGGGTACTTAAGCACCCCTGTAAGCACCCCTGTTTCCTGGGGCCATGATTTTGATTACTTAATGGTTTGTTTTACTGTACTGTCACATCAGATGTTTCATAAAATTGTTATGAATGCATGACTACACAAGACAGGTGACATGTTCTTGTGCTAAATGAGATACCCCACAGTTTCCCTTGTGTTTTTATTTATTCATTTATTCACACATATTTAAACAGGTTCACAAGATCAGAGATAAAATTACTGTTTTGCATCTTGGTCCTGGTGTATAAAAACATGATAAAATGGTAATGACAATAATAGGCATATAATAATAGGCATATATAGAAAAACAGGGTAAGACATAAAAATATCAGCGTAATAAAAAAACATGGAAACACTATTGATCATCTTATTATTAATGGTAAAAAAATAGATAGGCCTACATGAATAAAAAGGGTAGGTAAACGTATAACCTTATCAACTACAGTATATAAACAATTGCAAAAAAAGTAGGGGCTGAGAGTTGTGAATAATGATAGACAGAATAAAATTGTGATGTAAATTACTGAAAATATATAAGTTCAGGGATGGGATAATTATGACATATTAGATTTAGATTTTTTGTATAGAGACTTAAATACATCTAAGGATTGAGCATTTTGGAAATTTTTGGGTAATTTATTCCATACTTTGGCACCGGCATATTTAAAAGATTGACAAAAGAGTTGAATATTAGGTTTTGGTGGTACAACATTAAGGGAGTTAGCATTACGAGTGTTTTTAAACAAAATTGGACTGAATTTTCTATGAACCCTAATCAAGTTGAAATATCATTCAGATGTTTGTTCATAACAAAAATTCTAGTCTTTGATGATCAGATATCATTTGAAGCACACAGGCATCAAATTGATTTAGAATCTGATTTAATACCCAAGAACATGCTCCAGACTCTTTTTGCATAACCCAGCTTTATGACATACCCCCTACTGTTTTTAACAGTATACTATGGAAAGGCACAAATAAGCCATTTTGTAAGTAGCTCTAAAGCATTTTTTGTAAGTGATCTTTTTTTTTTTTTAATAATTGCATAGGTACTCAATTATTTTGTTTATTATGTTATGTGAGCTTGCCATTCAACTCTAGTAAAGGAATCTCTGCATTGACCAGACACAACTTGTAGGTTACATGAATTTACAATTGGCAAAGCTTCTATGACATTGTCCTCTTAAACTAATTGACTATCATTTGACCTGCTGCCATATACCAAAGATGACTGAATTCTTTTGTTGTTCTTTAAATGGGATAACAACCATATTTTCAATTAGCAGATGACTAATCATGCTCATCTAAGGGATTTAAATTTAGGGCAAATGATTTTCATTTGCTCATATGCAAATTACAATTACAAATGGCTTATTAATATTCAAGATTATATGCATCAACCAAGCTCAAGAATTAACAGATTGTATAAAGTGTAGGCAACTGAAATTTTTGTTTACAATTGTTGGTAAAGGATGACTGAGGGTTATTAGCTAATATATATACAGGTTTGCCGGTTGAAATAAAAGCTCTTGGGATCACAGTAATCTCCTTGTCTTGGGTGAAATTTGTCTTAGAAGATGTAACCAAAACATGTTTTTGCAGAATCTGGTCTGAATAAAGAAAAAACAAAACAAACAAGTGCTCACATAGCAACCAAGAATGCTTGTAGCATTTCCATTTATTTGAATATAGGATAAAAGAGCACCATTGATTAAATACCTTGCTGAAGGGCATAGGTGCCATGGCCAGGGATCTAACCCCAGACTTTCGTGTGTCTAGCCTGGTGTCTAATACTGCTTTCAGTAATTCGCTGATCCAGACTAGGCCTGGGCTAAGTCGTAAAGCTTTGATTTTATGAATGACATTGACTAAAATAGCCCACGCCATGCCCAGGCTATTTTGGTGCTGCCATGCCCAGGGTATTTTGGTGCTGCTTTTATCAGCACTAGACCAGTGCCTTTGTAAAAAATTGCATAAAAAGGAGTGCGGATCTGCAACAGTTACTGAACGCTTGCGGTGCAGACTTTTTTAATGTGGGTTTGGTGTGGACAAAAAAATCATGAGTTACTGAAAATGGTATTAGACCTCTCGGCCACTGCACCTCTACAGGTCTGTAAATTGCCTCCACTTGGGTGAATATCTGACTTAAAGGGGAACCCAGCCTTGGCCATAAAATTTTGTGTTGGGAAGGAGAAAATAATTTAAACAGAATGGTGAAAGTTTGAAAGAAATCGGACAAGCAATAAGAAAGTTATATCTGCTTTAAAATTGAGATCATTAATAGTATGTAGATTTCAAATTGGCAACTGGGTAAGTAAATTATGACAAGGGGCAAGGACAACTTTCCCATAGGCCATGTACTTTATTATCAGGGATTTGTGGTTTTCTCTTAAGTACCCATTCCCCTGGGGCAGTAATCTAAATATAATTCAGGTAGTATATTGTTTTATGTCCTCATGAAAGAAAAATATAACTTGAAATGAAACCTTTGGAAAAAATGAAATTTTAGCCATAATATGTATTGGAGTACATGAAAGAGTAGTCCTTGCCTTACACCACTATGACATCCCATATGCGGCCAATTTGAAGTCTCCATGGGTATAGTGATTACCAATATTTACAACTTTAAAAATTCATAACTTTCTTGTTGTTTGTCCAATATTGTTCAAACTTTCACCTATCAACTTGTCTGATTTTTCTTTTTCTTATAAAAACAAGTTTTTGTCTCACCTGCATAGCAGAGTGAGACTATAGGCGCCGCTTTTCCGACGGCGACGGCGGCGGCGTCAACACCAAATCTTAACCTGAGGTTAAGTTTTTTAAATGACAGCATAACTTAATATGTATATGGACCTAGTTCATGAAACTTGGCCATAAGGTTAATCAAGTATTACTGAACATCCTGCATGAGTTTCACGTCACATGACCAAGGTCAATGGTCATTTAGGGTCAATGAACTTAGACCATGTTGGGGGAATCAACATCAAAATCTTAACCTAAGGTTAAGTTTTTGAAATGTCATCATAACTTAGAAAATATATGGACCTAGTTCATGAAACTTATACATAAGGTTAATCAAGTATCACTGAACATCCTGCATGAGTTTCACGTCACATGACCAAGGTCAATGGTCATTTAGGGTCAATGAACTTTGGCCGAATTGGGGGTATCTGTAGATTTACCATCATAACTTTAAAAGTTTATGGATCTGATTCATGAAACTTGGACATAATAGTAATCAAGTATTACTGAACATCCTGTGCAAGTTTCAGGTCACATGATCAAGGTCAAAGGTCATTTAGGGTCAATGAACTTTGGTCAAATTGGGGTATTTGTTGAATTACCGCCATAACTTTGAAAGTGTGTTGGTCTAGTTCATAAAACTTGGACATAAGAGTAATCAAGTATCACTGAACATCCTTTGCGCATTTTAGGTCACATGACCAAGGTCAAAGGTCAATGAACTTTGGCTTAATGGGGGTATCTGTTGAATTACCATCATAACTTGGAAAGTTGATGGATCTTTCTCTTGAAACTTGGACATAAGAGTAATCAAGTATCACTGAACATCCTGTACGAGTTTCAGGTCACATGATCAAGGTCAAAGGTCATGTAAGGTCAATGAACTTTGGCCACGTTGGGGGTATTTGTTGAATTACCATCATATCTCTATAAGTGTATGGGTCTAGTTCATAAAACGTAGAAATAAGAGTAACCAAGTATCACTGAACATCTTGTGCGAGTTATAGTAGTTTTCAAAATCAGCACTGCTGCTATATTGAATCGCGTGATGCAGGTGAGACGGCCAGAGGCATTCATCTTGTTATTTGGGTTGGATTCCCCTTTAAAGAAAGTTGACTTTACAGACTCTGCTGTATGTGATTAAAACTGTAGCAAAGCATTTGGATTAGCAGTTTGAAGTCAATGTGTTGTTTTTTCCTTCTTTTTCAGCTGGTCCTGGCTCATGTGTTCAATAAGCTTTCTCACCTAGTCAACATCCTTACTATTCAGATCATTAAGGATGAATGGACTCGCATGAACCCTGTCTCTACGGCCATTGCTTCTAATAGATCAACACTCCCAGACTATACTCACGGACTCTCCACTCCAAAGTCTATGTACAAGCCACCTGCATCATCTCTTCCATCTCACATGACAAGTAATACCCTTTTTGGTGCTGGAAATTCATATGCACCCTCAACGCCTCTAAGAGCACATAGCACCCCGTATGGGACGCCACTCAAAGACATCAGTTTCAATACAGACATGGATGATAGACCATCGCATGATGTACCATCACCTGTAATGGCTGATCCTAAGTTAAAAGGAATCCTTCGGACAAACCCAAGTGGTGCTTATGGAGGAAGCAGACAAGGCCATCAGTTTATAAAGAATGATAGGACATTACAAGGCTTAGCACCTCCAGGTTCAGGAAGTGCTGTCATAGATTTTAGTACCTTGGGTTCCGCGAAATCCTTTCCTACAACCACTAGTGCAAGGACTAACCTGAGAAGGTGAAACAACTTTTGTTCATTCAGATGCAGATATAATTGCAAGAGATTTATTTTCCTTTGTCACAATTATATAAATAGTTATTTGTATGGGGGTTCGTTTATGTTCTTCAGAAAATTGTTCTTGGGCTGAGTCATGTTGGAAAATTTTGTTCTTTCCAGAATATTTGATGGGGTCTTACCAGTATGAAACCTGTATTCCGATAGATGGATGTCAGAAATTTAAACCCAACAAAAACTTTAGTGATTTTCATATTCCCAGCAAATGAGACTCTGAACCTCTCTATATAAAAAAAACCCAATATAAACCATAATGAAATAAGAAACAATTTTAACATGTCATACCATCTTAGTTTTCTATCCCAAATCACAAATGTCTTTGATGACTCAGTCATGTTCAGGGAGCCATCATATCATGCACTATCAGTCATATCTTGATCAACTGCATGAAGACTTACAGATTCCAATGTACCTGCTACGTCATGCATCAAATAATGCCAACTGTCATTGATGGAAGACAACACCAACGATTCCAGACAAGAAAATGAAAAAATATGACATTAGTGTCAGTATTATGAGAAAGCTCAAATGAAATGAATACTGAACTTTTAACTCTCATATGAGTTGATATTTATGAGTACAAATTGTGCTACTATGCCTTATTTCATCAAAACTCTGCAATTGGAAAAATGTCTGACATAATCAGATTCCGGTGTTCTAGAATGCATGCTCAGGCCAACTGGTTCTCCAGTGGTTAGAGCATTGGACTCATAATCGCAAGGTTGTGAGTTCGAATCCCAACTCTGCCATTGTCTCCACTTTGATAAAAAGGCCCAAGAGTGATATCTGTCGTCTATTACGTCAGCCACTATGACTGATTAACTTAGACGTAAAATGTTTCCAAGGTAATTGGTTATATACCAGCTTGGCGTTTACCAGCAAAAATGCTGTCCTGCCGAGTTCCTACGGGAGTTACCAAAAACAGAAACAGAAACAGAGGTTTTCATATAAGATTCATGTTCTCACAGCCTGGCTTTATAGGGGTATATTGGACAGCATGTTTTTATGAAGCTTGTATTCATTGTTTTATATTTATTTAATAGCCATTCTTTCACGTTAAACTTAATACCTTGTTCTGAAATATATAAGGTTCCAAAATAGCCATGAGGTGTGCTAGATTAGTTTTGAAATTGAATTTTAAATAAAGTTTTCCCAAAATCAATCACTTGTGAAGATGGTGTAACACATTTGCTGCCCGCAGACATAGATGCATACTTCCTATCATTCCATCAACATACAAGCTGTTGTTCTTGTGTTGCTCACCCCATGCATTCAGAACAAGTGTTTTTGTATGATTAGTATACTTGCTTAACTCTTTATCAGGAATCTCAAAGCACTCTTCAATAATACAGCATAATTACCCTGGCTTTGGAATAGCAGCTGTTACACTCTGTTTCAAAGATGAAATTTCTATTAAGTTCCAATTTACCTTGGTCGAGTGCAGCAAAATATGGGTGAATATTATTTTTGAAGGAAATTAATGCCTGGGGTAGGATTTGAACCTATTACCCTCCTATTAAGAGACGTAAATCAGTATATACCATTACACTTCTTTTCTATTTGATGCAATGATTTCTTTTCCAGTGAGAAGCAATTATTTTCCTTTATATTTGAGGGTGTTTCATACACTGAGTGATCATGATAATGAATAAGACTTTAGAAATGATTTGGAGATTTTAAAAAATGGTAATATGTTTAACATAAGGTCAAGTTTAATTGTAGAATTTGAATTGATTTGAATTATAAACCAGACTAGTTAATGAAAATCAAATTTCTTGCCACAGTTTAATTTTTGTAAATCATGGGAGAAACCCTTACTGTTTTGGCATTATTGTCAGGATAATAAAAGGTATTGTCATTCCAGATGGCTTTTTTATGTCCTGTTCAAGTTTTTGTCTCACCTGCATAGCAGAGTGAGACTATAGGCGCCGCTTTTCCGACGGCGACGGCGACGGCGGCGGCGGCGGCGACGGCGGCGTCAACACCAAATCTTAACCTGAGGTTAAGTTTTTGAAATGACAGCATAACTTAGAAAGTATATGGACCTAGTTCATGAAACTTGGCCATAAGGTTAATCAAGTATTACTGAACATCCTGCCTGAGTTTCATGTCACATGACCAAGGTCAAAGGTCATTTAGGGTCAATGAACTTAGACCATGTTGAGGGAATCAACATCAAAATCTTAACCTAAGGTTAAGTTTTTGAAATGTCATCATAACTTAGAAAATATATGGACCTAGTTCATGAAACTTATACATAAGGTTAATCAAGTATCACTGAACATCCTGCATGAGTTTCACATCACATGACCAAGGTCAAAGGTCATTTAGGGTCAATGAACTTTGGCCGAATTGGGGGTATCTGTTGAATTACCATCATAACTTTGAAAGTTTATGGATCTGATTCATGAAACTTGGACATAATAGTAATCAAGTATTACTGAACATCCTGTGCAAGTTTCAGGTCACATGATCAAGGTCAAAGGTCATTTAGGGTCAATGAACTTTGGCCAAATTGGGGTATTTGTTGAATTACAGCCATAAATTTGAAAGTGTGTTGGTCTAGTTCATAAAACTTGGACATAATAGTAATCAAGTATCACTGAACATCCTGTGCGAGTTTCAGGTCACATGATCAAGGTCAAAGGTCATGTAAGGTCAAAGAACTTTGGCCACGTTGGGGGTATTTGTTGAATTGCCATCATATCTCTATAAGTGTATTGGTCTAGTTCATAAAACGTGGAAATAAGAGTAACCAAGTATCACTGAACATCTTGTGCGAGTTATAGTAGTTTTCAAAATCAGCACTGCTGCTATATTGAATCGCGTGATGCAGGTGAGACGGCCAGAGGCATTCCACTTGTTTGTATAATAATGCATACTTACATAATCAAGTTGAAATATTGAATCAAATGAAATAGGGGTTATTTTTCAGATTACTTCCATTGCATTCATATATTCATAGATTTTAACCATATTTTGGAGGGAGGGGGTCTTTGTTTTTAGTTTAAAAGTTTTTGAATCACAGCACGGAAAAAAGTAAAAATATGCAATTAACACTTCTATACTGTATATTGATATATTGTGGTGAAAGGTGTACCTTGAGATAAATCACTCTCCTGTTTTATTGTCATTCATTAAGTTCATGTTAATTCACCATAATTAAAATGTAACAATGTAACAATTGATGTAAGAATTGTTTGTGTGTAGAATATTGGACTACAGAAATTAAGGAAACAACGATGTACTGTGGAAAGAAACACATTTGTGTCAGTAGGTCCATGATAGAACAGAAAAACTTGTTTTTAGAATAAACATTGTCTGTTTAACCAAGTCTTGCCATTTGTGTTGATGACTTGATGATCAATGTGTAATTTTCCCTTTCTCAAATGCTAGCACTTAGTGAATAGGAATCATACGGGTAATTTCAAGTATGTCTCAGTCTCATGAACACAATGAAAATACCAATGTGAAATCAGATTAGATAACTGCACATTATTGGAGCTTTATACATTGACAGGATTGATAATACAGGGGACTGTTTATAAAGCTGTTCGTAAGTACTTAAGAGTGACTTAAGAACAAATGGCGAACCTTTCTTGTGGTAAATAAAATTCTCCATTAAATGTTCATTGGTGAATTAGTGTGTAAGGAAAGATCACCAGTTCTTAAAGTTGCTCTTAACTTACAAACAGCTTTATGAATCATCCTCCTGCTTCTTTCTCTTCTCCGAGTGATTTTAGAGGTTGCATTCTGTACAATGAAATTCAATAAATGACATGAAATTTTGATTATTGATTTTGATTACATTGTCAATGGTGTAAAATTGTACAATTAGTTGCTAAGCTTTGTGTTATGGGGCCCATATCTGAATTGATGAATATAATATTTTGAAGTCAACACAATATCAGCTCATTCGATTAAGGATTTATTTGGAAGAGGGAAGGCAAGAGAAGTGCTAATCCTCAATACTGAAAGGAAATGGTTTATATGCACTTTGTATTTACACCACACAACAGGTTCTGCTCAGTTTTCCATTCAAGAATTGAAAGCTGAGTAGACTTAATTATTTTAGATGTGCTCAATCTTAAAACACAGGAGAACACACAAATTCACTTGAATGCAATGTTATTGTAAGTATCAAGTATGTAGTATTATCATTGGAAATGCAGACTTATGTTGAATGATTGACAGGAAAGCGATTACTTGCCAACATCTTATCTTACTAGCCTTTAGGTCATGATTCTGTTTTCATAATCCTAGCATCAAATAATCTTGAGTTTATAATGATTCATGGGGTTTCTTAATTGTATTGTTTGGCTTTACTCATCTGCTATTGATTTAATTGTTGCTGATCCCTCCTATCCCATCCCCCCCAAGAAAAAGAAAAGGCAACTTTTTCAGATAGTATGAATTAACATATATGTCAAATGAATGACAATTTTAATGAGGTTTGAGGTTTGCAATGCGGTCTGCAATATTTTTAAAATGAGATTTCATGTTTACAGTGCTTTGCAAAGGAAATATGAGGTTTATAAAACTTTGTAAAGATTAACTCATAATTTTTGCAGATTAAAAACTACAAAAAGTGTTATGAAATTCGCAAAAAGAAAATGTTGGAGATAACATTGTTTGCAATACTTTTCGAAAAAGATTTCATGCAATTTGCAAAACCTTGCAAAGGAGATGATCCATTTTCAAAACATTGCAATGAAGATTTCTTGAGGTGTACAAAACTTATGAAAGTAGATTTCAGTAGGTTTGCAATAGTTAGCACACAAGGTTACACACGGTTTTTAAACTATTTCAAGGGTAATTTCATCAAAACAACAAAACTTTGCTAAGGAGATTTCATGAAGTTTACAAAGGAGATCTAAATCTTAGTAAAAAAATAAAATAAAAATTGATTATCATTCAAGAAAGGATGTCAATGTTGTAACTCGTGAAAAGGTTAATATTCCTTTACCCCAAATCACATGTTATATCATTTGGAGATGAATTTCTAAATAAAGTATAGTTTTGAAATACAAGTAAATTATTTTCATGTTTGTGTGTTTAGAAAATGAGTTTTTGAAAGAAGAATGCAGTGAAGTGTGCTTTATTGTTTGAAGTTGGATGTATGAAGGAGTGTCAAAATGATGAGTTTCGTTTTTGTTTTTATAATAAACTGAATTTATGTGATTTATTTAACACCAGGAAGTAGAGGTTTCACCTGATATCATGCTTCATATTCATCACTTCAAAAATACACATTCCTACCAAGAATAAGATTTTTTATTTTCAATTTTTACTTTATGAGATTTTTACAGAGCAATTCACTCAGATCGCAACTTCTACCCTAGCAGTCACACTAATTAGATCACTGGACTCTGCCTCACATTCAGCCATAAATTTATTGAATTACAATAATGCGCTCCCCCTCCAATTTGACCCTCTGGTCAAGATTATGCCACGCTGAGAAAGAGAGAAACTGATCCGAGCGCGTAGTGACGATAGCTAGCTAACTTGAACCAAGACTAGGAAGAAGACGACCGGAGCAGGAATCCCACGTCAGTGTCATTCACTCCCAGATTGTAAGTTAACTTTCTAGATTTATTATTAACTTTCTAAATTTAAGTTTTTACAAATAAATTTATAGTTTGGCGCTATTTGTATAGCCGAAAATATTGTAAAGACAGTCAGATGCACTTTTACATAACAAAGGTTTTTATTCAGCCCACAAGATCAAGATGGGCATCCATAGGCATAGTACCGTAATCACTAGGCTAGCGGATCGACTCGTGAGTCGTTCACTTGACGGGGGTCCGCTGCACTGCGGTTTGAATAACGTTCGTAGGAATAGATCCAGCTCTTCGCTGAGCTAGCTGAGGCTGAGCGCTGACTCCAAAAGAAATAGAATACATAGGTGAGAAGTTGGTTCGGTCTCAAAATCAAAGGTGATCACCCCTGCCTCTGGATCTGCCTGTGTCTGTTGAATATTATATGTGCATTATTTATGGTTTAATATGTCAATGGTGACGGTACACATTTCCTATTCTGCAGACATACTCGTAGTCATACTCAGTACCGTAGCCGCGTAGCTTAAAACTTAGTGAAAGTTTGTCTTTTCACATGTTTCAATTAAATTCTAAATGAATTAACAATAGATCTAGAGTAGACTAACTTTAATTGTTACTAAATGTTAGGTCTAACTCTAACAAAGTCACTCATTCAATGAACAAGGTTATGATATAACCTTGTTCTCACTCAGTTATCTCCATGTGTGGCAAAATAAGGGTGGCAATGTTTGGCTTATTTTCTCTTTTTCTTTGGGACAAATGCTTAATTTTTTTTACACTAACAGTTTCCATTACACCTATTCGTCATACAACTTGATTCTTAAGTAAATTTAATCCTTTGAATTATTTTTTCTTAATTAAAAATAGAGATTGAAAAATGAAAATTTTCTTGCCATATTACTTTCCACCAATAGAGGGCGTATACAAAAATGCCACCGACAGCTGCCTCGTCAAAGGGGGGCGGTCAATTATTTTGAACATTTTTTTTCATTCTGTCCTCGATAGGGGAGGGGTCAATTAATTTTATATACATTTTTATTGTTTATGGGGGGGGGGTCTGCTACTGAGCATGTTTTTAAAAGTGCTTAATATAACAGAAATTGTATGATTTAACACAATAAAATGTATCATGGAGGTTAATACTAAATTAATACATAATTAATAATAATTGTTTTAATTGAAAATGAAAATAATAAAAGCATGCACCCATAGATCTTACAAACATCTCATAAATACAGGCCTAAACCTGTACTTGAAGTTGAACAGGCATAAAGTATAAATGTTTAGCTCTAGCTCATGCTTTGATCCCGCAACCAAATAATGTTGGCATAAACTAGCTGTTATATCAGTGGGATAACGAGCGAAAAAAATTAAGGGTTATAGATATGGCGTATCAGGCAAAATTTATAAAAGTATATAGTTGCGAGCAAGCGACATGAGCATAATTTAGACGTTTTTGTTACAAAAATCCAATTAACAATTTCGCACGATTCTCTTTCCTTTTCTCTTTTTTTTCTTGTTCTGAAGAAATTTGGGGGCAAGGCCCCCCCCCCCATAAAGCACCACTCTTTGTTATGCCACTGTCTAAAATTGGATTTAAACTTTGAGAATTTTGATTTTCTTATCTAAGTAATCCAAAGGGACAAGACAAAAATATTTGCACATTATTTATTTCAAAGTATTTTTACCCAACTCCCCAACTCTGCTCTAGCTGCACTGCACGTTGCCCAGCGGCCACCCACCAAAGGGCCAGCCCGACTCGCCCCGTGCGCAAGTGACCGGGTTCGCGTAAGTTCACCCGAAGCCATGACTAAATTCTGACCATAAACATCACCTAATTAATCACTCTCTGACAATATTTCAAAGTATCTTCTATTACAGTTGATCCTTTGGGCCGTTAAACGATAATATTTCCAATGTTATCATGACAAACAATTTTAATGAAATAGTGGCATTGTAGAAAAGAACAAATTTATAAGCACGAAATCCACCAGATATCTCATCAAACATACAGCACAGCGTTCGGGACTGGTGAGCGGTACGGCTCGCTTGGAGTTTTCGCCCCGACGAATTCGGCGAAAACGTGACCATTGTGCTGTGCGAATGTTCAACCTGCGGCTCTCAATCAGAGACTTGAATGTCTCTTTTTGCATTATCAAAAATATATCATAAACTTCGTTTGATTTGTTTACACGTCTTTGCATATCCGTCATGATAATAAGGAAAATCCAGGATGTCTTCTTCTAATTCTGTAAAAATTACGTCTTCAAAGTGCCCGTGTCAGAAAATTGCCGGAAATCGTAAAAACTCGCCTAAAATCTCTCTTTTTGAAAGTTCATCCATGATCTTGAAAAAAATGTTATAAATTATGTAGACATGTACCGTCAACAAATGCATCCTCGATCACTGAAATGAAGTCTTTGCTAAGCTTTTTTATCTCAGACCGCGTTACCATGGCAACTTGGGAAAACCCTTATTTTTTATATAAAAAATTATGGTTTTAAGGGTCATTTTAGAGACATATAACTAACCCTATTTTGAATTATTGGGTTTAAATATCACATAAAACTGAATTATCTATGTTTATACTTTCGTATATGAATATTCATATTTCTTGTAGAATCTTAGTTTTTGATTGGTCAATGTTTCAGTCATGGATAATGACTGAGCGTAAAAAAATCTGAAAATGCGCATTTTATCGGTGACCAACAAGCAAGATGGCGGAATACATTAAGTTGGCGCTATGCACGTACGTGGGCAGGCAAGATAAGATCACTTTGGAAAAAAGAAATTTATGCAATAACAAGGTAGATCAGTTCATGTCAAAAGAGAGAAAAGTGTCAATGGTTTATAAAACCGCAAAACTTTCTTTTGAAGAGGTACAACTTTTTTTTCAAGGATTTTGTCGGGCAAGTGAAATAGATATTTGGGCAAGTATATTCCAACTATTTAAAAATTTACTTGCCCGACCAAGCAAGTGCTTCTAAAAAGTTATGTAGCACCCTGCATAACATATGGGGCAGGCAGCTGCTCGTTTATGACATCAAAAATTGAAATTCTAATAACTTTCTTAATCTTTAATGGATTTTCCTCTATCTTTCACCAATACTGTTATTATTTTTTCAGCAAAGTTTTCGTCAAGGTGAACTTCCCCTTTAACTTTAACATGTTTAAGGGGCTGGCCCTGCCATAATCTCTGTTCCATTCATTTCAATCGCAATCTGACTCCTACACAGAGATATTCACTCAGCTACTTATGCTGTGGCTCACGTGAATTGGTTCTCATCGCAACATAAAATGCACTAAAAATAAAAAGTAATAATAGATCTACATAAAAGCATTTCATTATATATATAAAGTTACATTACAATAGCCAATCACAGATCATATCAGATGCTATTTTTATAAAATCTAAATCTACACATTTGTTGATTTTTTCCTTCAAATTTTTTACTGCTGAGGCTCATTTCAAAAGGACTCCCAGACTACAGCTGTAGTAGCTTTGCCATTAGATCTATGTCATGGTTACAAGGGCTCTGCAGCCAATCACAGCAAAGGTTTCCATGGTAGTTGAAATAAGTGCAAAGTTGCCTTCAATAAGTTATAACATTATGAAATGGGCCTCTTGCCTGTGAGGTCCACCGTGAAGGTTGAACAGGTGAAACTGACCAGATTGAGCAGGGCCAGGGGCAGAATATATTCCCTCCCCCCCCCAAAAAAAAAAGACAATTCAGCAATATTGCATTTTTATTTTTTCATTTTTTCAGATTGAGTCCTTTTCTATTCTGATGAAACACAGTCTGTAACTATGCCTGTAACCAAAGATGAATATGGACGTACCAGTGATGGTGAAGTGATTGACCAGTATACCATCACTAACAAGGGAGGAATGAAAGCAAAATTTATTGACTATGGTGCTTCACTCATTGAGCTCTGGGTTCCTGATCAACAAGGCAATGCAGTTGATGTCGTTCTTGGTTGGCCCGATTTGAAAGGTATTTTACAACTTTTTTTTTTCATGGTCAAATAGTATCTTTTTCACACCAACAAAAAGTATTTATTGATTTCGAATTTTTTAATTTTATTTTAATTGTTCTTTACCAGAACCTCACATAGCAACGGAACAAAGGCACATACCACTGGCAAAATGTATTAGCCACAATCAAATTCCTCAATATCATCTTGATATTTGTACATTCGTATGAAATATGTGATTACCGGTACATTATTATCATATATGTTGTATAAAATTAATTCATTTCTACTTATATGCTCTGGGGCTGTACTAAAGATCTACACATAGTACACACACACACACATCCTGAGAAACAGCCTAATGGCTGACACAAGGGTTGTTTCTTTTTCAAGTTTTGACATTCAAATAAAGTTTTAATGATAAGTAGATACACGCATTGTAGAAAACGTTCATCCCTTATTTTATACTACGTTGAATATTATGCACCTCCTTTTCTGTCCAAACTGTTCTTTCCAGGTTATGAGAATAATTCCTTCTACTTTGCATCTGTTGTTGGAAGGGTAGCTAACCGGATTGCTAAGGGGTCATTTAGTATTGATGGTGTCAAATATCAGCTTAACATCAACAATGGTCCAAATACTAACCATGGCGGTATCAAATCATTTCATCTGGTAAGTTGATGGCTTTAGAGAAAAATAAGTGTCCAGATTCTGCTTTTGGTATATGACAGGTTTTACATTTTAGAAATGTAAAGATTCACAATGTTTATAGGCACATCTCAACATACAAATGAGTAAATTATCTTGTATAGCATTACTCCAATGAGATGCGTAAGTATGCAAAGTTTCACAAAAGCATTTGTGTATAGATACTTACAGGGTAAGTATCAGAATCTTCATTTAATAGACATGTCCTAATAAAACAGTTTTTAGAGTTTTAGTATTTGCATAAGTAGAAGAAAGGATTAAAATCTTTTATGGGACTTCAGAATTAAGTGTTTGTTTTTTTGCTGGTCAGAGTTGGGATCATCTGGTGGGTGTTTCATGAAAGATGTCAGCACTGACGAAATTGTCAGTGCTGCAGACCTGCCAACCAGTACGTTTTAGCCGTATTTAGTACGTTTTTGCAACCAAAATACGTAATTTATTGGGGAAAATAATCTATATCTCCAGAGCTGCCAACATTGGGATGATAGAATCCAGTAGATTTCGCGGAGGTATGATTTTGTGAGGGAGCGGCGGAACGTTGTCCCACGGATGGGAGTTTTGGGTAGCAAAACACATTAAGAAACAACATTTGATAGTAACCGACAGCTGTCTAAACCATAACAAAAAATTCCGATCAATTAAATGCACATTAGAGAGAATTCATGAATTGTCATTGACTAAATATACACTTCAGGCAATACAGTAGATTTTTTTAATAATTCATAAAAGAATGCATTCAACATGAAAATACTTTTAATTGGCCAGAGGGGGAAGGGGCTGCAGTAGTGGTAAACATGTCATGGTAAATGAGCTTTATATGTGGACTGTTTAAAGACTCTGAGGGATTCCTGTGAAAATTGTCACACGGTCCCATTCTGCTTGAAAAGTATCTTTATACTTGGTCTTGGATGACTCCATCTCCATGATCTCCATGGCGATGCGATTGTAGTGTGGATGAATCGGGACGGGGCGTGCTTTGCACAGCTCAGCCAGCCAGCTCCAGGCTAGCTCACTCACGAAAGAGAAAATGTTCGAATCCGATCAACCCAAGTGAAAGTAGGCGAAAAAGTCTCCACTTTGCTTCTAATTCTTCAGGATTGTCAATAAAATTATTCCTGAAACTGAAAGTCGAGGTGTAAAAGTAATGCACTTGTTAATCCCATCGTTGATCCACAGTTTCAGCTCGAATAAGGCGCAAGCAAGCTTACGAAAAATGCCTCGCAGTGCTCGTGAACTTTCCTTCTCGGAGCTTCCTGGCGCAGCGCGGCCGGCTGGAGCCGCGCCGGGGCGCATCGGGGGCCATGTGCATGGAGTACCGCTGAAGAGTTTTCATCACACACATTGCAGAACCCGGAAATAAAATGGCTTGTTGGACTACTTCACCAGTCGTTCAGTAAAATTATCTTCATTTACATGGGAAATCAATGTACGATTATACAAAAACTGGTAGAAGTTACTGGGTAAAATGAAAATGTGTTAAGGAGGTTCCACGTGGGTGTTAGGGAGTTGAACATGCTAGACTCGTTAAACAGTCGTTTGTATGAATTTTACAATTTAACAGCTAAAAATCCTGATTATCCGGGAGATTTTGGCATGGGGTCGGGAGAACGGGAGATTGGATTGCAATCCAGTATTCTCCCGCAGGATCCGGGAGACTTGGAAGCTCTGTATCTCTCTATTTCATAAAACGTACAAAAATATGGTTAATAGATCAATGTAATTTCAGGTAACTTTTTTTTCAATCATTTTGTTAAAACCAGTGTGAAGATATACACATGTTTTAATGTTTTTTTTTCATCTGCAAGAGCAGTGCGCATTTTAGCTTGCATGCAGCTTGAGCGCCGCGATGAGCGAGTGCGCCAAGCATTTTATTATGAAATACACTTTTTTTGGGAAAAATACATTTTTTAAAATCACAGAATACAGTTTTTCATTCCTAGAGGTTGGCAGGTCTGGTGCTGACGACTTTAATGAAACAGTTCCCTGATGAATAACTTTCTTAAGCACTCATCCATCGTTGCCTTTTATTTTTACAGTCATTGACTAGTTTACTATTTGAACCCTCTTTCTTTATGTAATTTACTTCAATGGAAGGTATTTCTATTGTAAGAGAACCCATTTCTAGATGAATTTCTAATCTATTTTCATTCTTCTACTATGCTGGTTAGCATCCTGATACCATCTTATATCCTATGTTTTATTGTAGAAAGTATGGAAGGGTTGTATTGAAGGTGATGACAAGGTGACCTTAACTTATGTTAGTCCTGATGGTGAGGAAGGTTTCCCAGGAGAAGTAACTGCTTCAGTAACCTATCAACTGACGGATGATAACAGACTTGTCATCTCATTTGTTGCCACAACAACTAAAGCCACTCCTATCAATCTCTGTAACCATTCATACTTCAACCTAGCGGGCCATGTGAGTCAAGGACTTATCAATTTTGTATTTAATCATCCGGTGCATGCATTTTTTTTTTATTGTTTTAGTAGGATTTGAATACAATCTTTTTTGCAACAGATACCTAAATGGTTACAAATGTACATCATAATCTAACCCTATTATTACTCTGTGTTGTTCTATCTCAGATTCAGAAATTAGACTTACATTTACATTCTAACAAAAGAGTAGGCTATTTTGACGCCTAAAAAATACTTCTCTTAAGAGCTTGGCCCTAGTTTCTTTAGGATTATTTGTGACAAATGGATAGTGATTAGTAGATATTCCTATAAAGCCTTTTTTTATTCTATTTCAATATATATTTTTTATATGTTATTATATATTTAAAAGTAAAAACTGATATTTTTGTTCTATATTTTTAGTTCATTCTATTTTGAAAATTTTATGTGAATTGTAATTTTGACCTTAGAATTTTTTCAAATATTTTTTTCTTATTCACTTTAATTTGATAGAAAACTGGAAGTATAATAGATCATCTAATTCAGATCAATGCTGAGAACTATACACCATTAGATGATACAAGTGTACCAACTGGTGAGTGTTAATGTAATAAAAACCAATTCTATTCACAAGGGTACTACATTATCATTATTAACTTAAAAGTTACTTTGTCCAGGATTCAAATCATTGATTCAGTTTCTAATTCTCACTGTTCCCTCCACAAATACAAATACATATGGTCAAAGAGCCCTTTCTTTATCTGCCCCTGTACTCTGGAATTCTCTACCATTAAATATAAGAACTGCACCATCCTTCTCCATTTTTAAATCTATGCTCAAAACTCACTTATTTTCATTGTAGTCTTTTTATAATGTTGAATATATTATGTTGTTAGATATTGTTTAATAGTTTTCATTTCATTACTGATGTTACTTTATATATTGATTTAATTTGTTCTAATTTGTATTAAGTATTTTAGGATTAAGGTTAAGGTTTATTGTATAATTCAGATAAGATTTAATGTATTAGTTATTAAATATATTTTGTAAAGCGCATAGAGTCTTTTTGACTATTATGCGCTATATAAATTTCAAATATTATTATTATTATTCAATCATAATTGCAATACTTTAGAAATTCAGAGGCATGTGACTTTTCTTTTTCACAAACCACCCCAAAAATACAGACAAATCAAATTCTGCTTAAATTTAGTGCAAGATAGCACAAAGTGACCTGTCGAGACTTGCAGAGACAAACTCATAGCAACATGACTCATAATGTACAAATGAAATTATGACATCATACTAGTATATCATAAGTCATTGAATCATGATGTCATGGGTTTGTTTGCTTATGCACCTTTGGACCACTTTTGAGACTTGAAATATACAATGCACGTTTATTAGCATATTATCAATTTTTCCATATCTGAAATCTATTATTAAAAAATGCTGAGCTTTGTTTCATACAGTAATACTTTACTCCATCGTCAATTGAGAAATATGAAAGCTTAACATAGTTTGCTCTTTAATTGCATAGACTGGAGTATTATTCCACCATTCAACGTGATGCATGTAGTGCTCAGTTTCATGATGGAAATGGTGGGACAGTTATGCAAGCTCTGCCTCCCAAAATTGGTTTCTGAGGTAAAGCCATACAGACAAGAATCTACTCTGTGTTTTAACCAAAATCACTTATTGAGTAGTTTTCCCCAAAAGAATTTGAATTCAAATTTGAATTTGGATACACATATACCCAAAATTCCTGATTTTGAAATATCTTGTCTGTTTAATTTATCCTTATTTACAGGAGAGATAGTAGCAGTAAAGGATACTGTATTTGATCTAAGAGAACCAGTAAAGATTGGTGATAGGATCTATGATGTACCAGGACTTGGCTTTGATCATAACTTCTGTATTCAGTCATCATTAGAAGCACCCTGTGCTAGGTAAGGGGACTCATACACCACTGTCTGCTAGTCATCTTTCTCCCTTAAAAAGGAAAGTAATATTGACAAGTTGATAGCTTATCAAAATGTATTATGATTGGATTACATTTCTGATAAATATATCATTGTAATCACTTCGTGTTTGGAGAAAGGTTTGTGGAAAGTTATTCAATTTTTTTAGCACTTTCTTGAACCAATGTTATGTAATAGCAATGTAATTTCTTGTAGTCTACCCACAAGGCCGAGGGCCTCCAAGGCGAACGATTACATATGTTTACATCAAACATATTTCTTGCCTCTCTTAGCCTAATCTTGCTTTCGGTTTCAAAACATGCCTAGAAGGTTCATAGTTGATTTTTCATGGTTAAAGTAACTACTGTGTTTTTAGAGTGTATGCTTTAGTTACATTGAAAGTCAGGCTAACTTGCAAAACTCTTTGATGTAGACAAACATACGTAACACTTGACCTCGAGGAACCTTTACGATTTCTTTATGTTTTATGGTGATGGTGATGAAGAAGATAATGGCACCTATGATGGTAATGGCAAATGTAAGATTCAGATGATGATGATTACAATGGTGGTGGTTATGATTTAGATTACCAACCCTAAGCACAATCAAAATTATGACTCTGGCAGCATAGGAAACACATGAAGGCGACTGACAATTTTGCCATCAGCACAGCCCAAATTGCCCCTAAAATTCCTCAAATTTCATACTGTAGGGCGACTATTCCTCTGAGTCACCCTAAGATCTGCCGCGAACAATATTCAAGATTCAAGAATATTTAGAAAATCAGAATCAGAAAATTACTTCTACTTTAAGAATTTAAGGTTGACTTTAGCAGACTTGACATGTACACATGGACAGGACTCCTTTGAAAAATCAGCTTTTTAAAAGGGTTATCCTCCCTGTGACAAAAAGTGAATAAATTGAAATGATGCAGATGATGAGGTTATATGTAATTGTCTTTAATAACCATGGTCAAGAGACCAACACAAGGTGGCGCGCTTACACTTTGCGATGCAACATCGAATCATCATTATAATACAAAAACAACACACTGGCGCTGATTATATTAAATGATAGTGATGATGACTATGCTAATGAAAATATCTACTTATTTTTTTCCAGAGTTAGTCATCCAGGGAGTGGTCGATGCATGGAGATGTTTACCACTAAACCTGGTATTCAGTTGTACTCTGCTAATTACCTAGATGATACATGTAAAGGTAAAGAAGGATTTACCTATGCTAAACATGGCGGTTTCTGCTTAGAATCACAGTACTATCCCAATTCAGTCAACCAGGTAACATTCTTTCTTATCTTGCCTGTTATTATTATTATTATTACTTCCCTAAGAGGGGAAATTACACGAGACAGGAGACAGCATGTACAGGGTTTCTGGGGGGGATCAATAATTACACAGAAGAGTGCATCACATGACAATGGTCTGACCAATGAAATGAAGCATTATTTTGAATAATGCATTTGAGTGTAGAAATACTTCACCCAAATTGGAATTTTAAGTGCAAAATTTATTCAGACTAAATATTTGTGAAATTGCCCAGGGTACTCAACATGAAAATCAATATTTACAATTGATCTTAATTTTCTGAGCATGGTTTCTTTTAGGCTTTCAATTTCATTTACTTGTTTTGATTTTAAATCTAATCTTAAATGGCCTAATCACATGCAGAGAGGGATGATGGAAATGGTGATTTATTATAAAGAAGAAGATGATGATTTATACCAATGTCTTTTTCCTTCAATCTGTCTTATCTTGCCTACCTTATTTCTCCCCTCTTCATCCCTCCCCCCCCCCCTCTCTCTCTCACACACACATGCACACATTTTCAATCTCTCCCCTTTCCTTTTATCTGTTTTTCTTCTCTTTTCCATTTCAAAACATATTTTCTTCTCTAGCCTAACTTCTCAAAGAGTGTTCTTCGACCTGGAGAGCAATACAATCACACCACTGTCTACAAGTTTGCTTGGTAACATTTACTTACAGTCGGAGATTGATCCATAATTTCTTTAATTAAATGGTGTTATGTGAGTTTTTTTTTTACACAATTGCCCATTGCAATTCGTAAATCTTTGTGTGCTTAAACATTGGCTGAACATGCCCAATTTTTAGGCAGCTGTTCTTATACTTTTAACACAATCATGATATTGAACTGTGCAGCATTCTAAAATGTTTGTACTTATTTTCATTCTATAGATATAGTGCTAAATATCTTTAAAAAAAATTAAAATGTATGATTCAATTCCAAAGATATGTACTGTAATATTACATTGACATAGTTGTTGCAAAGATCAGCTGATGTCTTGACAAGCTTTGTTATACAGAACTACATGTATTTCAGCTCCCCATGGAATAAACACTGACTGAAATGAAAAAAGGAGGGGCATACAAAATAATTGATAAATGAATGGTGATTGAATAATTGTAAATATAAAAATTAATTTAAAAGTATTAACAAAATAAAGTAAATATTGATATATGAAGGAAAGAAACCCTGGGTGTATAGCAAAAACCTAACTGCTTCCTTGATTCTTTTCAAACATATGGACAAGGCAAACTTACTTGGGTATCTAAAATTGATATTACATTGTTAATATTCTTTAGGCTTCCAGCTTCTTTTTACCTCTTTATCAATATGTTGGGTGTGGTTTATTTAGAGGTGGGGTAATCTCTAAAAAGAATGGATTTTGATTATTATATGAATGATATCCCATACCATTTACTACCAATTGTTGTCTTTATGTTAATAATGTATTAAGTACTCACATTATATTGTCTTACAATTGTAATTAATATGTGCAGGAATATGAATGAGATTGTGATTTCGTATTAAAACAATATATTTTTCAATTCTAGATTTCGTGAATCTCATTATATTTAGAGTATTTGTGTCCATGTCAATTCAAGGTGTATAACTAAAATTTAGTCAATGAAAACCATAAAGTTCCCATTTCTTTTTAAAAATGAAACAAAAGTGAAATTTTAATGTCAAATGTCTTGGTCTTCAATTCTGAACTTTAATCTTGTCTTGCTTATTAGGGAAAAATGCAGGTTAGTTTTAATTTTATTCACTCTGAATTGCTATCAATCTTATAGAGAAATCTATGTGTAGGTTCTTCTAATGTCACTAATTATTTATTACAAAATTATTAATTTTGTTTGACCATTTTTGGAAGTAAATTTCAAGTGCAACTATGATTAATTCAGAAACAATCGGGAATGGGTTTAGAGAAATATTACATTGTTGATGAGGAAAGAGAGATTAAATTTATGATGAGGAAAGAGAAGGGTGAGGACAGAGAGGGAAATATGACATTTGCTCCAGATATAAATTCCACACACTAATCGAAATATTAAATTCAACCCTGGATGTAAAGGACAAGTCCACCCCAACAAAAAGTTGATTTGAATAAAAAGAGAAAAATCCATCAAGCATAACACTGAAAATTTCATCAAAATCGGATGTAAAATAAGAAAGTTATGACATTTTAAACTTTCGCTTAATTTTACAAAATAATTATATGCACATCCTGGTCGGTATGCAAATGAGGAGACTGATGATGTCATCCACTCACTATTGCTTTTGTATTTTATTATATATGAAATATTCTGATTTTCTCATTGTCAAGTGAAACAATGATTATTTCTTCCCTGAACATGTTGAATAATACTATATGGTTCACTCAAGTTGGTCCTTATTGTCAAATCTGTTAAAATGAAATATATATAATTCAAACAATAAAAAAACAACAGAAATAGTGAGGTACATCGATTGTCTCATTTGCATTTCACTGAAACAATTAACTGTTTTGTGAAAAATAAACGAAAATTTAAAATGCTATAACTTTCTTATTTTACATCTGATTTTGATGAATTTTCAGCGTTATGCTTGTTGGATTTTTCTCGTTTTATTCACATCAACTTTTTATTGAGGTGGACTTGTCCTTTAACACTATAGCCGACCCTAAACCTACGTAAGAACTTATTGCAACCCAAACCCTATATCCTAGATGAAATAAAACCTATATTAGAGGTAGGAGGGAGAGAGAGAGAGAGGGGGGGGGGGGAGAGAGGAGAAAGAGAACTTAGGGTGGGATAACCTTGCATCAGTAAATAGTCACCCCCCTCATTTATAGTGTTGACGGAAGGACCTTTGATTTAAGAAATGTATTGATTTTTCTTTAATAGAATTATGTTGGTAAGTTATTTCAGAAATGGTGTATATTTGGAAAGAATTAAGATTTTGAAAGAATGAGAGCGAGTTGAATATATGGGCCAAGACACTATACCGGAGAACAAGTACTGGCTAATATCAGCACCCCCCTCCACACACAAACGAATGGTAAGGTCGAAGGTCCCCCAATTCTGCGTGGTGCCCCTTGTCTGAGCACACGCCTATCTATGCGATTCTAATAAAAGATCGTAAAATGACCACAAAATTTACGCATACAATATATAGAAAAATATCTGACTCAAAATGGAATAATAATAAATTTCTTCAGGCATTTCATGTGACAGCCTCAAAAAGAAGCCCTTTCCACCAAAAGTCCGATTAACGTTTATTATTACATATATATGGCCCGGGACATATGGTCACCGTTGCCTCCTTCCTTCCACTTTCATTACCGTACCGCAGCTTCGATCCTGGGCAATATTTTAGCTTTCTTACATAGCGTATATATATATACAATGTATTTCGCTATATATATGAATGATTTCAGTGCTCTATCACCTCCCTGCATGTTCTGGCGGCTCCCGCCCAGTGCCGGCCTTCCTCTCCCTAGCTCGCCGGCCCTTCCCACATAAGCGGTCCGCGCCAGGGCCGAGAGATTGCTTGAGCCCACGCGCGCTGATCCGATCGATTGACGGCGCGGCATGTCGATGTCTAGCATAGAGATGTATACATCTAGCTATCTAGCTAGCAGCGCAGCCTAAACATCTCGTTACGTGTTCCGTTTTGTCGTGGCTCAATTAGACGGCAGTGTTATTTGTGAGGGTAACGTAAGGCAATGTACGTTTATGATAATTTAATAGAAAATTATTGACTAAAATGATATGTGTGAAAATATGAATGCCATTGCAATAATCTATAAATTTTTGGTGCAAACATAGTGATAGAAATGGAATCATTCATAGATAACCAATTGATTCAGGGTGTCACTTTACTCAAGTCCCAAATGTCCAGATCCGTGTTATGTTTTTTATGTTGATTTCACGTTGAGTGACTATGAATTATGATGTAGCATGTAGCCAGGTTCATTGAATGAGTGGGTCCAGGAGGCTCCTGGAGATTAATCATAATGTCATATCATTGACGTGCTTAATCTCCACAAAGCCAGGGACGGGCCATTGCTCTACACGCACCGAGTATTGACTTATTGTAAACTTTTGGCACTAACATGACTAAATAAGACTCAAGAGTTGTATTTTTAAACAAATAAAATTATAGAAAATATTAGAAGTAGAAGTAGAGACTAGAGGAGCATTTACTCACACAGAACAGACAGTCTGTTAATTTCGCCATCTTGCCGTCTTCATAGCCTACCTACAAGACGCGTATAGAGGGCGACAATATCTTGTCTTGTCTTTCCGTTAATGCCCACAATCATAATTCATATTGAGCAGGGGCCCCCCCCCCCCGAATACTTGCATCGGCTGATAAATATCGTGAATCTTACCTAAATTTAAAGTAAGATTCATGATATTTATCGGCAGATACAATTATTTTTTTTCACATACTATAGGCCTATTTCTAAATCATAAATTAATAATTGAATTCTAACTTTTTTGTGAGTGTGTGTGGATGCAATGCCGAGTGCAATAGTTTAATCATTGTTTTTCAATCATTATCCTTTTATTAAATCAGTGAAGTCTAATTTGAAGCAGTAATGGGTCACAAAGGGAAAAGATACTCTTCTACGTCTTCCGAGATGACCAGTAGTGACTCTTCAAGAGAGAACTCGCTCTCTAGAGATCAAAAGAGAGACAGACAAGCAGAGAAGAGAAAATCAAGAGAAAGGAGAAAACTCAAGGAAAAGAGAAGAAAGCGACATAGATCAAGCAGTTCTAGTGGGTCCTCATCCTCTTCGTCATCATCATCATCACATGAAAGAGATGATTCAGCTAAACGACGGCGAAAGAAAAAGACCAAGAAAAGGAAGTACTCATCATCAGATAGCAGCAGTAGTAGCTCATCAGATTTAGGTAGCAGTGATTCGGACAGTTCATCAAGTGATTCAAGCCTTGGTAAATATTTAGAACTTTTGTTTGGATGTGCATCGGTCTATTGGATAATGCAAAATCATCCCCCCACCCCTGAAGTATCCATATCTTTGCATTGACACATTTTCTAGTGCAATGGTATTTTTGTATAAAATGCACATTTAAAATATAATGAAAAGGGTCTTATATGTTTTCTGAAAAATATAGCCAAAATAACCTCATCGTAATGTAACAACACTGAATCGCTGATTTCATAACAATCAATTTTGTACATGCTTGCCAATGACAGTAACACTTGATTGAAAAATTAATTTACCTTTGTTTACCTTTTCCAATTCACATTTTGATCTAGTGACACAGATTTCTATATTCTTTAAGTCTTAAGAGATTTACTTTGATACTAGGCAAACTCACTTTATTTATATTCTTAGTAACAACTATGCGTTCACTGAAAACATATGATTATATTTGTAGAGAGTTCAAGACAATGATGTCTGTCTTTTTATTTATTTCTTTTAGAACGACGAAGGAAGAGAAAGAAGCAGAAAGAGAGCAGAAAAGATAAGGTCAGTGTTGCTTGTACCTTGGTAATTTGTTCACAAATCTCTTAGTGGTAAATTACATAATACACACAATTGGTGACTTTTTCCAGAAATATAAATCCAGTCTATTTACCTAGAAATTCTTGTTGATGACAAGCATCTGAGTGCAATGTACAAAATTTGATAGGGTTTGAGGAATTTTACTCCCACCATGTTAAATTGGGGGGGGGGGGGGGGGGGGGGGGTCTGTCTCATTTAGGCCTGCACTTAGCAAAAGAATGTGTCATCAGTCTTGAATGAAGTCTATGTAACTGACAGACGGCTTTATTAATCACCAGGTGGTTTAATAGACTAAATGTATTATTGATTGACAAGCTACTGGGTAGATCCTTACATTTTAAAGATTGAAGCAAAGTTAATGTAGTATTATTGATTGACAAGCTATTGGGTAGATTTCTTACATTTTAAAGATTGAAGCAATGTTAATGTAGTATTATTGATTGACAAGCTACTGGGTAGATTTCTTACATTTTAAAGATTGAAGCAATGTTAATGTAGTATTATTGATGACAAGCTACTGGGTAGATGTCTTACATTTTAAAGATTGAAGCAATGTTAATGTATGCCTTCATGAACAGTATGTTACCTTTCAGATGCTTGTCAAACACCCAGGGTTGAAAGAGATGTATAAGAAATGTTTTCATTCAATTTATATTGCACATATTTTCTTTCACAGAAACATAAACAGAAGAACAAGAAAAGGAAAAGGAAATCTTCCAGTGGAAGTGGTCCTGTTAGATTATCCCATGTGAGTACACTTCTTTGCTCTTCCGTAAAGTCTGCTTGAGTTGAAAAAACACCTTGATTAAAACAATTTTACAAACCAGATTTAATGCCAAAGTGGTATTTACCTTGTCTCAGTGAAATTTCTCTTCAAATCAAACAGATTTTTGTATTATCAACAGTCAACTGATGTGATGATATGATTATTAGTAGTAGTAGTAGAATCATTATTGGGCCATAAATACATATGGGGAGTAATAGTGAAAGCAACTGGGTTGATCTTACTTCAATTTGATTTTAATTCAATTTCCTTTGTCATGGAAATGCGGAGTGGTCACACATATTAAAAATACATACGGTAATATGACATAATTAAACATACTTCATTACTAAAAATACACTTTTTACAAGGGCTTTAGTTAGTTATTTACACTTAGAATTGATAGCATTAATAATATATAAATGAAGAAGGCAATTTATAAATTGAAATTATTAATACAATCCAATGTTGATTAATAATCCAATTATTGCATTGATAAATCTTACCAGAAAGAAAGAAAGTGTAAAAAGACTTCCAATGATATTGAATTGCAATTGCAGGCTTTATGCATATATTCTCATTTCAATTCTTGATGTCCTATTGTGGTTGCTACCTTTGTCCATTGTAATACATGTGTTATTCATTGTAAGATTAAAATGATCTAACAATTTTTTTCTTATGCACTTTTGTTTTTGTTTTCCCCTTTCATCCTTTTCCTCCCTTCATTTCCATTTTTTTTTTACTCCACTACCTTTATTTCTTTACTATCACTAACCCACAATATACTTAATAGCTTTCCCTTCCCCTGTACTCTCTTATTCTATTGCTTCCTCTCTCTATCTCTATGTTGGAGTGATATACATTGGTCTCTTCATGTTATATCTGCCTACGTGTGAACTGACTGACTGACCATGGTGACGGTAATGACTGCAGTACATGAATGATGAGAAAGATGTTGCTAGAAGCGTAGTGTCAGGTCAGAAGATTAAAATGAAAGTCAGAAAGACAAGCCAGGATAAAGCAGTAAGTAAAATAATGGAGTGTTTCATAGTGACGTTCATATAGTCAAGCACTAATTTATGAATGACTGGATTATGGCAAGCCGCACATTTGTCTCAATATTTTATAATTGTATTTTAATAGCTGAAGTTGGAATATGCAGATGTTGACAAACATTTTTACTGTCATAACACATCTTCAGGCCATATTAAATACTTTGAAATATTCATGGTTTAGGTGAACAATGAAATTGCCTCAAGCTGTCAAATGTATTCTCTTTTCAATAATTATTTGAATATGTTTTAGATGAATCAGTGTGAATTTCTCATTGAAATTTTCTGTTGAGTGAACTCTTTATCGCCTAAGTAAAATTGCCTTAACTACATATTCTTACCTCAGTACTTATAAATGTTGCTGTTTTTTAATGTTTGAAATCTATGAGGAGTCTATAAAGTGTTTGTACTTTGTATACACGACCAATTTTTGTTAATGTACCTTGAATTGAAAGTTGGAGTTATGCATCAGTGTGTTCATTTGACAGGCTATCAAAGTCATATATGAAGACTACAATTTTTTGTTTTTTATTCAATATATGCAGTCATTTCTTTATTCGGAGATGCTTTCATATCTTTTATGTTTGTTTTTTTACAGCGTGAAAAGAACAGGGAACAATTGCTCCAGTTTCTGAATTCAACAAGGAATTGAGACAAGGCTGATGACAGTAGAGATGGATTATTGTGTAGTAGGTTTCACGGTACACCATGTATCTTTCTTGGACAAGTGTTGGTGCTGAAAAGGACCACCCAATCTTGATGTTTCTACAAGTGTGTTCTTGTCATCCTCAGGAGGTACATGGTGTACAGTGAAACCTACTACACTATTCTTCTTCGCCATGGAAACCTTCAGAAGATGGATTATTGAATAGCTTTATACATCATGAGAGTGAACATCCCAAATCAAATGTGAAGAAGACGTATAGAGAGTTTTGACATTTGTTATCTTAGAATTTATAGATAAGATCAGAAAAAAACTTTCCTTTATTCTGATTGGCTAAGAAGCACTGGATGTCAATTCTTTCATGAAACACTTCCCTGATGAAAAAAGTTTCCACTTGAGACAGGTCACCTTTCTGAAATGCACATTGCTTTCAATTGGGAGACAATTTTGGTGGCCACTGGAGACAGGTTTGAGTGTGTATAGGATGCCCGAAAATCTGATCAACTTTATAGAAGAGGTATTCAAATATCCCACATTGTGTAAAAACTAGACTGAAAAACTGCTCTGACTTGGATGATTATGTGGAAAGTATACAGACTTAACTTAGTAATGTGCCTTCTTGATTGAATTGTATCCTGGCCATGATTCACATCCACTATATGTGATTTTAGGGAACAGATTATTTCTTTCAATACCTCAGATAAGGAAACATAAATTTACCATTTTGTCATATACTTGCTGTCCAAAATATGAAACACAAGTAACCAACACATTTTAGCACATACAGCAAAATCAAAATATTTTTCTGACTTATAAAAATTGTAAACCTAAACTTGTTTACTAAATGATGTGCATACATGATAATGTTGATTTAGAGCTCATAGATGAAGTCAATGGCCCTTCAAATGTAACATAGGTATGGATTATGGAATTTCCTTTTTATAGTCAGTGTATGATAGGAGTTATTCTATTCAATTGAAATATTAAAAGACAGGAACAACTTTACGTATAGATTGTATTCTAATGTATGCAAATTCTATAATTAATTGAAAAAGAAATACTTTTCTATTAGAAAAATACCTGTATCAAATTGTACTGAATTTCCTTTTAATGTTAAAGTTGACCCTCATTTCTTTATTATTCCAATGCATTAAATGGCAAGTGACAATTCTAAAACCTTGCTCATTAGTTTTAATGATATGAGAATAATTTCATAGTTCCAGATACAGTTGTATCTCATTTAAAAAGTAAGGAATTCAAGCAGTTGATCTATCACCCTGAAATAATTTGATTCAAGTTTGTTATGCTTGAAAAATTGATGTATTAGATTTCTGGGAAGAGCTTTGATGATTCCCAACATTCTGTCAATCTCATTTTCTACAGCTGAAGACCTCATCTGAAGCAGAAAGAGAAATTAGAAAACTACCAATAAAAAACATCACAACAATGCAAGTTTTATGCATTTTCACCTTTTGTTAGCAGAGTATTTTGCTTTTGAAATTAGAAGGCATTGGAGTCCTTTGATGTCATACTGTGTGAGCATGGTTGAGATTACATGTGTTTGTACAGTGTACGAGAAAAAAAAAAGATACATTTTAGTAATTGGATTTTGCTCACTATTATTACTTGGAAATATCCTGGAAGGTATCCCCTGCTTTGGAAAAAAAAAATGAAACCTTCAGCTCCAGATTATTTTTTTGTGTGATTTTTTATTTCCCACTTTAATATATTGCACAACTTTCCTTCTGTAAATGCATTCAAATTATGTGTTCAAAACGTTTGCCTGGCATTTTGATTTGTCAAATTCATTTTTCGCTTCAGATGGGATCTTTAATGATAAATTCCTTTAAAAGTGTAGGCTAAGCATCATTGTTTTAAAGTGTAAGACAAGAATATGATAATGAATTGGAAATAAAATTGGTAAAGTTTGATCAATTTACTTCTGTTTCTGATTTTTTTAAAGAAAATATATAATAGAACAGTACCAAAATGTGTGTTTTGAGAGTACATGTATATCACTTTATTTTAATAGAGCATTTCATTTGAGTATATGTGTTTAATCATTTCAAAAAATAAATCGACTCCTACAAAGGGCTAGAAGTTTGATAAAAAAACAAAATTATTTCATAGTAACCTCCAATAATTTTTAGTGAAATTAAAAATCTGAAAATGGTTTTTGCTAGAGAGAAAAAAAGGCTGAAATCCAATTCCTTCTACTCATGATATTAGTGTTCATTCAACCCTATGCTCAATATACATTACTTTCATGTTGAATGTTTGTTAGAACATTGTTGAGTAAACCCCTATCATGCATATACTGCTTAAATTGCGATAAAAAAAAAAGAAAATATTTTCAAAAGGTTGTTCATATATGGACATCAAATTTTATGCAAAAAAAAAAGGAAAAAGCATCACAGAGAATCAAATATACATATTTTGACTACAAAATAAATCTACTTTGCAATTAAAAATAGTCACGATAAATTTATAATTAATGATGATAATGTTGAATATTTTACAAAAACTCATCAAAAAAAAAATTGTACAAATCAAATAATTTCTCACACTTCAAGGTTAATGGGCTTTTTAGTAACAAAGCCATACCTGGGAACATTAAGAAATGTCCGGGAGTAAAAAAAAGGGGGGGGGGACTGAGCCCTAGGCGGCTCAAGAGGCAGATCTCCACGAAGGGGTCAAGAAGGGAGTTTCCCCTAAAATTCTAAAAAGGCTAATTTCTGAACTTCTGAGTTTACAGATTGGGTTTATACTCAATAAATATTTTGAACTATTTTCTTCATCTCCTCTTGTGCCTTTATTACATGACTGGTTGAAAGTAAATGTGCAGCAATCAAACAACATAACATTATCTCTGTAAGACACACCTATTTAATGAGAATCCATTCCTCAGGTGTGGCAAAGGAGCGAGATTGCATCAGTTTATTAAATTCATATGCGTTTGCACTACATGCTAGCGCCTTTACAGAGATTTCTTTAAAAATAATGACAATACTCATTTTTAAAAATGTGAATATCACATCATTACAAGCAACATTTCGAAGACAATATTAGTCGAGAAAAGTATCATGAAATGATTCCTCTTTCTACACGAATGTAACGGTATTACTCTAAATAATATTATTTTTCTTCATTTTCATTTCAACATCTGGGGCTAATTAGCATAGAAATATTGATGAAATGGATGTCGCAGAGATAATATAGCCCCCACCATATTTTAAGGTGATTTTATTGTTTCTTCAAAGTAACATGGGTGCAAGCACATAACCTGCGTAGCTTTGATTAGATACACAATGCATGTCTATGCAGGCACTGTTCTGCTGCGTATCATCCTTAAATACGCAAGATCAAAATTTATCTAAGTTAAAAAATCTCAGAGATAAAATGTGATCTCAGAATACCAATTTAATTCTAAAAGTAAAATAAGATATTTCTAGAGATGAAATCACCTCAGAATACCACCCTAGTTCTTTATATCCTATGATCTAAAACACCTGATATATCAAAAACCAGGCAAAAAACAAATTTCTCATGGCCCTTCTTGAATGGGATTCCCTGTATTACATGAAGTTCACATTCAGAGAAGTTATTTCAGGTTGGTTTGTCAGAATCTTCAACTTTGAAATTGTTATTAATTGGATGGCTTTGGACCTTGAGGGCTCGTAAACTGTGTCTGGGTGTTGGCTTTATTGGGGACGGTGTCTCATTGGCTAGTCTGTGCTGTAGAGGTGTTAAGGAGGCAGCCATCTTGCTTTCATCCGTCAGAGGTTGTGAGATGACCTTATAGATTCGGTTACTCTTCATTGATGACCTCAGCTGTCTTGCTTCAATCAATCGAGATGCCTTATCCTCCAACAATGGCAGATCCTGAGAAAAACAGAAAATTGAAAATATTTTATGATGGAAAATTATTACTAAATAAAATGACCATGGTAATGATTCTCAATAACCAATTAATATCAAGGATTCCATGTAAAATTATATTTTATTTCATAATTCTCGGAACGAGAATACATGAGAGCCCGCCCGCTACGCTTACGTCCAATACGTTCGTCACGCTATGAACTTTGTTTTTTCCGCGTATTTTCACAAAAATCTTCGCCATCCGGCAGATCAACGTATCAAAATTAGTTCATTAGTAAAGATCAGTTGCTTGTGAACGAGATTGTATCCTTTCTGGACAAATTTCACTTCGTATTTTTCGAAATGGAGTCTTTTACCACGACTCGACTCACTCCAGGTGTCAGCGTAGTTACAGCGGGCAACAGGCTACCGGCAGCTCCGGGGAGAAGTCCCCGACACCTCCGCCGAGTAAGTCCACTCACGACAAGGTGATTACAAGTCGCAAGGCAAAGCCGAGCGATCATGATACAAGTAAGTTGCCACAAAAAACACCTTCTAAAGAGAAATCTAGTACTATGACCAAGGCTAAGCCGATCGGTGAGAGTAGATCTAAAAGTAAAACTAGTTTGAGTAAGGCAAAGCCGAGCTCAAAAGGGGGGGGGGGGAAACCCCAGCACTTCTAGCGTAGATTCTAGAATGGACAGGCTTGAAAGCATGTTATCAGTCCTGATGGAGAAGCTCCCTCCAGCGGGCCCTGTACAAGCTCATGCTTCTGACCAGGCTGTTTATAATGCTAACGTTAGTTTGGAACCCCCGCTAGTTGGGTTTGCCCACGGCTTGCCTGGTGAGGGCGATGGGAGTGGTTCTCTTACCCCAAATAGTGACATTCTTTTTGACGCAGATGAAGAGGACCTTTGTCATAGACATAGGTCTCCAAACATTAACTTGGCCAGCTCAGGCAGGGCTCCCTCAACAACTGCCTCTATGGTTGACAAAGGAGAAATTAATCCTGTCCCTTCAACAATCCCCGTAATAGCAGCAAAATTTGCTGCGCCTAGTGCCATAGGCACACCTTAGAATAAAGACATCGCTCGATCAATATCTTATATGATGAGTAACAAGCTGGAAGAAAAATCCATTGAGAAAGCGGCTGAAAAATATCTCTCACCCGCAAACTGTGAAATTCTTGACACCCCAAAAGTGAACACCATCATCTGGGAGAATTTGCGCTCCGCTACTAGAAATAAAGACCTTAGACTTCAGCACATTCAACGGTCCCTGACTAAGGGCTTATGTGCCTTTGCGCATACTCTTGATCCAGTTTCAATGACAGAGGAACAGCACGATGCTTTAGCCTTACTGTGTAATGCTAATTATGGCATGAACTTGGTTCAAAAGAATATGATCAAACCAGACCTTAACCCCTTGTATCATCCTCTCTGTCGTCCTACTCAACCTGTCACAAAGCACTTATTCGGTGAAGACCTTGGACGCCAGGTCAAAGACCTCCAAGACCAACGAAAGGCTACGGCTGGGGTTGTGAAAGGCCATTCCAGACAAGATAAGGCACATTCTTACCACCCTTATCGCAGGGAAACTGAGTATGCGAAAAGCATGATGAAACAAGCAGGGTGGTACACTAGCAGAGATCAGAGCAATTCACACCCCGCATCAGGGAACTCAGATCGGCCTTTTTTAGGCCAACATCAGAACTACAAGAAAGGGAAATTCAAGCAAGCTCAGCAAGCTTCCCACACTTACACACCAACAGCACACAAGGACAGAGCACAACACAAGAAATAGTTGTGGAAGTCCCCACATCAGAGCCAAGCACTCAAGAGGTAAGTGCTTGTAAGGGGAATCCCCCTGAATTATGTGCTGTTGGAGGTCGACTGAAGCTTTTTGTCAATAATTGGCGTCAAATTACCTCAGACCCTTTCCTGCTCCAAGCCATTCAGGGCTATAAATTGGAGTTTGACCCAGACAAGTTTCCCCCGAGACAGGAAAAACCCATACATATCTACAAGAGGGATAACATGCAGATGGCAATAATTAATGAAGAATTAGCAAACTTAGAAGAAAAAATGTAATTGAACGCTGCTCCCATGTAACTGGGGAATTCATTTCAAATGTCTTTACAAGGCCTAAGAAAAATGGAGGAGTACGCTTGATTTTGGATTTATCTGGGCTAAATGAATATGTAGCCTATCACCATTTTAAGATGGACAACCTCACCACTGCAATCTCTCTCATTTCTCGGGGAGACTTCTTAGCTTCAGTCGACCTCCGTGATGCTTACTATACAGTTCCCATCCATACAGACTCTAGAAAGTATCTTAGATTTATTTGGCAAGGTCAACTTTGGCAGTACAAAGGTTTACCAAATGGACTTAACTCTGCCCCCCGACTTTTTACCAAGCTCCTTAAACCAGTGTTTGCCTCTCTTAGACAGTCCAAGCACAAAGTTGTCGGGTATTTGGATGACACCCTAATTATTGGGAAGAATGAAGAAGCAACAAACAAGTCTGTGTTGGCCACAACGACACTATTAAGTTCTCTTGGATTTATAATTCACCCCTCAAAGTCTGTTCTCGAGCCCACTCCAGTAGTGGAGTTTTTGGGGTTTCAACTCAGTACGATTACAATGACAGTCACATTGCCTGACAACAAAGGTAAAGACTTAGAGGAGGCATGCATTAGGTTGTATGAGAAAAAGAGTCCAACTATACGAGAAGTTGCTAAGTTAATTGGGAAAATAGTAGCTGCATTCCCAGCTTCACAATATGGCCCCCTCTATTACAGGGCACTCGAGAAAGATAAAATAGCAGCCTTAAGATGTAATAAAGGGCATTTTGATAGAGTCATGTCACTCTCGACAGAAGCTAAGAAGGATCTGGAATGGTGGGCCACAAATGCTACATCAACATTATGCAAAATGCATCATGGGAAATTTACAATGGAACTACGTACAGATGCTAGTGGAGAAGGATGGGGTGCTACAGACCTCACCTCCCAAACAGGGGGTAGATGGAATGCCCATGAATTGGTTAGGGCTAAAAAGAATGAAATCATCTTTCTAGAGACATTAGCAGCAGGGTTTGGTCTGAAAGCTTATTGCTCCCATTTGAGAAATGCACATGTTTTGATCAGGCTAGACAACATGACTGCAGCTTCTTACCTCAACAAGAAGGGGGGTATTTAATCAAATTCATGCAATGAAATGGCCAAACAAATATGGAATTGGTGTAGAGACCGAAACATTTGGATTACAGCTGCCTACTTGCCGGGTACTCAAAATGTTGAAGCTGACCGTATGTCCCGCACATTCAATGACAACATTGAATGGGCTCTTCATGAGATGGCTTTTAAGGAAATACTTAATAAATATGGCCCACCAGAGGTAGATTTATTTGCAACGAGACTCAATGCTCAATTACCTAAATATGTCTCGTGGAAACCTGACCCAAATGCATGGGCAGTTGACGCATTTACATTGGACTGGGGGAAACTTGATTTCTATGCTTTCCCTCCCTTCAACCTTATTGCTAAATGTCTACAGAAGATTAAAGTAGATGGTGCACAAGGGTTACTAGTAGTACCAAATTGGCCTACACAGGCTTGGTTCCCTTCCCTGGAAGAAATGATGCTAGAAGAGCCTTTGTTTTTACCATGGAGTAATGTGCTGCTCACTCAGCCAGTGTCTGGCAGATCCCACCCTCTTATTAATCTTGATCTCCTTTGTTGCAGGGTTGGAGGGCACACTGTGACCTACAAGGATTAACTAAGCAAACTACATACATCATTGGTGCATCTTGGAGAGAATCAACAAAGAAGCAGTACAACATTTACATAAACAAGTGGAAAAAATTATGCCAAGAACATAATCTTCCATGGATGCACGCCAGAGCTAGGGATATCTTAGAATTTTTCAGTGACTTATTCTATCGACAAAATGCAGGGTATAGTGCTATCAACACAGCGAGAAGTGCTCTGGCATCAGTCATGGTTTTAGCAGATAGCAGTTATACTGTGGGATCACATCCTCTCATAAGCAAGTACATGAAGGGTGTTTTTCAGCTAAGAACTCCAATGCCACGCTATGCAAACGTTTGGGATATTAGTGTGGTACTAAATTATCTCCGACAGCAGGCACCGAATGACAAACTCTCATTATGTGACTTAACTAAAAAACTGAGTATTTTGCTTGCAATTACCTCGGCGCAAAGGGTGCAGACACTAAGCCACCTGAACATGGACAAGATGTGCTTAAAGGCAGATTCTGTGGTTTTCCATGTTGACAATCTTCTGAAGCAGAGCAAACCTGGTAAAATTGGATTAGTTGTGAACATAGCAGCTTTTCCACAGGATGAAAAGGTTTGCCCTGTTCACTGCACTGAGCAGTATATAAACGCTACAAAAAATATAAGGAACTCTAAAAGACAACTCTTTATCTCATATCAGAGACCACACAAGAAGGCAACCTCACAAACGATTTCGAGGTGGATTAAGATGGTAATGACGTCAGCTGGTGTGAATACGGACCAGTACAAAGCCCATTCTACGAGGGCAGCATCCACTTCTCTCGCCAGGAGAATGCATTTTTCCATGGACGACATTCTCAAACATGTAGGTTGGGCAAATGAAAAAACTTTTCAGGCTTTTTATAACAAACCAGTGGAGGATTAAAATGGTTCCTACACGCAAGCAGTGTTACACCAAGGGAAATAAGTTCTGCAATTTGCAGGTTAGTTAATTTCCTGGAAGCATGACGCATGTGACTACTGGGCTTTGAAATCTCGTGTATTCTCGTTCCGAGAATTATGAAATAAAATAGGAGGATTAAACGAGAACTTACCGTTTGAAGTTTGATCCTTATTTTATGAGTAATTGGAGGTTAGAGAATACGTGCCCTCCTCTCCCTCCCTTACTCAGGATCTTTTAGGTCTGTTCTCGTAAGCCTCATTTTATTTTCGTTCTCACCAGTAGTCACAGTCGCTTTGAAGATTGAACGTAAGGGGCGGGCTATCATGTATTCTCTAACCTCCAATTACTCATAAAATAAGGATCAAACTTCAACCGGTAAATTCTCGTTTAATCCTCCTATTTTATGGTATGAGCCCTATTCCTTGTGATTTCTCAAATTGTTTTTCTATTAATATCAATCACAAGATAAGTGACGTTCAGGGCCTCATGACAACAAATTAGAGCTCCAACATAAGAATGATTTTTAAGACGAATTACAATGATCATATGGAATCAAGCATACAAGTCAACAGCATTATCAATAGCTTAAAGTTGCGTTACAAGCCTCTCGTCACCAGATTAATTGAAGTATGGAAGAACCTATTGCAAAGTGGTTTGGAAGTGTAGATAATAATGGCATTGATTACTGTTCGCTAGAAGATTTAGTCGATCAAAGGGAAAGTTGTTCACATGTGACATCACACATCCTTGTCGCATTGCCAATGGAGGGTCTCTATAGCATTATTGATTGCAATATTCAAATGCTCATAACTTTCTCATTAATTATTTGTCCGATTTTTCTCAAACTTTCTTTGTTCTTATTCTTTGATTTTTCTGTTTTGACACAAGCCAACTTGTTCCAAAGGTTTCATTTTCCTTTAAGTCATTAAGGGTATTAAAATGAAATTTAAAATATTTATTAGAATTGGGGTCTGTTGTTGAGGGAATTTGGTTAATTAAAATCTCTTATGAATGGTTGAAAACCAAGATGTAATTGATTTTAGGAGTAGTGTTTAATTGCACACATTCTGCTATTTCTGCAATGCCTCCCTGGTTGTACATGAAGTTGAAATGAAACCAAGATAGGATTTAACCCAAGAGGTAATCATCTATCTCACCCGTGATATAGCAGATATGTCACATCCTGCTTCCTGAAGTCGCTTGGATTCCTCATCAAGAACTGTGTGAACAAAAAATCAGCACAAATTAGTTAACATAATCAAATATTGTACGCATATAATTTTTCAAATAATCCATGAGGGAGAAATATCTATATTATATATGGATAACTTATCTACTGAAAAACCTGAAAACCAATAAACTCTTGAATGACACGCTTGAGATTTCAAGCTTATAATCCCACCAACATATTAAAAAATGCCATAACAAGAAATAATCATTTGATTAAGATATTGTTTTCAAGCACTGGTTTTCTCTATCTTACAAAATTTTCCCATAGTTATTACAATTTGAGACATTTAGATTTGTTTGTTTATCCTACAATACCACTTTGAAATAACAAAATTATATTTCAAATAGAAATCTGAAAAGTATACTGAAATGGCTGTTACTGATCATTAAAAAGAGACTGATAATCATTTACCAATGAATGCATCTCTCAGAACAATATTCAATCATGAAGTACTTGAACAGAAATTGCTCTATCATGAATCAATATGTGCTTATCAATACTTTATTTTTAATTGAATTGAATGAATTTCCAAATCTTACTGCCACATATGAATATTAATCTGTAATAATTGTAACATCATGTTTTTCCTTGTTTTCCTGTCAATTTTCAATACTGCTTCCTTTTTCCAAGAACTCAAATTATTTTTCTCTCTTCATATTGCAGTGTAACAATGTCGACTTTATAATGTGTTGTATAAAATGTGTTCTTTTGATTGTTTTTGGATATATGTATTGTGCAGGGCCCTGGTTGACAACAGTGTCTAAACCACTGAACAGGCTACCCTGGGTAAAGAAGACAAATAAAATAAAATAAATCATATAATATTGGAGAATTACCTTGCTTAGGCAGCTCTTTATCTTTTATCTGTACTGGCTGTATCACTGGTTTGTATTTTTCCTGGAAAGATAAAGACTGGTTATTAATTGAATGAGCCAATGGATTCTAAATCATCAAAATCAGCTGTAAAAAAATGATGTGGAATGTTCACATACTGCTCTTTTTGGGACAAGACTTAAAAGGGGAGTTCACCTTGAAGAAAAGTTCTTTGTAAAAAAATCAGAAAAAATAAAAATATATTGACTGGCCTTGAGGGGAACATCAAATATGTTGCCTGCAACAGAATCATATTGGCCCGAGTCTTTAGACGAGGGCAATATGCTTCTTTTAAGGGCAACATATTTTATGTTTCCCGAAAGAAGAGCCAGTCAATATTATAATAATAATAGCTGGATTTATAAAGTGCCTTTTGCCTGAGGATACAAAGCGCTGATATTATTACCCCGGCTTTAGCTCGAGCTACCATCACCATATCACCATATCATTATTACGAAAGGCTGTACAATGGGTGATTTAAAGTTCAGTGTTGACCTATTGATGTTGGTGTTAGGTCAAGTTTCACATTAGTATAACACCAAACATAAAATGAAGATGGTCTCGAAAAGTCACCCACTAGTTTTTGAGATGTCAATAATGTGATCTGGATCAGTTTTACAAACTTAGAATAGATTTTGGAGCTGGGGGAAGCAATCCAAATTCCAACAGAAACACCAATGCCAACAGCAGACTTGATATTCACCCTATGTGTATTTCAAACTATCATTTGAAACAATTTATATGCCTGTTTGCTTATCACTCCTTCTGATTTCAGGTTATTCACAAACTTAGCAAAGTAATCCTTGCTAAGCAATTGTGACGTAAATTGTTACCTTGCAGTCGCGCATCATGCATGGCGTAAATCTCGGGCCTGGTTTTGTGTATGCACTGGCCGCGCCGTGCATTATCTACAATGCGTTGGTTCATAAACTGGTTCCAGCTAGATTTCCCAAATACTGAAAGTAGCGATCAAAATCGGCTCCTACACTAGCAGAAATATGGCCAATATTGCCCTTTATTTTTGTACAGGATTCCTATGGGCAAAGCCCGGCGAGGGCAACATGGCAAATGTTTACCTCGTTGTGGTCTCGGATTGAAAGTAGCGAGTGAAATATATTTATTCATCTGCTAAAATGCCTTGTATAGGTAATAATATTGTTGAAGGCTTGAGGAAAATCCATTAAGAATAAGAAAGTCATTAGAATTTAAATTTTGGAATTGTGACATCATTATACAAGAAGCTGTATCATGTACCCTGTATGCAATATAAAAATGCATATATTTCATTTCTTTATGGTTTGTGATGACTTGTTTTAGTTTTCTTTTTAGGAATGGGTGTAAAATGATTTGTCTATTGATATACTTAAAGTACAGTAAAAACCATTTTCAATTTTCTGAGAAAACGACATTTCATTGATTTTTTCCACATGATAAGTAGGAAAGCTGCTTGCATATGATGTCACAAATCAAATAATTCAAATTCTAATAACTTTTTATTTTTCTCAAAACTTTGGGAATATTTTTTTATTTTTTCTACTATTTTTACTATAAAGTTTTTGACAGGGTGAACTTGCCCTTTAAATAATAAAAAAAATAAAAAAAATGGAGATGTGGGATAAAACATTAGTTAGGGGTGACATTATAATGACTCTTTCCCTTGCACCCTCAGTGAGTTGGATTGGAGGAATAGACCTGTGTTTAACTTTAATAGCAATTCAAGGCAGGCTCCAAGTCTGAGACATATACTGTGATATACAATATTTGTAGGTCTACCAATGGTCCAAAATCTGATGTCCAGATTAACAAGACCATGGTATAACTCTGTACTCAAATTATGGAATGCCAAAAATGTCAACATTTTGTTCACATAAATTTCTTATTTTTTACTGCCTTATATTCTTTCCTCATATTTCAATTGTGATTTGTGAAGATAAGTATTTCAGTTATGATTCCCAGACAATAATGAATGAAGTAAGTACCAAATGTACTGATGAATTTCACCTAATGTTAATTTCACCACTCCTGTTAGAAATTAGTGCCACAATTTGCTATCCATAGTTAAACCATTATTTTAACAAATAAAACTAAATCAGATTTCAGAATACGGGCCAATGTCACCTTTTACATTTATTACTATTTTATTTGGCAGATATCCAACCTACAATATAAAACAAATCAACGATATTAAACAATCACTTCAATTACAAGGACAAAAATAACTGATGCAATAACGCAAATTTCTTTAGACACTGGATGCACCTGGATGAGCTGCCTGGCATTAGGCAATGTTAACCAAATAACAGTAGTCCATAGACTGCCCTAACCCTACACCACCAAGGTGAATCCAGTGTCATATCTTTATGTGACATGCATATATCACATGCAACTATCATAGCATAAACTTGCATGTAAAAATACATATATGAACAAAATATATGTTAAAACTTGCTCAGAATCTATAAGCATAAAGCCATTTACATTCAATACTGCATCTTAATGTGACATATTCATTGAAGCTTCAATGTCGACATCATTCAGCCCTCATAGGGAAATTGTTTATTGGACAATAATTTAATCTTTCCCCATTTTACATCAGAGGGCTTCTACTGTGAAAGGCACACAAGACCACAAGGTTGCGCTTGACCATGTATGTGTATGTTACTCTTTAACCCTCTAATCTTGATCAATCTGATATCTGTTTATCATACTTGAGTAAAGAATTCTCACCATTAAATGACCCCAAAACACCCCTAAAGCTTCTCCTTACCACAGCATATCTTAAATGCTTCATACGCTTAGTGACCTCATGAGAAACCTTGGCAGGGTGTGTCCTTCTCTTAGCTGTTGTCTTCACCATTAATTCATCTAACTCAAGGGTTCTTGTTGAAACTTCTTTCTTTAGTTCCAAATCTACTGCTTCGTAATCTGCAAGAATGAAGATTTGGAACATTAGTGCTGCACAGTTTAGATCATTGCCAGCTGTAAAAACCACAAACATTGTCAAGTAATGTTGATACACTACATTTTCAGCTAAGGCTAAAAACAGAATGGAGATGGGGGGAAGGTTGTGGATGACATTTTTATGACCCCAGTGAGTTTTTTTGTACCTTTAGCTTAGGCAGATCAATTGTCTGACAGACAGAAACACATTCAAATGTCTATTGTTCACAATGTGATATATTGGCTGTTCATTGTCATATCGTGCAGCCATACTTACCTGTATCCCAGGGGTGCTCATATAACATTAAAACAATTCCAGTCTTTTGAGAGATGAAGGGAAAATAAAGGCATTTTGGGTAGCAGAAGCAGTATTGTCAACTTAACTGCATTAGACATTGTGTAAATGAATTTGGAGAAAATCTTATTTTTATGAAACCTGCAGCATTTTCACAAAAATGTATTATATAAAAGGAACTGTGGGCATCTTTTGTTATCTGATTAATACAGACTTCAGTTTTTTCTCAGGTGAATAGGTAGTTCCACTTTGTCCAACTTTTCTTCTTGTTCTCATCACACATGGTCTAATCCTTGTTTGCCAATAACCAGTTTGTCTACTAACCATTTAGTCTAATTGCAATTCAGCCCATTCACCATTTTGCCTAGTTTCTAGTTAGGCTATACCTATTCCAACTACTGTAATATCCACTTGGTCTAGCATTCAGTCTTTATGATTAAAAATTGTTTTTTTAAACAAATTTTCATTTGTCAAAGTGCAAAATAGTACTTATACATAGTGGAAATTAGACCATATGGGCATTAGCCATTAGACTGACAGTTAGACCAAATAATAATGGTTGGACCACAAATAATCAGACCAAATTGATAGTAGACCAAATAAGTTTGGCCTCAAAGAAAGAATTTAATATCAGGATACTGTACACCCCTTTTGAACTGCACTATTTAGTCACAGATCAGGGTTGCCAACTGGCCTTTTTTCCGGCCAGATTCCCGAAATCTGGCCGTAAAAAAAGTAGCTTGGCCGTGAAAAAAAAAAATTTCACGGCCAAAGAAATTTGGCCGTATTCTGGCCGTAAAACAGAAATCTTGGCCGTGAGTTTTCATTTCTGGCCTTTTTCATAATCAGATAGAAAAATTGATCAGAAAATCACTTTAAATAGGTCTATGTCATAGAGATGTAGCGTTATTAGTATACATCTCTATGGTCTATATATACAAATGCAGTCAGGTTTACGCACGCATGTGCCACGGCGTGTACTTTGCATGGATTAGCCCTGATCTAGCTAACGCTACGGTACGGCGCGGCATAGATATACCATGAAGCTATTAATAGCTTCATGGATATACAGCATGCATTCTCAAAACGCGCGATTAGTTGCGTAACGTGTGGGGGAGGGGATTCTTATATTTATTTGTCAACCAGTCACCATCATCATATTTTCGCCATCATATATATTATATTATTAACGTTTGTTTTCTTTAAAAAAAAAGTAATTGAATAAAGTAAAATTCAAATATTTAGTTCTTTTTCCTTTCTTTTTTCTTTTTCTTTTCTACGTATTTTTTTCTCTCTTCTTTTTTTTTATAGGATATCTACTAGGATTTAAAATCGAGTAGGTGTGTCTCACAATTTAAAATCAGGGCTTTTACTAAAAATATGTGATAAAAATATGCCTACTAGTATGCAAGTAGGATGGAGATCGATGACAGAGAAAGAAATGAGGAAAATCACAGCTCCAACAGGGGCGGATCCAGCTTATCTGAAGGCTGTACATGTTTGGTTAGTCATGACCATATAAAGATGTAATTGCAAAATAAACAGTGTTTGGCTATATAATGTGATCAAAAGTAATCAAAAGCAGCCCAACCTTTACATATTACGTTTTCTATTTTTTTCTGTTTTCTTCTTTCTCAATACTTCCTCAACTATAATTTTCTCTCTCTCTCTCTTTTTGTCGTGAGTTTGAAAATCCCCCATGAAGCTTGGCATATGATTATTGGCAAAACAAAACAAAACAAAAAAGCTCAATCTTTTAAATGCTCCTCGAATATAGCTGATATGAACTAGATCGAAATGCATGGTGCTTTCATCGGCCGTTTTCCTCGAGTCGATAGTCACCAATGTACGGTAGGTAACTTTGCGAACTATTCTCCGCTTCAGCACCCGTTCCGCACGGTTTACATGAGATCTAACTTTTTTTTAAAGTATGCAGGCTCTATTAGGGAAGCACATAGCATCATTAATTGAGTATAGGGGTATGTCTAATTATTTCCTAATGTAGATAAAATTTGGCCGTGAAAAAAAATTGTTTAGCCGAATTTGGCCGCAAAATCTGTTGAGTTTGGCCGTAAAGACTAGCGACGATCTGGCAACCCTGTCACAGATATCTTGAGAAATGGTTTCAAATTTTCATTGTCAACAAAAGGTTTGTCAGCTGCAGCTCAAGCATGCATTTGGCCAAATTTACAGGGACATAACCAACAGACAGTTCTGCCTGACAAACAGTAATGGGAACTGGGATACGTGTACAATCCTTACCCCCTACTACCAGCCAGAATTCCTTACTCTTATTATCTTACCAACTATATCCAATCCCAAAACATGATGTATATGGTAGGAATATTTTGCTGCCAAATCATTGGTGCTAATAAAACTGAAAAATCATCTACATGTATAACACAAATGTATGAATTAGTAAAGTGCAACAAACATAGAATTTCACAAATATTTCATCTGATTTTGCCTTCTACAAAGTTTACTACTCCCATTCAATATCTTCTACATTTACAGAATTTTTTTTTGCATGGAGGAGCCACTTTCATGACTTCTGTTCATTCCTTGATTCCTACTGCCATTGTTTTCCTGTTTGTCAGTTGATTTGCTACACATGAAAATCCATCTTAATCCATCTACTAATAAGAAAACTAAGTGAAATGAATTTACCTTTGGTTGTATTCCCATCTTCCAATGACTGACTCCATGTTTGACCGTCTACAGTAATGTTGTCATGGACTGTGTTTTCATAAATCTGAATAAGAAAAAAAAAAACAAATTAAACAAAAGACTACAACATCCTCAACATATAATTAAACTATTCACACAGCCATTTGGTACTGATGATTCATAGTCAGGCACCATATGTCATCTACTTCGACAAACTGGCCAAGTCTGGTTTTTCACTTTTTATGTGATTGGTGAGATCACAAGGAACAACTTTCAACTTGGTGACAAATTTCTAATGGTCATCTTGACCATGTTAGGGGTCTAAATGGGGTAAAGAAAACCCTAACTGTGTCGAGTGATACATCAAAATTATTTGTCTTGTAAATACTGAACAAAAAAGTGTATAGAACTGTATACCTAGGGTTGCAAAGGGCTGGAAAATTTCTAGAAATTTGGAAAATTTCCATGGGAAGTTTCAGGATTTTCAGCTGCCGGGAATTTTCAATTTTTTTTTAAATACAAATTTACCATTGATATTGAGTGAACAGCTATTCTTCATGCTTTATATGCTTACGGTAAATAGCAGAGATGTTTATCAAAGTGTAATGTATACGTTTACGTTATACATACATACGCATGTACAATTCAACATGGAAAAGAAAATCATCACACCCATTACCATTTTCTTAGTTTCTGTAATGTCAAGGGGTTTAGAACCTGTCTTCCATTTCTCATTGCCTGTTAATAGAACAAAAACCCTTGTTGGATCACTCTTTTTTTGGTTCAGTATGGTATATAGGGTCATTGTAGGATGATTTCCATATCCTACATATCATACGGTCTCCTTGGAATGGTCGTACAATTTTCATACTGATTCACAATTATTGTAGTATTGTAGGGGCTATGCAAATCTTTCCTGGCTTCGTCAAGTAGTTTTCTGGACCAGTAATTTCTATGAATTTTTGGATCAAATAAGGATTTAACAAAAGAAAAAAGAGCTTGCATTTTTAGGTTTTGAATAAATCTACATAATTAATGAAGTTCAATAATAATAATAATAATAACACAAGTCATAATAATATTGGGCATACATTTTATAGCACACATATCCACCTTATTTATAGGTGCTCAAGGCACCCCTGTATTATCCCAGCTTAGCTTGTCTACCAATTCCAGTGCTTACAGCTTTTTGAGGAATTATTTCCTATTGGTACCAATTAACCTCACCTTGGTTGAGTGCACCAGATTATGCATCTATTGAATCACACATGGCTGGGATTCGAACCCACAACCTTCAAATTCTTGAATCTAATCCACTGGGCCACAACGCTCCATAATTCTAGACACTCCCCCACAGACTTACATGTATACACAAATAAACAACTTAAGTACAGGACTACTAATCACAGCGTTGACTCAAAAACATGGTTCTTAATATGTTCTGAGGGGGTCAGTTTCAAGCTGTAAGCCCTCAAAGAAACCTCAAATTTAGCCTAAAATTACTCCTTTTTTCAGTTTAATATATCTTAGCTTCGTTCGAAGCCATCTTGTAGCCTATATCACAATCTACGTCCCTCGCAATGCTTGATTTTTGTTGACCCTGCAAACCTAGAAGTAAAAGCCTTGTTTTAATTTTACCTAAACACGCTCTGCAGCGTGATGATATGCCCAATGTACGTCGTGGAAAACCTTTTTTTTTTACTGAAAATGACCATGGTTCGACGAATTAGCATTGAAATAACGAGAATTGTAAGTTTTCTTCTGTATTATTTCAATTAAATGTATTATATACTGTGTTTTAGTCCTAAAATAAAAGCAAATAGAGAGGCCTCAATTGGGAATTCTTGTGTTGTCTGATGCGCAAGCCTAGTGTTCTGCGGCCAGTGTGGCATCGCTACTGATTTTTCTTCTCGTTGACAAAATATAGAGCTTTCTTGCCTTTTCTGAATTTTTTGTATAAAGAGGGCGAGCAATTTACCTTCATATCTAAGACTCTACAAGTGAAAGACAAGGCACTAAAACTATTTTACACGTAAATCGATGCAAAGCGTTACGCGAAGTCGGCAAAGCTAGTGTCCAATCTTTTTATTGTAAAGACTTTGATGGAACGTTTGTTGACAAACGAACATTGGCTCGCACTGCTGGCTTTTTTCTATTTTTTGTTCAATTAGTCATCGCTTTGAATGTTTTCCAAAAAGTGTTATCGTCAGCAAAAATGATCTAAAAAGTATGTTTTTTAATTTATTGCATACATTTAATCACACAATCATAGGAATTGCACATGAATTTAGAATCTAGTACCCCACACAAATGAATTCACTGCCGAATCCAAAACGCAAATGAACTGCACACAGGTCGTGCACAATTCGCTTTTGCATTTTGGATTCGGCAGTGAATTAATATGTGTGGGTACTGCGAACCGGCTTCAAATCACCGATTTTGAGACGTTTACAAGAAAGGGCAAGGAGTGAGTCTGTGTTCGATAGAAAGTTTAGTCACTGTAGAGTATTAAGCTGAATGTATGTTTTGGTAATATGTTGCCTTTGTTACCTAAAAGGACAAGTCCACCCCAACAAAAAGTTGATTTGAATAAAAAGAGAAAAATCCAACAAGCAAAACACTGAAAACTTCATCAAAATCGGATGTAAAATAAGGAAGTTATGACATTTTAAAGTTTTACTTAATTTCACAAAACAGTTCTACACACATCCTGGTCGGTATTCAAATGAGGACTGATCACATCATCCACTCACTATATCTTTTGTATTCTATTACCGGTACATGAAATATTCTCATTTTCTCCTCATTGTCAAGTGAAACGATTGATTCCTCCATGAACATGTGGAACTACGGTGTAGCATTGCTTAACTATATGATTCAGTCAAGTTGGTCACTATTGTCAAATCAGTAAAAAATGAAATATTGTATAATTCAAACAATAAAAAGCAAAAGAAATTGTGAGTGACGGACATCATTGGCTGTCTCATTAGCATGTCAATGAGTTGTGCATATCATTGTTTTGTGAAAAATAAGTGAATTTTTAAACCTTTTTTGTTTTACATCCGATTTTAATGAAATTTTCAGCGTTATGCTAGTTTAATTTTTCTACATTTATTAAAATCAACATTTTTCTGGGGTGTACTTGACCTTTAAATATCTGAATATAAAGTGCCACATTTTGTCACTGGTTTTTGAGAGCGAGTATTTGTCCCCCGAGGGTTCGGATAGGATCATAGCCTAGGTGGAGCGGAGGGTAGCTGTAGTGAAGTGCAGTGGAGCCTATACGAACCATCGCCTGAGGTAAGATAGGCTCTAAGTTGCCTATCTCTTAAGTGTTATGGCAAGTTCCCCCAAGTCTGCGCACACGCGTATCTGCGCGATTCTAATAAAAGAAGATACACAACGAGCACAAACTTTACACATGCAACACATGGACAGATATTCATTAAAAAATCCAACTCAAAATGGTGGGAAAATAATGAATTATGGGCATTTCATGTGACGGCCTCAAAATAACAGAATCGTGTGCAAAGTGAATGGGTGCGCACTGCGCAGACATGGGGTAGAGATCTACCATTTTTTTTTCTTCTTCTTCCAGTCTGGTATGGTATACAGTCCGCCACTAGCGTATTACTTTATTATCGTACCTTTTCAATCTGAAAATGACTGCCCAAGGTTTTTTCCAAGAAAATCATATACCGGTACTTCTTTCAAATTTTTATGAATATGAGATATTTGGCACACTAATTAGCTATATTACCCAAAAAATTAAAATAATAATAAATATTGGCGAATGATACATCAAATGAAAGGTCTTTGCATTAGAAATGCGATGAAAAAGTTTTAAAACGCATTCTGCCGCATACTTGTGATGCCTCAAAATTTTTGCGATAAACATTTCATGTTTGAAAATTGCTCCACGTCATTCCAAGAATATTTTCCCTCAAGTCTTGCACAACTTTTGAGTCCAAAATTATGGTGCTCGGGTATTTGGTTTTAAAATTACGCAACATTTAGTAGTACATGTCAGCCCCCAAAATGCTGAAATATGTGATTTAATTTTCAAAAGCGAAAAAATATATAAGAAAACGTCTTTGATATCAGTTGTTTTTAAAAAAAGATTGTTAGAAATGCCATGAAGAATACGTATGGCAAAAATTAGCATGTAATTATTTCATATAAAATGAAGTATATACATGTAAATATATATATTCAGTGGAGTTTAGCTCTACAATCAAGTAGTTGAGGTCATTTTTCTACAATCTTTTAAATTTTTGTTGCCATATCATGATCTTTTACAGAGAAATGGGGGAGCATATTCATGCTTATTTATTCATGAGATTATGTTTTTGGCTGCCAACACTCATTTGCATGTTGCACTGTACATGTACCTTGATGACTCCAGCAATGCTGAATGTGGATATGCTGTGTGTGCATGTGTCATATGATCACGTGAGTGGCTGACTGATGCAAGTACAAAGTGGGGAGATTCAGGCTTAATGCGTGAGGAGGGGAGAGAGCCGGGGGGGACCAAAATATGAAATATGGTTTTGTGTATGTTGTGTGTACCTCGTTGTTACTACAGTGCGTATAAAAAAAACAGGACAGATTTAAAAAGTCTATAAAATTTTAGTTTCAAATTATTATGTCTATATTTTGGTGTTAATAGGTGCTCTAAGGTCTTGTCTTTCAAATGCTATTAAAAAAATCTAGTTTTGTTCATGCTTGAGCGAACACGGGACGTTTTTGTTGGGGGTTCAAAAAGAGGCTTGCGCCAGAATTGCAGAATATGAGTATCAAATATGATGATCGGACTTTTTGCTAATTAGCAGACTTCCTCTTAACCTTTTCATTATCTTTGCCATAATTTTCAAATCATGCGGTCAAAATTCATCTGTTATTTCTTTTTAATATGCTCTCTGTTAGCTTTGAATATTCCTTCTTCAAGCTAAAATTATTTTTTTTCAACCGAATTATGGGAGAGCATGGAGTTTTTATTCAAATCCTTTCATTATGTGCTACAAAGGTTATGGTGCCTTTTGAACAAAGCCACATAGATGAGCGGGCGCTCGGGTTGCTCCCCCCCCCCCCTCAATTAAAAAAAATCATGACCAAGAAAAAAAGTGGACAGGAAATAAAAGGAAAGATAGAAAGTAAAACATGATATTATTTTCTGAATATCATGTCAAAATCTATCACAAAATTTGATATTGTAATTAAACAAGTGGAACGCCTCTGGCAGTCTCGCCTGCATTACGTGATTTAATATAGTAGCAGTGCTAACTTTGAAAACTACTATAAAATAATCATTCACAAATACACCATTCATGTAACGACATAATACCACGTTCATTGACCATAAATGACATTTGAACGGTGACTTCAGACTTGTCAACTACACCCATGTCCACATTTCATTCACTCTATCTATAAACTTTCAAAGTTATGATGGCAATTCAACAATTACCCCAACATGGCCTAAGTTTATTGACCTTAACTGACCTTTGACCTTGGTTTTGTGACCTGAAACTCGTACAGGATGTTCAGTGATACTTGATTACTCTTTCTTATGTCCAAGTTTTATGAACTAGATCCGTAAATATTCAGAGTTAGGATGGTAATTTAACAAATACCCCCAAAGTTCATTGACCTTAAATGACCATTGACCATGGTCATGTGACCTGAAACTCGCACAGGATATTCAGTGGTACTTGATTAAACTAATGTACAAGTTTCATGAACTAGATCCATAAATTTTCAAAGTTATGATGGTAATTCAACAAATACCCCCAACTTGGCCAAAGTTCATTGACCCTAAATTACCTTTGACCTTGGTCATGTGACCTGAAACTCAGGCAGGATGTTCACTAATACTTGATTAACCTTATGTCCAAGTTTCATGAACTAGATCCATAAATTGTCAAAGTTATGATAGTAATTCAACAAATACCCCCAACTTGACCAAAGTTCATTGACCCTAAATGACCTTTGACCTTGGTCACGTGACCTGAAACTCGAGCAGGATGTTCACTAATACTTGATTAACCTTATGTCCAAGTTTCATGAACTAGGTCCATATACTTTCTAAGTTATGATGTCATTTCAAAAACTTAACCTTAGGTTAGGATTTGATGTTGACGCCGCCGCCGCCGTCGGAAAAGCGGCGCCTATAGTCTCGCTCTGCTATGCAGGCGAGACAAAAAGTGGAAATATTTGCGTGCTCACTTCGCTCGCTCACAAATTTTTAATACATTTTACCCGATCTGCCCTATCTAGCTCCTTCAAAATTGATTCAATACACCATAGTCATTGAAATACATGAATCCCTTCCTGTGTTTCCTGTCAAGCAATTAAACTTGGTCAAGGAATTAATGACCCATTGAAAAATAGATTCATGTCTTTTAAAGGTACATAACATAATTTGTTTCACATAATAAAACGATTTGAATAATCACAAGTTTTCCTAATTAATAATTCAAATCTTCTTGCTTGGGTTGACAAAAAAAATCTTCTTTTCTCAGTTACTTATGAATGAAAATTAAAAGGTAAGAGAAGTTTAAATGAAAAAACAAAATAATTCAATTAAATAAATAACTTTGTAAATGAAATTTGACAGCATAATTCGAAAATTGTGGCACAGATAATGAAAAGGTCAAGAGGAATCTCCTGATTAGCAAGAAGTCTGATCATTTCATTACACATATTCTGCAATTCTGGCGCAAGCCTCTATTTGAACCCCCAACAAGAACATCCCGTGTTCGCTCAAGCATGAATAAAATTTATTTTTTTAAATTGCATTTCAAAGAAGACCTTAGAGCATCTATTAACACCAAAATATAGGCATCATTATTTGATACAAAAATTTTATAGACTTCAAATCTGTCCGGTTTTTTTTGATACGCACTGTATGTTATGCTTATGCTCTATTTTTTTTTCTTATGTTTCTTTGTTTTTTATGATGATCCTTCAATGTCAAGACTTTATATCAATAAACTTAATTTGAAAAATTTGAATTTGTATAACTGTGTATTACAAGCTGTGTAAGTTTTTTGTTCAAAGGCTGCAGTAGAGGCGGGTCCAGGATATACCTGCATGAAGGGGGGAGGAGTAAAAAAAAAATGGACCCCCCTAAATTTTCTGTTGATAACCCTTTTTTTCCCCCTTGTCAACTTTTTTCCCTGGGTCCCCCCTAGATGTGCCCCCCCCCTAAAATTTTGGTTGATAACCCAATTTTTTTTTCAGGTGGACCCCCCCAAAAAATATTTTTTTTGGCTTGCCGCCACCAATAAAAAGGGAAGGGTACACGTGTAAAAGCAGCATTTTACATTAAATTTTTTTTTATAATGGCTCTCAAGGGGGTGGGTAGGATGTGCCCCCCCCCCTTTGGATCCTCCACTGGTCCTGTACAGGGCACGCATTTAAATTGGGGGTGCCCGGGGGGGGGGGTGTAACTAACCTCTGGTGTCAAGGGGGCACAGCCAGCCCGTGCCCCCCCTTAAGGGCACAATTAAAATTTAAATGCTGTGAAAACTTAAGTGTGCCCCCCCCCCTTGAAAGTGAGGACTTTTTTTTTTGCTTGTCAGATTTTTTCGTAGAAGAAATGTACTTCATTTTTGGTTGAAAACATTTTATTTTTTTTTGCTTTTTCCTATTGAAAATGTGCCCCCCAACCCTTGGAAAATCCTAGATCCACCCCTGGTGTCAATACTAATTACTATGTATGAAAAGAGATATACCCCTTCCATCCCTGATGTAACCCATTTGCTGTCTATCTTTCTTTCTCTTTCTTCCTTTCTTTCTTTATTGCATACACAGCGTAACGATTCCAGCAAACTCTGTGGCTCGCCAGCTCATGCAATCATTTTTATTCTCTTTAATAGTTTCCTTATTTCAGGACCAATTTTCTTTGTTCAAAATTGAAAACCAATTAACATTGGATTTCTTAAAAATACAATATGCCTTTGAAACGGTGACAGATAATAGAATGTCTTAAAGTTAAAGTCATGTAAGGAACATTATCAAATGAAAGATTTTGTGAAATAAAAAGAAATTCATGTTAAATCTTATTTCAAATCGTTAGGTGCGCAGACTTGGGGACCACCATCATGATTAAATTTAGATTTTTTAATATCTAACGTTAGTACCGGTATTACTTTTTCTGAAAAAAAAAATCATGCCTCATGCCTCATCTGCTCATGGCATTTCTAAAAATGAATGAAGCTATTTTAACGTTAGGGTCAGGGTTGTAATAAAAAACGTTTTTTATTAAAAAAAACAAATAAAACGCTTTTTAATGTTTTAAAACGTTTTTTTCCCAACGAACGATGTAATTTTCTGTAAATCAATTAAATTGTACATTTAATACAGTATGATTTAAGCTCTAGATGTTTTAAATACATTTTTGGAGTATTAGTAAGAGATGACTACAATTTTTTTTACTGAATTTCCAACAGAAAAGAATTTTCCCCCAAATAACAAAATCAAGGAAATTGAATGCCGAAAAAGTAAGTTGACATTTTATAAGTTTATTCCTCATACATATGATGTAGTCTCAGGGTTTTTTGAGTCTTGTCAATCTAGGGGGTGAGAAGAATTTGCACAATGTAAGAAAATGACATAATCTATAGACTATAGGCTTTCAATGCTTAATTTCATTTACTCAATATGCTTTATTTCATTTGAATCAATTATACAAATTTTAAGTAATAATAATGATAAAAGTCCGCTTTTATATCGCGCTTAATACATTGGAACGACATGTCTAAGCGCTTTAAAGATTTATTATTACCACAATCATCGGATTCAATCAGTCATTCCCGCACACAATGTATGCACATCCTCCACTCCCTGGGTAGTATTCAAGTCAGTCGCCAGTGAGGCGCACACAGTACTGGACAAGCTACAATGACTTTTACATTCTACCGGGTACCCATAAGTGCAAAATTGGGTTTAAATCTATAAATATTAGGCCCTTGAACTGCTTATTTCTTTAATTGAGGAATTCTGATCAAATTGTTTTTTTAATGTTTGTTTTAACTGTTTTTTTTACATATTTCTTATCTACAGTTTTGCGGTTACTTTTGTGTTTTTTTAATCGGTTTTTTAATGGAAATTATTGGCAATAATTTTCCAATCATTAACAAAAAGTACAAATATTGATACAGATAAAAATGTTGGCGAAAAATTTGCATTGGCTTTATACATGAAATCACGATATTGAGCAATTCTGGTCTGTCATGCACTTGTAATATCATTGAGCTATTAATGTGTTGATAGCTCCATGGTAATATCATAACCACATATCCATGCATGTATCCAAAAAATAGTCTTGAACAATATGGCATGGCCCTGTTGTGCTTATGGATTTATCATAGAAATTTTTAAGGGGGCCATTACGGTCCCCTGGGAGTGTTAGGGTTAAAGGTCAAGTCCACCCCAGAAAAATGTTTGATTTGAATCAGTAGAAAAAATTCAAACAAGCATAATGCTGAAAATTTCATCAAAATCGGATGTAAAATAAGAAAGTTATAACATTTTAAAATTTCGCTTATTTTCACAAAACATTTATTACAACTCAGTGATGTGCAAATAAGAGAGTTGATAATGCCCCTCACTATTTTTTGTTAAAATTGTTTGAACAATACAATATTTCAATTTTTACAGATTTGATAATAATGACCAACTTGACTGAACCAAAAAATGTTAAAACAATGGTAGTTCCACACATGTTCAGGGAGGAAAAAAAGGTTTGCTAGCTGATTATCTTATACTGAACTAAATTACTTTTCTTCATCTTTACGAAGCGCAAAGTTTCACCTAATTTCGTGTGTACCTCAAGGTTACAATGTCAGTTATACAGTCTATTTGCAAAATATTATTATGTTTGTGCAACACTTCCATTTCATTCAAGTACTACTATTACATATTTGAGCTCATTTTAAATAGTGTTTCTTTCCCTGTCTAAAAGTGAGCACAACACTCAGATGTTTGTTAAAATGAGAATATTCTTAAATATGGATTGATGTGCACAATTGAACAGGAGGAAAGGAACATGACAAAGCAATGGAGAAAGGGAGAATAAGGGGGGAAAGAGAGAGGAGAAAAAGAGTGGTGTTGAGAAAGAGATTTAGTTAGAAGAAAATAATAAACCAATTAAGAAATAAAAGTATAAAAAATAAATTCATGTAAAATCACATCCATGCATATTTATAACACACAAGTCTATGAGGTGTTTTAAAACATGTTTTAAAACACACCGTTTAAAACGCGCCAACCCTGGTTAGGGATATTCATATTACGGTAGCGTGATTAGGTGAAATTGACTTCACATCCTTCGGTAAGTTTCGTAGAAGCCAGAAGGACTAGATTTTATTAAAGCTAACGTTGTTAAAAATTATCTTAAATTCGCGCGAAGTGTTGCGTGCGCCGGGCCTTACATTTTCCTGTGCACGGCGGCATATTATGCACCCATGGGCGATCTACCCCGCGCGCTTCGGCGGCGGAACTCCGACGTGTCGTGAGCTGACTAACGGCCCGGAAGGAAAGTGTCCTCTGCATTCTGCTCGAAAAGAGGTAGACATACATACGTACCTCCTTAAATCTTTGCTTTAATCCTTCCCTAAATTCCTCATTGTACTTTGTTTTGTCTATATGCTGGTTAACTGACGACAAAAGTGTTGTGATTGCTGTTGAAACTGCCTGTTTACTGCAGCAGCTTATCTTCTGCGAAGCCTTGACAGCATCTTCAGAATCCATTTTCAATCTTTGCGCGCGATCACTGCTTATATTTCACTTACCGGTATACTATAGTAATAGATTTTGAAGTTAAAATTTGAAATAATTCAAAATTAAATTTTTTTAATTTACTTTTAAATTTGAAAATATACCAAAAAAATTTAACTATCCTAAAATTTACATAATATTACAAAATTCGAAAGCTATAATTTTCTTATATTGATAGAGGCTCTTGTAAAAAACGGTGAATCCCCAGGCCAGTAGATGATAAACGATGGATGCTGGTCGTGGAACATTTATTGACTGCCATTGTCATTTAGCTGCAAATGATTTCAAAGAGGTAAATAGACAGCCTTATATGATATAAATTTTTGTCAGTCCAATACCTATCTGGTCATGATGTTTGACAATGTGAAAACTTTATGTAAAATCTAACTTTGTCTTTGTTGTGACTTGTGTGGAACATATAATTAAATTTGTTTGTCTGGATGACAGACATGACTGAAGTTCAACTTCAAATTCAGAATCAAACTCAAAGTAAAAAGGCGGTTTTTTATCAGGAGGGCGGAGCTTAAGTCTAGCCAAGAGGGCTCTGTACTAATTGCCATCACTGATCCAAGGCCCAAGACACTGTAAGTAGAGCCATATGTTGAAAAATACATGTGGATTTCCATAGAATTAGAAAATCCATATTACTCGTCTTAAGCATAATTATTGTGAATCCGAGATATTGATGTTGATAATGAACTTAACTATCATGCACATGTAGCTCAAGCAGTAAATCGAGCTAACCAGATGCTGGGACTCATAAAGAGAACATTTACATACCTATCTAGAGAAACGTTACCTGTCCTGTTTAAGTCACTAGTTCGTCCTCTACTTGAATACTGCAATGTTATATGGTATCCAAGATTCAAATTGGATGCCATCAAGATAGAGAAGATCCAGAGAAGAGCCACCAAGCTAGTGCCTGAACTGAAGCATCTAACTTATGAAACAAGACTGAAGGAACTCAACATGTTCTCTCTACATTACAGAAGAATCAGAGGTGATATGATTGAAGTTTATAGAATTATGAATGGACTGGTAGACTTTGATCCAGATCTCTTCTTCACACCCATAAGCCAAAGTATCACTCGAGGTCATCACATGAAGCTGTACAAATATAGAAGCAACTCATCGCTAAGGAAAAACAGCTTTAGTCAGAGAGTGATTGACTCCTGGAACAGTCTTCCTTCTTCTGTAATCTCGGCATCCACTTTAAACATTTTCAAAACTAGACTGGACAAACACTGGTCCTCCATGCACCAAATTCTCCCATAAATATCCGCCCTCCACACACGTTTAGTTGTTTTAAAGTCCAGTTTAAGAAACTTCGAAGGAATGATCGGAAGCACTACAGGACTACCTACTTCTTCCGTACAACGATGATGATGATGATGATGATAAGGTTTGTAAATTGTAATCCATGCATATAGGATTCAAAATTTGACTAAAACAAAGTTCACAAATAAACAGGTTTCTTTCCAGATTGATAACCTGCTTGTAGATCAAAAGCTTCGGACTCTGTTTTATTGGTTGTTCCACTGAACTCTGTTGGATCCACTCACCAATTACAGAGACCGAAGTTCTAACTCAATTTGTACAGGGACTCAATTGCCATATGTTTATGTATTAAGTTCGGCTAAACCAGGGAAGTAAAGTTGCGCGACAGCCGAAGTAAGTCACTGTTTTTTGTACTTTTTTCCTTTTAAATTCATTTTTTCCCGTTTTGGTGCATTTCAGGCCAAAACGGAATAATAATCTTTATTTTGGTCCAGTTCTTTTCATATATTTTTATGAAATAAAGACAAAAATTGATGAGCCCTGTCGGGGGATCTTGCATTTTTAACCCCCTAATGGCAGCTGCACGATCGCGAGCCATCTGTGTACAAGGAGAAAAAATGTTTAAAAACTCCTCGAAGCAGACGGCTGCCAGCTGTCTAACCTGCTTGCATCTCCAGTTCTCCAGACCACAATTTACCCACGCTTTCAATAAGATGATCTCTGACTCGTTTCAAGAGAGAAAGTACATTAGTATTAAATTTCCATATACTGTTTCTATATTTTGCATGTTTCCCATATCCTTTGTTTGTTTCTTTGCATTTTTAGGATCTTGCTGAAGTGATTTCCAGAGCCACAAATGTAAGTTAAGTACAAATTCAACAATGACTATTGAATTTTTCCCATAAAAAAATCTTTGATATTTTCAAACTATTCAAACTTAAACTTGAATCTTAGATGGCACCAACTTGGTAGCACGTCGCTGAACTTTTTTGATGGCTTTCAGGTCACAGACATACCTTGGGTGCCAAATAGCATTTCCATAGTCAAGAATAGGTCTCACCATGGACCTCCTACTAGGTCCATGGTCTCACCAATGCTTTGTACAATTTAAGAATGGTATCTTTATCTCTATAAATGGAAGTATGCCAGATCAGAAAAAGTACACGGTTGGCTTTCAGTACGGCACTGAATTTATAAATGAGATCAAAGTTTCATTTTCTTTCTTTTAATACCCCTTTTCCACTAGGGCCAGGACAGCGTCAGGACAAGGCGCGGAATGTAATAATTGCAATTCGCGACCCTTCCGCACCCTGTCCGGACATTCCTGGGAGTGTCCGCACGCTGTCCTAAACCCTTCCTGGTGTTCGGGAAATCAAAATTTGTCCGCATCCAAATTTTGGTCTCGACCAAAATTTGGACGCGGATATTGAATTCCTGACACCTTCGGGACCTTGTCCTAACGATGTCCTGATGATGTCTCGCCCTTCATAAACCCTTCCGCGTCTTCCGGAAACCATCCGCGCTCAGGTCAGCTTCAGGTAGCAAAGAAGAAGTCATGCGGAATGTTTCAGGAACGTGCGGACGGGAATAAGAAGGCAAGCGGACAGTTCCAGGAACGTTCAGACTGGTCAGGAATAGGAAGGCAAGCGGAGTGATTCAGGAATGTGTGGATCCAATGCTAATATGTATGGAACGAGTTCACAAGTAGCAAAAGCCATTTGTGGTCAGTGCGCTAGATGGGGCAACGTGATAATACAAGACAAGAAAATTACAAAAAGTAACAAAGTACGGGGTCAAGTGGCCTCATTAGTATATCACTAAACAAACCTGAGAACTTAAAATTTCAAGCAGTGTTTTAAACATATTGCGCGAAGCACGAGCTGATATTTTTTATTTTTATTTTATTATTTTTTTTGGGGGGGGGTTACACTCTTGAAGGAGAAATATTTCAAGCATTTTCTACTGAGTCGAAAAGTGGACTTTTCAAATATTTCTTGCAATAGTTAAGCTGGCAATGATGCGAGTAGATTATTTTGTTCTGTACTGAACATAAAAAGACGTTTCATGCAACATTTTATTATGAACTAGATTATTTTAATGTACTCGACTGAAAAAAGACCATATAGGTAGCGCTCAACTTTATGAATAGGACAAATATCATAACAAAATTAATAATACAGGTATAGATTTCAAACTTAAATTCAAGTTTATATTCATATTGCATTTTAAGCACTTTGTTCGGTCGTGAATGAGATGTCATTAATAACAAATAAAAATAATAAATGATAGCAAGTTTATAAATATCGCTTTTTTCAGAATGGCTCAAAACGATTTACAGCATTTTATTACCCCAGTACTCATTTCTATCCCGCATGAAATTTGCACAATTTCCACACCCTGGGAAGCATTTCTGCATTCATCGCAGCCTCAAAATTGTGCTGGCAAATTCAAGCATGCAATAAATTTCGCATCTAACCGGGTACCCATTTTGCACCTGGGTCGAGAGTGGCAAGGTGTGCAATATGTCTTGCCAAAGGACGGTATATAGACCGCGGTGGGAATCGAACACACGACACTCCGTTTACAAGGCGGGAGTCAGAACCACTACACCACGACTCTTTAAAAAATAGGCCTTCCTGAAAAAAGTCGTGCACAGAACATGTTTCTCATAAACCTAAAATATGAGCGCGAAGCGCGAACTTACTTCTATCAAACATCAAGTACGAAAAAGAAAAAACCTAATTATTTTTCATAAAAATGAACAGCGTGCACAATCTTCTTAATTGAACTATTGAAAGTAAGAAGAGCGAAATGAACCATTATATTTTTTTTTTACAAATTGACCTAGCTGAAACGCTGATATTCTCCCCGCCTGTCAATTTCTTCACTCTTTTTCCTCTTAATACCCCTCTTCTTTGGTTATTCCATTTTTCCTTTTTTTACACAGCCAATTGGGCGTAGCGATCGCATTCGGCCTCCTGGAATTGCCCATTTACATTTTCTTTCCTAGCCTATTTTAATTGGTACAAGAGGAGGCAAAGGCAATTAGACACTGAATTCGCAATTTCGTCCAAAAATTAAAATTGATATGTCTAATCTTACACATTCATTATCTCGGCCAATTATTTTCTGTTCATTATCACGATTTTTTTTCCTAATTGATTATATTTCACCTCATTTAATTCATCTCCTTTGTTTATTCCTATTTATTTTGTGCTGTTTGTATATCTCTCTAATACTGGGAGGGCTAAGCCAGCAGCAGGGAGAGGTGGGCCGTATCAGCACGGCATCCCCGCCTTTGTTTTTCTTTTCCACCATATCATTTTTGTCTCACCTGCATAGCAGAGTGAGACTATAGGCGCCGCTTTTCCGACGGCGGCGGCGGCGGCGGCGGCGACGGCGGCGGCGGCGGCGGCGTCAACACCAAATCTTAACCTGAGGTTAAGTTTTTGAAATGACAGCATAACTTAGAAAGTATATGGACTTAGTTCATGAAACTTGGCCATAAGGTTAATCAAGTATTACTGAACATCCTGCCTGAGTTTCATGTCACATGACCAAGGTCAAAGGTCATTTAGGGTCAATGAACTTAGACCATGTTGGGGGAATCAACATCAAAATCTTAACCTAAGGTTAAGTTTTTGAAATGTCATCATAACTTAGAAAATATATGGACCTAGTTCATGAAACTTATACATAAGGTTAATCAAGTATCACTGAACATCCTGCATGAGTTTCACGTCACATGACCAAGGTCAAAGGTCATTTAGGGTCAATGAACTTTGGCCGAATAGGGGGTATCTGTTGAATTACCATCATAACTTTGAAAGTTTATGGATCTGATTCATGAAACTTGGACATAATAGTAATCAAGTATTACTGAACATCCTGTGCAAGTTTCAGGTCACATGATCAAGGTCAAAGGTCATTTAGGGTCAATGAACTTTGGCCAAATTGGGGTATTTGTTGAATTATAGCCATAAATTTGAAAGTGTGTTGGTCTAGTTCATAAAACTTGGACATAATAGTAATCAAGTATCACTGAACATCCTGTGCGAGTTTCAGGTCACATGATCAAGGTCAAAGGTCATGTAAGGTCAAAGAACTTTGGCCACGTTGGGGGTATTTGTTGAATTGCCATCATATCTCTATAAGTGTATTGGTCTAGTTCATAAAACGTGGAAATAAGAGTAACCAAGTATCACTGAACATCTTGTGCGAGTTATAGTAGTTTTCAAAATCAGCACTGCTGCTATATTGAATCGCGTGATGCAGGTGAGACGGCCAGAGGCATTCCACTTGTTTAAGTTTCCCTTTCCTTTTCACTTATTTTTCTTCTGTATGTATTTTTTAAAGAGGGAAGCAAGACCACCTCGCCCCTTGATCCGCATGTGCCTGTCAAATGCAATTTGCATCCTAACTTCCTCTTTTGTAATATATACATATAAATTTGTGGAAAAATGATTAGAAAGTAATGTTATAAAGAGAGCCCCGATTTTGCTATGAACATATTAAGGTCAGAAAACTGGACATTTTGTAATCATGAATAGGATGCATGGGTTGATATATTTTTAACCAAAATAACGCGAGCGCAAATTGCTCCATTTCCATCTTAATTTAATTTCTATTGAAAAATAGTATACATATTTAAAACCTACAATGTGTTGCCCAAATTGTCTAAGTGTTTTTTCACAACATATGATTCATTAATTTTGTTTGCAACGGATACAAATATTCATGTTTATATATGGTATACAATTTGTTTTTGTTTGATGGAAGTGAAATAAATAAATTTGAATTTGAATTTGAATTTGAATTGCGAGCCGAAAATGTTGATAAACTGTCATGAAACAGGAATTTAAAATAATTTGTTACAATTTATATATGTATACATAACTCCCCAATAAAAATGCAAGCGCAGCTACAGCTGATACTATTTACAATCAGACCAGCCTAAAAAGGGATATTTTTCAAAAGAAATATGGAATACATGAAGAGATTAGTTACTTGTCAAATCAAATAATGCTAGCGCGCAGCGCGAGCGGAAAATGTTGATATTTAGACCATGAAATTTAGTCATTTTACACAAAAATATATGAAATCTATTTGTAAATCAAACAAATTGAAAACTCAATGTCTGAGAAATGTTTTATTTATTTACTTCAAAACTTGATATTTTAAGCTCAATATAAGTCTATTCAGCAAGATATGTATCTCATAGATTAGGCAATGCGATCACAAAGCGTGAGCGAAAATTTAACATAGGGACATGAATTTCCCCTCCCCCTCATCTCATTTTATTCACTCGTCTTTCTCTTATTTTTCCTTTTCATTTTCTCTTCTCTTTTCCCTTCTTTTTCTTTTTCCTCTCTTTCCATTTTATTTATTTTGCTCGTTCCAAAAACGGGGGGGGGGGGGGGGGGGGGGGGCGGCATTTGATATCAAATGCCCCCCCCCCTTTCCAAAAAGTGAGGGGACGCGTCCCCTGGGATTTCCACCAATGTATGCAATTTGATTTGAAATAAAAGAAAGTCCTATATAGTCTTTGTAGTCGTAAAATGTTTAAAATAGCGTACTTTCATGACGAATTACTTTATTCTCGCCTGCTCCCAAATCGGATTTAATAACAAAATCAAGGTTTCTTTTTAAAAAAAACGCACCCCAAACCCCAAATAGCACCCCTAAATTCATAAAAAATATATGAACGATAATTTTCTTGGAGTATTCGCAAGTTGTCCGAAAATTATCCTGATCGTCCTAGTCCTTGAATTTACCACTCTTGACGTTGTCCTAAATGTCTCCGGTTCTGTCCTATTATGATCTGCATGCTTTCCGCGCCGAACGCCAACAAATTTATTTAGATAATCTTGTCCTAGGACAGTCCCAGACATGTCCTACGACAATACACAGAATAGTCCTGGTCGTGTCCTAGGACAAGATCATTTGCATAATCTTTTACGGAATTTGGTTGCGGACAGCATGCCGAAATGACAAAAGTTGCTTCCGCAACCCTTCCTGGTCTTGTCCGCGCCCTAGTGGAAAACCGCCTTCAGCTAAACTTGGTACTTTACGTGGGTTTAAGTATTATTGTCAACATGAATATATAATCACAGCTCTTGTTTGTTTTATTTCATCATTTTAGAATGGAGTAGAGGCTGCATTAGTAGTGGCAGAACATCATGGAGAGTTTGAGAGGATCTTAGAGTTATCAAGAAACTTTCCTTGTTTTGTGCTTCCATGCTTAGGTGTCCATCCTGTGCAGGTATGCTCTTTCCTCTCTACCCAACCCTTTTTCATATACAATAATTGGTCTGAATATATGCCATTATCATTATGTTTATTGCTGTCTAATTATGTACTTTGCTTTTAATGACACATAATATAGTGATATCAATGGTTATTTGATACATTGTATTGTTAGTTTCTTTATTTTTTATTATGTTATTGGAATACATCCAGACATGTCCCTTATACATGAGCTCAGCATGAGGCAAAACCATCGTTGGAACCATGAAAAACCTTAATCACCCCAGGCCAGTTATTTAAGTATCTAAACATGCGTTTCTTGACCTCGATGGGTCAGAAAAGAACTAAAACGCAATTACATTTGCAGTGTGCCGATTCTAGCAAACTCGCTCGCCAGCTCATGCAGTCACTTTTATTTCTCTCTAATAGTTTCCTTATTTTGGGGCAGATTTTCTTCATTAAAAATTGAAAACAAAATAACATTGGATTTCAAAATACAATATGCCTTTGAAAACCTGATTAAATATCAAATACAATAATTTAATTCCGAAAGGCCTACTACAGGCAGAGCTGCTCTTACGTAATATCACAGCTGTTTATGGTCTAACCCTTGGGCTTGCCTAGCTGCGGAGGTGAAATGTTACATAAGAGGGATTATCAGGCGATACAGGGTGATAGCGCTTGGGAATGAAATATCATGAGGTGGTTTCAGACCGCCTCGAAGTTCGTCAGTTCCAGGTATTCTCTGATCGGGAAATTTACCCCGATCAGAAAATACCAGGTATTTTGGTAATGTGAAAGCAAACTACGCGTAATTTCCCCGAAAGAAAATACCCGCTAAATAGTAGGTACTTGGCGAAATTACGAGAACTTTCGCGGGGATTTTTCCAAGGTCGCAGGTATTTTGGCAATGTGAAAGCAATTTACGGGAACTTTTAGCCCAGCGTGTCGTTGGGCGCGGGCGCCGTGGGTGGCTGCTGGGCTAGTGATTTTGAATCTCGCGCCTTGCCTTCTTATACAGACCATACTGCGCATGCTCGTAACTTCAGGAACTTATCCCGAAGGGTATGTTTCGGGGCGGTGTGAATGCAGGAATAATTAATGGGTATTTTTTAGCCTAAAAAAGTTCTCGTAAATTAACGGGGATTCTTGTGATCGATCGCGGTTTGAAACCACCTATGGATCCTCTCTTTTTCTGTCTCTCTCCCTATCTCCTTTTACGTTTCTGATCTCCTTTCATTTCCTCTTACTTTCCTTCTTTACCTTTCTTCTTGCTTCTTTCAATGTTGTCCTTTCTTTCTTCTTTCCTTCCTCGGCTTTTATCTTTCTTTCTTCCTTTAATTGGCTTCTATCTTTCTTTCTCTTTCTTCCTTTCTTTCTTTATTGCATACACAGCGTAACGATTCCAGCAAACTCTGTGGCTCGCCAGCTCATGCAATCATTTTTATTCTCTTTAATAGTTTCCTTATTTCAGGACCAATTTTCTTTGTTCAAAATTGAAAACCAATTAACATTGGATTTCTTAAAAATACAATATGCCTTTGAAAACTTAATTAAATATCAAATACAATAATTTCATTCTGAAGTGCCTACTACAGGCAGAGCTGCTCTTACGTAATATTGCAATGCCAAGGACTGCCTGCGGAGGTGAAATTTTACTTAAGAGGGATTAATTTGGTCACGCAGGGTTGAAATAGCTTTGAAAGATAATATCTTGGATCCTCTAACAATGTTTTATTTGTTAAGGGGGTATAAAATCGCAGTTCAGGGCCTGAACTGCGGTTTTCAGTAAGAAAAGTTTCAGGTTGAACTTTTGAAGAATTATTAAGGATTAAAAGCTTGAAGATCTTTGAAGTTGCTAATAGATTTCACTGATTCTATATTTGCAGTTTCATCTACTTTTGTATTGACATTATATTTTCTACTTTGCATTTGAAACAGTTTCATTAACCTTTTGAAATTGATTTTTTCTCAAGAGATCTTTCTTTTAAATTCTGCTATGTAACCTTTACTTGACATACAGGGCTTAAGTCCCGATACACAAAGAAGTGTAAATGAGAATGACATTGAGGAGGCATTGCTTGCTATTGAGAAATATGCTGATCAGCTGGTAGCAGTTGGGGAGGTGAGTTAGTGATAAGAATATAAGAACTTTTAGGAAGTAAAACGCCTAGATCAAGTATAAATCTGACTCTCTGTATGCAGGATCTTCCTATAATGATTTTTCTCTGCTTTTTGCTTCATGTGAAATGATGTAGTTCCCTTATATTATCATGGCTTGAGTAGTTCATGAAGTGAAATAAAAAATGACAAAATGGGAATGTAACATACAAAGAGTGGATTGAGGAAGACTGAAGAAAATGTAGCAGATTTTGCTCAGCAAAGAATCAATCATCATTGCAGGACTACATCTAATTGATTGAATGATTCTCCACTTGAGGTAGTTTTCATAACCTCAACCCAGCCACAAGACATGTGTATGAAATCTAAATGTGATATATACTATTGACACAGATTTCAACTAATTCTATTATTTTTTGTGTTTTTTTAATGAAAACAAAATGCCCAGGTTCTATTAAAAAAAAAAAATTCTCAAAAGATGCTTCTTTCAATCCACAATAATTCTAATTCCTCAAAATATTATACTGGCCAGTAATTCTTTTTATGAGGTATCCCTGTAGAGACCCTGTAGTATCATTTTACAGTTTTAAGAAATTGTAATTTACCCTGTATTTTATTGATTCATAGGTAGGTTTGGATTTCACTCCAAGGATTGCAAAATGTTCTGAAGACAAAGACATTCAGAGACTGGTTCTAACAAAACAGATTCAACTTGCCAAGAGACTAAATCTACCCCTGTAAGTGAAAAACTTTAAATAAACTATACACAGTTTTGACTTTGACAAAAATGGGTTGAAAAATAATTGAGTCTTTTGTTTTCTTTATAAGCTGATTTTTTTTTCTTTTACAGTTATTTTATTTGCTAATTTTGTGAACTTATACAACATTGCTAACATCTCCACTTCTACATATTGCCTTTAATAACTCATGAATGTAATAGTAGGACCTCGTAGTAAAGCTTGATTGTAGAACGATTTTGATTATGTATGAATGAGTTTACTATTAATCACTGTGATTTATGTTAGGACTTGTACCCGTGAATATAAAAACTATCTGTAAGTAACGTTCATGAAAACATGTGTAAGCTTGATTATTAGCTAATAGTAATACTGACATGACCATACAGAGAAATCACAATAAAGGCTCTGGTAGTCAATGAATTAAACGTTAAAACAACTTTATTCAATAGAACTCTGCAAATATTGCAATATCTGGATTTAAGTTAGAACGAAGTGCACATGCGTGAGAGTGATACCATATAAGAAGTTATCACAAATACCATATTTAATTCTTTTATCTTATAGTACTCTTGTAATTTTTGTATTTTTTGTTGACAGAAATGTTCATTCTAGATCTGCAGGCAGACCAACTATTGCTTTGCTTCATGAACAAGGTATTTTCTTCTCAATTATTATTAGCAGCCTTTTTACACAAAAGATGAAATGAGTTGGAATTCTGTAAGCTATTCTTATTTACCCAAAGGGACATTATATATTTCAACCATATTCTGAGAGGATTTCAGAAGCTGGGGTCTTTTTGTGAGGTCGCTCACAAAAATGTCAGCAAATGCTTTACTGAAACTTGCAAGGGGTATTTGAAGTGGCAAGATTCCACACATTATTTATAGTTTCTCCTGAGTTCTGGATATCCTCTTCAGCAGTATTGTTTATCTTGAATTCAGACACATATTTATGATAAGGTTGATGATGATCTAATTAAATCTGGGGTTTCAAAGTCATGAATGTCCATCATAAAAACTAAAAATGTTAGTTATCTCAATTGTATACTAAATTAAAAAAAAACAGGTTTAAACTCATTTTGTGTATGCGTGTATGATTGATGACCTGATTAGATCATTAAGAGTTTGAAAATTGTAGAAGTTGAATGTGAAAAATAAATTTCCGATCTGGCAGTTTGGAGGCACATATTTCACATCAAAGATCTGTTATTAATAACAAAATATTTGGCTTCTTGTTGACATGTCAATTTCTGTAAGGAAATCAAGAAATTTTTAATTTTCTTGAGGAAAATGATACCTTCTACACCAAAAGTATAATGATAAGAAATATGTTTGAATGTTTGTTTCATGTATAGAGAATTAATATTAGGCCTACAGATTGTTTGAAAATTGAAATTTTAGGAAATATAATTCAGATTTCTGTTTCTTGATGGCAGGTGCTGAGAATGTATTGCTTCACGCATTTGATGGTAAGCCGTCTGTAGCTATGCTGGGTATACAATATGGCTATTACTTTTCCATACCGCCCTCTATAGTTAGGAGTGGACAAGTAAGTGCATTTTGCTTTTATGCTGTCTTTGCTTCATAACAGAATGGTTGTTGACATAAACACTAATCAGGTGATGCTTAAAAAAAAGGATAGGACAGTCAAATATGAAAATCATTAAAGAATAGCAGAGCTAGTTTGGCTAGAATATAATTGATTAATCTACTGTGCTAAAATCTAAAACCAGTACATAAATATCTTTATTGATACAAATATTCTAAATTTTTCAACCTGGAGAGTTATTGTTTTTATACGATTTTAGTTAGTAGGGTCCATGGTGAGATAAAAAAATGGAGTTCAATAATGAAGCATGTGATCACAGGAATGATTGATGATTTATATGACCCAATAGACCATAATTATACCAGTAGGTTTTTGTCTCACCTGCGAAGCAGAGTGAGACTATAGGCGTAGCTTTTCCGACGGCGGCGTCAACACCAAATCTTAACCGAAGGTTAAGTTTTTGAAATGACAGTATAACTTAGAAAGTATATGGACCTAGTTCATGAAACTTGGCCATAAGGTTAATCAAGTATTACTGAACATCCTGCCTAAGTTTCAGGTCACATGACCAAGGTCAAAGGTCATTTAGGGTCAATGAACTTAGACCATGTTGGGGGAATCAACATCAAAATCTTAACCTAAGGTTAAGTTTTTGAAATGCCATCATAACTTAGAAAGTATATGGACCTAGTTCATGAAACTTGGACATAAGGTTAATCAAGTATTACTGAACATCCTGATTGAGTTTCACGTCACATGACCAAGGTCAAAGGTCATTTAGGGTCAATGAACTTTGGCCAAATTGGGGGTATGTGTTGAATTACCATCATAACTTTGAAAGTTTATGGATCGGATTCATGAAACTTGGACATAATAGTAATCAAGTATCACTGAACATCCTGTGCGCATTTCAGGTCACATGACCAACGTCAAAGGTCAATGAACTTTTGCCATAATGGGGTATCTGTTGAATTACCATCATAACTTCGAAAGTTTATGGATCTGATTGATGAAACTTGGCCATAAGAGTAATCAAGTATCTTTGAAAATCCGTCCGAGTTCAGGTCACATGACCAAGGTCAAAGGTCATTTAAGGTCAATGAACTTTGGCCATGTTGGGAGTATTTGTTGAATTACCATCATATCCGTGTAAGTGTATTGGTCTAGTTCATAAAACGTGGACATAAGAGTAACCAAGTATCACTGAACATCTTTTGCGAGTTTCAGTTCACATGACCAAGGTCAAAGGTCAATGGACTTTGGCCATGTTGGGGGTATCTGTGGCATTACCATCATAACTCTGTAAGTTTATTGGTTTAGTTCATAAAACATGGACAAAAGAGTCTTCAAGTATCACTGAATATCTCATGCGAGTTTCAGATCACATGACGAAAGTCAAAGGTCATTTAAAGTCATTAAACTTTGGCCATTTTAGAGGTAATTATTAGATAACTTTCAAAGTCTATAGATATAGTGTATAAAATGTGAATATAGGGGTAATCAAGTATCACAAGTTTTAGGTCACATGATCAAGGTCAAATATCAATGAACGTAGTATTGTATCATTATATGAATGGTGTTTTTTGTGAATGATTATTTCATAGTAGTTTTCAAAGTCAGCACTGCTGCTATATTGAAACGCGTGATGCAGGTGAGATCGCCAGAGGCATTCCACTTGTTATTTGTGTATTATTGTTGTTTGGTCTTACTATTTTGGTATAATTTTTAACTTCAGAACTGGTTAAAACACTTGCAGATCCAGGGGGGCAAAGCCGGCCCATGACTCCCCCCCCCCCCCCCCCCCCCCCTTTGAGAGGCGCAATTAAAATTTGTAATGTAAAAATGCCGTGAAACAGAAGTGTGATCCCCCTTTTGGAAGTGAATACCTTTTTTTTTTGCTTGTCAAAAGATTTCCTCGGGAAAATGTGCCACCCCCCCCTTTGGAAAATCCTAGATCCGCCTCTGGGTTGAAATATTTAGTTTTACTATTTGCTTCCTCTCTTTCCAATTATATCTCCCTCTCCCTCCCCCCCCCCCTCTTGCTCTCTCAATTGTTCACTGTCTTTCCTTACCCCCCGCCCCCATTTCACTTACTCTCTCAAACACGCATGGACAAGAAGCAAAAGCTAGTTAAACAGCTCCCTCTTGAGAAGATTCTATTGGAGACAGATTCCCCAGCATTGTCTGCAGAAAAACAAGTAAGTCTCTTTTTCAGTCAAAGTATCAAGTATTCCATTAAAATACAAATTTTGATGAACCCTCTGAAACAATATTTTACAGTTTTTCAGCGAGCTAGGTGCTTGACCAAAGCAAAACTCAGATAATTTGTTTCTTTACCGTCTGGATGCGGCTTTTCCAACAGCGGCTGTGGCATAGTCAACATTAAAATCTTAATCGAGATTAAGTTTTGAAATATCATCATATGGACCTATTTCATCAACTTGGACATATGGGTTCTCAAGTTTACTGATCAACTTGCATGAGTTTCAGGTCATATGATTAAGGTCAAAGGTCTTTAGTGTCAATAAACTTTGACTATGTTGGGGTATCAACATTGAAATCATAGCCAGGATTGTGATTTAAAATTTTTAAAGATAATTTTGCAAATATTAGTCCCTACTCCATAATACTTTTGTTTAATGGTTATCATTTATTAGCAAATAGACGAATGTAATTTCAGATTTCTGGGAAAACGTCAAAGGTCATTTGAGGTCAACAAACTTAGGATTTTATTGCCAAATGGATGTTTAGGGGTTCCTTCGTTTCTTTTATGGAAAAAATGATTCATCTAAGTTGTTATCAAAGTCAGCACTGCTGCTTCATTTAATTGCATAATGTTGGTAAGACTGCCAGAGTCATTCCACTGTCTAAAATATCAGTTATGTTTTGCTCTGATGGGGTTTGAACCTTCGACTTCATTATTTATATTCTACTGATATATCCACTTATCCCCACCATTTCTATGAAGCCCATTTCTTTTGTGAATATTTTGGGTTTTTTTTTATGAAGTAGTATACAGGAAGCGATCATGAATATTAATTCTTGATTTTAATTCTTGTTCTTATTTCACTCAGAAACGGAATGAACCCAGTAACATTCATATATCATGTGACTACATCGCGGAGGTCAAAGGTGTGTCAGTGGAGACAGTTCGGCAAATCACCAGAGAAAATGCCCTTAGACTTTTCCCCAAAATTCAGAAGTTTCTAAAAACAAGATGACATTTTGAAGGACTGTAGTTTATTCATTTTAAATTGATGAAATAGGAAAGATTATTTAATGTGGCCATTGTAATATAATTATTAGACCAATTTATGGATATGAACTATGCCTAAGCATAAAAAGATTACAAACACTATCAGATGAGACAATGCTTTCAATTTGAAAGCAGAGAGGACATTTTTTTCCCTCAATTATCAACATCAAGGGAGCTTTCATTTATTTATGTTTATTCTATGTAGAGATTTTCATTATTATTCTTTTAGAACTTGGAGAATGATAATAGTTGATAAGTGTTTAAGAAGTGTAGTATTCATTGATCCAGTGGTCCATCTTATGGCACTTCAAATTCCACCCAGAGTCAAATTATGGTGTGACTTTCAAATTTGTAATGAAGGAGAGTTCTTTCCTGAATTCGATAATAGCTTATATTAGAGTTAGTTTGGAAAATCATTACTTGGTCTAGGTCTCTTCCCACTTAATCTTAATCTGACTCCAATTTGTTTGATCCAATTTGTCTACAGGAAACCCCATGTAGTAACAAATTTAATCTGATTGCATCTATGTCCTTGATCCATTTGGTCATATTAGGTAGCCATTCGAAAGCTAGGGTAATGAATATCCAGTATTTAGAAACATCACTTGGGCCAGTATTTACATGTAGTTCTTGAATCTCTGTATTTTACACAATATTCTGCTTAATTATTATAACATCTTTTTATTCAATTACTTTATTTGGCTAGGTATTTTGCTTAAATCCAAGTCAGCCCTCTTCCTGGCTAAAGTCTGACTTGTATGCTGTTTACAAATTCAGTCATTCATTCTGCTTACAGATATACTTTGGGTGATTTCAATACAGTGTTCAGTTTTAGTATAGACACAACTCAAGATTTCAATACTGTACTTGAAATCACCCTTTGTCCATTATGTGGCTTAGAATTATCGATGACACCACTGGCGGATCCAGGGGAGGGGGGCAAAAACCGGCCCTTGCCCCCCCCCCCCCTTGAGTCACAAATAAAATTTGTAATGTAAAAAAAAAACAAGTTACCCCCCCCCCCCCCTTTGAAAGTGAAGACCTTTTTTTTTTGGGGGGGGGGGCTTGTCAAATTTTTCCTCTGGAAAATGTGCCCCCCCCCCCTTTTGGAAAATCCTGGATGTCACAATGGTTATTACAAAGTTTTTTGCTTAAATTTGGCTCGACAAAGTAAAACATGTAGAAGTAATCTGAATACATGCAGGTGTATAATCATTTTGCTTAGCCAAGTAAAATGCTTAGTAACTTACACTGTAGTCAGTCAGTGCTCTGAATTTAATATTGGCCTTTGTAGTCTTCCTGCTTAGACCAACTAGTAATAGACCAAATTATAAAGACAAAGAGTGGGAAAACTAAATAAAGAGGCAATTAGATCAAGAGATGAAATAACCCAAGAGATCATTAGATTACCTGGGTATTGATTAGAGACCAAGCTTCCCCTTCCCCTTGCTATCTTTATCTCTTATTCCTTCTCCTCAATTTCCTAACCATTCTTCTTCTCTCTATTTCTTCACTATTTCTTTATTTCCTTTTCTATTTCATCTTTCTCATTTTCTTTTCACTCTTTATTATCTGTCATCCCCTATTACACATTTTCTTTTCAAGTTTTCTCAAATTCCAAATACTTTTACCCACTCAATCTCCCATGCCAGGTACACTATTGAATTGGGATACTTCCTTGAAATCTATCTCTTTCACCTCAACAAGGCATTGTATTTAGATGTCAATTTATAGAAGTCATAGTCCTGATGTAATTTCCAAGTTCCATTCAAAGTCCAATTCATCAATTTTCTTGTGAACTTATAGCTAAATTAGCACACAATTGACTTACATAATCTTCAAATATATTGAAATACATATTACATGTATTTTTATTCATAAGCAACAAAAACGAGTAAAACAATCATCAATACAAACCATATCATAATGATAAATTAATATTGCCATGATATTCACTTTTACATGCATAATCATGATTCCAAGGTATTATGTATGTAATGATGTAGATTTGCATAGATGGTGTAATCTACTATTACCTGTACATTAGAAACTTGTGCACTTGAGCTGGTAAGTTCCAAACTCTCACCACAGTAAAATCTTCTGAATGTGTATTTATCAGTATACATGAGTAAAAAGTCTGAGCATGCATGAAAAGAAACAAAACCCCTTTTCATCACATAATTTCCCACAATATAAACATGAGTTACGTGATTTAAAACAGAATAACATTTAAAAAATTAGTTTTGATTCCACTGTGATTTACATGTACATACAGTAGTTGCGGAACTGTATTTCTTTATTGCATTTTTTCCAGCAAGTGGAAAAACAATGAGATTAACACAAAAAAGGTAAAAACCTCAGAAAACCTCAAAGAAACATGTATAAATAAATGTGTAGTATTAATGATCAATTTTACATAGATGTTATTACATAAGAGAGCTTAAGTTCTACTCAGAATTTTCCCAATACATTTCTATTTGTTTTTTAAATGTTGTATCCTTTGTTGCACCACTATACATTAAATGTTTTCATGCAATACCGGGTACACATTTATTGTACTTTCCCCCAAATGATCTGAATTGGTAACCATTACTATGATGAGGTAAAAATGTTTACCGGTATACAATGTGTTTGCAAAGTGTATTTACTTTTTCAATTCGCTATTTTAAATGGATAACTGTAGTTGATATACAATGTAATATGACGAGATATGACTAGATGTGATATGACAACATAATGATCTAGATATGACTAGATACAACATAATGACTTGCCCAAAAGCAATTAGACATTTAGATTTTCCTCTCTTGAATAAAATTTCATTCAACTTCATATTAAAATAAAAATCTTTGTCTCTGTGTGTACATTGCTATTCAGAATTATATTGAAAATAGATTTAGCAAGTAACATTAATCTAAATAAGCCAAGAGTGAAAAAAAAAAAATGGGAAGCCAAATACCTGGGTACGATTACATGTACATAACAGTAATGCTATCATTTCTGTACCAATTTTTTCTTTCTTTTCATCTCTCACTCACAGTAATTCCATCATTTCTATACCATATTTTTTTCTTTTTACCTACATAAATACAATTTAGTTCATAAAAATATCAATTACAATGAACAGAGCACGACATTATGCATAGTTTGATTTCGTCATTATTGCATGATTCTTATTTTAATATTTCAATAATGATGTCAGTAAAACCATTATTAAATGCACTGCAGCATAACTCATGCACTTTTTCGCACATCTTAGAGAAACACTTATACAGCATTTATTGCTCATTTGTCTTTCAAAAGAAACTAGTTGAATGTCTACATGTATACATTTCTTTAAGATTCAATCAAATTTACATGAATGAATATGCTTTTTTATTATTGCAAATCAATGAGATGCAACGTCTCTTAAATTCAAAATTACTCTAATAAATTTCATCATACTGTATACGATGCTTAGAAACTGAAAGATGAAAGTTGCAGGAAATTCATCCTCATACATGTAAGTTCCACTTTTGCACCTTTGTTTTCATCTAGATTGTATAGAACAATATGTACGATTGACTAGATGTACATGTAATTTAATGTTCCAAGATGCAAAGAATAGAGATTGTTTATGAGTCGGTCTCCTAGTCAAGACTTGCATGATGGCCAGCATCAAAAGAGTGTTGACAACTTCATCTTACTCCATCATTGAAAACCTTCCACTCAGAATTCTAGAAAGATGCATCACTCATGCTAGGTGACTAAAATCTGGATGGAAATAAAAAATAGAATGGAAACAAAATCAACAGATACTCATAAGATTTGAAATGAGTACTATCATAGAATCAAATTATGTTTTGTCTTGTCTTCGGTTAAGTGGGCATATGCAGACTTGCTGTATTCTGCCAACTTCATTGATGAGTGTGAGATCACCGAGTAAGCAGGTCACTTACCAGACCAAAAGCTTCAGTCTCTGTATTTTGGTTGTTCCGCTGAACTGCGTTGGCTCACTCACCAATACATTCAATGGGGATGATAGTAAAATGCCAGAAATTGTTAAATAAATCCCCAGAAACGATGGTTATTCCTGTCTAGTCACTTACTAGGTTTTTGAGTGATTTTACATTTGAAAGAGTCCAATGAGTTGATGTTATGAGGGGGGGGGGGGGTGAAATTTCAATGATTATAACTTTTACTGATTTATTGCTCGAGGATAATCAGTAGACCCTAATTTCTTTAGAAATATCGAATGCATTTTTTTATCATAATCATGTCAATCGGATGATAAATCATGAAAAAACAATTCTCCCTAATTTTAAAGAGCTGATTGAAAACATTTATTTGCAAGAATTTACTAATTTCCAGATCTGCAGAGATTGCAAAGATGATCAATCAAAAAGTTATGTTGGGAAGAGATTTTTCTTACTCTGGGTACTTAAGTTGCAAAACTCAGTCAAAGCATATCATGTGAAAATACTGAAATGCTCAGAAAAAATCCCTAGGAAGGCCAGTGATATAATATACCTTTAGTTTAAAAATGAAATCTCTGCAAACTTCTTTTTTTTTTCATCATTCCCTTCCTGCTTTGCCATTTTTGGCAAATAGAATAGATACATCACTGGGAAAAACATAAATTCCTGCAAGTGCGACTGTGAGTGTCAAGAAGCCAAATTTTGACTTAATAAAAAAATAATTCCTTAAAAGTTAAAAGAAGTTTCATGTCAATTTCATCAAGACTATTATTATGAGGGCATCTTAAACCCTGAATGTAGTCGGCACTGCAATTCACTAGATTTTTTTTTCAATTCAATTTATTTCAATCATAAAATCATAAAATATATAGGGCCTATGGCCCCGGGGGGGGCACTCGACCAAAAAAGTGGTAGGGGTGTGCCGCGGGCGAGACAAAAAACGGGGGCCTTGGAGCGGGTTCATTGTAAAAAGGAGGGTCCTCGGAACGGGCTTCGGAACTACAAATGTTTGTGAAAACGGGGGTCCTTGGAACGGGTCGCCTGCGTGCGAGTGCGTATGCATCCCTATGGAACGTATTTGCAGCTAGCTCGGCGGCACGACTGACGGGCGCGCTAGCGCAGAGGCGATGGTCGGACAGCGAGCTGCGGCCGCTTTTCACCAAAATTGCGACCGGAACGGCGTAACGGAAAATATGCAAAGCCCTGGAGCGGATTTTTTTTTTCTTTTTTCTCGAGAAGAAGAAAGTGCTATGCTCTGGAGCGGCTTTCTTTGTTCTTTTTCTCAATAAGACAAAAATGCTATGCCTCGGAACGGAAATTTGAGTGTAAAAATGGGGGTCCCCTCCGCGGCACATACCCACTATGCATTATATACTGAGTGCCCCCCCCGGGCCTATGGCTATAGGGCCTAGGGCCTATACAAAGTAACGTGAAACAATCGAGATTCAATGAATCTAATGAATGAAATTGGAGACTAATAGTAATATGAATTGAAAGTTAAAAAAAACCTTGTGAGTCATAGTCCCCTAAAACATTCTACTTTTAACTTACTTGACTTGTTTGGAAAATGTCTCTTTTCTCTGTGTGTCCTGTCGTTGACTTGGAATGTGCATCTTGCTTCGCTCTCAGGTCGACCCTGTTTATCGCTGAAGACAGAACTTTTGAAGTTATCAGAATGGTGTTTTCTCTCTGCTTTACACCAATCTTGCAGCGGACTCAGCTCGACAGCACACCACGACTCACGCTGATTATTCATCTCGTACATTTTCTGGGGATCCATGATGAGTTTAAATTTAAAACAATTACAATGAACAGTTTTTCACATCAACTTCAAAATGAGAATACGATAAGTATAACTTATAAGCTCGATAAAAATAACGTAGAATGGCTACACTACTTGATATGATTTGAGCTTGCTTTGCTGCAAAAAGTGCAAGGACAACGGACTGTGTGCATGTGTTGAGCTAATCGCGTCACCAATACCAACATAATTGCACGTGTAACAAAAACCAGCTGTGTGTATAATATAAACAAGGGTTTGTTTAGGGGATGACCCGCATGCCTAGCAACAGACAGCTCCCTCTCGTGAGCTAGCTGAGCGTTTTAAAAGTACGATAAATTAAACTCTACCCTATACTACCATACCACTTCCTTTTATTTCCGTGTCAACTACTTTTGTGGAACACTTTTCCAGAATCATATTCTAATCAGTGGCGAATGGTGGATTATCCTCCTAAAAAAATGAATAAATGAATAAACAAAATAAAATAAGAAAATATTTACAAATAAATAAATTAACATAAATAGATAAAAATCGCTCAAGCCCCCGGCGGCCCCAACAAAAAAATGACCACTAAGAAAAAATTAATACAAAATGTCATGTGTACGTAGGCCATATGCGTATTGTATGCAATGTACGTAATATCCCATTCATGTCGGCAAGTGCTCTAAAATAAAATATTTTACCATTCAGATTTTTATTTTATAAAAAGGCCCTCTTATAATACAAAAGTTCTATTCCAATTTTACTTTGTCTAATTTCGGAAAAATATTTGGTGATCCGGATGATAAATACATATCCTACTTATTTTTATTATTGAAATACTTCATCTTCATATGTAAATTCATACAGCAAAGTTGTTCCAAACTTTGGATTATTTAGATCCTTCGTTATAAGAAGCAAAAAGAAATTGCTTGGCCAAAAAAAAAAGACACAAACTCCGACTCGGCTCATAAAGAAATGGAAGCTTGAATAAAAAAGGCCTTGTTTAAAATGTAACCTGTTTACTGTGTACATTGGGCATACAAATACCTGCCATCAAAGTTATAACCGTATTCTGTTCTAGAGTGTATATGGCCTTAAGTTTTGCGCATGCTTTAATCATTGTGCCCGGGCGTTGTGTAGTATTTGGCATTTCAATTTTATTGGTGGGATGATATTATCATAATACACCCCCGGAAATATATTCCCCACGTGATCGGGAATTTACAAAGAAATATGTTTGAAAGCATGCATCATTAAGTATCCCCTTCTTCAAATACTTCATTGTTCTTTATTGGAACCCAGGCGCGTAGCCAGGGGGGCGGTGGGGGCGGTCGCCCCCCCAAAAAAAAAAAAAAAAAAAAAACGTCCCCCCCCCAAAAAAAAAAAGGGAAAAAAGAGAGGAGAAAAGGAAAAGGGAAGGGAGGAAAGGGAAGAAAGGTAGCTTTGTGTTTTTTTTTCTTTTTATTCTTTTTTTTTCTCAAAAGAGAAACTCCTTCACTCTTGCTCTAAATTTATATATATGGATTTTGCTTCCGCGCTGCGCGCGGTTAAATGACAATATTGAAGATCTCCATTCTTTCCCCCACCCTTTCTCTAACCCTGTTTTTCTACCTCAGCTATAATGTGTTTCTTGCCAGTTAAAGTTCAAATGTATACATTAGGGCATGGAATTAGAGTAAGGTTAGTATATGAAGTTATCTTTTTTTTTATTGATCGCGCAACTTCTGGTCGGGTCGGCTCCGGGCGGGTGAAATCTTTATATCAATTTCTGCCGCCACCTCCATAAAGTCAAATTCTCCCACTTTTCAGCTCATTACTAAACAACCATAATTTTGGGGGCAAACAGGTTTCTAATTTAAAAAGAGGAAGGTATAAAATTCGTATCGTATTAAATAAAAAAGTACAATATTTTTTATCAAATTCTTCATGTCATTTCCCTGCACGTTCAAAATCACAATATAGTCAACTGAATTGGAGCTGATATATAGGTACAAGAGACAAGAGAGACGGCTCCTTTTCATTTTAATTTATGAAACACCAAAAGCTTCGCGCGGGAGGGGGAAACTCCCCCTCCCTGCACCCACCCCCTAGGGAGCACGCTTCGCGCGCTCTGTAAGTGTTGGCACGCTTCGCGTGCATTTACCGCCCCCTCCAAAATGAAATCCTGGCTACGCGGTTGTTGGAACCATAGTAAATAAAGTTCACTGTCAAACCATATTCACAAAAACATTGTTTTGTCTTGTCAATCTGAGACACTATTTAGAAGAGATGTATTGTCTATCAACCTAAAACTGATTTTACATACGTATTATTCTCCCCATGCAACCAGCCAACTCAGACACCTCATCCCTCTTTCTCCTCTCTCGTTCTTTCTCTTTCTTTTCTCACCCAGGGCCCTGGGAACGATTTTTTCAGTGGGGGTGCTGAAATCTCTCCTCAAAGGTGGGGGGGGGGGGGGCACAATTGAGTTTTCCATTGTTCTTTTACACACACACACACGCACATTCACATATATATATATATATATATAATGAGATGAGGCGAGGCCAACTCAACAGATGACGCAGGACACCATTATTTGCTTTAGCTTTCGTCTTTTAATTGAGACTTCGTCAGAAGCGTCTGAAAAACGTCTGAAAAAAATCTGTTGAGTTGGCCTCGCCTCATCTCATTATGTTTAATATTCACAACTCAACAGCGATTGGTAGAAGTAAACTTATCATCACACTATATATATATATATATATATATATATATATATATATATATATATTGGTTGGATTGCTTAACTAAGCTAGTCGTAGACTGTTTCACCCTAAGGCTCATCAGCGACTCAGCTCTTTCACAGTCGAGCACTATATTAGATATTTCAGTATATCACAACTTACTTACTTACCTATATATATATATATATATATATATATATATATATATTATATACAGTGTGTATCAAAAAAAAGTTTACACTTAGTAAAAATCCTGTAAAATTATACACTTGTAATATCCTGAAGATTTTTCCACATTTTAACATTGGTACAGGTCCATTTAAGCAAATGACGATATAAAGTTACTGGAAAAATATTTCCGCTTGAGTGAGCACCACTTACTTTTGAAAAGTTAGGGGAAAATGATTTGCGCAGAACTTTGAAATAGTTATGCGAATAAAAATAGACCTTAATTATGAAGAACACGTGGAATTTAGCTAGTAAAAATTATTTGAAGATATCCTTTACCTTTTTTAACTTGTTTCCTTGCCCAAAACACTTCGAAGAGTGACTCTTGCGCCACCCACTCCCCCACACACCGAGGCCATCGTGACGATATTTGCTTTACACTGAGCTGTGATTTACATGACTGCATGGCTTAGGCTTGATTTTCATTTTGTTAATCATTGTCAAGCTTGGGAAAAGTGTGGATAAACAAGTATTTAATGAAAAATTAAATATAAACCCTCTTTAAATGGTAAAAATTTAGTGAAAAAATGCTGGAGATGTCTGAAATAAACTTTTGTTCAGATTCAGTTATGTCCTCAGATCCAGCTGGCACTAAAAGGGTAAAGGTTGTGCTTACTAAGTGTTGAAATTTCAATTTGGGTGGCAAAATTGTTACAAAATGCTTGAAGGTATCCGTTTTATTTCAATTGACTAAAAGTGCAAGGGAAATATATGAGAAATGTTTCGCAGGGTAAGTTTGATTTCTCCCTTTCCCCTTGACACAGCGTGAAAACGAGCATATCTGCGCAAACAGATTTCTGCGAGCTTTACAAAAATGGACAGTGCTCACGCAAGTGTAACATTCTGTCATAATTTTTACTTTCATTGGATAGATGAGACCCAAACCCAAGAATATGTGAAAAATTACCCACATGTATATCTTTTAATTCCCAGGGCTTTTTCAAAGTGTAAACTTTTTTTTGATACGCACTGTATATATATATATATATATATATAATTCGAGCGCGAAGCGCGAGTTAATTTTTTTAGGAAATTTCATGTATTTTGTTCTGAAAATAATTGAACATTTTGAGCAATGTTTGTGGTCCTGAACAAGATGCGTATATAACAAATAATAACATGCGAGCGAGATCAGCGCGAGCAGATATCTTTAATATACGCTCTGGCCTGATCGAAAGGGATCTGTTATAATGACTGTTTGCAGTTACCCATTATGAAACTCCATCTGAACAAATTTTTAAAATATTATCTTAGCCAAAAATACGCAATGTATTTTTTAGAGCATCTTGCTTAATGGTTCATAAATGTTTACACGAAGCTGCTCCTCAGGTGCTTTGTGATAAGTTTATTTATATAGAAGAAGTATCCTCTCGAACAACTAGGAGCAGAAATATGATGATAATCATGGTGCCATAATTATGCTCGTACAACCTTTTACCAGAAATCATATTTTGTCACAGGCCCATTGCATTGGAATGGAATTACCCAAACACCTCCGATTCATAGAAGACATTAAACAGTTTAAACGGGAAATGGCAAAATGGGGAAAAAACATCTGATATGTAATAGGGACTAATGGTGGAATCTATTTTATTCTTTTTCCTCATTTTGTACATATCTCATCTTTTTCATGTGTATATATGATTTTCGTTTACTTTTAGGTAACATTTTGTACAGTATCATATTTTATCTATTTTGTTATTTTCCATAGTTAATTACGATTATTTTAATTTCTCAATTTTTCAATATTAGTATTTATGCTCTATTCTTTGTTTATATTCGAATGTGTCACCATGTTTTATATTTGTGTTTGTTTACGAAGGGCCCCAACAAAAACCAGCTTGTTGCTGATTGGGCTATACCCTTTTTTTTAATATTTGAAATAAATAAATAAATGAAGACGATGCATATATCAACAATCAAATAATGCGAGCGCGAAGCTCGAGATGAAAAATTTGACATTCTGACATAATGCTAGACATTCTAAGCACTTTTTTGTAATCATGAACAGGATAGACAATAACTATACACTTGATGCGAGCGCGGAGCGCGAGCGGAAATAAAAAGGAGATTTTAGATCTAAAAACTGGACATCTTAAGCACTTTTCTAATCATGAACAGGATAGGTATATGTATAACTATACAATAATATTGATGCGAGCGCAAAGCGCGAGCGGAAACAAAATTGAGATTTCAGACCTGAAAACGGGACATTTTATTCATGTTTTGTAAATCAAGAAAATGATGGGTAATTTGATATTTTCCTACGTTTATAATTTGAGCGCGAAGCGCGAGCAGAATATTTTTTATATTCTGATCTGAAACTTAATAATTTACACACGTTTAAAGGGGTACTCCAGACTGAATGTAATATGGTTTGAACATAAAAAAAATATCAGACGAACAACAGAATGAAGATTTATTTATTTATTTATTTATTTATTGATATATTCATATTCCACAATCATCAAAGTACATTTATAATAAATCATTTTAACACTAAAAAAAATGCATAACACACAGGATTGAAACGTAGCAATGAAATGAAAAAAGTGGAGGGGTCTACGAAAAAGCAAAGCTTGTAAAATGTAGACCCCCTATCAAAATTTTATACAAGGGTAATATGATATAAGTAGAGTAAAATAATCAGCAAAATTCTATAAAATTATATATAAACACTGTAACACAAATGGATTTACACTATATACAAAATTAAATATTGACTTTAAAATAATCAATAATACCGTGGGTAAGTATGAGGTTCACAAAATATTTGATTGAATCAATAAGAATTCAGAATAAATTGTTTGATGAGTAATTTAAATCGGTTTAGATTAGCTGCCTCTTTTATTACTCTGTCCAGAGAATTCCAGAGTTTTGGTCCTGTGAAAAATACAGTTTTGCTAGAAAATACTGTTCTACTTTTGGGTAAGTGATAGTCATTTGAATGTCTCGTATTATATGAATGTAAAGTATTGTTTCTCATAAATTTCTTTTGTAGGACATTAGGTACACTATTTCTATCTAGCTGATACATGAATTGGAATAGTTGTAAGCGGTACAGGTCATTGACTTTAAGGATACGTTTATGACGAAACAATTCATCTGTATGAGCTCTAAAGGACATATTGCATATTATTCTCAGTACTTTTTTCTGAAGTAGCAAGACTTTATTGAGTCTCGTTTGAGAGGCATTACCCCATGCCAGAATTCCATAATTAAGATATGGTAGAATTAATGCACAATACAACATGGATAGCGCCTGTGCTGGAAGAGCGTTTTTAAGCTTATTGATGACTCCAATATTTCTTGACCAGTAATCACTCTTTAACAAATGATTTCCTTGAATTAATGTTATCTTCTACTTTTTTGCCTATTATTTCTAGACCAACCCGTATTACTGATCATTCTGCTACGCTTATAGATAATATATTCTGTAACTCTCACCCTCTTCCGAAAGCTGGCATTGTAACGACAGACATATCCGATCATTTTCTTATTTTTACCCATATCCAAATAATGCAATCACTCGCAAAAATGGAAAAGAAATATAGGATCTGTCGCAACTTTAGTGATAAAAATATTGAACGCCTTCAAGAAGATTTAAGCTCTGTTGATTGGTCTGACGTTTATAACTCCGTTTAAAAATCAGACAAGGAATATCAAAATTATTGCAGTTTAAAGGTTAACATTATTCCGGTGAATAGCTTTAGGCATGTCTTCATTAATATTCAAGGAGCAAATTGATGATGCCATATCCCCACTTGTTCTTTCGTATTTTATTACATAAAATTGGGTTTATTCAATATTTTCACTTCAAGAACCGAAACAATTGAATTGACAACTGATTAAGTCCATTAGATATTCTTTGCTGAAACTTATTTCATTATAAGGGAGATGTATCATTCACACTGGTATGAAAAAATGAAACAATTTTGATTCCATGTAATAACAAAACTTAAGAAAAAGGATAGTGGGGATGTGACATCAACCCACCTACTAAATATTCATGACGACATGCATATCACCGTTTTCACAAAATATTGATAAACTTTAGAATTAAATAACTTTTTTGATAAAATTTGTTTAAAATTTTGATAAAATGTATTTGATATAAATATTTTAGCCCGGAGTACCCCCAAAACAAGCTGCGTATCTGCATAAACATGCGTGTGCGTGTTAAGATTCAGACCTAGTATCTGGGCATTCTAAATAATTTTTTTAATATAAAAATCAATAATGCGAGCGCGAAGCGCGAGCAGAGAATATTTGATATTCCGATCTGGAAAAGGGTGAATTTAAACACTTTCCAAGTACTATGTCGGAAAATTCTGTAGGGGGGTCTACAAAACGTCGTTTATTTTCAATACATTTCTGTCATTCATCATACCTACTAGATTTCCAGGAAATACCTATGGAAAATAACACACGCAGCACCCCAAAGAAAATTTTGGGCCATGGGTTAGGGCGAAAAAGACTGAAATTTGATTTCTATTGTCTGACTTGTAATATACAAAACACCAGCGGTCGGGCGCGCGCACACTTGATTCGACATAACACCTGGAATTTTCAAGTCCAACCCATAGAGATGTATACTAATTAATTTTATCTCTATGGTCCAACCACACCAATGTCCCTCCCTGCAGTAGTTTGCATGGTTATCACGTATTGCGCGCGACCATGTCTGTATCGGAGTGCCGGAGCTTAATTGAGGAGGACAAGAGATATATGTTATTGGAATAATTGTGAAAGACAGTAGTAAATGATTTGTGATTGTCGGATGTGATAATTATGTACATTATAACATATTTAAAAAATACAGGGGGAACCTGATTTCGTGGGGGTGCTGCCTATGGAAAATAATACACGCAGCACCCCCAGGAAAATTTCTGTTCCCAGGTCCATGTTCTCACCTATCAATATGTAAAGAGAATGGTTCAGTCATGTTGATCCTTATAGTGTTAAATCGGTACAAAATGAGATATTGTATACCGGTACTTCAAACAATAAAAAAAAAAAAAATTGTGAGTGAGGGACATCATCGTCTGTCTCATTTGCATGTCACTATTTTGCTTTTTTTTTGCTTCCCGCTCGCATCATTTTTATAGTGAGATCCCTCATGGCGTATCCTGTCCGAGCAGCATTGGGACATGATAGGAATCTGTTGAGCTGAAAAATCAAAGTTCTGGCTATATTATGTATACGGGGTATTACCGTCTCCATAGCTACATGGCACTGGGATGCGGGGGTGCTGGGAGTGCTGAAGCACCCCCAACATTTTCACAGGTGGTGCTGCGTGTATTATTTTACCAAAATGCATTAAATAATAATACCAAAAAAATAGCTTGCGCTTCGCGCTCGCACTATTTGAATAGGGCTTATGAGATTACTATTATCTTGTTTTATAAGAAAATAGCTAGAAGTGACTGTTACGAATACCCCTTCAAAGAAACAATCATAAATCAACTTTGAGTGGCCGATCGGGGATAATATGGGTAAAAGATTTTCGCCCCCCCCCCCTATTGGCGAAGGCTGTATCCGCCCCTGAATTTATGCCTTCTTCAGCACCCCAGCCAAAAAAATTCCCAGGGCCCTGCATAGATACCATCTATCACTGTTTTGGTGATGACAGTTAGAGGCCGATGATTTTTATTCAATATCTTGTAATTATTGTGATAATTTTTCTACAACAATGCGAGCGAGCAAATTGGAGTTGGAAGACAGAATAATATTGTGCCCAAATACGCGTCTGATGGTATGTTATTATCCGTTCTTATCACATCTAGGGGCATTATTTTGGATAATTGATCAAACCTCTTAGTCTTAAAAAGCTGAAAGTACCGGCACATGAGTCCCATTCAGTGCCCCCCCCCCCGGCCCCGAAATCAGATGACGCCCACGTCGAGCTTCTCTATAGGCCTTCCATGCGTACATAGAGAATGTTTTCCCGTGATGTGACCTTCTATATCTCGCACCTGCATGGCAACTGACACCGGTCGGAGCTTATTTTATCCAGCTCTATATATAGGCCTACCAGGCTGGTCAATAAGCCGGGCTTCAAGCTCCTTGGTCAAACGACCATACACCCGGGGGGGGGGGGAGTCAAATGTATTGCTGTACACATGCGTGACCAAATTATTTCTAAATACCCTCTAAACGAGTTTTTCTCTGTGTGCAAAATAACCCCCTAAACAAGTTTTTCACGGGCTTCATTTTGGCCCCTATTGTCGCCAGAATATGACCCCTAAACAATTTAGTTTGTCTACTTGCTATAACATGCCTAACAATAAGCTCGACAAAACTATATTCATGTTGGGTATGTCCCCATCGGAAAGAACCCGAGGAAAATGCTTGGAAAAAACATACCCTAAACATAGGCGGATCCAGCTTTTGGCGAAAGGGGGGCGCACTGCCGAGCGGCGCACATATTTTTGCACTTCACCGGCGCCATAAAAGAAAATGTTGAAAAAGGGGTAAAGTCTGACCCTGTCAAATGCTCTTTTAAAAATGTAGGATTTCCAGTCATGCCATTTTGCATGACCACACGCAGATAATTTTTCCGGGGGGGGGGGGCAAGACTCGAAAAATTGGTGCACATCTCACATTTGCACATTTTTCATAGTTTTCATGAAATGTTAAGGAAAAAATTGTTTTTCACAACAGCAGATCGTGAATGTGCCCCCCTTCCCCCTTGCTGCGTACGACCATTCCCTGAAGTCCACTTAAACATATCTCATTATAACAGAAATATACATCAATTTAAACATATAATCTTTCTAAAACATATATACATGTAGAGAGAGATTGAAAAACTTATTAAAGAAAGAAACAAGCAAAAGTAACACAAATTATGCATGTTATGTGCGATTTCAAAATCTCGTGTATTAACCCTTTTATTGCGATGAGGCCAATACTTTTGTATATTAATAGAGATACAAGTTTTTTTTTACTATATGTATATATATATATATACACAGGGGCGTCGATCCTTTTTTTAAGATTTGGGGGGCAAAATCATGAATCAACTTTCCAAAGGCGCTCGATATCACACAAAACAAACAAACTCACACAAACACACACACTTATGCATATATATATATATTTATATGACTCATGAGATTGAAACACATATCTCACCAACAAATTAATGCGAGCGCGAAGCGCGAGCTGAAATTTTTTAGTATACTGACCTAAAAACAGGAAAAAGGTGCCTGTTTAGGACTGTTTGTAGTAACTCATGAGGATACATATCTCACTACACAGATAATGCGAGTGCCGAGGGCGAGCTGAAATTTCTTTATATTCTGACCAGAAAGCTTGATATTCTATGCATTTTTGGTACCAATGATTAAGATGGGTATCTCAAAAAACAATAGATGCGAGCGCGAAGCGCGAGCTTAAAATTTTGATATTTCGATCTGAAAAAAAAATGACAGTTTAATTGACGTTTGTATTAAAGAACAAGATTATATCCAGCAAAAGATTATTGCAAATCGAAGCGGGAGTTCTTTTGACGTTTAGTCTTGAAAAGGGGACATTCTATTTACCTATTTAATCATGAAAAGTATGGGGTTTTGCTACAGAAATGATGCGAGCGCGAAGCGCGAGCTGAAAATTTTTATATTCCAATCTGAGAAGCGGATAATTTAAGCACGATTTAAAAAAAAGAACGAGTTGTGTAGCTCAATATACGACTGGTTGCGTATACACTCCCGATACTAGCAACGGGTTTTAGCAAAGTTTTGGGCTAAAATATCGAATCATCTTCATAAAACACTATAGCAGCTGTCTTAAACTAAAGGCCATAGAGGTGGCACAATGTGGAATGTGTAAAGAAGAAAAGTGACTGACCTTCTTTTTATTAAAGCATTGGAAAATGAGATCAAAATTAAAGGTTTTGCTCTACGCTTTTGTATGATTCTGAGATTTTTAAAATAAATTAAAGATTTCATGACATCTGTCATTCTGTGGGCAACTGCCCCGCCCCAGTCCACTCTGTAAGGGCATGCGATAAGCTTTGTTATGACCATTCAACAATAAAATGTATAACCAGGTGCCGCTGATCATTCTTGACCGGCGCTGATCTAGATTTGGTTGGCAATTCTTCATTATTCTACCGGCGCCTTATTTATTGGAACCAGGGGACGCTGATTATTTTTACCGACGTCACGTAAGATTCAGACAGCGGCAAATCATAACTGACTGGCGCCGATTATTCTTGACTGGCGCCGATTTTTAACCTGGTGGTGCTGATTATTCTTGTCCAGTGCCGATTTATAGATTTAGGTGGAGCTGATTATTCTTGATCGGCGCCGGTTAAGACTCAGGCAGCGCCGATTTATAAACAGATGGCGCTGATTATTCTTGACCAGCCCCGATTTAGATATAGGTGGCGCTGATTATCCTTGATCGGCGCCGGTAACGAACTCAGGCAGCGCCGATTTTTCTTTACCGGCGCCGATTTATTACCAGATGGCGCCGTTTATTCTTGCCCGGCGCCGATTTAGATTTAGGTGGAGCTGATTATTCTTGATCGGCGCCGGTTAAGACTCTGGCCGCGCCGATTTATAACCAGATGGCGCTGATTATTCTTCTCCGGCCCCGATTTAGATTTAGGTGGCGCAGATTATCCTTGATCGGCGCCGGTTAAGAACTCAGGCAGCGTCGATTTTTCTGTACCGGTGCCGATTTATAACCAGATGACGCCGATTATTTTTATCTGGTGCCGATTTAGATTTAGGTGGCGCAGATTATCCTTGATCGGCGCCGGTTAAGACTCTGGCAGTGCCGATTTTTCTCGACTGGCGCCGATTTATAACCAAATGGCGCTGATTATTCTTGTCTGGCGCCGATTTAGATTAAGGTGGCGCTGATTATTCTTGATTGGCGCCAGTTATGCAAGCAGCGCACTGCTGATTATTTGTAACCGGCGAAGTTGTTGGGAAAAGGGTTGTTAAAAGAAAAGATAAGGAAGATGATATGATTGTGCTTTGCTGGGGGATAGTCTTTCCTTACTGTTGCTAATATTATATCAGTGTATAATTTTTTTAAACGGCGCCTTTTCTTTTCTTTTCCTTTATTTTCATTTTTTCAAGCAGCGCCTTTTCTTTCTTTTACTTTTTTTTTTTTTGAGCGGCGCCTTCGGCGCCGCTCAAATATTAGGGGGGGGGGCGCCCCCTGCGCCACCCCCCTGGATCCGCCACTGCTAAATACGTTTGACCCCGCGATTGACCATTGACCAGTCTTTCAAAACCACCCTTTTTGTGAAAATCGGTGTTTTTGATACCCTTAACGAGTGCACGCGTGTCCCGCGTCCAAAACTGAAAAAAAAACACCCTTTTAAACGCGTTTTGTTTGGTCACGCATGTGTATATACAGCAATATATTTGACTGCCCCCCCCCCCCCCCACGGGCCATAACCCTTCCCCGGACCTAGTGTTCCTGGTTTCACTACCCGGACCCTGCATACCCCACACCCTGCCTGCGTTCTATCTCATGCACTGTAGGCCTACAGTACTCCATTCATGAATCAGTGGCCCGATCAGTGGTACTCTCCAAACGGCGACTAGTGTGCAAGCAAAGACTCATATTTTATACCGGGATTTTATATTTTCACCAATCATACCATGTCTAGAATGAAGAATAGACTACACGCCAAACTCTGTCTGCATCGACTACAGTACATAATAGATCTTTTCTCACTGACTACTTCAGACTATGACGCACTATGCGAATTGCGAAAATTAAGGGTATGTGCCTGCAGACTAAATCTGCGCGCGCTGAACAGGAACATTTGGCGCGAAAATTGATTTTGCTCCCGCTCGCATGATGCGAACACGGAATTGGATCCGAAGCGTAGTATGAATTCGGGGCATGTATGCTATGATCCCGTAATCTTACATGATTTTCATGAAATGTGAATGAACATCAAATCTAATATATATCATATGACGTTTTTTCTTAACAGAGTAAATTAATAAGCGATTTTCTGTACGATTTCGGCATGTAAATTCGGGTGTAAATTGCATCAAATTAAAAAAGCAGACGACGCCTCGAATACATCTGATGATCATGGTGTACAAACGGGTGACAATTCATCTGGACAATAACCGTAGCACTTTGCTAGCCCGGTTAGCTCAGTCGGTAGAGCATGGGACTCTTAATCCCAGGGTCGTGGGTTCGAGCCCCACATTGGGCGCACATTTTTAAAATTTTAAGCAGCGCATGTACTTACTAGTATGGTATTTAAAATCATTAAGACATCATGCATCAAAATGGCACTCTTTAGGTCTGTATATAGGACCTATCGTGTTCAAGGTGACCATATTTGGACAGTTTGTGATCTGATCAGTTTCACTTAAAGCCAAACATTTTCAGAGGGCACAGAAAAAAAAACAAGCAAGCAAACGAAGCGAGCGATAAAAGAATTGTGATAGATTTTGACATACCGTAAAAAAAAAAATACGATAAAATACGATATCATAAATCACCCTTTCCTATTTTGCTACTCTGCATAAAATTGTTAAAGGATGCTCAGATCGTTGAAAAAATGTAGCGAAGAATCTTTCAATCTTAAACTGTCTGCCGTTGATTGGTCAGATTTAACCCAATGCACTGACGTAAATAAGGCTTGGTCAGTTTTTCAAAATACTTTTATTTCAACGTTGAATATGATAGCGCCTCAAAAACGGATTAGAATTAAACAGAGATCAGAAAACTGGATTACTAAAGATATTATTTCTCTTATTCGAGAAAGAAATGTGGCGTATAAAAAAACGAAGAAAAATCTAAGCGATCAGGATTATGACACGCTTTCCAAAAGATACAAGAAATTAAGAAATATGGTTCAAAGAGAGGTGAAAAAGGCCAAATTAGAATACCTACAAAATAAAATAGAAGAAAATAAAAATGATTCTAAAAGACTTTGGCAGAATCTAAAAAGTTTGGGATTAAAAAAGAAAAATGGAAAGGACCAAGAATTAGTCGTTTCAATTGACGGAGAATTATGTCATGATAAGATTACTATTTCCAATGAATTCAATTCCTATTTTACAAATGTCGCAGCTACGTTGGTAGATAAACTTCCATCTTGCAAAGACATTTTCAGTGCAGACAGTGAAAACATTCGTGAATTTTATGAAAAAAAAAGGTATAAGGCAAGATAAATTTGAATTATTACCTGTTAGTGATCAATTCATTTTTAATGAGTTGCGTAAATTAAATGTATCAAAAAGCACTGGGTTAGATTTGATACCTGCTAAATTTCTAAAAGAAGGAGCAAAGAGTTTGTACAAACCATTAAATTTCTTGATAAATCTATCTATCTTTACCAGCTCTTTCCCAGAGGATATGAAAATTGCAAAAGTAACTCCTATTCATAAGAAGAAAGATAAAACTGCTGTTGAAAACTATAGACCTATCAGTGTTTTAAGCATAGTATCCAAAATTCTAGAAAAGGCGGTATGTGTTCAGATCGAAAAATATTTTAAAGAAAATGATATGATTTACGAATATCAGTCAGGTTTTCGACATGACTATTTGACTGAGACATGCCTTATTCACTTGACTGATTATCTGAGAACAAATATTTCTAAGGGACAATTCGTTGGGATGGTACTCCTAGATCTTCAAAAAGCATTTGATACAGTTAATCACGGCATCTTATTGAAAAAATTACAAATAATGGGTTTTAACAAGGCTACTGTAGCATGGTTCAAATCCTACTTGTCGAATCGACATCAAGTAGTGGCTATTCGCGATATTTGTTCCAAAATTATGCCTATAACGTGTGGAGTTCCACAGGGAAGTATTTTAGGCCCAATCCTATTTTCAACTTATATCAATGACATGTCTATTTGTATAAAAGCTGACTGTAAATTATTATTGTATGCAGATGATAGCGTACTACTTTGTTCAAATGCCAACCCAAAATTTGTTGAGGAAAAACTTAGCGAACAGCTGTCTACATGTGTCGATTGGATGACTGATAATAGATTATCGTTACACTTAGGCAAAACCGAAAGCATTCTGTTTTGTTCTAAAAGTAATCATAAAACTTCATTTGAATTTGAAGTATCATACAATAATAAGATAATTCAGAGGAAAGAATCTGTAAAGTATTTAGGCATTGAGTTGACTAGCTCCCTTTCATTTTCATCTTTAGTAGAATCAATCGTAAAAAAGGCGAATGCCCGTTTGAAATTTTTGTACAGGTATCAAAGTTGTATGGATCAAAAAGCAAGGCGTATTCTCTGTTTTGCTCTTATTCAGAGTTTATTTGACTATGCCAACCCTGCTTGGTTTAGTGGCATAAGCGAACTCGATAAAAAGAAGTTGAAAATTATACAGAATAAAATGGTTAGATTCATTAGCTGTTCTGGTCCCAGACCCCATGTTGGCTACACCGAACTCTCTGGAGCAGGTTTTCTTGAAGTCAACAAAAGATCAAAACAGTTAAAGACCCTGACCGGTGTAAAAACAATCATATATCAAAATAAAGGTAATGATTCATACAATACGAATATACCAAAAATATTACATATATCTCCTTCCAATAGTTAACAATATCAAATAAAAATCAAAGAAACTGCTCCTCCAAAGTACGCTTCGATTGAGCACCCCCACGTCGCCTGGAAATGATGACGTCACGTTGTGTCAGGAGGGTTGTGATTCCATAGGTTTGTATACAAAAGCATTGGGTATTTTCTTCCATTTCCATGTTATGAATCCATTTTTTTTTTCCGTTTTCAGATGAAAATGGCACTCAAAATTATTCACTGTTCAAATTGTTGTAAACCTACAACTATTCACTACCTTTTTTGTGATTTCTTTGTTTGGCTCTTATTGGGCCTAAATTGCTTTGTCAGGAAAAGTTGTTATACATAATCTAAATGCAGATAGAATTGAAATCTGCGCCAAATAAGCAGGAAATAAAATATGGCAAAAACTAGTTCAAAACTGCAGATTTCATAAATTCAAGCTTGTGGGTAAAAATATATGTGATATCCCTCTGTGATAGAAGTGAAGAGAATGAAATGCGTTATCTGGAAAGCCAAAAAATCACCCAGTTTTTCTGTGTACAAACCTATGGAATCACGACGCTTCTTACACAACGTGACGTCACGGTCTCGAGGCAGGTGAAAAGCACAATAAAGCCTATTTTCTAAGCGGGGTTCGAAACCCGATAATTGGAATATTCTTAAGCAAAATACTCAGCTGGGAAGCGGTGAAAATGCATAAAGCATACCTTGGTGTATTTAGTAGCTTATAAGCTTTCGATTGGTATATAATTTATCAATTTCATTTTCGGGTCCGGTCTGGATCTTTAATTTTGCACCACGTGCATAAAATCTATCATAATAGATCGAATCATTACATTGGATCAAACTTTAATCTAGTTACCGAAATACATAACTATATAATACAAGAAACAGCCATTTCAATTTTTGCTTACCAGAAAGGATAGGTAGTATTGGTAACTCATTTTATTACAATGCTATAAAACATTGGAATTCCCTTCCCAATGATATAAAGGAAATAGGAAACTTTTTGCATTTTAAGAGGAAATTGAAAGAATATCTTTCACTTGAGAGTCAAAAAGAAGATGCAAATGATATGTTGTACGGTTGATTTAGCCTGAATACTGACCTAGTTCTTTTCTCTTCTCTACTAGGTATTATTATGTATTTTACATAGTTTGATTGAAGCTTCGATATGTCCTTTCTTCTATTTTTTCAATTTTTTTATCTCTTCCAATTCTCCTCTTCGTGTTGTTATTGGCGTCACGTTTTTGCTGTTGTTCTTGAAAATCTTCTCCTTATTTATTTTCCTTCGTTATCAGTTTCTTCCGTCTCCTTCTACTCCTCGTCCCCTCTCTTCTTCTGTTCCTCCTCTTCCTTCTCCTTCTCCTTCTTTTCTTCTTCTTCTTCGTTATATTCTTGTATATATCTTATTTATTGTCTATATATCTTATTTATTGGTAATAGTAAATTCTGATTTTTTTTTCTTCATTTTTAATATGTAAATAGTATAATTTTACCATTTTATTATCTTAATTCTGTATATTGAGGACCCCACTGGAAATAAGCTTTCGAGCTTTCGTGGGTCATCCTGTGCAAGCCTGTTGTTTTAATGCTACTGTATATATGTTATGGTGACTTGCCAAATAAAATCAATCAATCAATCAATCAAAAGGAGCATCCCTTTAAGAAAAACAATTAATGTTTGAATATTTTCACATAAATGTGTTCGAAATCACGAAATGCGAGACAAAACATTGTGAAGGTTTGTTTTATACGGGACGCGGAGAAATTGCTGGAATACAAGACCCTTGAAATCCGGGACGTAAAAATCAAAGTTTGTCACACTCCTATGAAGTTCCTATATCTATGGGCAAGAAATCAACAAAAGTGATGATGAAGAGGCATACAGTCAAACCTATGTAGTGGCCACCTGTCTGCAATTATATAGTGATGACTAAAATCGATTCATTGTGTGTATAAGAGTCTGTCTATAACAGTCACGTATCTATAAAGGTCATGATTGTTTAGTGGCATATATCATGTATATAGACATATTTCACTGTCATAATGATAAATCATATAAAAATGGAGATTGCGTTGATGCGCTTTATTAATTTTTATAGTACCTTTTCTAAATTCTGTGAATTGTTAACCCATTTTTGCAAAGACCTTTCATCCATTCATTTTGAAACGAAAGGTTACCCCCACCCCACCCCCGCCTATAGGTATATTATAGGCTATCAGTGGCGGTTAATCCCCCACTCTCGCCCTAAAACACCTCTTTTCTCCCATTCCCTTAACCCCCTTTCCCTTCATACTTCGCTCATATAGGCCTATTCAATACTAACAAGTCATTTTTCATTTTGTCACTAACCTGCATAGCAGAGGGTATCAGGACAACTACCCCCCGGACAATTACCCCCTGAGGACAATTACCCCCCGGACAATTACCCCCCGGACAATTACCCCCCGAGGACAACTACCCCCCGAGGACAACTACCCCCGGACAATTACCCCCTGGACAATTACCCCCCGGACAACTACCCCCCGGACAATTACCCCCGGACAATTACCCCCGGACAACTACCCCCCGGACAATTACCCCCCGGACAATTACCCCCGGACAACTACTCCCCGGACAACTACCCCCCGGACAATTACCCCCCGGACAATTACCCCCCAGGACAACTACCCCCCGGACAATTACCCCCCGGACAACTAACCCCCGGACAATTACCCCCGGACAATTACCCTAGACAAAGGGAGTGCACAGAGTCATACATCGGCCGTACGGTTGACGTAAGAAGTACTCAAGGCATTCTCGAGTATCTTGGAATCAAACGTACGCCGTAAGAAAGTTGTAAAATTGAACTCCATCCATAGGCGGATCTAGGGGGGGGCGGAGGGGCCCGGCTCCCCCCCCCCTATTGGCAGAGCAAAAAATGAAAAAAGGGGGAAAGAAAGAAAAAAAGAAAAAAAGAAAAAGAAGGGGAAAGAAAGGAGGAAAAATAAGAGGTAAAATAAGAGGAGGGAGACGAGTGAAAAAAAAGGTCAGGGATGACTTGGAAAATGATTAAAAAATATATTTCATGTCACTATATTAATTTTTTTCGCTCGCGCTTCGCGCTCGCATAGCATGTTCGATGAGATACACATCTTGCTAAATAGGCTGATATGTAGCTTAAAATATCAAGTTTTGAAGTCGATATTACAAAGCATATTTCAGCTCGGACATTATTCATTATTTTGTTTGATTTACAAACTGATTTTTTAGTGCTCTGTTTAATGTCCGTTTTATGGTGTGAATATAACTTGCAGCTTGCGCTATGCGCTCGCATTATTTGATTTGCCAAATTATATAACAAACTACTTAAAACCCCCCTTTTATGACAGTTTACCAAAAATTTCGTCTCACGATTTGCGCTCGCATTTTTGTTAAAAATATATCAACTCACAAATCCTATTCATGATTACAAAGGTGCTTAAAATATAAAGTTTTCAGGCCTCAGTGTCAACACATTTTACTCACTCATTTAGGCTTATTACATCAATAAATATGATAATAAAATTTTCATGAATTCTTAATGACTAAATTGTCCCTTATCAGAAAAGAATATCGACAATAGCACAGTTTCATATGTTTCATATCGCGCTCAGGAAGAGGAATAAGAAAGTTGTCATCATTTTCATACGATGACAAAATGTCCTTAGACCTAGAATGTCCAGGTCCAAGGTCAAAATATTAATGAAGATATCAGCTAGCGCTTCACACTCGCATCATTAATTAAGTGCTTTCCACATCCACTTCACAATTTCCCAACACAATGCTTTAGATAGTGCTCAAATTCACCATTTTCATACCGGAATATCAAGTATTTTCCGCTCGCGCTTCGCGCTCGCATTGCTTTTTCGATGAGATTAATATCTTGCTCAATATAGGCTGATATGGAGCTTAAAATATCAAGTTTCGAAGTCAATATACGAAACATATTTCATCTCGGATATCGAGCTTTCATTATTTTTAAATTTACAAATTGATTTTTCAAGTGCTCTGTAAAATGTCAGATTCAGATTCAGATTCAGATTTATTTCCAACAGAAATGACATAAATATTGATACAAATCATTTTTTATACATTATAACAAATATTTACGATACAAAACATTAATGATAATTGACATATCAAGATAATACAAAACATTATTGTAGACAAAATTATGATATATAGTTTAGATAGAAGAAAAGTATCTGTGGAAATGGGAGATTCACTCAAAAGCATAGCTTGTATAAATGTGAACCCCCCTCAAGGAAGAGAAAAGAGGAGAGAGAGAGAGAGAGAGAGAGAGAGAGAGAGAGACGCAATGGTTGCTATTTGCCTACGGAGATTTACTGAAATGATTAAAAAGAACAGGATAACCCACAGAACAAGACAAAACGAAAAAAGAATAAAATAAAGCGAGAAAAAAAACACAAAAAAAACAGGATGACAAAAGGAGTAATAAACATAAATAGAACCAGGACGAATTGCGACCGAAAGAGAGGATAGAACAAAATGATAAAGACTAACAAAAATAACTTGAAGTCTGAGAGGAGATGATAACGAGCAGGAATTAGTAATGAAAACCTCGGTAGGATTTAAGTAAGAAGTTTTTTAGTTTTCTTTTAAAAGAATGTATGGAAGGGCTGTTTTTTATGTTATTGTCGAGGGAGTTCCAAAATCTAGGGCCATCGAACATGAATGTACTCTTTGCCAATAAAGTTCTAAAACGGGGTAAATGAAATTCGTTAGATTGCCTATAGTCATGATAGTAGGGTAATTATGAAAAGACCGATTAAGAGGAAACATAGAATCAAATACACGTGGAAGTGTGTTTTTGTCAAATTCAAACATAAATTGTCCTAAATGAAATAAGTATAGGTCGCTTATCTTCAGCAATTTGCTATCAAAAAATAGTGGGTCAGTGTGTGAACGAAAAGCTGAATTATGAATAACACAAAGGGACTTCTTTTGCAGTAATAACAGTCTATCTAAAGTGGTTTGGTGGGTGCTCCCCCAGGCAAGTATCCCATAATTCAAGTAAGGTAAGACTAAGATCAGGGAAGAATATAGCATTAAAAGTGATGACGACGAAAAATGATATTTCAGTTTATTGATAATGCCAATATTTCGCGAAATAATCTTACATATACAATCTATATGGTATTTCCAGGAAAGCTTATTATCAACGGTAACACCGAGAAATTTAATAGATGTGACACTTTCTAAATTAGTGTCATCTAAAACAATGTCCATGGGAAGTGTATCAATAGAATTGCTTAATAGCATATATTTAGTTTTAAGTAGATTAAGAGACAATTTGTTGGATCTTATCCATTGTGTGACTTTTAAAGTTCATTATTAACAGTATTTACTAAGGTATATGGATTTTTATGGGAATAAAATATATTAGAATCGTCTGCAAAAAGAATGAACGAAAGGACATCAGATGATCTACAAAAGTCATTGATATAAATGATAAATAATAAAGGGCCTAACAAACTGCCTTGCGGGACTCCACAATTAATGTATTGCATGTTGGATGCACGACCATTCAAAGATACAAATTGACGTCTGTCAGACAAGTAGCTTCTGAACCACTCCAAGGCCTTCCCGCGCACCCCATAATGATAAAGTTTATGTAATAAGATATCATGGTTAATGGTGTCGAAGGCCTTGGAGAAGTCCAGAAAAATGCCGACTAGATGTGAGCAATTATCAAAAGCGTGGGCCACTCTATCAACGAAATTCAACAATGCATGTTCTGTGTTATGTTTTTCTCTAAATCCAAACTGAAAGTTAGAAAAAATATTGTGAGATTTAAAAAAATCAATTGTTTTGCTATAAACCACTTTTTCTAAAATTTTGGACAAGGATGATAATAAAGAAATTGGGCGATAGTTACTGATACTTAACTTGTCACCCTTTTTGTACAACGGAATGACCTTGGCAATTTTCATGCGATCAAGGATCGACAATTTCAGATATTATACCTTTTAAAATAAAGTTATTGACATCATCGTAACCAGGACTTTTTTTATTATTCAAATTAGATACAATATCAGTAATATCTTTTTTTGACTACGGGAGTGAAAAATATTGAACTAGAATTAGGTGTACCTAAATAATCATGAAAATGTTTTGTTGAAGGGGGGATGTCTCTAGCTAGGTTAGTTCCTATAGATGAAAAATAATCATTAAAAATATTAGCTATATTTTCAGGATCTCCAATAATATCACCGTTAGACCTAATTTCAGTTATATCGGACTTATTACTGGATAAATTCATGGCTTGTTTAAGAACTTTCCATGTATTTTGAATGTCGTGCTTATACAGAATTATTTGATCAGTGAAATATCTTTTCTTTGCCAAACGTAAGGTATGAGTTAAAGTATTCTTATATGTGGTGTATTTAGTTTTTGCCTGAAGAGTACCTTTAAATTTTGAATTATAATATAAATTATTTTTTCTGTTGATTGAACGCAAAAGTGCTTTAGATATCCAAGGAAGTCTTGGTGATTTTTTGTTGTTAGTTTGTCTATCTCTTACTTTTGGAATATGCTTATCTAATTCACTAATAAAAATATTCAGAATGTTATTGAAGCATATGTTTGCATCATTATTGTTATAAATAGGTGACCAGTCAACAGACTCTAACGAAACACCCAGTCTTGCAAGATTCTCTGGAGTAGGTCTCCGCCTTGATGGCTTGGATGGATTAATACATGAGTGCTTAAGGGTAAAATGTGACATAATGGGAAAGTGATCTGTCAAATCAGATAATATTATTTCAGAATCAGGAGTCGGCATGATGTTACAAAATATGTTATCAATAAGTGTTGCAGAACGATCTGCAACGTGAGTGGGTTTTGATATTAATGGCAAATATGAAGAAGTCAAAAATGTTTCAAGAAATTCATGGGCAGTATTGTTGCTGTCATGCTTCAATATATCGATATTAAAATCCCCTAATATAAAAACATCTTTGTTCACCAACAATGGATATCTAACTAAGTTAGAAAGGTAAAGTAAAAAATCATTATGGTTAGAATTTGGTGGTCTATATATAACACCTATAATTATATTTTTGGAATTTGGGACATTGATTTCGATAAAAAGTGACTCTACATATTCATTCATAATAGTGATTGCGGCGATATTGTGTGACGCGGAGAGAACTCCTAGCCGTCGTCACATTGTCCATCATTTTCGTCATTATCTGCTGGGACACAAGTTTACCATCCGCACCGACCATTCGTCACTTAGGCGGATCATGTCTTTCCGAGAGCCGACGGATCAGATGGCCCGTTGGCTCGAGATCCTTGCCCAATTCAATTTTGTCATGGAGCATCGATCAGGAAAGAGTCACGCCAATGCCTATGCACTGTCACGAATCCAGTGCAGCCCGGAATCATGCAGCTGTTATGACTTCGAACCTATTTTGGATGCTTTGCCGTGTGGCGGCTGTACAGCTTGCAAGAGGAAGCACCTGGCATGGTCCAGCTTCATTGACTATGAAGATGTTGTGCCACTTATAAAAATGCGACGAGTACAAGCAACAAAATCGACCTCAACTGACACTGAAGTCCAATTTCAAGAACCCGATGAAGAGAGTAAGATGTATTGTTCAGAACTAAGACTGATGATCTGGTATGTTTTAATGATTGTACATCTTGCTCTCTCTTTCTTTTCTAAGAATATACGATCCTTCTATCATTCAGTCAAATGTGTTTGTGTAAAAATGTGTAGCAGTACTAGTTGTCAATATGTTAGGCAAGTAACCACAAGAAGAAGGGCAAGAAATACTGCAAGCTCGAATGAATCGAACAAACCAAGTAATGGAAGACCAATTCTAGATAATTTAGGGGTGACTGCATCAAGCCTGTCAACAATTCAAAGGCAAGATAAAGATATTGGTGTTGTTTGGGTTTGGATGAAAGAATCAAATGTGAGACCTAATCGTGAAAAGATACAGGACAAGAGTCCAATAATCAGAAATCTGTGGTTATTGTGAGACCAGCTTGTATTAATTGATGATGTATTATACAAGCGGTATGATGAAGGTCCATCCAAATCACACTTGACACTCGTCACACCTAAATCATTGATAAAGTTGATTTTGGAAAACAACCACGATAATGTGATGTCAGGCCATTTGGGCATGAAGAAATCTTTGAGTCGAATCAGACATCACTATTACTGGTATAAGATGAAAGAACAAGTTTTATCAGGCAAGAACAGGACAACAAAGTCACGTACTGTCCAAACAATGTTTTAGTTGGTATTTATGAGTATATGTTTTGTGTTGAGAAAGGGCTTGATCTTTTCTTCATTTTCTTTTTCTCTTCATTTTATTCTTATCCCTTGTTTTCTTCACTGGCTAACTTTCATCGAATATATGAATTATGTTTCCTTCCTGAATCCCCCCCCCCACTGCACAACCACCTCTTCCACTGATAATCGTTAAAGATTGTTTATTATTTTGACTGAAGTGAGAATAGACACCAAAATCCTAATTTGGGTTCATATTGCTTATAGTTTAGTAACTGTTACTTATATTATATAGAGAACAAAGAAGTGTATCGGGGAATCAAGTGATCTCAATCTAACGTTGTGTTAATTACGACACCAAGTAATTTGATGTGTATTGACGAGGTGATGGTTGTTTGTGATTTGGGATACAATAATGATGGAAGTCGCCAATTTGATGATGCCCTGCACCTACACAAAGGTGCCTGAGCTGGTGTTTCCAGGCCGTTTGATTCAAATTGTGCTGATTTATGTATATAACTAGCAACAATAAGTGTTGACTATTAGGATTGGGTATATCCCTGCATGTTGGTTTCTACTGTTATCTATAATATATTTCCAGTTTATGAGTTGGTTAATCTTATGACTGACCCTAACCCCCCCCTTTCTCCCGTGAACAAAAAAACACTTTCCTTCCCACATCTTATTTTCATTATTTTTTTTTTTTTCACCTTTTCTATCTCTATCCTTCTTACCTCCAGCCTTAATGAATGTATACATATGTACATGTATATAGTTTTTTTTCCTTGCTTTCTTGTTCAAAATATATTTGTTCAGGAATAATGATTTATGTTGTTACTCTGAAGATGATGTAAAAGAAATTGTTCTGAGAATGTTGTACACTCATTGACTAATTTGGGTAAATGTTGGTTCATATCTGATTCTGTCAGTTTCCTTCTCAAATTCATGTATCCGCAGTCTATCTCTGCCTTTTTTTTCTATATTGTAGTCTTTCCTATTAGATCTAGAACTTACTCATGAAATACATATCAATTATATTCACCTTTCTTTGATTTCAGCTTCAAGATAAAATGTTCTATTAGTTAAACAGTTGTTTTTATCAATGATTATAAAAAGTTTTATTTATTCATTTTTTGTTTTTCACTCTCTTCTGTTCTGGGTAGAAGTATATTGGTATGCATATTACGTAAGCAGTACAAGCACTGATTTCATAATTTACATTATTATTTGTCTTAAGTGTTGTTGTAATCATATTGGGTGTTTGGTTTTGATAGTTATGTAAATGCTTTTGTTGATGTTGTGGTTTTAATTCGATAGGTGAATTAATCCTCAGCTACATTCAATGCCTTTTATTAATTGAAATAAATTCAGCAACCTCTTTTCCATAGTCTTGAGTATTGAACAATACTTCTTATAACATAAATACTTGTGATATTTGATTTGGTATTTCATTAGTTTATCACTTAAATACTCAATATCCAATGCAATGTATCAACCATCAATCATCTGTATATATGATAAGTTCCTAATTATTTTGTATTGGGTTTTGTCATTACTCGCATCTAAGGACATTGTATCTTAATTTACTATCTTTGTACATTCACATTTCCCTTTATCTTTTCTTTTTTCTTTCTCACGCTTTCAAACTGCTGTAAAAACTATATTATAAGATGTGTGTATTGTTGTTACTGTTATTGTTTCAAACCTATACTACATAACATGTATATATAGCTATTGTTTTGGGGGTTTTTTTTTGGTTTTTATTTTTGGAATGCCACTATGTTTGTATTGAGGGCAATACATTTTTATTGGAGGGGGAGCAGTGTTATGGCCCAGAGTTTGTGTTTCATGACTTAGTTATTAAGCAGCTGTTATTCGCCCCATCTTATTGAAGTGTAAAGTCTGTTTGTTATTCCCAAGGGGTTTTAGTTCATGTAATATTATTAATGTTAGTAATATGGGAATGACCACTGAGTCAATGCTCCCTTCCTGCTTAACAGGTTTACTCCAGCATTTGTTTGCATTTCCCATGGACTGTTCAGTTGTCTCCTCTCTTTCATGTATTCTGCTCTTTTGTACACTCCATGTGATTATCCTTTGTTTACTACTTAATTCTTGTTAAGCTTTCTGTTTTCAAGGGATTGCAATTGGGTGTATTGTTCCTTATATAAACTGTTACAATTGTAGTCCCTGTGAGATCAGATCTGCTGGTACATGTAGGTTCAATACTAGATGATGGTGATTTGGACATATTGAGTGAGTCTTGATTTTGAAGTGAACAGGAGAACATCTTAACTTGTACCACGCTACCCTCGTAAAATAAAGCAGATGAAATCGTGAACTATATTGTGAAGAGTCTTTTGTGCGTCAAAACAAGTTAACCCAAAGAAAACGTAACAACACCTATGTAAACGATTGCAAAGTGATGAATGGTATGCCATTCAAATAATACAATAGCTCTGATCAGCCTCTCGCATCGATTGTGTTGGTATGACTAACACACCGTAATGTACAGTATAGAATGTGCATGGTAATAGAAATGTATCTGATTCAGAAGGATGTAAAGGGAAAAAGGGTGTTTCTAGCTGTTACATCATAAAGAAATTTATTTATTGAAGTCTTTTGGAAACATTTATAAGATACACTAGCACTGCAGGTAATAGAGATGAAGTTCTGACATATCAATACATAACTGAAAGGAACATGTCAAAGCTACCCCCACCTTATCTGTATTTTGAATCTATGGCCTGTATTCCAAAATCAGGTTTATTTTCCAACACGTTCTAACTCTTTTCTAAATTTATGAAGAGCCAATACTCTGTTTATTGTATATCTCTTATGTTTACAACTCTGTTCCGTTTGCTTTCATAATGAAGGAAAAAAACCTCAATTATCATTCTCAGACAACTATGAACCATTTGGGGGTCAATATTAATGGAATTTGCTCTCCACAGTAAAAATCATTGGGGGTAATTCTGTCGTCAGTCAAAAAGTGATCATAGTTGAAAACCATAACGTAGTTCAGATGACCAAAGATCTTACATGGTATGTGATGGTCGTTTACCAAAACAAAAGAAATCACGATCAAAATCAAAACGTCGAAAGAACTAACCAATCAGCGAAATGGACACAGCACACGATACTATCACAGATCCTGATCATTATCAGTCTAAAGGCAGTCTATCCAACTTTGCATAATTTGACATAATACATACCAATGGACCACACACAGTTGTAAATTCAGAAGGCACAGTAGCATTTGCTAACATTTACATATGCCCACAGAGCCGGTCAACATAAGCTCTACCTAAGAGTTGACTCAAGTGCAAGTACTAACACTATCATAGTCCGTACGCCAAGGAAATATAAAGTTCAAAGTGGGAATCATTAGTGAAACAAACACCTGTAAAACTTGAAGCTTATGGTGAGATTCCAATTAAATGTAAAGGTACACTAATTTGACATAAAATGTTACAGTCCAAAATGGTCAACATAGACATTCTATGTACCAGATGTCAAGGTTTCAGCTATCCTTGGGTTGTTAGGTTGCACTGACCTTGGAATTATCACAATTTACTCAATGTACAATTATGACACACCAACACCTAACCCTAAACCTGAACAAATACTTATCACAAGTGATGAGGATCTCGAACAAGCATTTCCAGAGCAGTTCGATGCTATTGGTAGTTTCAAAGGAAAAATCGATGCTTCATGTCAAGGACATCGCTAAACCTACCATAGACGCACCACGCAAGTGCAGCACATTAATTGAAGGACAAGATCAACGTGGAGGAACACGACAAGAATCGGTACTTGTTCATGGAGACGGCAAAGCAAGAAGGCTCAGTGTTCAACAGCTCCAAGTGCACAATCAAGAAAGAAGCTATCAACTTCTTTGGCTTTAAGTGCACTAGATCAGATATCTACTCAGATCCTAGCAAGGTAGAAGCCAACACATTACCCAAGTACTATTACCCAAGGACGAAGAGGATGATGTTCAGAAATGCCTAATATTGTTCAAATACCTAGCAGCATATATTTCTAATTTGTGGGAAAAGTCAGCACCACTTCGATAACTTCTCCACAAGGAAGTACCGTTCATCTGGGACGATGATCATGAACATTCCTAGAACAGCCTGAACTGTGCAGTATCATCAGGTGCATGCCTACAGTTCTATGACCCAGAGAGAGAGGCCTGTCGAGATGGATACATCAATGAAAGATCTAGGAGCATGCCTTGCTTCAGGATGGTAACCTGCTGCGTTTGCATCCAAAGTCTTTCCACTGCACAGTCCAACTACTCAAACATAGAGGGAAATCTTAGTCCTAATGTTTGGTATCAAACGCTTCTATAATATCAGTTCGAGAAGGAATTCACAGTCATAATCAATCACAGACCACTGGAAATTATATGGAAAAAACTCTTACAAGTGCACTGCCGCATCTACAGCGATCGCTTATAATCAAAGTCCAAGGAAACAGGTTTCAAGTCAATTACCGACCTGGAAACAACATGATTATTTCCGATTCATTGAGTTGACTTTGTAATCCCAAGGAAGCATGCGATGTACCGTTAGGTGTCAGAGTTAAATCCATCTGCTCTTAGGAAAAAGATTCGCATATGCGATCGACTTATTACTCTTCGGAAAACAAAAGAGGACAGAACTTCAGAGAGAAACAGCTAATGATCAAATACCTAGATAATTATGGCAGATAGTTCCTAAGAGTTGGCCTGAAACAATCCAAGAGTTATTGAAATCCCTTATGCAGTATTGGTCGTATAGAGATAACATCGGATTATCACATGGAATACTCTTCACGGGAAGTCAAGTCATCGTACCGAAGTCACTGAGGAATGATATCCTTCGACAGCTTCACCTAGGACACATGGGAATCGAAAGTACCAGCTGATTTGCTCGTGAGACAGTGTTCTTGTCAAACATCAACGAGGACATCGACCAGTTGATAAAGCAGAGTGAAACATGCCAGAAACATCAAGCAAGGCAGCAGAAAAAAAAGAAGTGGAATATCAAGCACATTACTTCTTCTCCACACTATCCAAGATCAAACGGATTAGCTCAGAGGATGGTTCGTACAGTCAAGAATCTGTTGACAAAATGTTCTCAGACTGGCCAAGACAGTCAACTAGCAATGATGAACCTGAGAGCAACACCAGTCGAAAGTTACTTTAGATTACCAGCAGAAATGTTATTTGGTAGACCCATCAGAACCACATTATCAAGTCACTATTTCTCGAGAGATTCTACTGCCACTGATTTTCTCTTGAATAGGCAAGGCAAGGTGAAGGAAGTGCATTATCGACATGCAAGTTCTGATCTACCACCTCTGCATGTAGGACAGCCAGTGAGAGTTATACATCCAAGATAACACACTTGGATACCAGCTAAAGCATCCGAAGTCTGTGAGGAACCAAGGTCTTACGAAGTATCAAAGCCAAACGGAGGAATCTTGAGAAGGAACGGATCACACGTGAGGGAAATTCCATCCACCATCCCCACTCCAAAGCAGGAATCGAAATTAGCGGTCGCCCGGGTGACGTTGGCAACCAAAACTGCCATCATGGTTGCCCGGATGGCAACCAAGAAAATTCCATGGTTTTTTTTCTCAAAGAGAATAAAATTCTGACTCTTGAATTTTGCAGCACGCAAAATTGCTTTTCCAGTCCAAAGTTTACAACTTCTGGATCAGGAATATATCTTTCAAGATCACATTGGCACAACGTTTTAGCTCAAAAAGATCGCCCAAATGTAGCACATGAGCCTGCCAATGACTTCTAAGATTGACTGCCTGTTTGTCAAAGTCCTCCTTAAGAACCATAAAGCTTGCATTTTGACATGATATAAGTTAATTGTTGGAAGTTGTAAAATGCAATTTACAGCAGGCCTTTTCCGTGGTACTGATTCGTCACCACATTTTCTACTTTTGAAAATATTAAATAGATTAATAACACAGCCATACACATCTCAATGTTCCAAAATGCCTTCAACTTCTTTACATTGGTCAACAGAAAGAGGTTTTTGTCATTTTTGGCACTTTAATGAATCAGAATTGTTTTATTTAAATTGTAAAGAATAAAGATAACCCACTCAATTAATTTCTCATACTCAGAATACCCTCAAAATATTTGTAAAAGTTCTTTTGTCAGAATCCAAGATGGCCGTCAAAGTGCCGGCCAAGGGACAATATTCAAGTTTTCAGAACATCAAAATAAATTCATTCAGTATACGACTCCAGGATTGAAAAGGTGAAGGTTAGAAAAACTTATCAATGTGGTGAAAAGGGGTGGTAAAGATAATGACAATATAGTAATTTAAGTCTGTAAAATGCAGTAAAAAAATCAATTTCTTAATAATTGTATATTAGGAAAGTTTTCTAGAAAGTTTCAAGGGAATTCCTTTATTTTTCTTAGATATATGGTAAATCAAGTATTTTGCAAATTTTCATTTTTGGGGAAAACAGTTTCAAAATGCACTTTTCTTATTAAGATCAGCCGAATTACCTTTTCATCACCTATGAATAATACCAACTTGTAGAAAATTTATTCATATTTCATATGACACTAATTTTGTGTTCGAAGATAAACCTGATTTAGGAATACAGGCCATATATTCAAAATACAGATAAAGTGGGGGTAGCTTCGACATATTCCTTTGAGCTGTGTATTGATGTGTAAGAACTTCATCTCTATTACCTGCAGTGCTAGTGTTATGTGTATCTTATAACTGTTTCCAAGAGACAATATTTAATAAATTTCTTTATAATGTAACAGAAACACATTTTTTTGTCTTTGCATCCTTCTGAATCAGATACATTTCTATTACCATGCACATTACATACTGGACATTACGGTGTGTTAGTCATACCTACATAATCGATGCGAGAGGCTGATCCAAGCTATTGTATTATTTGAATGACATACCATTCATCACTTTGCAATCGTTTTCATGGATGTGACTGCCACAATAAGGTTGTTTTTGGCCTGACTTTAGCGCAAAATCGCTTAATACATTCAGCATATTTTCCTTCTATTTGAAGCAAATGAAGATACTTATGGTGGCATGAAGCCTGCCAATATTCTCGTTGATACATCCTCTTTCATATCGAATGTTGAGATTGTGCATTTATTACTGATATTCATAATAAATCTGATCAATAACAGTGCATATGCAATTTTTTTTACCAAAAACATACTAATTTTAGCCAAAAGTCTTAATTCTTTTAAAAACTATATCAACCGACTTGAAATCGAAGAATAAAGGGATTGTAGTAAATTCTACCAACAAAATAATAGATAATTTCGCATTTTATTAAGGCCTATTTCCATTTTCTGGGTTGAAAATGTGACAATATACATTATAGTGTATCTCCGATATGCAGTAAAAAAGCAAAATTTCTGAAAATTGAATTTTCAAGTTTGAGACATAATAAGTTTGTGACTAAAAACGACATCGATTTTGAATTTCGTCCACTTAATAATTGTATATTAGGAAAGTTTTCTAGAAATTTTCGGGACGATTCCTTTATTTTCTTTAGATTTATGGTAAATCATGTATTTCGCAATTTTTCAATTTTTGGGAAAAAAATCTCAAAATTGTGCTTTTCTTATTAAAATCTCAACTGAATTACCATTTCATCACCCCTGAAAAGTATCAACTTGTAGAAAATTTATTTATCTTTCATATGACACTAATTTTGTGGCAAATGAATGTTTGTGTCGGAATCTATGTACGAAAATCCAACTCCCATGAATATGGCGGCCATTTTGGACGCCATCTTGAATTTGAACCCCATGGGACAATATTTCGTTTTGGGAACATCAAAATTCATTCACTACACATCTTACGGATTAAAAAAATGTAGGTTAAAAAAATATATCATTCGGGTGCATGGGAACCCTATCTCTCTCCCCTACTACTGAAGCATTTCCAAAAACAAGCAATAAAGTAAAGAGCGCGAGATTGATGATAGGATCACTAGTGTAGTGTTCCTATGGACATTGCTCGGCCTTGGTTGACTATGTCACACAAACCGAGCAATGCCCATACCTACTGGAATCAGGTGTACATATTAAGCAATTTACCTCCATACATTCTGAGAAAAAACAGTCAAAAATGGTAAATGTATGGATAACAAATTCATGCAACATACATAGCATTGAGTGCTTTAAAATAAAAAGTGAATCGCTCAACCAAAGGAACCGTAGACAATGCCCATGCCAACTAGGGTCTGGTTTTCAATTTCACATTGATATTTAACAAATTACATCAATGCATGCTCATATATAAAAAGGCGTAATTATGCTATAAATATGAACAACATAAAGGCATGCAAAGAATAAATGCATACAAGTGAAAACATATATCAAAGCATCATGCACTGGATAACAGGAGTATCACCCAATCGAGGCAATGCCCAAAATTATACCAACAAGGGTCAACAAGGGTCATGTTTAAACAGATTACATCTATTCATGCTTAGTAAAAGCGATAATGATGTCATTATGAATATGAACAAAGTAAAGTCATGTGAATAAGATATTATATTCGTTTAGTTTGGCGATGGATCATTCAATGTTGAAATAGTATAAAACACGTGGGAAATTACTTAACAAATAGTTCCGAAAACCTGCATTAATGCATTATAAAATACTTTCCGTTTTATGGTCTAAATATTAATATTTTCAGCTCACGCTGCTCGGTCGCATTATTTGATTTGCATAGGCCTACTTCTTTATAAATTCTTACAAACCGTCCTTAAAATGCATCTTAAATGAATTGTATACTATCATGATTGCCAATTTGTATAGAAAGTACACTGTATTTGATTATGTCATATTGTTTACAATTTAGTAAATTTGGTACTTAATTTCCTTCTTAAATGTTTAATTGCTTTCACCCAAGAATAATACACACAAAAACACCTTGTAATTTACAAGGTTTTCTTGTGTGTATTATCTTTGCATAAAGTTTTTTAGCTTACTGTATTAAGTTATAAAGCCACATCTTAATCTGGAATGTGCACCAATTGTTTCATAATTCTTAGCTTCTTGTTAGTTGAACTGTTTTAAAATAACAGATTTAATTGGTCTACTTGACAGTGTTTTAGTTGCGTTATCTACTTTCAATATTTCTACCTATGAAGGTGTCTTGTTTACGTTTTATCTATTTGCCTGATTTCTTTCCTGAAATTAAACCCAAAATAAATATTTAAAATAATCAGATCCGTTGGAATCAGAGATATTCAGCATTTGTGATTATTATGACTAATCGTGTTCAATTGTTCTATGAAAACTTAGAATGAGGGCCAGTTTACAAATTTTCTGATGTATATATGCATAGCCAAACGGGAGGTTTCGGGTGCAAGCCCCCCCCCCCCATTTTTCATGATTCAGAAGGCGCCGCTAAACAAAAACAAAAAAGGAAAAAAGAAGAAAGTGAGAAAACAGGAGAAAGAGCAATATAAAAGAGAAAGAAAAAGTTATTAACTTAAGATAAAGTAGAAAATATTTCGGAAACCTGTGCCACCGACCAAAACTTACAATGGGTCCCGCTTAATTCTAACATTGATGCTGGAGAGAAGGGGGGATTTTCTGAAGGTAATTGTCCTGGGGTAGTTGTCCGGGGGGAAGTTATCCGGGGGGTAGTTGTCCGGGGGGTAATTGTCCGGGGGGTAATTGTCCGGGGAATAATTGTCCGGGGGGGTAGTTGTCCGGGGGGTAATTGTCCGGGGGGTAGTTGTCCGGGGGGTAGTTGTCCGGGGGGTAGTTGTCCGGGGTGTAATTGTCCGGGGTGTAATTGTCCGAGGGGTAATTGTCCTCGGGGGGTAGTTGTCCTCGGGGTGTAATTGTCCGGGGTGTAATTGTCCGGGGTGTAATTGTCTGGGGGGTAATTGTCCGGGGGGTAGTTGTCCGGGGTGTAATTGTCCGGGGTGTAATTGTCCGGGGGGTAATTGTCCTCGGGGTGTAATTGTCCGGGGGGTAATTGTCCGGGGGGTAATTGTCCGGGGGGTAGTTGTCCGGGGGGTAATTGTCCGGGGGGTAGTTGTCCGGGGTGTAATTGTCCGGGGTGTAATTGTCCGGGGGGTAATTGTCCGGGGGGTAGTTGTCCGGGGTGTAATTGTCCGGGGTGTAATTGTCCGGGGGGTAATTGTCCTCGGGGTGTAATTGTCCGGGGGGTAATTGTCCTCGGGGGGTAGTTGTCCTCGGGGGGTAATTGTCCGGGGGGTAATTGTCCGGGGGGTAATTGTCCGGGGGGTAGTTGTCCAGGGGGTAGTTGTCCGGGGTGTAATTGTCCGGGGTGTAATTGTCCGGGGGGTAGTTGTCCGGGGGGTAGTTGTCCGGGGTGTAATTGTCCGGGGTGTAATTGTCCGGGGGGTAATTGTCCTTGGGGGGTAGTTGTCCTCGGGGGGTAATTGTCTGGGGGGTAATTGTCCGGGGGGTAATTGTCCTCGGGGGGTAATTGTCCGGGGGGTAGTTGTCCGGGGGGTGATTGTCCAGGGGGTAGTTGTCCTAGAACCTAGCAGAGTGAGACTATATTATTATAGGCGCCGCTTTTCCGACGGCGGCGGCGTCAACATCAATCTTAACCATAGGTTAAGTTTTTGAAATGACAGCATAACTTAAAAAGTATATATACCTAGTTCATGAAACTTGGACAGAAGGTTAATCAACTATTATTAAATATCCTGCCTGAGTTTCAGGTCACATGACCAAGGTCGAATGTCATTTAGGGTCAATGAACTTAGACCATGTCAATTGATCAAAATCTTAACCTAAGGTGAAGTTTTTGAAATGTCATCATAACTTACAAAGTATATGGACCTAGTTCATGAAACTAATAAGCATAATCAAATATTACTGAACATCATGCCTGAGTTTCAAGTCACATGACTAAGGTCAAAGGTCGTTTAAATGAACTTTGGCCATTCAGTTGGGGTATTTGTGGAATTACCATTATAACTATGAAATTGTATAGTTCATAAAACTTGGACATAAAATTGAGAGTATCATGATATCACTGAACATTTCAGGTCACATTACCAAAGTCAAAGGTCAATGAGCTTTGGCCATGTAGGAGGTATGTGTCATAACTTTCAAAGTTTATGGATATAGTTTATGAATTGTGGACATAGGGGTAATCAAGTATCACTGACAAGTCTTAAGTCACATGATTAAAGGAGAATGAAACCCTTGGAACCAGCTGAATCCATATCAAAGAGAAAAATAAAAGAAACATATTGTTGAAAGTTTGAGGAAGATTGAATGAATAATAAGAAAGTTATGAGCATTTGAATATTGAGATCACTAATGCCATGTAGATCCTCCCATTGGCAATGCGACCAAGATCAGTGATGTCACACACGTACAACTCCCTCATTACTTTAGTACTTATTTCACTTATATTCTCACTTTTATAGAGTCTATCACAATTAAGGTGAGGTGTTCTCTTTATGAGAGGACAAGTACAGAGGTTTCACAACATTATCGTTTGTCATATGATTAGAATGAGCAAGAAGAGATGTTTTGGGGTATATTTTCAGTGTCCAAAAGGGGAGAGTTGTTCATCTGTGACATCATAGATATTGGTCGCATTGCCAATGGGAGGATCTCCATAGCATTAGTGATCTCGACATTCAAATGCTCATAACTCTTCTATTGCTAGTCCTATTTTACTCAAACTTTTGTTGATCTTATTCTTTGATTTTTCTGCTTTCACAAAAGCTAACTTGCTCCAAGAGTTTCATTCTCCTTTAAGGTCAAATGCCATAGGGTCCATGAACATTATATTGTATCATTATATATGAATGGTGTTTTTTGTGAACCATTAGTTTTCAAAGTCTCGGCACTGCTGCTATATTGAATCGCGTAACCTGGTGAGACTGCCAGCTAGAGACGCTCTACTTGTTACTTTTCCAGTCCTGTCAACAAATTTTTGTAATCATATACCCTTTTACCCTTAATTGTAATATCCCATATGTCATTTGTTGTCTTACCCCTGATGTCTTGACTCGATCATGATTGGCATCATTTCAGACCCCACTTTACTAAAAATACATGCGTTCCTCATGTTTGTGATAGGCCTACTATTTTGCAGGGACGGCCACAGCCGGACAGCCACCTCATCAGTCAAGTCATAAAAAATGGGAACTTGGAAAATAAGAAGGGGGGGGGGGGAGTACTGTAAATAATTGGTTGAATTTTTACAATATAAGTTCCCACAAATGAAAAAAATATTGATATATGTTTTGTTTTTTCAAGCAAACAACATCTTCTTTCAAAATTAATACAATAATTTCATTTGCTAAATATTTCGATGTTGCATCATTAAAAATGGAGGGCTTTTACCAATTTTGAACTAAACTGAGACTTGCTTTTGGTTATTTATGTTCAATTATTCATCTTCATTTTGCCGATTTTTTAAAATTATTTGGATGTATCTTGATGTACACAATTATATTAATATTGTAATGTTACATTCGTGTGGAGCGAGGGTGCTGATCGCCGGGGCTGATCGATGCAAGATTTTTCTGGGGGTGCTGGCCGGGTCATAATGTTATGTTGTGTCACCCCCTGGAAATAAGGTGAACAGACCTTTTTTTCTTCTTTTGTTTTTCAATTTTTTTCTGACCAAACCCCCTTCAGTTTGAAGTGAAAACCTTTTTTGCTTGTCAAATTTTTCTTACCAATGACTTTCATTTTGTAGTGATTGTTTTTGTTTGCTTGTTAAAAAAACCAGCATCGTTCCCAGACTGACCCTTGTTCATTCGCTGATTTAATTCAATCATTCATTCCGATTTTGCTTAGCAGCAGTTATTCTGATAGCCTATGGTTAACAATAAAAAATTAGACCATGGGCCTGCATGCTTAGACCCAATGATAAAGCCTATTTTTATCCACCTCAATTATAGACCACACTGTTTCATTTACTACATGAAGTAGTATACTAAGATCGTATCTCTGTGGTAGTACTCTGAAATGGCACCCTCTCACGCTGATATGTCTACAGTCCAACATCGCGTATACGTAGGTACGTACAGGTACGTACGTGTGTGTGCGTACGTACGTGTATTGCATGCAGTATTTGGGAAACAAATTTACACGAAAACGACCACCGACTCCTGCTGTAAATTAATTAGGCCTAGCCTTCATACTTTAGTCTGCAAAGCCAGCTAAAATCACTATTCAATTCAACGTTGGCTCGTCCAACTAACTTTCTATTCGTAGGTTATAACGCTAAAGGTGAGTTATATCCCCATATTTTCAACCCTTTTGTTTTGTATTAATTTAAATAAGCGAATGATGCGAACTGCACTACGGTACGGTACACTCTACAGAGTGAGAACTTCCTTGATTGACGGATCGCGATCGGGTAGGCGTAGCCTGGCTGTACTGCTGTAGCGTAGACCTATTAAACATAAAGCCGTAAGCAGCCGGTCGGCGAGGCGCAGCGCGAGTCGGCCTTAGCTCAGGCCATGGTTCGTGTACTGTAGGCTCTGCTAGCCAGGCGGCTTCTAGAGAGTAAAAATCATTTACTAACGTAAGGTTACTCTCATACGAAGCCAGGCCTTCTATCTCATAGACCCACACAAAGGAAGCCAAAACCTGAAACTTTCACCCCCGAGATTTCTACTTTCCTTCTAAAAGATCTAGCTCTAAAAAGACTAAATCATGATTGATTGATGGTGATGTACATGGGATAAAACTTTATTTCCGACATTTCTACGCTCTCGTTATTTTTAAAACAAGAATTCATCAAAAAAATGTAAAAATATTGTGAAAAGACGGAAGAGACTTGCCCGATGTTTACGCCGCCATCTTGTTTCTTATTGTACTTCCCCAACGTTACGCTTTGAATTTGATTTGTACACTGTTTCAGTGTTTGAATGTGATTAGATGTCTGTACTCGACTGTAGACTATATATCTACATGTCTGCATACATTTCTGTTTTGATGATAGTCGTGAATGATATTCACATTTTTCAATGTAACAAATTTATGTGCTCTGTAGTTTTATATGGTCTATTGCATTAAACTTGGACTTGAGGGTAATCAAGTATCTCTGAATCTGATCATTTTGCACAAGTTTCAGGTCACATGATCAAGGTAAAGGGTCATTTAGGGTCATGAACTTCATATAAATGGTGTTTTGTGTGAATAATTATTCATCTTGTTTGTAAAGTCAGTACTGGTGCTATATATATTGATAATTGAAATGCAGGCGTAATGCCAGTGGCATTACACTTGTTCTCCTTTATCACATGGCAGCCCAAGACTGAATTGGGTAAAATTTATATCGTATAATAAAATACATCAAATAAATCAATATACATATCAACCATAACATCTTCAAATCATGATCAAAGATTAATAAAGGAAGGAGAAAGAGAGAAATTAACAGAACCTAGAAGGAATAAGTGACAGATAATACAGGGGGTGGTATAGACAGGCAAATGAGTTGAAGGAGGTGTGGGGAGAGTACTCTGAAAGAAGAGGGATGTAATGGAAAGTGAGAAAAAATAAAACAAAGGCATATAAATCATACATGGTATCATGGGTATGCAAATACAATTTTGAAGTAAGTATATAAATCAAGGTATAACACATGCGGTAAAAAACTCAAACATATTAATTTAAATTTAGGAAACCACGCTGATGAGTATAATGGGAAATAGTGTGGAGAAAAGTAGTATAAGAGATTGCAGTTTAAGTCATTGGGTAAATTAAATTTAGAAGATTGGAGAGACTTCAAAAGTACATAGTGACAAATTTGTATAATTTGAGTTAAAAGAAATATTGTGGTGCTTCATGCATGTAGTTTTACATCAAGAGTTTGGACGGGGTAGATACAATTTACCAGCATAGAACAATAATTAATAAAAAGTTGATTACAATAAGTTGGCTGTACAAAAAAACACATTAAAATTGATTTACAACAGGCGTGAAAGATAGGGTATTGGACTGTTTCTACATTATGTCTTTGATTCCTGCTCCTCATGTTCACAAATTTGCCAGTGTGTTATACCTGTGTTTACTACGCGGGGGTAAGAAATGATGGAACTTTGAAGAAGAGTCAAGCATGGTCTCAGCAAACTTCACACTGAGAGTGTACCTTCTGTCACTGAGGGAAGATATGTTCAGATGTTCTCTAGCATCTGCATACCTTATATCATGGCCCAGTATAAACTGGCAGGCACGTTTCTAGATACGCTAAAATGATTCCTCCTGCATCTTCATAATACCGCTTGACCAGACTGGAACTGCATATCCAAGACGGGACGAAAGATGCTCAGGTATATGGTAAGTATATCAAGAGGGGGTAGGCCATGATGCTTTAGTCTGCGGAGTATGTAGTGGGGACTATTGCTTCTGCTGATCATAGAATTGATATGCGTGTCCCATTTGAGGTTGGAATGAATGAACACTCCGAGTAACTTGATCACATTGCAGTGCTGAATGGTGTGCTGATCAAGGACAAGGGAGGTGGGAACTAGACAAACTCTCGCAAAGCTGATGTCCATTGTCGCACATTTTTTGGGTTAAGTCACATGTTATTCAACTTCGCACATTGGTGTAATTTATTCAGAGCTGATTGGAGTTGAGATGGCGTAGAAGACATATGACTTTCAATCAGTGTCAAGTCGTCGATATACTTGAAACAGCGTATGTTGCTACTCGCAAATGTGTCATCTTTATGGATCATCGCATCATTGATCATAGCAGAAAACGCCACAGGGCCCAGCTTTGTCCAATGAGGTATACCTGAGTTGAGATAACAAGGTCCAGAGAGAACACCTTTGTACCTCACTTGTTGCTGATTGGAGAGAAAGTCTGAAATCCATGCTCCAAGTGATGGAGCAATTCCCATGTTGACCAATTTCCTAATTGCAATTGAATGGTCGACAAGGTCAAAAGCTTTAGAAAAGTCTGTCAGGAGAGCTGTTGATACAGACCGAGGTCGATCTGCGTGTGCATGAAGAGTGAAAGGACATCCACAAGGTGGTAGATACAGCTGGGAGATTGCCAAAGAGGGCGCATCATTCGAAGTACATTGCGGGCTATGAAGTGTTCTCCGATTTCCGGGTATTATCGACAATGAGAAAAAGTTTATCGATATCGCTAAGAGGCAAAAAACAAGCGATTATCAACAAGACTAGCGATAAAGAGGTTATCGATAACAGCACTAATTGGGTTTGAAAATGATTCAAACTTGGACCAACACAGGTTTTTAGTTTAAAAGTGAGAATCTCAATAATCTGTTCAGAGAATCCACTACGTATTGCAATAACATGGCATCATTGGAATTAAATTTGAATGTTGCTGGACACAATCCTAACTGATCCTAAACAGATCATATCCAACTGATCGCACAATCACCCTAGGGTAGCATGCAATATGGATTCATGATATCTGTCTCTAGGATTTGTTTTAAAAGAGCTATACGAATACATTGTAAGATTGTACAATGTAGCCCTTAAACACATGGTACGATCGCCACAGGGTCATCATAAACAATGTACAATGTCAACTAATGATGTTCCTTTAAATCATACATGTACGTGTATATAATATCATAATTTGATGACTAGTAAATGAAATTAGGTGTGGTAGCAAAGAAAAAAAGGTACGTGTATTTCAATACAAGCACTAGAGCGCAAGCATTATTAAATTCTTGTCTCCAACTGCATCTGCATATAAAATTGCTCACTTGTAGGATCCGTGGTATGCAATGCATGAATGATAAAGATATTATATGCAAATTTTAGACTGCATGTTATGCCTTTTTGCTACATATTTTTCTGGTGCATCTTTAATAGCGCATAAATGATAAATGCATTTTTGACCCATTGACTATGTATACTAATTTTAGAAATAAGAAAATACTACAAGTATATCAATGATATATGGTCATGTAAAATCGTTTTCAAAATATGCATACTTGGAAGAACATTATCTCAACAAAGCCAGGGTGGTATTCTGAGATCCAATTTATTTCATATAAAATAAAATATTTTATCTTCTTTAAATCAATGAGATAAAACGCCTCTAAAATCTCTCCAAATTGGTATTCTGAGAACCATTTTATCTTCATTTTTGTCTCACCTGCTTGGCAGAGTGAGACTAAAGGCGCCGCTTTACCGATGGCAGTGGTGGCGGCGTCAACACCAAATATTAACCGAAGGTTACGTTTTTGAAATGGCAGCATAACATAGAAAGTATATGGACCTAGTTATAGCTATATTGAATCATGTGATGCAGGTGAGACTGCCAAAGGCGCTCCACTTGTTTTTTCTGTAAGATACACATATTTCTGAATCAATATCCAATGAGAAAGGCTGTTTTATAGCACTCTCATCTCAAGTGATCAACCAATAAAATTCCATTTCGTCAGGAGGTGTGGCAAAGGAGCAAGATTGCGTCATATTGCATTCAAATTGTGCTTCAAATTACGGCTATTATCGTTGAGAAAATTTTCTGTTGATATCATGGTAAAAATATTTAACTGATATCGATAACTATCGACAAAAGAACATATGCATTTTTAGCTCATCCTGCCCAAAGGGCCGGATGAGCTTATGCTGTGGCGTGGCGTCCGTCGTCTGTCGTCCGTCCACAATTTCAAAATGCTTCTTCTTCGCCATTTCAAATCCAATTTCAATTCTGTTTGCTTTATGTGATAGCACTAGGTGGGGGATTCAAAACTTCACAGAATTTTGAAACTCATTAAATATCCTAATTTATGTGCATTTTTCAAAATTCACAAAAAATGCTTCTTTATTTGTTGACCGATTTTGAATTTTTTGCTTCCATCTGGTAGAGCTTCATGAGGTTAACCAAACTTGTACACAGAATTTTGAAATTTTCAGTAGGAGATTATTTATACTAATTTATGCAAAATTTATTCATAAATCACAAAAACGTTTTTTCTTCTTCATTTGTTGATCAATTTAAATTTTGTTTGCTTTATATGATAGCTCGAGGTGGTGATACAAAATTTCAACACAGAAAATTGAAACTCGTTAAATATGCTACTTTATTTATATATTTTCAACTCACAAAAAATATTTATTTGTTGATTGATTTTGATTATTTCTGTTCTATCTGAGAGCTACATGTACATGAGGTTCACCAAGGTTCTACACAGAGTTTAAAAATTTTGACTAGAAAATTATTTTATGCTTAATTTATTTGAAATTTATTCATAGATCACAAAAAATGCTTCTATGTCATCTCTTCATCAATTTCAATTTTATATCCTCAATGTATGTCACCAATATAATTTACTACAGTGTCAACCGGGCTGAAATTAAAATTGTGTTAAATTTCGTTGCGAGATGCCGGATGAGCTCCACATCATTGATGTGCTAGTTTATGCATAGCGATGTCACATAATGGGGTGGTCAAAATTTGTATCTGCCACTGTACCAAGAACGCTTTAAAATCCGCATTCATCAGATGTAAATGACTACATATAAAACATCTTTTAACAAACATTTAGCATTAATACATCCTCACCTTTCACGTTATAAGCATTATTTTAGGGTTGGATGAAGTTTTATCGATTATTTTGGGGCTTTTTAAACATCGTTCTGAGAGGGCAACGTCTTTCGCCTATCTGCCATTTTGATATCGTGCTGTACATCTTCGAATGTAGAGGGCAGCAACACATGGCTGTGTGCATGCTAGCTGCCTTCTACGTTAGTTGGTACTTTGCTAAAAAAAAATTGAGCTTGCGCTTGTGATGTTTTCGATCCGATCGAATGGAGTCGAATGCAGTCATGATGTTTGGATTGTCACGATCTCACCCCACTTCGCTATAATAATAGCGAATTGGAGGTGAGATCGTGTTTTGTGGCTAGTATTTTGTTGAGATTTTGGAGTAATTTCTGTTGCTGTTCTTTGCAGTTTGAGGAAAAATAAGTTTTCCATGATTTTCCGTTTGAAAAGCCACTTTCAAAGGGTCGTTTCCGTGAATTCCATGAAATCACGGAAAATCACTGTGTCCCTACATAATAGCCGGTATTATTGACAACGAGAGAAAGGTTATCGATATCGCTAAGTGGCAAATACAAGCGATTATTGACAGGACTAGCGATAAAGACGTTATCGATAACAGCCCTACTTATCTTAACCAAGGTTAAGTTTTTGAAATGTCATCATTACTTAGAAAGTATATGGACCTAGTTCATGAAACTTTGACTTCAGGGTAATCAAGTATTACTGAACATCCTGCCTGAGTTTCGGGTCACATGGTTAAGGGCAAAGGTCACTTAAATGTCAATGTACTGGCCATGTTGGGGTTATTTGAGGAATTGTCATCATAACTTTAAAAGTTTATGGATCTAGTTCATAAAACTTGGACATATGAGCATTAATGTATCCCTGAATATCATGTGCGAGTTTCAGGTCACATGACCAAGGTCAAAGGTCACTTAGGGTTAATGAACTTTGGCCATGTTGGGGGTATTTGAGGAATTGTCATCATAACTTTGAAATTTTATGGATCTAGTTCATGGAACGTGGACATAAGAGCAACCATGTATCCTTAAACATCCTGTGCAAATTTCAGGTCACATGACCAAGGTCATAGGTCATTTAAAGGTCAATGAATAGTGGCCATATGTGTGGAATTGGCATCATGACATAGAAAGTTTATGGATCTACATGTAGCTCATAGAACATATAACATCGACATAAGGGTTCTAAAGTGTTTAAATGAAAACTGAAATCTTATTTACTGAGTAACTATGGAAGTGATTTTTCGTGTGTTATTTATCAGTTAATGCTAAATTATCAATACGTTTCATCCCCCCCCCCCTTTCCCGGGCCTGGCTGGTCTCTGTCCTCATGTCCCCTTTTTTTGTCCCTTTTGTACATAAATGTTTCCCTCTTCTCTCCCCGCCTCTCTCTTTAGTTATCATATTATATTGCCATTTCTGTGTTGTTTATCCAATGTTCTTTGAATTCGTAATGAGGAACCTTAATTTACAAGCATTGTTACACTTAGGTCTCCTCGTCTTCCTTTAAAATTATTTCTTTTCTGTCTTAAGCTGTATAATGTATTTAAAAACAATGTTTTCTGCATACTCTGTTTTATGTATACCTGTATGTTTTATCATGTACTCTGCTTATTGTTTCATACACACTGTATGTTTGTCATGTATTCAAACTCAAAGTTGGAAGACAAATAAAATGAACTTATGAACTTAACTTATCAAGTATGAATGATTATTTTGCACATGTCTTAGGTCACATGATCATGGTCTAAGGTCATTTTGGGTTAATGGACATATTTTATTATCATATTAGTGTTTTCTTCTGTGAATGATTATTAATTAGCTATTTCTAAAGGCAGCACTGCTGCTATATCGAATTGCGTAATGCAGGCGAGACTGCCAGAGGCATTCCACTTGTTACATGTAGAGCTAATTCACTTTGCTGAGATGAGCACCACAGGCACAGAGATAAAACAGCCCCACCCTATTTTCTTCCAAGTAACATGGGTGCAAGTACATCATCCGCATTGCAATGGTTTATACACCATGGCTATGTCTACTCAGGCACTGCTTTTTCACGTGTCATCTTTAGATATATATGCAAGATGAAACTTTATCACAGATAGAATTTGAAATTTTATCTGGGAGATTAAATGTCAACTCAGCATACCAATTTCAAAGATAAAATAAAATACTGTATTTAACAATAAAATGACCTCAGAATACCACCCTAGGACATTGTGCACACATGCCATGATGTACATGATCTCTGTTTAATTCCTGAATGTACCAAACAAAAGAGAATAAAGCTGTCTTTGTAATTCTGTGCATCTTTATGTCCTCTTTCACTTATATATTTCACTATATTTATTAGTACTTTATAGAATGTGAGTTTGTTGGTAAATGTTCCCTGCTTTGTTTTATGTACTTTAGTCTTGATTTTGATTTGTTTTCCCCTTTTCCCTTTTGTTTTTACTCTATGTGCACGCATGTATACTCTTCGTTTTTCCCTGCCTGTTAAAAGTGTTTTCAAGTCAGGAGATAAAAGGATGTTACTTGCTGCATGGTAACTTGACTCTTGACCCTGTCGCACTGAAAGAAAACTCCTAAAAGGCTGTGCTTCCGCTCTGCAAATCACATTCCTTTTCTGCTTGCTAGAAGGTATGTATGTGTCATTCATTTCATAAAGCTGAATAAATTGAGTCAAAGCAAGAACATTCCCCTAGGGAACCTACATGTATGCTCTTTCTGAATATTTAATTGGTGCATGTAGTGTCTGTGAATGCCTCAGATGACTGTCATGCTTTTACATTATTTGTATTGTCTGTTCACAATGACATTTGTGATACATGTACATGTATATGTTATTCTAAAGGTTTATGGAAAATATGACTTGATACAGTTGATGTGGCAGGATAAAAATCTATGACATTGTATTCCATTGGCTAACATGCTATTTATAATGGTGTTATTGTAATCAGTCTTCCATAAGAATAAAATTACTGGAATCCAAACAAATCATAATTCATGTTTGTGATTATATGTTGCCTAAACAAAGCCTTTAGTAGATTTAGAATATAAGTGTAGAGATTTATCATCATGATTTCATAATTTGCATCAAGTTGGTTTAATGGAGTAAAGAACTATATTTTGTAATCATCCATTCATGAACATGCTAACATCACATCCATTGGCAATGGTGAGAATGTGTGTTATGTTAAAGGTTAAAACAATCATAGTGAGTTTTCATGTTCTTTTCATGTTATTTTGAAAGAATATCTTAAGAGGTCATCTACAAGGGATTGCTTTTCCTATGCCCTGACATAAAATAATATGCTCCCTCAAGAAAGTGATAAATTCTGATATAGTGGTAATTCACTTTATACAGCTATAGAATGCTAAGTACTGCTATCAGAAGGTGATGTCTCTACTTGTATCAAATTCTTCAGGGAATGAATATCCTGAACCGTACAGCTTGATAATCAAACTTAAAACATAAATTGAAACTTTTTGACCTTTCGCAATACAGAGCATTACAAGACGTTAAAAGCGTAATGTATGAATATTTGAAGCAGGGATTTTTATGTGGAAAGTCTGTATGAAAGAGAATGTAAAGGGTTTTGAGCTAGGCAGATACTAACTCATGAAACCTGTTCATACATGGTACGCCAAAGCCTAGTGACGCAATTTGGTACATAATAATTAATGTAGACCTGCCCTTGTGGGTAACTGATGGCACAGAGGGTGATTGCCATTGGTGCTCTCAGCAGTTGTTGCGGTGCTTCCCTTACATTTTCCCCATCACTGATGGCAGTCCACTGCTGTACTCTTATGAAACCGCTGTCTGTGTCATTTAAAAATAATGCTCTCCAAACTTTAATTTGCTCAATTACAATTCACATAGTATTAAGTATACACATTTAGTAACACAATGTAAAAGAACAATAATTACGTATTTGGATGCACTAACAAACAGAAACAACAACTTCCTACGTAATCCAGCTGAGTTTGATAAATATGCGGTACGGTACCTGTACCCAACAGGCAGGGCATCAGCCGAAAAATACTGCATGTACATGTAGAACTGCCCAAGATTGCTGAGACTGTGTGCTTTAAGAATTCCAAGTCAATCTCCCCAAATGTTCCCTAGCAATATTGCCATTTTGGCTGAGTCCATTAGAAGCCGTAACATTTATGCGTACCGTGCCTGTGTTCACGAACAGAACACAGAACCATGTGCACTATTGAAAATTGCTGCGATTGCTTGCTTGCTCACTGTACAAAACACACACATTTCTGAGAGGGAACTGTAAAGACATGATTGCTCATTTATAGCATGGTGATAGGTTCCTTTTAAAATAGTTGATGAAAACTGTTTTTTCCTATGTGTACATGTTGAGCAAGCTACATAAACAGTTTTGTGTAATAACTTTTATGTGTTTTTTTTCCAAGGTGAAATAGCTGTGTATTTATCTTGTTGCCAAATGTACATATCATTTCCAATTTGGTGTGTACAATTTTAACATGTAAATAAAACAGGATGCTATTTGGAATTGGATGAAACACTAACGAATTTCATTGAGAGTCTACATCATACAACACACCAACAATTTATTTTGATTAGATAGGGTAGAATCATACAAGCTAGGTACTGACAGAACATAAGTATCTATGGCCTTTTGAAGTTCCATGTATTTGGAAGTACATGTATATGGAAATCCATCAATTTCATATTTTTTTCTTCTGGAAATTTGCTCAATGTCCTTTAGAAACAAAGAGAAGCATACTGAATTGTCAAGAAAACGGTTAATGTATGAATGTATGTCATTTCTAGAAAATATTTTGAACAAACATGTATTTCAGATGTTGACATTGCTGGCTTTGTAAGACGGGCCCCTGGTCACTCTCAAAATGTTTCTAAAGAAATTCTGTCCTCCAATGATATAAAACTTAGTTTGACTCTTAATGGAACTTACATGTGCATGTACCTCATTGAATTGATTGTGAATGTTGAAGTGCTCATAATCACCAAAATCTATAATAATCAAGTTACATCCATTTATACACTGTATACTGTATAGACATTGTAGAGGGTGTTTCTAAAAAAAGGTAACCGAAGTTCAAAGGTCAGCTATATCAAGAATACATAATTTATTCTTGTGATTTTCATTCTACATGATTGAGTAACTCATCAAGTTTAATTTGACACCTTTCTTGCGTCACAATTGTCACAGGAGTTATGGTCCATCTAAGGGGAAGGGTGCACAACCCACTTTTTATGGTTTTAATGTACATACATGTATGAAACCGGCTGACTGTATTAAAGATAAAGACTCTTAAGAAGCAAAGTACAAGATGCAGATCAGCTAGAGCTCAAGCTTGTTGTAGTGGCATGGGTAGAGTCTATCCATAATTGAAGGAACATGGCTGGATGGCAGTATTAACATGATGCTAGGAGGCCCAAAACTAGGGTACACGTTTTCTACTTTTCCATGAACCAAACATATAACCAGGAATACAAGTATGTGGGAGTGTTTTAATGAAGCTGTTACAAATGTAGGAAATATAAATCTCAATTGGAATATTTATGGAAGCAAAGTGCTGGCTTATATTCAATTATTTTGAATAAGATCAGAAAGCGAATACATACTTTGTACATGTATGCAAATTATATTGGTGTTCACATAATTTAGAGTGTGATATAATTTGAATCCATGATTTTATTGAAATTATTAGACCCACAGTTATCTTCTCAATCAATGATTTCAAGAACTGTACTTTCTTTTGCACCAGTACAATGTATGTTTACATACCAAGGTGCACTTAGTGTCAAACCAATAAAGGCACAAGTAATTTTGCTGTTTTTTACTGAATATCATTCTTTGATAATATCACATAACCTTTTTGTACATTTCTAATGATTCATCCAATTTAATTTATGTATATTTTTATGCATAAAAAGGCTATTTTCTTTCATTATCTTATCCCTATATCATATACCGGTAGCCAATTTCATGTCTGGGTGAATATAATGATTAATAATGCATGTTGTGTAATAAAAGATACCCAACGTATCCCTGTGCAATTGACCATTGATTGGTTTTGTGTAAGCTATATCTTGAAATATAATCTGATCACACTGGGGACTAGACAATACAGGAATAAGGTTCCTTTTTGACAGGTCTACCTATTTGATAAAGGTTTAAAAAGGGGGCCAAAGTGTGGACACTAGAGTCTGTAGGCCTGATCATAAAGCAGATTTTAATGTACAGTTATTTCTATATGGTTCATGAATATAAGAAATTGTGTTCTTTCCTGCCTTTTTGCTATTTGAATAATTGATTTCATTTTTTGTTCGTGTATTAATTTGAATTTCTAATATTAAAGGGGTTCCAAGTCCACTCTGATACTATTTTGGTTTAAAGTTTTTAAACAGAAAAAGGAAACATGTATGAAGGTTGACAAAGAACCAAAGAATAACAATGTTCAGAATTTTGTAGGTTTCGATTGTGTGACGTCACATGTGAACAGCTACATGTACCTCGTATATTATGGAATATAAAGTCCATAAAACCCCATTCTTTTATGGTTCATGATGCCTGAAATAAAAATCAGATTTTTTCATGTAAGTCTGCATATATGAAATAATATGTTTCGTGATCAATATACATGTATCAATATTGGTAATTTTCTTAGAAATAACATATAGGGTAGGCTACTAATGGCCTGTGACATCACAGAACTAATTAAAACTAACCCAATATCAGGATCAACTTACTATTTCTTTCACATTATTTTCATTTTATTTGTTATTCATTCATTTATTTTTGTGGCATTATACATTTAGTTTATTTCAGTCAAAATTTGATGCTCAGAAAAAAGTGCAAACTTTGTCAGATGTTTTTAGCAACACAATAGGGCCGTCTGCACCAGCCCGACTTTTAGCAAGATAATAGGGCCGTCTGCACCGGCCCTAGTTTTAGCAACACAATAGGGCCGTCTGCACCAGCCCGACTTATCAAATTAACGCACTATTTCTGATTCGGCAAATTATCTTGATCTGAACAATCTCGATATTATTTGTAATGGAGACGAAATTATCGCGCTAGTTCGCAGGATTAATCTCAAGATTGCAATCCCAAGTCAACTTTGGTTATTTGCCAAATAGCGCGCTATTTTACGAATAAGCCTGCTAATTGGCAAGTACAGACGCACTCAGGATTACAAGTATGCATTCACGGCATCAGACCATAATGCATCGAAGCCTCGTTCGAGCGGGAATCGCTCTTCTTGTGATGGTGGAGACAGGGTTTCTTGAATCTGAAGATTAATCGCAAAGAGGGCCGATCGGGCTAACATCTCGAGATTGAGCAAATTTGGGCTGGTGCAGCACTGCCTATTATGTCTGCAGTGGCATAACAGGCGGGGGGCAGGAGGGGTGCAAGCTGCCCCCCCTGGCGGATTTCACCAGGAAAAAAACGGGAAAAAGAGCAAAGGGAGGGAGAAAGAAAGGGAAAGGGGAAGGAAAGGGGAAAAGGAAAGGAGGAAAAGGAAAGGGAAAAGTGAAAAGAAAACGAAGATGACAAAGTGGCAAACAATAGCGGGAAATGAAGGTAGAATGGAATTAGTCAAAAGCTAAATTGGAAAACAAAGAAAAGGGAGAAAAAAAAAAACACTTAATAACACGACCGGGCTGCCGAGGATTGAAAATAAAGAGCGGGAAGAAAGATAGACAGCATACAACATTGTGCTATAAGCTTTCTAAATTTCATGCAAATAAGCTACCAGGGCTTTGCCCCAGCCCCCCCCCCCCTGAGTAGGGGCTCTTCATCTATAACCTTCAAATGGCTCTATAAGGCCCCCTTGTAGGGACCCTTCCTACATTAAGCTTTACGTGATCAATGGCGTACAGGCGCGGGGGAGGGGATCTTGGTTCCACACACAACAGGAAATAAAAGAAATTATAGGAGACAACGTATAATGAAATAAATGGAAACAACGAAATGTGTTATTTGCAGAATAGAATGGAAAATCTATCACATAATTAGAATTTAATTTCAATAGGCAATTTTTTTTTCCAGCTCACTTTAATTGCTCGCAGGCGTTTTTTTTTTATACAAATTTTCCCACATTGCTATGTTTTGCCCCCTCAAAATATTTGGGTCATTACTGGGATGAATAAATGTGTTGTGTAAAAGCTATAAATTTTGTATATACCCGCGATTTTTGATTAAAAATAGCAGCAATCTGCGTTTAAATGGCTTTGATATCAACCGCATAGCACTGCCGTATGGAAGGGTTGGGCCATGGCCCCAACAGTTCTACAACCAAGAACAAAAAAAGGAGGAAAGAAAAGCAAAGCAAAAGTGTAGGGTATGATTTTATTTACTGAATATAATGTCAAAAAGGTATCTCAAAGTTAGTTTCTCATGAATAGGTGATTTTTTTTCTTGCTTGCTTCGCTCGCTCGGGACTTATATTAAGCAGCTTTTTAGCACATGCGCCATACTGCACCCCTCATTTTTTGTCTCGCCTGCATAGCAGAGCGAGAATATAGGCGCCGCTTTTCCGACGGCGTCAACATCAAATCTTAACCTAAGGTTAAGTTTTTGAAATGACATCATAACTTAAAAAGTATATGGACCTAGTTCATGAAACTTGGACATAAGGTTAATCAAGTATTACTGAACATCCTGCCTGAGTTTCAGGTCACATGACCAAGGTCAAAGGTCATTTAGGGTCAATGAACTTAGACCATGTTGGGAAAATTATTTTCAAAATCTTAACCGAAGGTTAAGTTTTTGAAATGACATCATAACTTAAAAAGTATATGGACCTAGTTCATGAAACTTGGGCATAAGGTTAATCAAGTATTAGTGAACATCCTGCTCGAGTTTCAGGTCACGTGACCAAGGTCAAAGGTCATTTAGGGTCAATGAACTTTGGTCAAGTTGGGGGCATTTGTTGAATTACTATCATAACTTTGAAAATTTATGGATCTAGTCCATGAAACTTGGACATTAGGTTAATCAAGTACCACTGAATATCCTGTGTGAGTTTCAGGTCACATGACCATGGTCAATGGTCATTTAAGGTCAATGAACTTTGGCCGTGTTGGGCGTATATGTTAAATTACCATCCTAACTCTGAAAGTTTATGGATCTAGTTCATAAAACTTGGACATAAGAGTAATCAAGTATCACTGAACATCCTGTACGAGTTTCAGGTCACATGACCATGGTCAAAGGTCATTAAAGGTCAATGAACTTTGGCCGTGTTGGGGGTATTTGTTGAATTACCATCCTAACTCTGAAAGTTTATGGATCTAGTTCATAAAACTTGGGATATAAGAGTAATCAAGCTTCACTGAACATCCCCTGTGAGTTTCAGGTCACAAAACCAAGTCAAAGGTCAGTTAAGGTCAATAAACTTAGGCCATGTTGGGGTAATTGTTGAAGTGCCATCATAACTTTGAAAGTTTATGGATAGAGAATGAATGAAATGTGGACATGGGTGTAGTTGACAAGTCTTAAGTCACCGTTCAAATGTCATCTATGGTCAATGAACGTGGTATTATATCATTATATGAATGGTGTTTTTGTGAATGATTATTTTATAGTAGTTTTCAAAGTTAGCACTGCTGCTATGTTAAATTGCGTAATGCAGGCGAGACTGCCAGAGGCGTTCCACTTGTTTTTTACTCTTCACGCTACTGCCGCAAAGAATCCTGTTCACAGTGGCGTATAGACCACAAAAAAAGAACGGAAAGAGAGAAGAGTGAAATATATTATTCTCTGGATATCATGTCAAAATCTATCACAAAATTGGATTTTTGTATTAAAATTGTCAAAAATTTTGCTCGCTCGCTCGCATTGTTTTTAAAAAAAAGATAGACTCTGCCCGATATTCAATATCTGGCCCTCTCAAAATCGTCGCCTCATTACACCATTACGCCTGTTCATACCATGATATGACTGGGAAATTTTTGGCTCTTGCCCCCCCTGGCCACCGACCCCTGTTACGCCGCTGTATGTCTGCGGATTAGATTTTAATTTCAATTCATTCAAATTGCGAAAACCACAGGAACTATAAATCTGTCTATAGATGATGAGAGAAGAATTGATGATGCTTTTTTGCACTCAGGGTATTCATGAACTTGTAGAGTATTCTTAAATTTCAATATTTTCTAGACTCTTCATGAGTAATCTCCCTGAAATGAAATCTCATGATAGTACAATGTTCCAAAATATACACAACAAAAAAAGTAAGTCCCCCCTAAATCAAATTGCTGTAACTTTCGAATGGAATTATTTTGAGATATGATATTTCGTAGGTGGTTTTCTCCATTCATTAGGCAACTCCTGGAGAAAAATGAGATTGATCAGTTGAGTCTAACAAGAGTAATTAAAGATTGAATTAAAAATGACCATTTTTGAAAGTCACAAGAGTCGTTTTTCAGATTGTGCAAATACAAAGTTGGGCAAAAGTTGTTTTTATGTGAATTTTATGGTGTTATTGCTGTTTTACTATACATCATTTAGCCACTCCACACACAATTTTGATATCGCATGTTCATGGTTGAGTGAGCACAATATTGCAGGGGCCGCGGAAGAGGGGTGGGGGGGCTCAGCCCCCCCCTTTTTTTCCAAAATCATGTACAAAAATGTAATAATGACCATATGATTGTGATTTTTTGCATGGTCAGCCCCCCTCCCCCCACTTTTGGCTCAGCCCCTCCCCCCACACTTTGAAAACCGTTCCACAGCCCCTGTATTGTGACGTATCATCATAGGTGTTTTTGGTAGTATCCTCTACAACTTGTTAGGTCATATTAAAATTTGAAAGTGTTGGTGGCTCCCCCGATTATAGGCCCCTCCCCCATTTTAAAATTCTGGCTCCACCACTGATTTGTCCATAAATTAAACTGATCATGAGAAATTGTTAGGAAAATAATACATTTATGCAGTGTAAAGAGTATTCATTCCTAAGTTTTCGAATGTGCTCACTCAACCATGAAAATGTTTAAAGTTCGGAAAGTGTGTGGTGATAGAAATGATAGATGATAAAAACAACAGCAATTAAAGTCACATTTGAAACCGAATTTGCCCCCATATTCACCTTATTACCCTTTAAAATCAGTCTGTGACATTGAAAATACAAATTTTCTCACTTTGATGCGTGCTCACTCATCCATAAATAAACAAATCGATTTAATTTTTGCACAGAATTCTGCCCATAGGTTGATAAACATTACTGCCAAATGACATTGCTAAAGACAGCCTTGACAAAAAGTTCCACCATATTGAATAAGGGGTTCCTTATTCTTAAAGGACAAGTCCACCGAAAAACAAAAAGTTTATTTGAATAAAAAGAGAAAAATCCAACAAGCATAACACTGAAAATTTCATCAAAATCGGATGTAAAATAAGAAAGTTATGACATTTCAAAGTTTCGCTTAATTTCACAAAACAGTTATATGCACATCCTGGCTGGTATGCAAATGAGGAGACTATGACGTCATCCACTCACTATTTCTTTTGTATTTTATTATATGAAATATGAAATATTCTAATTATGTCCTCATTGTCAAGTGAAAAACAATTAATTCCTCCCTGAACATGTGGAATTAGCATTGTTTAACACTATATGGTTCAGTCAAGTCGGTACTTATTGTCAAATCTATAAAAAATGAAATATTGCATAATTCAAACAATAAAAAACAAAAGAAATAGTGAGTGATGGACATCATCAACTGACTCAACTAGTTGTGCATATCACTGTTTTGTGAAAAATAAGCGAAACTTTAAAATGTCATAACTTTCTTATTTTACATCCGATTTTGATGAAATTTTCAGCAATATGCTAGTTTGATTTTTCTCTATTTATTCAAGTCAGCATTTTCCTGGGGTGGACTTGACCTTTAAACATATGCACCCATAATGAACACAAGTCTTTGAGAGAGGAAGTCAAAATTTTAATAAATATGAAATGAGGGTCTGTTTCATGGACGGTTTTTGTTACTTCTGCCAACAGTTATTTCATGAAACTTCGCACCTGGCTTCAGAGTAACACTATCCAAAAGGCGCGCACACCAAAATAACAAGTCGATACGGCACAGAGTGGGGCCAAGGCCTTGAACACTCGTCTCATTTGCATAAATTTCGAATATTGTGTGCTCACTGATGCATTAAACATCGGGATTTTCATAAAAATCAAATCAAATGAACCATGCAAGGAGGTTTGTGACAGATATCCATAGTTACAAATTGCATTTTCTTCCAATAACGTAAAAAAGAACTAATCACATTCCAAATGTTCATTCAAGCGTGAATGTTTAATTAAACGCCTTTGAATCATTGAAGCATGTTAATTGGTCATGAACATAACGAAAAAGTTGACAAAAGATCAGTTTCAGTTACCAAAATGAAACAATACTTGCCTATGATATTTGAAAATCATATTTTTTGTTTTCAATAAATGTTCATTGAACCGTGAAACGATGAATATTGTTGAAGATACTCTTCCCCAAAATAACTGTCATCATATTCTATCATTTTTATTGATAAAAATGTGTAAAAAATCCAATTATAGCAAATTTGGACTTGTGTTAATTCAACCGTAAAATTTAGCCAAAAAAGTTGTATCTTTTTTTAGAAAGTACCTTTTACAAGCCTTTTGACTATTTTTTATGATGAGAATGTGGCATTACTTCCAATAAAATGGAATCAAAGTCATGATATTTGGCTTGTGACTTTTGAAAAGTGACATTTTTGCCTTCTGACGGTGCTCACTGAAGCATGACGTAAAATACGTCCATAACATTTACTCAGAGGGTAGCTTATAAAATTACCTACACGCTCATGTAAAAATATATTAAAAACTCGCATTGGTTCGGAAATTATTGATGTTTGTTTAAGGGGGACTTACTTTTTTTGTTGTGTATATATAAAGCATTTTAAAAGTACAAGTAACCTGTGGGTTCATGGGGCAAGTGACTGTACATTGAGCATGTCCATTTACTTTCTATTTATTGAATGATCCAACGTGGTTTTATCCCCATGGACTATAGGAAAATTTGCAAATATTTACCTCACCTCATCTCCCCTCACAGGTACACATACATGTAGTGGTTCTTGCTACTGCAATTAAATTGACTTCACCCAATTTATTATTAACAAAATTAGGAGCTGAGTAAAATGCTCTAATGAAGTCTTATGGATGAATCCACCAGATAGCAATATCGCCTGCATGCCTGTCTATGCCTTGCAAGTACAGACTAGATAGATTACTGTAGTGTTTTGTGGTCTTCATTTTCTAATGATCATTTAGGCCACTATTATGTACAAAATACACATGTATTGTAAATTATCAGAAGAGATATTAACTTCAGATTGCAATTTTTGCATGGTTTTATAAACCAAAGGTTTTCTTATTTTCATTAAAATAAAAATTGTATACTTTACAGTGGAGTCTGGCTTACCCATGTACAATATTTGTACCTATTCTCCACTTCCTGTGAAGCACTCTATTACTGAGTAGACAAAGTGAAACTGTACATTGAGTTTGTATCTTATTGGGTACCTATTTATAACCAGGCTGGAGAGTGGAAAGTGAGAATTAGCCAGGGTTACTCCAGAACCACCCACCCCCCCCCTCCCCAAATACCCCCAAAATGATATGAGTAGGTCTGAATCTGCCCTGAATGCCTTCCTGAATCCAACCACATTTTATCTGAACACATCCCAAATGTTGCTTGAATGAAATTTGTCAAAGCCAAATTCAGGATTATTTTGGAGGGTATTTGGATGGTTTTGAACATTTCAAAACAAACCAAAGCCCTCCACAAATTTTCCAGAATCTCTACCAAATTTTTGCTCATTCGGGGAGGGAGAATGCTCCTGAATCTTCCGAATACAGTGTATGTGTTTTCGGGTGGATTTGTAGGTGATTCGGGGTAATCGAGGCTTTTGCATCTTGCGAAAAAACTCTTGTGTTACTGTGTGATTTGAATCCCAGATCCTGTGCTTTGTAGTTGAGGGAATTATCCATTAATCCTTACTTATTAAAGCACTCTGAATAGTACAAGGATAATCATGAAAAGCAGAGAAATATTGACACCTACTAACATGCAGATAAAGATTCAATTTGTGCAAATTGCTTTGTGGTTACATTCTATATTATGAAAAAGCAAAAGTAGATTTAATCAATTCAAACTTTAAGGAAGGTGATCATGCCCATATAGTTCAAACCCTGTCAGAGTTGGATAGTACCCCAATGATTTACATATAAATCAAAGGAAATCAGATAGGGGAGTCATCAAAGGGGGATCTATAATGATGATGACTGTCTTATTAAATCCTTTAAATATTGCTTTCAGAATCAATCAATCATTGTTGAAGATTTAATTATATGGACATGATTCTGGAGTTTCTCCCAGAGTCATGCTACATGACTACTACTGTAGTGAAATTTCACATCTTTTTTTAGTTTATCAGGACATCCTATCCATATTTTTTTCACAGTATTTTTCAATTTGGACTTGGAGAACAAAAAATATATAGAGCAGCGTAAATGATCAAAACTAAAAAATGTACATATACTCATGCAGTACAAGGAACAACTAATATTTAAGAGTAGATTTATTTTTTTCCATAAATGTCACCTTTGGATGTACATGACTGAACTTCAAATTTACCTATCTTAAACATCAATTTAGTCATTTTTATTCTACATGTAGCTAACAAAAAAAACCCAAAAAACAATACACCACTCCGCCCCCCTTTCTTAACAAGAACTTTAGGGCCAGCCGAGCAGAATGAGAAATTTATGCGAAAGCATATGTCATACACCTGAAAGAAGAAAAGGTCATTTTTAAAAACCAATGTAAACTTTAATGCCCTACTCTATATTGAGAAGAATGTTGATTTTTATCTTCTCTAATGGAACATGTAGGCGCATTGTCCAAGGGCTGTGTTTCAGCATAATTTTTGGGGCGAGAATCATAAACATGGATGGTGGATTAAAACACTGGTGGTGTATGATAGCAAAAGTACAGATATAGGAATAATTGAAGTTACACTGTATATAATCTAAAATATGGTACAAATGTAGTTTGTGCATAATAACAGTTGGGGGTTTGTGTCAGAGATGGAAAAAAAAACGAAAGAAACAACAAAATTGGTATGTACTGTATCTACATGTACTTGTCAGCCTGAATGGAATGCTATGAGCACCTTAATGGTGGCAAAGATCCATTCTGTGCAATCTATGTGTAAAATCCACCTGCAGTAAATGTGAGAGTGTGTCACATTCTATACAATCTCATTCAGAAATCAAATGTCAATTCCCAATGCCTTCTGTAAAATGAAGGTCAAGATAGATGCAATTAAAGAGTAGCACTGTTTCTTCCTCATATGAATTCAATTTAGTCAATTTTCATACCCCAAGTAATTTTTGTGATGTTGTCAAAGACCCTTTTCCTTATTTTATTCCAAGGAGATTAAACTTACCAATAACCTTCCTCATTTGTTGTAGAACTAGTTTTTACTTTAATTGTTCATCAGTATTTCACCTGACCAATGTTCATGTAGGCCTACATTTACCGGTACACCCAATTACATGTACATGTTTTTAGGCTATTTATTTTTTTTTGTACGTTTTATATCTAATATTAATCAGCAAAATAACATACATGTAGAACAAGATTGGAGTGTTCTAAAATTACAATAAACTGCATAAAATACAATTACTCTCCCTACATGTATGAATGTACATGTACAGTACATCTACTAGATGATTTTTAAGTGATGTCATCATTGTGACGTGTACACATGTACTTTTTAAAACAAAATACAATATGAAATTCAAAAATATATAGTAGAAAGTCAAAAGGGGCCTAAGCTTTCGATCCTAGCAGAATCTTCGTCGGAGGCAAAATATAGTTTCTATCAATGGAAATGCTGAAAGGTGTATGTTAACCAACAATGTAGCCAGAATTTTCAATTAGGGAGTTCAATTCCTTTTTCTTTCCTTGCTGAAAAAAATTGAGGAGTAAAAAAAAAGTCAAAGGTTTTGACCATTTCGTCTCAGAAAAAATTTGACAAGCAAAATAAAAACGGGTCATCGATCTGAAATGGACCCCCCCCCCCCCCCCCCGGCTACGGGCTTTTCAACCATATGCTGTGTGACTGAAGGTTGTGATATTTGTTGGTCATCATCAGTCAGTGAATGAAGGCGTAATATGAGTAATCAGACTTTCTTCCCATAAATTAATGTTTTGATTGGCAGTATGAGTCATATTCATTGACAGCACTTGAAGGAAGGGGAATCATTCCTGATGAATCTATTCAAGGTCCTACATCGGAATAAATTTCATAGAATATCATCTCAAGTACACAAATATCAATGCTTATGCTGAATTTTTTTATAGGGGAAAATCATACACATTTCCATGGCAATATCTTTAGGTACCATTCATAATGTACATGTACATGTAATGTAGACTTTAGAGCAATCGTAGAAAGCCTAGTTTAGAGCCACAAATAGCCGTTGGCTAACCAGAATCCATTGCCCAAATGATGAGAGCTTTCCCCCTTTCATTCTTGCATAATATCTGTATGCCATTAACATGTCTCCCATGACATTTGGTTTCCGCGCTAGATGAGTCTTTGCATTCTTTGCACACCTTGACTGCACTCACAAGTATTTGGCCTCTTTCCATCACTTTCTTCATTCTTCTCTCTCTCTCTCTTTCTCTCTAAACTCTTTTCTTTCTATCATGCATCTTTGACTATTTTATATCCCAAAGAATCTTTCTCTCTCTTCCCCTTTTTTATCTCTTACTCACTCTGTCTCCGATTCTCTTTAGCCTCTCTGTCTTTCTATCATCTGTCTCCTTCTACGAGGCCTTTTGATCTGTACTTCTTTATCCAAACTTCTTTATTTTGCCTTTGCTACAATCATAGGTAGAACCTCATGTATAGGCCTATATTACCTTTTCACCCGAACATGTTTGTGTAGTATTTTTGTACACACAAAATGATAGTTCTTTTGAAAATATATATATATACTAGTATCTCGTACGACAATATATATATTTTTTCTATACCTGTAGATGCTTGCCTCAATATTCATTTTCCCATGCTATTATTAGCCTCTATTTACATGTACATGTACATCTCCAATGTTTAAATTCATGAGTACAGCATCTAATCAAGTCTTGCAACAACTCATTGCTATTCATATGACATTTAGATGTTATTAGATCATATACCAGGCTAATACGATTCATAATGCTGAGAATATTTTCATCTTAATACTCAATCATGAACATACTATAATGCAGACTAATACATACATCTTGGGACAGGAGGCGCTATGCCACAGTAATTCAGTTAACTTTTTTTATACCTGGCGTTCCCATGGTTGGTATTTCTTATTTTGTATTGTTTATACTGAAATGTATTTTTGTATTATTTGCCAAATAAATATAATGATATTAATGATAATAGTTCATTCAGCCAGAGAAACTATAATAGGGCCCGAATTCACAAAGGTGGTATTTAAAACTGTTTGGGTTTTTTTACAATGAAAGAGAAGAAAATTCACTCTTAAAAAAAGATCAACCCAAAATATCATGTCTTGTTGACTTAAGGCCACCGCACACCTTACGACTGTTCGCGATCCGATTTTGGAACAAATCGCATTTTGCTCATTTTCTGAAGATGTTAATGGAACATATCATTTTATTTGAGCTTAAAATTAATTGAAAGAATAATATTATAACCATTTTGAAAGATTGCAAGCCTTTATTTTGGAGGACAAAGTAGTTTCAAATCGTAGCCAATCGTACGACTGCTATGACGTCATTACGACTAGATGTTAAATTCGCTAGAAGGGTGATACCATAGTCACAGATTTGATCATAGGTATTCGTACGATGATTTAGAACATTACACAGTAAGATATTCCAAGTCTCAATATTAGCATCAAATTCTACTACATTTTATTCTGAAATCAGGTCGCAGATCAGTCGTAAGGTGTGCGGTCGCCTTAAGATGAGTTTCCCCAAATCATTCATCTGAAGGTACTTTTGGTCAGATGCCTTTTGAGAGGAGGGTCATTCCATGGGGTTGGGGCAAAAATTGTGACATCATGGTCAAAAAATAGAAATGTAATAAATGAAAAGTTTTTTTTCTTATATGTTTCATGGGACAATTCTTCAACTAAATCCACTTACAGGCATTTCATACCACCCTGCATATTTGAGTAAATTGCGAAACAAGATTTGACAAAATACCACCGTTACACGGACATCATTTATCATCCTTACTTAGACTATACTCTCCCACTGTCAAAATAAAAGGGTTGATCTCAATTCCTCTTAATAAATATTTTGCTAACAACATTTTTAGTCACTTTATTCAACATTTTCCAACATGGCATATATATTTTGAAAGATTTAGCATCAATAAATGGAACTTGATGCTCTGTGTGTATACCAGTGCCATGTTCTGTGTCGCTCTTTTTTCTCACCAGTCAAGAAAATTCAATTTATGATGGCATGTAGAACTAAATAGTTGACAGAAGTCATGCCTCAACAGAATGGAATATTCTTTTTGGAAAAACTCAACTACTCTTTCTGGCCTAACCTTCTATTTTTGGTGTTACCACCGTTACATGGACATCATGTCTCTGTAACAGAGGTATAATTTGAAGCATTGTAAGTTAAGGTCCATTAATGGTCATCACATACCAAATTACACTTTCTGCCTTAAATTATTTGCACAAGATCAATTGATTATATTAGAAAAAAAAACATTTTGCATGTCAAATTCTTTGCAAATAAAAGAAATTTAAATTAGAGTTTAAACAAAGAAAAATGTACAAAATTATTGACAAATTATGTGTCGTTCTTTTTTCTCACCAGTCAAGAAAATTCAATTTATGATGGCATGTAGAACTAAATAGTTGAGAGAAGTCATGCCTCAACAGAATGGAATATTCTCTTTGGAAAAACTCAACTACTCTCTCTGGCCTAACCTTCTATTTTTGTTTGGTGTTACCACCGTTACATGGACATCATGTCTCTGTAACAGAGGTATAATTTGAAGCATTGTAAGTTAAGATCCATTAATGGTCATTACATACCAAATTACCCTTTCTGCCTTAGAATATTTGCACAAGTTCAATTGATTATACTAGAAGAAAAACATTTTGCATGTCAAATTCTTTGCAAGTAAAAGCACTTTAAATTAGAGTTTAAACAAGGAAAAATGTACAAAATTATTGACATTATATTTAAAATCATACTAATCCTCAAGGTTCCACTTCCGTCTGTCTCTGGAAACATTTATGTTTCTGTCTAAGGGGGAAAAAACGAAACAGTGCTATCTTACGATCTCCAAATCTTTTATTACTTTGAAATATCTCCTTCAAGATATTACTTTCAAATGTAGATACCTCTGTTACACGGACATCATGTCCTTGTAATGGTCATATTGAATAGCATTACTTGAATATTTGACATATTTTTCTAGTATCAACACACTAAATGCAAGTTAACTCATCTTACTCAAGTGTACAAATACAACATCTACAAGCAAGCTTCTGTAATTCATATCAATGAACAGGTAAAATGTTTTTTTTATTCATACACAATTATACAATTTTTGATACAATATTCAGGTGAAAAATATGTAGGGAAAAGGTACTCGTTTAGTTCTTCTAAGCTATGGTTTTTCAAGATAAAACAAGGCAAAGTTGGCATGGAAGACATGGACAACGCATTTATACCTTACACATATAAACTGTTCAATTTGTTAACTCTAATTTGTTTTACCTCAGTTACATGGACATCATGTCCTCAAAATGGTAGTGTAGAATTGACATTAATTAAAATATAATCATGTCATCACTGGAACTTACATACATTAGATAAAACATTAAGTTCCAACATGCGAAATTAAAAGGACAATTGTAAAGTACTTAGTGGACAAATTTGATTTAAAAAACTCACCACCTTTATATCTTCTGTTTTTTAACAGAGTTGTAAGCGAGAAAGTAAAATGTACTAAGCTATTCTTATGTTAAAAAATAAAACTGCAAGAACTCTTTGGTAAACTTCTTACTGGCAAATGCAAAAAAATGTATTACACTGTACACAAAACCTGACTATTAAAATTAACATGCAATATTTCTCTCTGCATTCAGGTTACAAGTTTATGAACTTCAAGAAGACTGGTGACCCAATAAGAAATTTCAGTTTGGAAGAGGATTCTGTCAATGTCACAAAGTGGATGGAGGTAGAATTGTGCCTCGCCATCAGGCCAGGAGTACAGGTCACCAGATTGACACTTCATGTACTGAAGATATACATTTTCACCTTGAACAGAGGCTACCTGTAGTTGAGAAAAATAGTATTTGGAAGTTTGACTATATTTTTAAAGCAATAAGCAAATATTTGTTATATTATATCAAATCATTTACTTATTTATGTCTTGACATTTTCTCATTAAAGGGGGTGGATTACTAGGGACAATGAATCTGATCTGTTCTTGCAAAATACACAGGAACCTTCACTTTGTATTTTTTCATAGCAAATAGAATTCATCATTTCATAGTTCATAAATTAAATATAAAGTTACGTTTTATAGAAGGTTTTTGTATTTGTGTTGTTGTGTTCTACTTTGTTTTCACAATACATTTAAGAAACATCTCAAGACTCTGCTTTTTAATCAATAATATTTACATGTATTAGTTATTATAATTTTCTATTGTGTAAAGCGCTGTGAAACGATGATATATTGTAAGAGCGCTATATAAATGAACATATTATTATATTATTATTATATAATTACTTGCCCATTACCTTTTCATAAATTATCTGTACTTCAATTTCATTTCTCAATGGATCAATTTAATCTAATTTTATTCTGCATTCTAATCAAGGGTATAGTTATCTAGAGAATTCCATTTATTTTTTTATGACCATCCTATTTAATTTTCATCGCTGAAGTTTAATTGTTCAAGCAATTACATAATTTATGTATGTTTTATTGGAATTAAATGAATTAATGGAATTCAAATCTGCAATTTACCTTCTGATACAGCAAATAAACTATTGTGAAACAAACTTGATTGTGTCACATTTTCTTTTGTTCACTTGTACATGTTTTAAAAATCTCATTATATCGCAATAAAAAAAAATCACATTGAAAACAATCACACAGGCTTTTGCTTTCTGATAAAACGAACCCCCCCCCCTCTCCTTACAATTGAATATATTGAAATCAAAATACAAAATATTGAGAGAAAAAAAGAATGTGCTGAAAAGTATAACATTCAACAAGATGAAAAGTTTTGGGAAGGTTAGGCCTACAGCCAAGAATTACTAGTAATTGGATTATGGCCATGCTTCATCATACACAAAGCACATGTACTATGTGTAGGGGGTAGTAACAGAAAAATTATTTTGCCCCCCCCCCCTTTTTTCGGATTGGGATCAGCTGACAAGCAAAAAAAAAAAAAAAAAAAAAAAAAAAAAAAAAAAAAAAAAAAAAAATTGGGGGGGGGGGGGGGGGGCGTGCCTCCCCCGTGGCGCTGCCACTGGTTCTAAACTCTCATTTTGGGGGGGAAATTCAAAATTGATCATCAGGCCTTTGATACCCATATTACGTAGAATCAGTAGGAGCCAATTTAAACAAGGTGAGATTTTGGACCAAATCTGAGATGTCGGCATGATCATCGGTGATAGAGCAGTTTTGAGTATCCATTGGGCTATTGAAATAACATATTTCGGTGTTTAAAAAAATCAACTAAATTGCGATTGAATCATGTCAGCTAACATTCAAAACATGTTTGCACGGAATCACAGTAATAAAACATTATTTCTTTGGGGCCGTTTAGCAAATCTGGAACAAACACGGCGATGTCTCAATCACATATTTCACTTAATGACTTACACGAAAAGATACATGTGGGACTGTAGTAAAAGACTATGGAAAATTAGCGAGATTTTTCAAACTTAAAAACACTTTCTGCATGATAATATAGTTTCACATTTTTAAGATAAGGTTTAACTGATTTAAAAATACGAGTATCGGGATAAATCTCCGTACTTACGTCGCTTTGAAAGGGAAAACATCGTGGAGATCCAATCCACCGTTACACGGACATTGCGGGAAGATTCCCAATTGCAATGCTGCAAAACACCCGATATCATAGCCGTTCGTGTGCACGTGGATTTCGGCTAACATCCCGTCCGTCTGATACAACGACGGTCTATTCTCCGGTCTCTCCTTTTTACATACGCGATGAAATGTGATCCACCGTTACAAATTTGGCCCGGACATCGCCCAAAACATCGGCGACCCTCGATTAATTTACATGACATTAACATTGGTTTTCAAAGCTTATCTTTTGATGAAAAGTTGCTTACTGCCTGCCCTTTATTTCTGACACATAACTTTGGAAAGAATGATTTCTGACTTTTAGTTATTTACCACTTTACCGCCGTTACAGAAAAAAATAAACGCGGACATCGCATGTAACGGTGGTATGCGATGTTGTAGGAATGATTTATGATATGAAGCCTCTTTTCATTTGCTATCCCATTACTGTCTTGTTATTAAACAAATGTTGCTTTATCAATCATGGCCATTTGAATTTGACTAAGTTTATCTTTTAATTAGATATCTTCAACTGAAAATGACCATTTTGGATGTCACACCTGGTACCCCAAAAAAGAGTCTGGACATCATCATTTAAAGTCTCACCATCAAAAATACTTGAGGTTCAACATTTTTATTTCTGCATCAAGTAATTGCTTACATAACTGCCTTCCAACAAAACCACATTGCAACATCCAAACGCCAAACACATTTTCAGGATAAAGCCAACAATTCATAGGGAACACAAAAAAGTGCTGTTGCCCCAACCCCGTGGAATGACCCAGGAATAATTGTTTATTTGCTATATGGGAATATAATACTGTACATTTACTTTCATTGCATCTCAAGCAAAAGTCTATATTCCTAGACTGCATTTGATAATTGACTAGATGAAGACTGAAGATCAGAAAAGTGTTTGTACAGTATGTACATGTAGTTCATATTATCAGTTTACTGCTTGCAAAGGCCTTTTCCATAATTTGGAATGTGTTCTTTGTGTACATATGAATTAAAGCTTTGGTAGAAGCAGAACATGATGGGTGTTTCATAAAGATATTCGTATTAAGTTAAGAGTGACTTTAAGAACAATGACTGGTGAACCTTTCTTATGGCATGCACTGAATAGTCACCAATGATCATTTATATAGTGAATATCATTTACCACAAGAAAGGATCACCAGCCGAACTTAAAGTCACTCTTAACTTACGAACAGCTTCATGAAACGGCCCCCGGTCTTATAGCACTTAAACTATACCTCTCTTGTTTGTTGATGATATTGTGTGAACTTCCTGTGACTCTGAAGTAATATAGCGTTTATTGAATAAAACTTTGTACCTATCATAAATTATAGTGTGCTTGGAATAGATTAGTTATGCTTTACATGTAGATATGTGGTAAGTTGCCTGCCTATGTAGTATTATTGAAAAAAATATTTAACTTTATTATTACATACATGTATCATGAAGAGAAAAGTAAAAATACATGTAGCTCTCAATAAAAGTACTAGATCTACATTCCTTTTATTGAGAGTTTGTCTGATAACTTGAGAGATTTTTGCTTTATATAATGTCACTGCTTTTATAAACAGGCATAAAATGATTTTCATTATTTTTTATTAATTTGAGAGTTTTTACAATATGTGCAACATTTTGTATAAATTACGTACTAAATTTTTCAAATATGATTTGTGGAAGTGTTATGGTGTCATGGTTCGCCTTGTAAATCCCACTACTGCCTGGCGTCATTTGGCTATGCCACTCTCCTCCCAGGTGTTGAATGGGTGCTGGGTAGGATGCAAACGCCTATGAGGAATGCCTAGCAATTCAGTCTTGGAACTCTTGTTGGAATGCTCTCTAGGGAGTGGAGAAAGTACATACAATGTGTGCATGCAATGGTCTAATGACCGGGGTAATAATAATTACAATGTAAAGCGTTTAGGAACACAAAGTATCATTAAAGCAACATAAAATGTTACAATTATTATTATTATTATTATTCTTTTCTTCTAAATATTCCAATGGGTATTAATAGAGAGCAAATGCTTAGGAGCATGTTTTTGCATGACAAGAATTGGTTTATAAGATATTTATTATATACTCTTATGTAAATTTTATCTTTATCCTATGCCAAAACTAAATTATAGCACTAATATTGCTACAAAAATGCATAAGAGTAATAAAAATATCTCCTAAATAAAGCAACTATTTTACAAATAATGCAAAATTTAAGAAAAGTAGAATCAATTTACCTTGTAATATCAAGTACCGGCAAATTAGTTGCACTCAAATACATGTACTCCATGACCATTCTACTCTGAAGAAGTATACCAAGTGGTACTGTCAGAATTGTTTTGAAGATCCCCCAAGTTTCCATCCTGGCTATTCTCCATCAGCCAGAAATTTGCTCATTCTAAAGATTAAGATCCAATCAGCCCTCTTTCTTTCCGAATAGACTAGATGTTCCAAGATACACCCATAAATCATCGGCCCAAGAAGAATTCTCACTTTGGTTATGTGACTGTGCACACTTCAGGTTTGAGTAGCTTGCCACTCTGGTATCATGAATGCAATATTAAGATCGTTTTTAATGGCCAAAATCTGAATGCATCTTCACATGTGAATTTACTGGATTAATATACCAAATGGCATACTCTTTGGCACAAATATGTAAAACAGTTGACTCAGGATTATAATCTTGAGATAAAGCTTAGAAATGCCTGCTAATTGCATCTTTGCTTAATAAAAAAAAATCTTGGAATAATTTATGGATCAGAAATAGTGGGATTATTGTTATTTTTGGCTGGTGGAGATGGGTTTCATATGTCTTGTAATCGTAATGTAGTAATGGGCATTACAGATATAAAGGCATGTCAAAGGCACAGAGGGGTCTATGTTCTCATGAGTGGGTAGTACATCAAACACATATCTCAAATAGTTCATTATATTCTAACAATTTGTTCATTCTCTCCTCCCCCCTCTGCTTTGATTCCTGTCTGCTTCTTTCCCTTTCTATCTGTCTCTTGCTTTCCTCTTGACTTCTGTCCTCTTGTGTCTTGGGCCTGGTTGTAGATCCACGACGGGTAGCAAGCAGAGTTCTTCCTCACATTTTGGCGTTGAGGGGGATGAATCAGAAGAAGAGGATCCAGTCATGGAACTCTCACATAGCTTACTACTCAATGAAGAGGCCCTGGCTCAGATTGCAGACTCCAAGAAACCAATCTTTATCTTTGAATGGCTCCGTTTCTTAGACAAGGTCCTTGTGGCGGCCAATAGGGTAAGTCAGTTGTTAATGTCTGTAGATATCGATGAGCTTTCATTTGGCTAGATGACAGTTTTGACGGGTACTCATACATGTAAATATTCATCTGTATCTTGTAGAAGATCTACATCGTACATCTCATTTAGACATGTTCCATTGTTCTGTTCTGTTGAAAACAACAGACAAGGATCCTGTGACTCCAGGATGCAGTTATCCAAAGACATTACTGTGACCATACAGACAATTTTAGCACCTCACAATATAGTAACCATGACACAAAGGTTTGTATTGCCAAATGAAAGCTCACTATTCTTTATTATTTGCATATTATAGTATTTAGTGACACCTAAAAAACAGTTGAACTTGATATGTTTGGTTCATTCAGTCAGTAGCAAAAATAGGGTTTTTTGTTTAACATCTATATTTCCCATAATGTCTTGGATACTAATAATTTCTGCTTTCTGAGTAAGTTTACTCTTGATGGCTAAAAGCAAACTACAAAATTAATAATGATGTGACTATATTAGTTTTGCCTTTCTCAAATAATGTATTAGAAATTGAAGTTTGACTGCAAACTCCAAGGCTATGTAACACAAAACTCAGTGATTGTTTTAAGATTGATTGCCTTGATCATTATGTACAATCAATCATGCAGATCAACTGTACAATCAATCGCTAAGTTTCGTGTCATGCGGCCCAGAAATCCTTGTAAAGATTCAAAAGGCCCCTATACAAGGATATTCCAATCTGCAATAGTTGGGTGAGGTACTTACGAACGAATAGATGAGAAGAAAACCAATTTAATTAATGTTGACTAGTTATATCAATAAGAGGCCTTCAGAAAGATGTGAGTCTCCAAATAGTTCATTGTAGGTCAATTGGTTTGGTTTGCCATATCTTGTAGAAATGTGTGATAAAGAATAAATCCTGATTCCTAATTCTAAAAAAAAAAAAAAAGAGATATCAAGATTTTTATGGAATGAGAAAGAGAGAGAAACAGGAATAGGGGAGGGAGAGAGAGCAGAAAGATGATTCAATTTTTACATCATTCTTTTGAAATAAATGGTAATTCGTTTTAAGCTTAGATACAATACTGGATATTTTCATCTTTGCATTGAATCTAGAAGCATCTTTGTCAAGTAGATTTCCATTGATGGTAGGAGTGATTGATTTTGTGTTTAATCCATGTTTGATCTCTGGTTTTAGTATGCAGCATAGATGAATATCTGCAAAAGGTCAGACTGTCTGTGGCTCCTGCAGAATTGTATCTATTTATTGCCTCCCATTGGCAAATACTGATGCTACTCTAGATAATTAAAATTCAAAGGATTTCTTGGTTCTGAATCAACATATTCATGTAGACACATGCAGTCTTCTCAATTATGCATTCAGCTAGAGATGAAAATGGCTGTACCTTCCTACATCCCTCGATCACCCCCTCTCTCTCAGTGCTTTCATACCGATCTTATCACACAAATACCTTTATATTCTGATAGGGTATAATTCATATCAGGAACTTTCTCAGTGTGAAAATGATGTAGATATACATTGTAATACAACTGATAGAAAATAGAGTCAAAAGAGTAGATTCCTTTTCCAAAATGCAAGACCTGTCGCACAAGAATTTCTTCTAGGTTGCAGGTATTCCTACACAGTGTGAAAGCAAATTATGAGAACTTTATAGATCCTGTCCATCAGTAAAAACGTTCGAACTTAAACTAAAAACCTATCTTTTCAAATAATTTTTTTAATTTGTTCTCAAGCATTTCACTACCTCTTAATTGCAGCGCAGTAGAATATATGCACATAGTTTCTGCGCTATATAAATCAGTATTATTATATTAGATGTGAGACAAGAATCATACTTTTAATTCAGATATGTGCAACTCTTTCTGGAGGCCGATAACTACATGTCTGGTTCCACTGGATGTGAATGCATTAAATGAATTATCATTTCCAGCAGCACAGAAACGTTGATACAGCTAACAGAGCACTAACAATAGGCCCAGTTACAACTTTCAGATGGTGACTTCAAACATTGATCCAAGATGTAAAAAGTGCATTTTTAAGTTATGACATTATGCATCGCTGTGACATTACCATTTGTAAGGTCCTCTGTTAGCGCATTGTTAGCACTAACAGTGCTTCTGTGTGGCCACTACAGGTATTTTGAGGCCTCTGCAAGTTCTCATGATTTGAGATTTTTTTGTGATTGGAGAGGTATGGACATTCCTTCTTGGGCGAGAAACCTCCCTCTTCTCCTCTGTAAATTGAACTTGTGCTGTCTTACAGGCCATGATGACTCATTTTACTCTTCAAACATGGCTCTGTGTGATGGCAAATAATAGAAATCAGAGGTCTGCCTTTAAACGAATGTCTTTGCACTGGCAGACATTTGATACATCATCCAAATATACCAGGACTGGTGTTTCGTCAAGTAAGTGTAAGTTGTCATGAGCTCCTGATAGACAGTTTCCAGCAGTATTTCAGTTTTAAAAAACTGCACTTCTCAACGGTTGTACAATATCTAGGGGTATTGGTGGTCACTTTCAGAGGATATAAAATACATGTAGTCCATCCCCTTCTAGAATGAACAACTAAGAAGCCACTGGTGTAGAAAAAGAGATGTAATTCCAACGTTCTCGCTACCACGCGTCACGGTTGGCGGGCGCCGACAACCCTGAAAATTTTCAGGGCAAATCCGCCAACCGTGAACTTCCCCGACAACCGTGGCCGACAACTGTAAAACAGGCCTAGATCTACACAAAAACTAAATAATATATATTTTTTTAAAATCTGCTTTTCAGATCCTAAAATAAACTTGTCGATTATTTCGTCCACGATTTCTTCCCGGGATTTCTTTGACTCGCTACTATGCTGTATACGATACGACCTCGACTCCTCTCTGAAACGCGAAGATGTTTACCTCGCATTTGAGTATCGCATTGCTCTCATTATTTACGTCTTTAAAATGGTAGTAAATATGCTCAAAAATAAAGTGAAGAGAGAGGGGTACCGTGGGTTACTGGGTTGGGCAATGTAAAATTTAGATGTTACGAATTTCAGTTGATATTGTCACTTATTTTGTCAAAAGTAAAGTGTGTCAAAAATAATATAAAAATTCGATCGAAATTTAGTTTCATCTCGTCCCAGGCCCCAGCCTTATATAGCTACATCTACATGAATTCATTGAATTCATTTCTGATGACACTGCCGTAGAGCGAATTGAGAAAATTATTAAAAGATCACATTAATAATGACAAAACCACATGAATGGATTGATATAATGTCCAACTCATTTACTTACAGCAAAATGATTTATTCACATTTATATTCCAATTTTACTCCATAATTTCCAAAGTCTTGATCTCTACATCAATCTTTTGAAAGTGTTGATTAATTTCGCGACGGTGTGTCTACCAAGTTCTGTGTCACTGCACTTGCGCTCGCCACGGCCACATACAGAATACAAATCGCACATGGCATCAAAATCCTTGATCCGCGGGGATCCGAGTCTTCCAAAATTAGATGGGATCCAAAACTGATTTAATTGGAATGTTTTCGATTTATTTTCAGATATTCATTGAATCTGTTATAATTTTCATAAGTAATAATCTTTATTAATATTATTCACACTTATCATATTACGACTCATTTTTTTATGTGAGTTATACGTAGGCCTACAGTGTATTTTCATTTGTATTGTTTATTACTCTTTGCCTGCCAATTAAATATTGAACGCACCTGTCACGGTCCTGAGAAATCTTTTCAGTCATCACAGTGAATGCTTCATGAATTTGTTGTACAATTGCTTAACAACTCCGGGTAACAACTACGATTTAAAATAAAATATTTGAAATTAATTTGTGTAAAGGAGAAAGAGAATAATGAGAGGTGGTCGTGGGCAATGTAAATGAAAATGATGGGATGTTTGTGACTTTGTGGGGGAGCGAATTGGCGAAAAGAATTAAGTCAATGTTCGGAGCAAATGAAATTAATATTCATTTATGGATGTGTCTACTGTGATTGTGGCTGCAAACCTTTATGGTGATTGGAAAATCAACCCTTGGTTGGGAGGCCGGGGGTACGTGATTCAATAGATTTCGATAGAAGTACACATTCAACAAAGTGGAATTGACAATTCATTCACAGATATTCATTTCAGGGGCCGTGGAAACAGGGGGAGGGGGGGCTGGGTGGGCTTCAGCTCCCCCACTTTTTTTTCCAAAACCGTGTACAAAAACATAAAATGGACCACCTGATTGTGTTTTTTGCATGGTCAGCCCCCCCCCCACTTTCAAGACCTTTCCGCGGCCCCTGCATTTCAAGTACGAATTATTGAAGTTGATATGTGTGAACGTTTTAGAGGATATGTATTTCGTTTGTTCACGCCCACATGAGTTGCTAGTATAATTTGAATATCGTTGGATGAATTTTTCAATTTCACTTATGTCTTTATATGTTACATCGGAATAATGTTTTATACAGAGTTATCTTTACAACGTCGTTAGCCTAATTACTGCGAGTGGATGATATGTATTAAATGAGTTGGAATGTGAACGAGACGCCCCAAAGCCGATGGCATGTGATCTAATTAATATTCACTTTCTGGTTGAGCCAATCATTGTGCTTGAAAACGGGTTTCCCCCGAATTCCCGCCCTTGGAATGTGTGCCATGTGCATGACCTGTTAACCTGTTGTTTGAATGCGAATCAGCTGGTTTCGTGACCTCAAATATTCTTCATGTTGTTTACGCTGGATGGGGGCTATAAAATCAAGAAGATTTTTCTGACTTTTTTTTTCATTTTTAATAATCTGTTCGTGATTTTCTGTAACTTAAAAACTGATGCAATTTATTGAATCACGTACCTTGATCTCCCACTCATGGTGCAAGGAAATATTTTAAAAATCGCCAAAATATACATGTAAAGAAAGATTATTCAGCCGTCATCATCAGTAGTAGTATAGACATGTCTATAAATATGCATTCGCTTCGAATATTGACTTCTTCACCAATCCCACACACACGTACGATCTCAACATCCCCTTGTCATTATCCACGCCACGACCCCTCCCCTTTCGCTCTCTCCCTTCGACCATCCTAGCTACAACCACTTCCTCTCTTCACACACGCTGTATTTGTAGGCCTACTTATAGTGCATTATTTAAAAATAGAAATCTGCTTTCCTGTCAATTAAGCTTTACTTTCAAAACATTTTAAATCGCAATTAATTATGATAAGAACAAAATCGTAATATCAAAGTATTATGAATGACTAAAAATATTTCTCCCGCTCGTGATGGACACATTCATTATTTTATAGGTGAGTATAGAACAATACAAATGAACATAGCAATAATTGACAGTGACAAACGAATCTTGATTGGATATTATTAGTATAAACATCATCAACAGAAGTCTTATGAGAGTTATAGTTTCAGTGAGTATCTGAAAACAAAACAAACAAACATGCAAATTATATAAGTTGGGGACCCCGTCTCATGAATACCGATGCCCATTATTTGGAAGCCTCGGAAATTTTCTTCCGAGGCTTCCAAATAAAGTCAGAACAATCTTTGGATTTAGTAAGGGCGTGGCGCGGCGCAAGCTCAAAGGGCTACGCATGCGGTCCGTAGATGTAGTCGGTCATTGACACGCATTCACAAAATTAATCGCACTTTCTATAAAGGACGTAGCGATCTAGACGTTCGAAAGTATGGAGTACATTTATCGATGTCATCGATGTGAATAAATCTATAAACTGTAAGTATAAAATGACTTACTTACTTACTTACTGCCCATTATGCCGGGTGGGCACGTAGGGCAGCAACAAAAGTCCTCCACTCCACTCTGTCCAAAGCCAGGCGCCGTAGTGTCCCCCAGGTGCAGGTCAGGTCCCTCATTTCCCTCTCTACGGTCCTTCTCCAGGTGTTCTTGGGTCTCTTCCCTTCTGGAGTCCAATAGAGTGCCGTTTTGGTAATGCTACCATCCTCTTCCCTTAGCACATGGCCAATCCAGCTCCAGCATCTTCTTTGTATAATGCCTTCCATGCATCCCAATTGGCATCTATCATATAGTTCTTCGTTTGATATCATATTCGGCCAAAAAATGCGACATATTTTCCTTAGAGATTTGTTGTGGAAAACTGATACCTTATGAAGGTCTTTCATTGTAATTCTCCAGTATAAAATGAGATTGAATTTAAATCATTTCCTTTGACCTAGCTTTTTCATCAGTACTTGCCTTTCTGCTTCAATCGCAATTCGCGCAACCGTTACGGCTTTAAAGCATTAAATAGACATAAAATTTGGTGCATTTAGCAGCAATCTACGCTTGTCGATATTGATATTTTCGATAGCTACCGCGCTTTGCGCGGGAGGGGGGACACCTCCCTCCCGCAACCCTCCCCCTGTGCGTGCTTCGCACGCACCGAGGCCGCTGCGCGGCTTGCGCCGCCAAGCATCAGAATGAACCTGGCGAGAACGTTGTGTAATTCTAGTGCTAGCTCTGGCATCAAATGTTGGAAGTTGGAGTGATACCCTGGTATCAAATGCAAGAAGATGGAGCGTTGCAGTGCTTGTCCTATTCATACTTTTTCTTGATACTCTATTGCTGCTCAGCAGACCAGGGAAAAAAATAATTTTTTTTTCTCGGGGGCTCCATTTTCAATTTTTTGTAAAATTTCGGGGGCTCCATTTCTACCTTTCGGGGGCTACTTTTTGCATTTCTGGGGCTCTTTTCAAATGCTACTTTTTTGTATTTTGAGGAATACCTGTTCACTTATTAATGAATTATTGCTTATTTAATATTGTATGATTTTTTAAGTTATTTTTTTTCATGCTTAGAATCTTGGATGTGGGTGTGTGTGTTTGTGTGGGTGTGACTGTGAGTTGAATTTGGATATAAATGAATTCAATATCTAATTTCTACTCCATCTATTCCAGTACAATAAGCTGTACTTGGCCATGTTATAAAGGCCCACATACCCTAACTTTTCCTAAAGTTCTTTGAAAACGCAGATCTCTACAAAAATTGCATTTCTCTATGGGGGAGTCTAAATTTGGTGAGAATGAACTCATTAATAACTTAAATATACATGACAATGAAGAAATAAAACTTTATTGGCAGTTTTTAATAATATACCCGAAATGTAAACTCTGTCTGAAACAGAAAATCACCATCATTGAGGCCTTTACTGAGCGAATTGTCCCCCAGAGCTTTGGCAGAGAGACAGAGCTCAGACTGGCTAGCTAGTACACGCGCCAATGCGGGCGTGCGTGAGCCTCCCGCCGGCCTTGTAAAATAGATGGAGCTTTGTTTGATGATTTATTGTCTGATATTTACCTCATCCCCTAGAAAAATAAAACAAATGATTTTTAAGTAATAATCAACAATTAAGGTAAGTTATTTTGGATGTTAATAGGCCGTTTTGAAAAGCAAAGCCGAATGACAACTAACCAATGCGAGGTTACTAGACTCTGGGATTTATTTCCTGTGTAATTTGAATTATTTTATCACAGAATTGTGATATCTGTAGGGGAAAATGTGCATTAGAAATTGCACATGGTGGTAGTAATAATGGACCCCTATACATGCAACTGTTTCCCGACCGTTGCGTTGATTTTTTTTTTCATACCATGTGTATGGAAAAACGTAGTACAGATCAAAAGACGCAACTTCGGTATTTGAAACTGTGCTCCTCGCTACTTTCAAGGCTTGTTCATGATTTTGAGTGCGGATTTTTGATGATTTTTAAATGGTAAGCGGAGCTCGAGCATATGGCGCTCGTGGGCCGCTGAGTTGTTATTAAGATTTTATGTCGCCCCCGAAAGCATGATTTTGGGTGATTTCGAGGGCGACTTAAGGCATTTCCGGGGCGAATTCGCCCGCCGCCCCCGTGTATTTTTTTCGCTGCAGCAGACTATGGCATGCTACATGTATGTGGCTAATAAAAAACAAAATTCAGGGTATATCCCTTGTACTATCCTTGCTCAAAGTACTTCACTAAAAATCTTGACTTAGTTGACACATGCAACCACTTTGTTCTTGTTTGTTATAATTACATGTATATATTATGATGTGGTCAGCTTCCTGCATTCATGCATTGGTCTGGCGTACATTTTTCATGTATGGCTGGAAAATAGATATGCACACTCTGCCTTCATTTTTGTGAAAATGAGACGATGATGAAGATTATAAAGTACTTTCAGATGATTTTGTAGATGGTTTACTCTATTGGGAAGTTGGCTGTAAAAATCCTCTGAATCTTTCTCATTCTCCAAATAAACTGGGGAACTTTTCACAAAAAGTTTGGTCAGTGATTTTCACTCACTTATTTGCTCCTGCAGCCAATTGGAAGTAAGGATTTCAGTAGCTTATAACAATGGTCATTTAATTATTTGTTTCTTGAAATGCAACCTGCTTCACCTATCTGGAGACTGGAGCTCTGTATACTGCCATCTTCACCATCATCCTGAGATTGGGTTTAATGTGGTCTTTAAAAACAATCCATCTAGTTTGAAGCAGACAGTAATAGCTATAGACATGGCCATTATAAGGTGTAAACAGCCATATCCATTATCTGGATCACTAGAAAGTAGTGCACCCCAAAGTTTTCATTGATTTGCACTCTGCTTGCTGCATTAATAGTTGAAGAGATGCCCTTTTCATTCACGTCTCCATGTTTTACTTTTAGGTTTAAAATGTTCCTTCCACTTGATAATGTGAAAGTGAATTAAAAGAATAACTATTTCATTGCTTATATAAAAGTTTCCCCTGATGTCTGCTTTCTAGACCTGAAATTCTGCTTTCTTCTCCTTTCTAAATTTCTTCACTTTGAAATTCTTCAAAAGCTCAGAAAAGACACTTAAAATTTTGAATGAGTAAAAACTGTAAAAATTCTTACCTGATTTCCCTTCCTACGTACTCCAAAGCATGGGCGAATTCGCATTTAACTAAAGTCATATGCGCATGCAAGCAGAACGATCGAAACAACAACAGTGCACGTCACAGTACATACATGTGCATATTGCGTGAACGAAAATGCATACCACAAACGTAGATGGCAGCAACACACTTGTTGCTGCCCTCTACATTCGTTGATGCATACATGCTACTATTACGGGCGACCAAGCGTTCCATCACCGTAGTAACGTGATGTGCATGTGAATATTGCTTTCGCTATGCAAGGAAATTTCCAGAACGAATCGTGCACAAAGGCTGCTGGGATAGCTGCATTGCGTAAGTAGTACGTAGTGTTGTACTTATAAATTTATTGTGGGTCAAATCTGGTAAGGTGTGCGATCGCGATCGGTAGGCTGGTTTCACAGAGCTTAATTTATGCAATTCCTAGACTGGATTTTATAGACTGTATTATCAATTAGGATGCTTTTGGAACCAATTTTTATACTTTAAAACTAAGATTTCTCACCGAATTCACTGTTTTTTTTTCAAAACTGTGTTTTTCCGCTTTCTACCCCGATTTCCGCGGAAAACTTAGGGCACTAAGGTCATGTATGTACCTGTATATGAAAGGGGAAGGGAGAGGAAAAAGGGATGGGAGAAAATGAAAAGAGAGAAAAGGGTTTTATATAAAAGGTTAAACAGATACAGAAGGATGAAGAAAAAAAGGAAAGAAAGATTCTGTACTGTAGTCCTAATCTGTATATATTCAAGTGAAATATGTGGGGAAGTTTGAGGGGAAAGAGAGAGGGAGATCTTGCATGTCATAAAAACAGGCTGAAAATTTGATGAAAGAGAGAGAGAGGAGAGAAAAGTAAAGGAAAGAAAGATGGTGTCAGTGAGGGAAAGGGAGTTAGGTTATAAAGCTTGGGGGATATATGAAGAGTGTGACCTATTTCTCCATCTGTGAATACTAAACACACCTATTCAAAGCACCTGCTATGAATACAACTCACAGCTTCATTTGATTCTACCTGCGCTGTGTGGTGAAGTATCATGATGATGGAGGAATACCAGTGTAGTGACGTCTACTCTACAACAAAATCTCACTGTATATTGAATTCATTCAATGAATACCACTACGCTGACATTGCACTGTTTTGATTAAACTCCTTTTCAGAAGCAATGCAGGATATTTGAACTAAACTGTTTTTTCTGCAACTGGTAGCCATGGTTACCAATGCTTGCCATGGAAATCAAGGTCAAGGCATATTACCATCTGGAAGGAATGTAGAGCAGCTTCTATCTCATTCAGTATAAAGAAAGTGATTTCATATACTTACATGTAGGCCTTTATCATGATCCCTTTCATATGTCATGATCGAAGTTATGATATTGATTATCCATTCTGTGACTTCCATTAAAATGGGAAAATTGAAAAATGGGAAATCCACTACAAGTTTCCAGATTCTTTCCCTTTTTTCAATTCTTTATGACATTATAAGAAAAATTTACAGATAATTCAGAATCATTTTCATGGGGGAAAAACGTTCTCGTGACTTTACTTGCAATACACTATGTGTGTGCAAAAAATGAAATGAATTGATAGACGTAGAGAAAGATCAATTGTTTCTGAATTTATGACTGTTGCAAAGTCAAATTGCACTAACAGAAAATCTAATACATTGTGTCAGACAGATATATGTACTACTACATACTTGATGGATGATATATTTGGTACTTTGCTTTTGATATATGAGAAGGGAATGAATGGGATTGTTTGAGATACTTCAGTCCGAGCAGCTTTCTGTAAACATTGCAATATTTTTTTTATTACTCTTTATTAGGGCTTTCACAATACATGTAGATAGCGTGTCTATTTGACTACCATTTGGGTACAATTCTTTTTTAAACAATAACATTTCATATGACCAATTGTAAAAACCCTTAATGTGATTTTAAAAATTGCACCGTAGTGTGGAACAGTACTTTATGTACATTTTAGATAGCTCAATCAGACATGCAGATATACAACCAAGGGCTGCATTTTTAGAACAAGCATGTATACAACATTACAAGATAAGTCTGGACTGTTTACAAAGTGCTTGTGATATGAGATACAAGACAGACATTGCATTACATGCATGCACTTATCAAGTTCCTTTCTGCATGGACCTACACCATGCTTTCTGTTGTTAACAAGATTGCACTGTACTGAGAAACGGTCTCTGGAAAGACAATACAAATAATGCACTGTATGGTTGGACATTTATGACATCTTATAACCCACAAAATTTCATGTCAAGGGTCTACATGTACATATATTAGAAGCCAATTCGTGGGCTTCAAAAGTTGAAACTGAATGAAAATGAGTATAATTGGGCCTGAGTGGCTGAGCCTACTATTATTTTTTGGTGCCCTGATTTTTTGGTGGACACAATTGGCCCAGTGAAATAAAGAAATACAAAGTCAATAAAGAAAATCATCAAAGACTGAAAATCATCAGATTTAAGAATTACATGCTTTCTTAGACTTTCGCTTTATATTATATTTCAAACCTTTAATCACACAAGTAGGACTTTAGAAATAAGATTACCAAGCAGGATTTCTAAATTTGTCTTGCTTTAATTTGTCAGCATGTAACATTATGATACTGATGCATGATATTTGGGCATGGCCTTTTTTTTTTTTTTTGCAACAGAGAATTGATTAATTCATGAATATGTACCAAAATTTATACTAGATGACTTTATTATAGTTTTGAGAGGTAATTTTCTAGAGTATTCCACAATTGATCAAAGAAGCATAAAAACCATACCTTAAAATTGATTGACAATTTCAAATATATTTTTAAAATTGGGAAAAATGGGGGGGGGGGGTGACATGAAGTTGTTTTCTACAGATTTATATTGCAATTAATTGCACCTTTGATTTAATCAAACATCTTAGTCTCCGGATGACCACCTTGATACATGTTGTCCTTTTGTTTTCCATGGATATCCAGATTTAAGCTTCAGACAAGATAATTGGTCTGACTTTTTGACATTCATCTGGAATGACAGTAATACTCAACACAGCCAAGCCAAAACACCCGCTGATTAAATTTTCAGAGCGACCAAATTGGATTCTAGATTGAATAACAAAAAGGCTGCGTGTCTATTGCTTTGTGAACTTTTTAGTGCTCAGTTTTGATAATGTGAAAGCCAGTTGTAAATGTTCAGTAAGATGTTCATTCCTTCAGATGTATTGTTAGTATGCAATTTGTTTGGAGAGAGCATCTTTGGTTGCTGATTGGAAGTTAAAAGGTCAAGACTACAGTACTCAACAAAAACTTAATTTGAATAAAGGGAGGGAAAAAATCAAACAAGTTTTAACACTGAACAGTTTCATAAAAATCATATTTAAAATAAGAAAGTACCAGCTAGTAACTACATGTAGTTAGCCATTAGATCATGGACCATAGTTTCATCAGACATGTAAGCTTGGAACAGCCATGCAGAGAAATCATTCTTTATGAGACCTCATAAGCAAGAATCATTTAAAACACAAACATAAATAACAGTAACTGCAGAATCAAGGTTTAATCGACCCTCTCTCCAACGACGTTTCTCCCTCACTTCAGGCCTAGCCATTGTGCATCGCAGTGCGCAGATAGGTCAACTTCAACGCGGGTTTAATTGCCAAAGGTACACAATGTTGATTTTCAAAACATGTGTACATCTTGTAGCTTTGTGAAGCAAAAGCATAGAATATACCACTGGCAGCTCGCAGTCTGGCATGAACACGAAAGTATGCCGACACAGTGACGTCATAGAATCATGATTGAAATCAAGTCTGACGTTTATTCAACCTTTTTCAAACGTGATTCTGCAGAAACGTCTTTCGAAATGCCCCCTTTTCTGTGTTTCATATTTGTGATTTCAAACACATTTACTTTTACTTTTGACTTAACGTAACCGTGATTCTGCAGAAACGTCTTTCTAGGGGTGCGTTTATCCGCCACTTTTTTACCCTAGAATCATGATTTGAATCATGATTCAAATCATGATTCTGCAGAATCACGATTGCGTTTAGTCGAAATTGAATATAATCATGATTAGAATCACAAACATGAAACACGAAAAAAGGGGCGTTTGGAAAGACGTTTCTGCAGAATCACGTACGAAAATGTTCGAATTAACGATATCGTGATTACAATCATGATTATATGACCTCACTGTTGTGTAAGGCTACTTTCGGTTTGACTCTTGCCAAGCTCAAGGCGCTCTATATGCTCATTGTATGTACATGACTATGTACTATGAATTCATTTCTTGTCATGTTCAAGTTCTGTGTTGGTCATCGCATCGTCCACTACTTTTCATTTTTTGGTCATGTCTTCAACTTCAAGTTCTAGTAAATGAATTAACTGGACAGACAATGATCTCAGTTGTTGTTGAGTATACAGTATCAATATCAAATTGGATCTACGCTGAAATTTACTTCCGAACACCATTTTGGATAAACTAACAAGATGAATAGAAGCATATGGACCCTTTATGATAGAAGTAAACAAAATGAGGTATAGACTGAATTCTGATGGAAGCAAAATAATTTTCGAGAGCCGAAACACGTGCGAAAAACTTCCTCTGTCAAACTGCGCACTAGTGATGCGCACTGGATTGGCCCGAATCTGAGGAGAAACAGCATTGGAATGAAGGTCGTCTAAACGCTGATTCTGTGATATTGTGATTCATGTTTGTGTTTTGAATCATGATTCAAATCATGATTCAAATCATGATTCTGGCTTGAGGTCGCATAAACGCAGCCTAAACATGTTTCAAATCATGATTTTAGGTTAAAAAAGTGGTGCATAAATGCACCCTTTAGTGAGCATGTACTGTTTGCTAGCTTGTGATAGTTAATTGACTCACTATAATTTTTCTAACCCCATAAAAATACCCAGCTTTAATTTAATCTTCGTTACAAATAACTGTTCTGATAGAAATAATTTGGTAGATTACATTATCCTATAGCAGGATAATGTAAAACACAGGCCAACAAAATAGTAATTTGTCATTATTTGATGGATTTGAACCAAAATTTCATTTATACTTGTTGGATTCTTTCATTCTGAATACATGATGCAAGGATGACCCCCCCCCCCCCCTTTAAGTTGAGATAATTTGTCCATTAATGCAACCATGGACCTATAGGTCCATGATGCAACTTTGGAGGTCTCTTTCCGTAGATAAACAACAACAAATATTAGTAATCACTTTGTCGGCTTTAGATTTTTTTGTGTTTATTGATCATTATTTTGCAGTTCAGTCATATATGAATACTGCCACATAAAGTTACAGGTTTAAGATGCTGTGACTTCTTGTGCATTGGTATAACGCTCAGAGATCTAATGATATAAAGTCAGGCCTTCTGTGCAATTACAAGTCATTTGGGTGAAAGCTTATTGAAAGTAATTTGATTATAGGTCAAACTATCCCTTATAATCAACTTAACTTCATGTACTTAATCTCTCTCAACCTTTCTCTCTTCTGCTCTTTCCTTTACTCTATTTATCCTCTCCCTATATCTGGTTCCTCTATCACCTTATCTCTATCATCTTATTTTTATATTCTTTTCTCTTTCTCTCTCTCTCTCTCTTTCTCTCTCTCTCTCTTTGCATCTTTATATCCATACAGTCGGACATCAAGGAATCACAGGCCAAGCTGGTTAAACAATTGACTGCCCAGATATCCCAATCACCGGGCCCTCCGACCCGCAAACTCCTGGGCAAGTGCATCGCTACCGTGTTTCAAGTCGGTGACACCTTGGCTCTCTATCAAACCTTAAACTTTTGTAATGACATCATTAAGAGCAAAGATGACTCTCCAAGTTATCTGCCAACTCGATTGTAAGTACCAAGGGAGGATGGAGGCCTTTATGACCGGTAGATCATTTCTCCACATCACCTTAGCTCTATTCTTGGATATTCCTTTGAATTGTGTGTTACAAAATTAAATAATATTTTCCAGGGATGTCCATTAACTTTTTATGATGTTCTTTAGAAAGAAGTCCCTTGGAGCTCATTCCATTTCATTTGATATTCTGTCCCAAGGTCAATTGTAGTCATGCATGTATTGTCATCTGATTATAATTTGTGCTTTGTATAATGGAAATTTGTAATTGTGTAGATAGCCAAACACCTAGAGAGATTGTGTTAAATGACTGGGAGTGATTATTAAAGTTTATTTCTTTTACATGAGTTCCTTCTAGATATTGGAATGAATGTGGCAAGGAATCCATTGAAGTTTGTGCATGTAGATACTGGATTCATTGGAATATGAGGGGGATTTTAAGGGCAGTATGGTGTAAGAATATATTGTAAAACATGCTCATGTTCATATACACGATAAATGATGATACAGAATTTATATAATTATATCAAAATTAGATTATTGAAATTGTATGTAATTCACTCATTGTTAATCATACGAAAATATGTGCAATTTTGATGCTTTCTAGCATTTTTGGAACAAAAAGGGATAATGGTGATAAAGAAATTACAAAGTCTTCGGTATCATTAATTAAGAATGGAAAACTATTGATTTTCATTGGGGAATATTTCTTGAAATTGACCCAAGGAAGGACGGAGAGTATTAGACAATTTCCAACACAAATGATTGTTTTCATCCTACTAAAAATTTTCTCCTGTGTAAAGCGTAGCACATTAAAATAATGCTTTACAAAAGGACCTCAAGGAACCCACAGCCCTATCATTTCCAGTTCAATGCTTAAGATCATACACACTTCTTTCACGCCTTGGGGTTAAGAATGCTATTGGTTCACCATCTTGTATTATTGAGATGATGTTTTATAGATTAACATGTCTGACAGTAGTATGCTTGGTGTGATGAATCATGGGGATGGTAGTACCCAAGGCTGAATTTACCAACTTCACACATAGTTATAGTTGAGTGTGGTAGGCCTGTACCCGGGGGGGGGGGGGGGGGGGGGGGGGGCACTCAGTATATAATGCATAGTGGGTATGTGCCGCGGAGGGGACCCCCATTTTTACACTCAAATTTCCGTTCCGAGGCATAGCATTTTTGTCTTATTGAGAAAAAGAACAAAGAAAGCCGCTCCAAAGCATAGCATTTTCTTCTCGAGAAAAAAGAAGAAAAAAATCCGCTCCAGGGCTTCGCATATTTTCCATTACGCCGTTCCGGTCGCGACCATCGCCTCTGCGCTAGCGCGCCCGGCAGTCGTGCCACCGGGCTAGCTGCATGCACGTTCCATGGGGATGCATACGCACTCGCACGCAGGCGACCCGTTCCAAGGACCCCCGTTTTCACAAACATTTGTAGTTCCGAAGCCCGTTCCGAGAACCCTCCTTTTTACAATAAGCCCGCTCCAAGGCCCCCGTTTTTGGTCTCGCCCGCGGCACACCCCTACCACTTTTTTGGTCGAGTGCCCCCCCCCCCCCCCCCCCCCCCCCGGGGGCCTGTATTCTTTCCTTTAAAACGTGCCATGAACACATCTGTGCATCCATTGGAGTGCCACAAACACATTTTTGTGCAATGTCATAGAGCTATTGTTATGCCTATTGCATTTTGAGGAGTGCATTGCATGCATGAGTGATTCAATTTTTTACTTCAGCTTATGGTCAAGAGGTTTAACATTAATAGGTGGTTTCAAACCGCCTCGATCACAAGAATCCCCGTTAAATTACGAGAACATTTACATGCTCAAAAATATCAGATAATTATTCACGCATTCAGACCGCCCCGAAACACACTCTTTGGGGAAATTTCTCGAAGTTATGAGCATGCGCAGTACTGTCTGGTAGCAGACGAAGAAGCGCGCGCTTTTAGTTGTACAATCGGGGGACGGCCGGGGCGGGAAATCTGCCTGCGGCCGGCGTAGCTCTAGCACGTACTAACTATACTCGATCGTATGCGCAAATCATTTGTTCCCTTGATCATCTGCAATTGCACTAGATTTCTCTCCAGTACCGGTACCGGTAAATATCACCCTTAATTCGTAAAACTAATTTTTTAAGAAGAATCAACCGCCTAGTCAAAGTCGAACCCCGGGTCACGTCGCATGAAAAGTGTACGTATTTTTATCGCTGCATATGCACTGGCGCTGGCTTGCTGGTAGCTAGGCCTCACATCAGCTAGCCTCGCATATCCATGCATATCGAACAGTGCGGGCTATGAACCGGAAATTCACTTTTCGCGGTGATCGACGGGATACAAGTTCCCGTAGTTTGCTTTCAGATTGCCAAAATACCCACGACCTTGGAAAAATCCCCTCGAAAGTTCTCGTAATTTCGCCAAGTACCCACTTTTTAGCAGGTATTTTCTTTCAGGGATATTACGCGTAGTTTGCTTTCACACCGCCAAAATACCTGGTATTTTCTGATCGGGGTAAATTTCCTGATCAGAGAATACCTGGAACTGACGAACTTCGAGGCGGTCTGAAACCACCTATTGTCTCAGGAGTGATTCCCTTTTTTTATAAATAAAACATTTAAATATAGACTCTTTGAAAAAAAAATGGCACTCGCTGATTACAGTGAATGGCACATTAAGAGTTTTATAAAATCCCTATAACAATGGTATTATAGTAATTACAACAATGGTTATAATGATAATGATTACAACATCAACATAGAAAAATGTCAACAATAACAATTATAATACACAAGATTTTATACACAATTTATATCTTATTTTATAATGCTCAAGGTGCTTCAGAGCAAATTAAAGAAAAATTACATTCAAATATTCATCCAATTTATTCAAACACGTACAAATGGCTATTACAGACAATTCATGGCAGTACATTGTATACATGTATAAGACTCTTTTGACAGAATTTTGTATATGACAGATACTGTCATATATCAACCTCTTTTACGTGTATAACAGATGATACAGGAATACATGTACATGTAATTGTTCTGTTAGTACAGGAATTTATTTTTATCCTTTTTTTCTTTTTTTACTTCTTCCTATACGTATTGAGAAATGTGTATGTACTGTACATGTACGTGACATGCACCTAGGCTAGCCATATGAATTAAGTGTAGGAATGAATTGCATTGGCTTTGTGCCAAGGAACTCTATGTGAAAATATTCTACTAGGGCATTGAAATGAAATCCTATTTGTCTTATTCAATTATATTATTAGGTGATTATTGGCTGAGTGATTATTGGCAGGTGATTATATATGTACTATTTCCACTATTACACCAAGGACATGTGGACATGGTGTACCTGTCACAGAGAAGTTAAGGTTTCAAATAACATTTCAGTCCAGAATATTTTTACTCTTGATTTTGGGAGTAAATGCTTCAGTGGCGTACAGGATGGGGGCTTGGGGTGCCTCCCCCCCAAATTTTTTTTAAAAATTTGAAGAAAAAAAATTCACGACCATGAAAAATAAAGAGAAAAGGGTGTTATATGATATTATCTTCTGAATGTTATAACAAAATCTATCACAAGAGTGGATTTTTGTAATAAGTTAGTCAAGATATTTGCTCGCTCACTTCACTTGCTCGCAACTTGTTATCAATTTTGCCTGATACGTCATATTTGGGCCCCTGAAAATGTTTGGCTCATTATGCCACTGAAATGCTTCCTTTGCAAAGGTAGAATAAGCATTTTTAAAAACTCATGCACTTCCGCAGAGTACTTTTGTCAAATACATTATATATGAGAGACATTAATGCAAATACTAGCATATGAAACTGTCATCTCTAGAGAAAACAGTATTAGGTTGCTAGCGAAATGTGTGACTTTAAAAAAAAAACTGCTCTGTTGTGTTCAGTTATCCTGTGCTGTTTATGTTGATGTTTTTGAAAGGATGATAAATACAGCTGTTTTCCAGATGTTTTGTTGTGCCTTTCTGAAGAGAAAGCATGTAGTGCTTGTCTGGCAGTTCTTAGTAGTAAGGTCTGATGTCTATCATTGAATTTGTATGTCAGACTATTTTGGTTCAGATCAACACAATTCAATTCCAGTCACTTTTTTACATCAATTTTTCATTTGAGGAAAATGAAAATCATTCATGTACATTCATGATTTTACTCTGATGAATGCATGTCGAAAATCTTCAGTATGTCCGTTTTTATTTTTGATGCTATTTTCCGTTCTATGATTTTGAGATACACTGTAAATTGATATTGATCAAGAAAATGAGAGGTTATATTTATGACAGTATTAAAAAATAAGTGAATTGTAACCCCTTATGTCTATATTTGAATGTATTTGTAAATGTAAAAGTAGCCATTGGAAAAAAAACATGTTTATTATCTGTTTTAAAGATTATTTGATGAATGTTGAAATACAGTCCTCTGTGGCTTGATGTGGATTATTTCTCCCACGCAACTGTGTTGTGGAGATAACCTCATAAATATTTTCAGTAATACATAAATAGCATGTTGATTTATAATTGCTGAAGGTACAGATGTCACCTTGTTTTAATTTTGCTCTTCCTATATAGTCCTGGCAATGTATATCAACATGATCGTGTCTAGACCATGTAATAAGAAACAAATACAATCTATTTAAAAGACTATGGCAAACAATTCAAATTCGAAATGATTTTATTTTCGAAATCTTTAAAACATACAAAATATATATACAATGTTAAAAAATCCATAATCGGTAAAATTCATTGATGAGTAAAAAGGAAACAGAAAACAGAGCTTGTAAATAACACTGTGCAAAAAAAGAGCCTATTAAATAAAGATAATGAGGATCATGATAATAGAAGCTATGTGTTACGGGCAGTAAGTTAATCACCATGTATATTTTGATTATTATTTCAGGGCTGCAGTGGCTGTATTGGGGAAGATGTATCAGGTGTTGGGACGACTTACAGGAAACTCTTACTCAGAAACTATTCAAAGTCTCATCAAAGCTCTTAAAAATGCAGAAGTAAGAATTATCATATTACGGGCCTGTCAGAGATAGAGTTACATGTGATAATGATAATAATAATAGTGCAGTTCTTGTATAGTGTATATCAAATTATGACATCATATTGTTCCTATTAGCTTCCAAAGGACTTGGTTGTTGCAACAACTCCTGTTATATATTATGATTACTATTGTGATGTGGTTTCAGTGGAGTTTGATATTAAATAGTTGCTATTTGTATCATAATATGTGCCTATCAGCATTTCTGTCACTTCAAGTCAAAATAGACTACTGAACATGATGATTTTTAGAGAAAATGTAAAGAATGGTAACAAAAGGAACAATTTAAATGCCATAAGTAGGCTCATTTATTTGAAATTTCATTTTATCTTGAAATCTGCTTTAAGATTTTAATTTCTTTCTCCTTCCACTATTTTTGTCCCTTCACAAGTACATACCTTCCCTTTTCATATTCTTTGTAACAGTAATTGTATTGCAGGACAATTTGATTGATTGTCTTAAAAATTCCTCTTAAATAGGAGCAATTACATATTTCTAACTTTTTTTTTTTTTGGGGGGGGGGATGTACGAGCTTTGTTCTAAAATTCTGCCTAATAGTACTGGTATTAACTGCATGTTGAAATTTTCAAGTCCATTGAGCCTTTGAGAGATATGTCTAGACAGGAAAAAGGTGTTTCATTATTTTTTTTCAAAGTTCATTTCATCATTATCTTGGAATGCTCCTGCTTTAACCCTTTCCATGCGTATGCACACTTGGTGCCGTGCGAACTTCGCATTTCACGCTCAAGCAAACAATGCATTGTTTCCCTCCCTGAAAAGAATTCAGCACAGAGGGGTTCGTGGCCCAGCGCACAAAGAGTTAAGGGAATTTAAGGCGACCGCACACCTTACGATTGGTCTGCGACCCGATTTTGGAATAAACGTAGTAGAATTTGATGCTATTATTGAAACATGGAATATCTTACTGTGTAATGTTCTAAATCATCACACGAATACCTATGTTCAAATCTGTGACAATGCTATCATCCTTAGAATAAAAGCGAAATTAATATCTAGTCGTAATGACGTTATAGCAGTCGTACGATTGGCTACGATTTGAAACTAATTTGGCCTTTACTAAAAAAAAAAGGCTTGCAATCTTTCATAATGGTTATATCAGTATTCTTTCAATTGATTCTAACCTCAAATAAAATGATATTTTCCCCCCACATTTTCAGAAAATGAGCAAAATGCGGTCTGTTCCAAAATCGGATCGCGAACAGTCGTAAGGTGTGCGGTGGCCTTTACATGTACAACTCAAATCATGCTTATACAACACTTTTGATAAGTGGGTATTAAAATATAGATTGATGCTACATATTTCAAAAAATTATTTTTGTTTGTTTTAACTTATTCAGTAATGATATGAAAGATATAGTATCTGCATTAAAGGAAAGTAGATTTAACAAAGTAATTTCAGCTGAAAGTTCCAGCACCTTTTCATATTGAATGATGTAAAAAAAAAAAAAAGAACTGATATTGTACCCTCTTTGATGAAATCTTTGTTTTGAAAATTACAATAACATATGTATATGTACATGCAGTAGGTACACACCCATATTCTTCATTCATGTAGTATTTGAAGTAAAACAATTGTAGCTGAATCTTGTTTATGCATGTCCATACATTTTCAAACTTGTTTTCACTTTTAATGAGTATTTATTTACGATAGTTGTGAAGAATTCACCATTGTGTAATTTTTGTAAAACTGAACCACTAACTTTGATACACTTATTCTGTTTATGCCCTATTGTTTCTAAATTTTGGACGGATGTAAATACTTGGTTGAATTTCCACAATATAAGTTGTCACAAATTTTCAAATATTGATATATGTTTTGGTGTTCCAAGTAAGTTTCAACATCTCTCAAACACAATAATTTTATTTGCAAAATACTTCATTTTCAGAACTAAATGTCAAGAAGGACAACTTTCGTTAGCTTTTTTCATAAATGAATTGAAATTTGTTGAAAATGTTGAAAAGTTTATTGCTTTTAAAAAGAGCAAGGAGATGCTACATTATAAAAAATGGAGACCTTTTACTAATTTTGATCTAAGTTGAGACTTGCTTTTATTTGTAATGTATTTAATGATGTACTTTATCTTCATTACGATGAATATTGATGTATCTTGATATATCTTGTTGTACACGATGAATATTGTACATATATTTTGTTTTATTGAAGCAATTAAGATTCAAAAAAGAAAAAAAACAAACTTTTTTTTCACTTGTAGTCAACAGGGCGATGTGAGATAATGCTCTGTCTGCAGAAAATTCTCTTAGGACTTGGCAGTGTGACCCAGCCACAGCACAGAGATATCTATAAAGCAGCACGTAATGCCCTTCAGGATAGAACTATGGCTGTTAGAGTATCAGCTGCGAAGGTAAGATGGATGCATAGAAGAAACGATAATGAAGGGAAGGAAAGTAAGCAGGGTAAAATTGGGATGGGTGTAGGTGTAGAAATGAACTATCTAGCCACATCACACATGATTTGCCTTTCAAAATAGAATTGTGGCTGCTAGGGTAATGGAATGAATACTAATGGGTTCTGTTTTGTGCCTTGTATTGGTTAAGGGATGTGGAAATCTTTAAACATAATCTAACAATATCTAACAATGGTATATTTATTGAATTTTGCAAATACATCTTAGTCTCTACATGGCCAATTAATCTTTTTTTCCTTCATTAAAAAAAAAAGAAATATTCCAGTTACAGCTTGAACTAGTTACAGTTTGTCTGTAATTATTATAGTTTAAGAATTAATAAACAGAGCAAGGTAATTAACATCATTAGTGCAATAATATTGGTTTTGAGCCATTGAAAAAAAAAAACTTAAACTATGCTACATGTATATGTAATACAGTTTCAATTCGATTCAATTTATTAAGCACTTCCAAAAATGATATTGTAATTAAGAAAGCTTGGTTATATAGTGATATCAAGTAATGTTGATCCAGAACAGAGAATTATAGCTAGAGTTATACCAAGTTGTCTTGGGAATCAGCGGATCATGGCTTTATAATCTCTTGACCTTAATCTTGCCTTTCAAGCAGCCTTCCATTTCTACCTATCGTGTCAGAGGATTAAACTTATGAAATCTTTGAACCTTAATCCTTTCTCCCATCTTAGTGCCTGGAGCAGCTGTCTAGTGAAGCATCGTTTATGATAACATCTGAGTTAGAGAATGTAGTATCATCAAGCTTCCGGGCCTTAGATGGTTCTAACTATGATGTACGCAGTGCTGTGTCTCAACTTCTTGGTGTTCTCTTAGCTCGAGCTCTCACTCAAACACCCCCAAAAGGTAAGCTGGAAATATATCTGTATAGAGCTTTAGCTGTTTGTACACGATTTGATTTCAGTCTGAATAAGAATTTACTTTTCTATCCCCTTTTTTTTCAGAAAAATGATCATGAATTGTCATATAAATTTTATCAAATGTAAGTTTACCCAGTTGTAATAATCATGATATGGCCACCTCTTCATTTTTGCCTGTAAATTAAATTAACTCTATCATAGTTGTCATGAATATATTTTTGTTAAAGGCATTCAAAAATTAATCCTTTGTCAGTAACCATATTTTCATGATATTCTTCCTAAATATCATGAAAAGAATTAAAAAGCTGCAATTGAGTGATCTTTTCCCAAACTTTTGTTTGTCTTTCATAGACTCCAAGGCTAAGCGTTTATCCAATGAAGATATCCTTAACCTGCTAGCATCAGGGTTTGTGAAAGGTACGTCTGGTTTCTTGAAAGGAGGATCTGGTGAACTTCTCAAGGGAGGTGGCGGAATGGTTAATAGAGAGATCAGAGTGGGAGTTACTCATGTAAGTCTCTAGCCATGCTAGCATTGAATAACAAATTTGTGATGAAATTGTAAATTTTCTTTTATACCCATTCTATAGTTAACTGGAACAACTTACTCAGCTTAATCAAAGCAATTCAAAGCAACAGTACACCAAGTATCTAAAGTAAACAAAACAATTACTAAGCAATACCATTCTCTTGGTGTGTCAACGCACCCTATCTGACTCACTTAGGGAGTTCTGTATCATGGAAGTAAGCAGGTAACTTTTTAGGTATTAAGAAGAGGTACTCTCTCGTATGGTCAATGGTTATGACATATGATTTCATTCATGAATTCAGACCATATGATATTGTGATTTCATTGATGATGCTCTATCCCAATCTACACCAATTGCTCTTAAGAAGATCATGTTTGGTCCAGCTAAGGGGTAAATCCATTTTTCTTTCATTCAATGGATTAATAGAGAAATGACAAAAATGTGTTGATTTTATGACTGTTGGATCATTCATTTTAGTGACATTAATATTTGATGATTGATTTGAAAAAAAAAAACCCTCTCATTTGATGATTGCAAATACTTTTTCTAAAGATCAAACATTTGAGTGATGTTTTTCTTTAATTAATTTTTAATGCTGCTTGAAATATTGTTTGTCTAAAATTAAATCTACCCTTGATATCCTTTATTTATTTTTGTGTGTGTCAGTCATATGTGGTGTTGGTGAAGACTCTAGGTGGTCTTTGGTTGGAACGGAACCTAGCCCTATTCATGGAGCATGTCCTAGGTCTGGTAGCAAGCCCCAAGGCTACCCAGACACATGTAGATGCTGTCTACTCTCGACGATGTGTAACATTCATCCTTCAGTCAACCCTTGGTCAGATGCTAGGAGAGAAGGCTCAAGTGTCTGCTTGCAAGGAACTCTGCAGGATCATTGCTAAACAGATGAATGCTGTGGGTAAGTTAATGTCTGTACATGTATGGTGAGGATGTGGTGTTAGTGGTGATGGTGTTGGTGATAATGATGGTGATGATGAGGAGGAGGATGATGATCTTGGTGACGGGAATGGTGGTATTGACATTTATGATTATGGTGATTGACAGTGATCATAATGATGATGAGTTGACCCTGAATGTACCTTATTACTTGTCTTCACATTGATCAATACGTGATGATTTCTCTTTCAGATCCTGATGGAGGAAGTGATAGTAAAGGATCAGATGTGTTTGTCAGTCAGCATGTATTGATCTGTGCTCTGCAGGAATTAGGGAGTCTGGTTAGGAGTCTAAGTACATGTTCTGCTCCACTCCTTGGGGAGTCATCAGCTAGTAAGTTTTATCAATGAATATGATTTGGTTTCTATGATATTTGCATGTTAAAGATAGCTGCGCCTCATCGGCAGTAAGTTATTTTCTTGTCATCATGTTTTGATTCTAGAATCGTTGATTCAAGTTAATTTTCAGTTCCCAGGCCCTATAACATAAAATCTGTCATGGATAACAGTTCCTAATCTTTCCTAAAAATGGAAGTAACAATTTCTAACCCATCTATTTCCAGATATGTGTTACACAGTGTTGTCTGTCCTCCTACACCCGAGCCCAGCAGCTCGGTTAGCTGGTTCTTGGTGCGTCCGGTGCATCTCTGTAGCACTACCATCTCAGCTGACTAGGATGTTAGATGGATGTATGGAGAGGATGGAGAAATTTAAGAGTTCACCTGAAGCAGTATCGGGTTATAGCTTTGCTATCGCTGCCCTGCTAGGTGCTGTTAGGAGCTGCCCACTAGGAATACCTCATGCAAAGGGAAAGGTATGAAGGATTTCACTCCCCTTTAGTGGCTAATCAAGTAGACAATCATATTACAGTTTTCATGTATTTTAGCCTGCGTTAAACTGGATTAACTTAGGTCATGGTTCATGTCTGTTCTAATGTCAAGATATTGGTGGCCAAATTTATCAGCACTTTGTTAACTCTGATAGTTTTTATTATATGAGTGCCCATTATGCTGACAAAATGCAAAAAATTTAGACCATATTTGGCTACTGATGTATACTACAATTTGAACTAAAGGAGAGTTCAGAATACAGGCCACTGAGTTTCCCCAAACGCCAATGAGTACTTCACAAAGTATTGATAAAGTCTCTTTCTTGTTATGTTTGATCTTGTAGCAAGTGTTCAGCATGGCTGAAGATCTACTAAGGACAGCTTCACAGAATAGTCGTATGTCACTACATCGTACACAGGCTAGCTGGCTTATTCTAGGAGCTATTATGACATTAGGTAGGTAGACCATATTTTGCATGACCTGTAGGATATTTCATCAAGCTGTATGTAAGTTGATTATTTTCAATAAATAGTCGCTGCACATGATTTTATAAGTACTTATTAGTTATTTGTAAATATGTTCAAACAAATGTAATAACCAACAGACAATTCAATAGAATATGTACATTCGACTTCCTATACATATTGGCAGAAGTCATTTAGTACTGTTTTCTGGTTCATATGAAAAGTTGTAGTGCTCTCAAATCACCATTACTTGAGCAGCCTTTGAAGTGAAGTATAAATTGGTTCAAATCAACCTGAGTAAAAATTTAGTTAATTAAATTAGTATGGAATATCACCTTATTTTTGTACACTATGCATTTCAAATTCCTTGTTATAACCTCCACCCACTATCTGCAGGTACACCTGTTGTCAGGAATCACTTGCCACGCCTCTTGCTTCTTTGGCGTAATGCCTTCCCACGATCCTCCCGTGAGATGGAATCAGAGAAAGCACGAGGGGATGCGTTCACATGGCAGGTTATGCTTGAAGGACGAGCGGGGGCGCTGTGTGGTAAGTTGATTATTTAGAATTCGTGGAAGGGTATTAACTAGATTATTTGTTGACAGCTTTTCACAATGAGCAGGGCATGAAAGTCAATTTGGCAGGTGCTCATGTCTTGTAAATTGAAGGATAGGACAATTTTACATGAGAAAAATTAATCCTTCAGACTTCAGCTTTATAGTAAATGCAATCACACGAATGGTCTTGAATAAGCAATGTTTGAATTAAAGGAAGCTTATATAAATGGGAATTACACTTTCTTATTCATTATTGGTATTATCTTTCTATGTTTCAAACCACATTTTTGTGCTGTGAAAATGTTACTATAGTTTTGTACTGCAATACCATGAATGTACATGTAAGTGGCAAATCAATTGAGAGAAACTTTCCTACATGCAATTGAGAAAATAATTGGAGAATAATAATTTCAAGTTTCATATACAGATAGTTGAATTAACTTCATATATTTCTCTCATACTCTCTGTCTTTTTTTTATAAATTGCTACTGTCCAGCCATGCAGAGTTTTATCCGTCATTGTCCAGAGCTGATCAGTGATGATGTCGTCAGGAGGTTGATGACTCCACTGGAATGTGCCATGTCGATGCTATCTGAGTAAGTTCATCTCTTGAGTTATCCATAACATTTCAAGAGTACACTATGCAATTGTCCTGTTGTCTTTCAAGAATTTTAAACTATTGATCCAAATGCAAATTGAAATTCAGTAAACTTCTTGGATTTTGATGCAGTTTAACTTTCATTTGAATCTGTTATCTTTGAAACTTATGTCTCCATAAACGATTACCAAACTTTATTATGACTGCAGTTCAGTTCAGGTACAATCAAACTATATAGTGATTACCTCTGTGTAAAGATCCGGGGAGCATTTCATGAAAATACTTGTCAGATGGTTTATCCGACAAAAGTCTTGTTTTATTCGACAGTTACCATAGGAACAGTGCCTCTCAGCCAATCAAAATCAAGGAAAGTTGGCAGATCTGACAACTTATCAGACAAAAATGTTGATGAAACGCTGCCTAGATCACATAACCTGTGCAAAATATGGAGTAAATTTATGTATCATCTATTGAAACGTTATCAATTAAATTTTGTTATGGTGTATATATTTCAGGATCCATGAAGTAATAAAGTCTTACGGAGCTCATTTGAAGGCTTGTGCTGCCATGGTTAGACTCAGATTATATGAAGTACTCAGACAACTCCCACCTAAATCATACGAAGGTAATTCTTGATTCTATCCATTTATACTAGATTTACAGTGTTGAGTAAAGAAAGAGTTTATAGAGATTCAGATTTACAGGGATCTCATATTGAAAATGATTATTTCTGCAGACTGTCCATACAGTCTTCTTCCCTATTCCTTCCTGCTTTTATCATATAATTTTGTCTGTTGTTATATCCATATTTGAATGTTATAAAGTATAAAAATGAATAGATAATCAACAATATTTGTCAGTTTTAACACAGATTAATCTAGTTTTATACACATTGTGTACCTTAATGGTTTAACACATATTGTGAATTACTGTATATTCATTATTCAGGGAGCTTCATTCCTCTGTTACGAGAGCTAGTGGCTGAGTTCACACTGACTGATAATCCAGCTAACACTACCACATCTCTCCTGCGCTCCCTGTGTCATGAGAATGACTCCATCATCCTAGGCTCCTGGATCCAGGATACTGATCATAAATCAGTGGAGCTCCAGCTCCAGCCAAATAGTGCATCAGGATCTGGGGCCCTGGAGCATGATCCATCATCGCTCTATTGGGAGATTAGTGATGTAAGTAGAAATATTTAGATTGTTCGTTCCAACTTCTATATGTTTTTTTCATTTTTGTAGGCACTTTTCTGACAGTGGCGTTAATAGTTAAAGGAGAATGAAACCTTTGGAAAAGAAAGCTTGTGTGAAAACAGAAAAATCAAAGAAACAGATCAACGAAAGTTTGAGAAAAATCTGACAAATAATGAGAAAGTTATGATCATTTGAATATTGCGATCACCAATGCTATGGAGATCCTCCCATTGGCAATGCAACAAAGATGTGTGATGTCACTTGTGAACAACTCTACCCATTACTTTAGCATATATTTCACTTAAACTGCCTCTTTTATCACATCTATCAGTAGATCATGTATTCTTTCTATAGGAGGGCATGTAATACAGATTTTTAAAGAATACATCATGGATAAAGAGTTTGTATCACCATAAGAAAAAGCAAAAAGAGACATTTGGGGGGTATTTTAGAGTCCATCAAAGGGAAAGTTGTTCACATGTGACATCACACATCCTTGTCGCATTGCCAATGGGACGATCTCCATGACATTAGTGATTGCAATATTCAAATGCTCATAACTTTCTCATTATTTGTCCGATTTTTCTCAAATTTTCTTTGTTCTTATTCTTTGATTTTTCTGTTTCGAAACAAGCCTATTTGTTCCAAAGGTTTCATTCCCCTTTAATAATACTTAACATAATATAAAGCCATGTTTATGGTCATTCCTTCTTGTGCAAAAAATAAATCACTACTTATCACAAAGAGTTTATTTCTGACTAGAAATGCACACATAATATTTAATACGTACCCTGCTTTATTACTTCATGATATGGTCCTTCCCATGGGAAATGTGGTGATGTGTCGGTAATACGCAATTGAGTTTTAGTCACACTTAAATCTTTGTGAAACAGCCCAAATATGATGTTTTATTATAATGTTCTTACAGGAGGATGAAGTGCCGGGACCGTTGCCTCTTGGAGTAGCTGTCATTGATGCTTCGGTGACTCTCTTTGGTGTGGTATTCCCTCATGTTGCTGATAAACATAGGAATAAGATCCTTGAACACTTCCAAGACTGCATTCAACAAGCTAAATCAGCTAGACAACAAGCAGTTCAGATCAATATCTTCACTGCTGTGCTTAGTGCACTCAAGGTTAGAATGAATTCACATTATATGCTGGGAATATTTGTAATGCAAATAGGTGACATCGAGGACACCTTTGTTTAGACTTATCTGAAATGTTCCTAATAGTTATTTATACATTCCATGCGTACTATGGAGAAAGGCAATGTGACAGATATGGTGGTCAATGACCCTAGGGTATTTGGCCAGAGTGTCTTAGATAAAAAGAAAATTCCTCCAAGCCACTCACTAGATCACAAAAGAAATAATACTACTTTATGAAGTTACAATAATCTACTGCAAAAGAGCCAGACACAAATTAATTACCTCTGATTTCATTCATCTGTATTTAGGGATAAATACAAAATTAGAAGTATAGCTTTCTCAAAGTGGAATGATACTTCATGAAATTTAGGAAAAAATTTGAAGTATAGCTTTCTCAAAGTGGAATGATATTTGGAATGATGCTTCATGAAATTTAGGAATAAATTTTGCAATATTTTACCTTGTTTTCTATGGAATTTGAAAATTCAGTTACTTTTATTTGATTTTCTGTGATGCATGGTAATAAGTGCAATTTAGAATCCTCTGAATCATATTTTATACTCTTAAAGTCATTGTTTTATCTTGTGTATTGACAGGGACTAGCAGATGCTAAACAAAGACTGGTAAACACCAAGGTTAGAAATGCTGCGTATGCCTTGATCATGGTGAGTAGAACAGAAATTATGATATGTTAATGAAAATGATGGTGGTGGTGGTGATGATGATGATGGTGATGGTGATGATGATGATGATGATAGTGGTAGTTATGATAATTGATATTGATAATACAGACAACAGCTAATATTGATAAAATTGTTTTCTTAAAGTTCAAGTATTTGTGATAAAGATTACTTTTTGTTCACTATTTCTGGGTTGGTTTTTGTGTGTGCTAATGATAGATATTCACATGATTATTTTTTTCAGGGTGCTTTGAATAATGGGAACCCCATCCTTAGATGTTCAGCTGGAGAAGCCTTGGGAAGGATGGCTCAAGTTGGAGGAGATAATTCTTTCATTGCACAGACAGCTCAAATGTGTTTTGATAGGTAAGATAAAGCAAATATAAATGGAAAGAGAGTGAGAGTATTAGAAAGATGAAGATGAGGATGGATAGTAAGGTTTAAGGGGAGAGAGAATCAGGGCAATGTCTTCAGACAACTTCCCACTAGAAGGGACTTAGCGTGCACGTTCGCAAAACATACATTTTCAAGAAAACGCAAATTATGTTTTCACTTTATTTTTATGCTTTTAGCAGCTACTGAAATGCTGAAAATTTCATCAAAATTGGATAACAAATAACAAAGTTTATCAATATTTTGTGAAAACAGTTATATGCACATCGTTATGAATATTCATTAGGTGGGCTGATGATGTCATATCCCCACTTTCCTTTTTCTTATGCTATTACATGAAATCATAATTGTTTCATTTTTTCATACATGTGTAAATGATGTGTCTCCATTATGATGAAATAAGTTGTGGCAATAAATAACTAATGCACTTATTCAGTTGTCAATCGAATTGTTTTAGTTCTTGGTAGAAAAATTTTGAATAAACTTAATTTCATATAATAAAATACAAAAGAACAAGTGGGGATATGACATCAGCCCACCTAATGAATATTCATGAAGACATGCCTAGAACTGTTTCACCGGAATAATGCAAATCTTGAAAATTCAATAACTTCGTTATTTGTTATCCGATTTTGATCAAATTTTCGGCATTTTGCTCTGTGAATTTTACTCTATTTATTGAGATAGATATATCTCCAGCCTGGACCATCCCTTTAAGAATGAATAAAATACGTCCTTTTTCTGGGAAGAAAAATATGTAATCCATTGATCAAGTTTGTGAAAAAAATTGCTAACACGAATGCGCAATCCCGGGAAAAGGTTGTTAGCGCGAACCGGTCTATGCGCATAAGTACGTTGAACGAAGAACTGTCTTTTTTCCAGGAACGAAATACTCGATCCAGTTCCTAGAAAAAGTATACATCTAATTCTATGTGCGTAAAGCACGTTGGAATGCTGTTGCTTACTACGTCATAATGACGTCGCATTAAGGTTTAGAATGGTAACAGAAGAAAGTTCATGACATGCATTTTCCATTTCAGCAATAAAAGAAAAAAATGTGTATATATATATATATATATATACACATATATATGTATATATATATACACATACACATACACATATATATATATATATATATGTATATACACATACACAAGATGGCCAAAGTTATTATTTAGGTACCTGATGCTGCTGTAAGTAAATACAGTGGAATAAATCTTCATATCAGATATAAACTAAGGGGTCTTAAAACATTATTTCACCATTTGCTTATTATTTTTCCAGATTAAAGACAGCTCGTGATGTTGTATCACGGACGGGTAATTCCCTAGCATTAGGATGTCTGCATCGTTACGTAGGTGGAATGGGTGCGGGCCAACATCTTAATACCAGTGTTAGTATCCTTCTGGCATTAGCTCAAGATACTACATCTCCTGAAGTACAGGTAAGTCATTAACCCTATAACATATGATCATTGTACTACTCAAAGTCTCTGGCAAACCATGTAAGTTACAAAAAAGGTAAATCGATTGTAGATATTAACCATCTATTATGTTTATATTACACAAATTGTCATCAAATAACAATCAAATGTAAACACCCTGTGATGTAGAACTGTCTCAGAAATTAGTGTGTATGTTTATTGAACTTTTTTCAATTAGTTTCTTAGGTTTTTATTATGCGTCTAGATATTGACATATGACACTAGCAGATTAATTAAAAGATTAATTTTGTTTAAGTTGTGGAAAGATGTGGGCATGATGGTCATGGGTTCGAATCGTAGCCATGGTGTCTTTTCCTTCAGCAAGAAATTTATCTACACTGCTGCACTCGACCCAGGTAAAGTGAATGAGTACCCGGCAGGATTAATTCCTTAAATGCACGAGCGCTGAAAGGCAGCTCGAGCTAAGGCTGAGGTAATAATAATAAAAATGCGCCTCGGAATAGATTGTTTCTAGATAGATGGCGCTATACAAATGCCTTTTATTATTATTATTATTATTAAAGATGGACTTAATCATTGTGAGGTATCAATTCTTTTCCTTATATTGAGGAAGAATATCGTGAAAATAATGGCCCACTGCAAAGATTGTAGTCAAATGTCTTCACAACCATATGTATTTTAGCTGTCATTCATAATACATTCACAATTTGTGACTGTTTGTTTTATGTCTATTTTCTTTCTAGATGTGGGCATTGCATGCCTTAGCACTAATAGCAGACACAGGAGGGCCTATGTTCAGATCGTATGTTGAACCAACCCTTTCTTTGGTCCTTACACTCTTATTGAGTGTGCCGCCCTCTACAGTTGAGGTTCATCAATGTTTAGGACGATGTTTAGCAGCTCTCATAACAACCTTGGGCCCAGAACTTCAAGGTATAGTAATCCCATTTACTACATAACCTTGACTGTTTTGAATAGAATTTTGTTTCAATTATACAATATGATAATTCTAATAGATAAACCTTGTATAATTTTCAAAAGTATAGACAATCAAAATTATATTAAAGTTCAGCTTAAAGACAGGACAATTGGTTTGAAATCCTAGCTGAACTACTATTACACCATTATCAATAAGAATATCTTCACTCCTATACACATACAGAGGTTCAATAAGAATATCTTCACTCCTATACACATACAGAGGTTCAATAAGAATATCTTCACTCCTATACACATACAGAGGTTCAATAAGAATATCTTCACTCCTATACACATACAGAGGTTCAATAAGAATATCTTCACTCCTATACACATACAGAGGTTCAATAAGAATATCTTCACTCCTATACACATACAGAGGTTCACACATATCATGTATTCAACTTCATTCATTGTATGATAATTTATAGAATTTGTCCTTTCTGGTATGTTCTTAAATTAGTCTTTCCAAAGTTGGTCGCAGTCTGGTTATACAACATGTGGGAGGCTGTATTATCAGAGGAGAAGACTGATAATTTGGATGCGATATTTCAATGATTTTTGCCAAATTGATTATTTGTTCTGTAAATTGTAATTATTATTTGCAAATATGTTTCAAAATCAATAAACAAAAAAACCAATGAAATAGTTTCTTAACTTTTTAAGATAGACATTAACATTGTTTGATTTGTAATATTTGACTCATTAGGTAATCGTGGGAATACAGCCACAGCTAGGACATCATGTTTAGTAGCATGTGCTATAATGCAGGATCATCCAGATTCAGTTGTTGGTGCTGAAGCTATAGCATGTCTACAACAACTTCATATGTTTGCACCACGTCATGTTAATCTATCTACTCTTGTACCTGATCTATGTGTAAGCAAATCATACTCTTCTGTCTGTATTCAAGTTGTTGTACTTAGTTGAACTGTTGTTGAATTCTGTTGTTGAATTATAAAGGTATTGCAATGGGATGACTGTGGTTTTTTTAATGTGCAATGACAACATCTTAAAAAGGAGTGAGAGCTTTATATACTTGTGTGAATATGGGCAAGCATTGTCACATTTGAAGATCTACAATAGTTTTGTGATATGCTTAAATTTGATATTAATAAATATCTAAATGCAAAGTTTATAATGTGTCAAAATTTGATTAGGGTTATGAGAAAGTGATTGCTAATTAAAAAAAAAGAAGAGGAAATATGAAAGCTAAAGAACAGGTCACTAGTCATATGTAAAGTCGTATGGTCCTGTGGATTAGTCTCTAGACTTTGAAACAGAGGGTCATTGCCTTTAGCAAGAAATTTATCTACATTGTGCTGCACTCAACCCAGGTGAGATTAATAGGTGATAAGCACTAAATAAGCAAGTTGCAATTTATTATTTATAATTTATCAAATACCACCCTGCTTCCTCTTATTTGATATGATAATGAGTTATACTCATTGTAAGTGTAATAATTTTTTTTCTTTTAGACTGCTTTAGGGAGTGTTCATTTGTTATTAAGACGAGCAGCAGTAGCTTGTTTACGGCAGCTGTCACAAAGAGAAGCTAGAGAGGTGTGTGAATATGCCCTTCAACTAGCCAAGACAGAGAAACCTAATGCTACTGTACAAGGTGCCAAATCTGATGCAATAATTACTGGTGAGTATTTTATTATATTGCATTTGTATTTTATAAGCCAATATGTCCTATAATATATATTTTTATATGTTTTCACTCATTCATCATTCCTGGTTAGACTTGTGAAATTGATTTTACTTTGGTGGCAGGCAGGAGCCACAGAAAGTGAACAAGTGGACATGTTTTCAATTTTGAATTAATGAAATGATTGTAAATATTTTAGCTTGCAACATATGCTGCATTTTTATGCCATGGTTCTTGTGATTATAATGATATTTGCTGTATATTTCACACTCCTGTGCTTATAGACTTCATGGTAAATGAGTTAGATATATGAAAATATGCATAGAGAGATGTGAGCTTATGACGTCCTAAGCATAACTAGATGTATATTATGCAGACCACTAGGTCTCAGCATAATGAAAACCTTTTTTTTTTTTTTATAATTGCTTTTTTTTACCTGATTTTTTTAGTTTTTATTTAGTGTATTCATGTAATCAAATCAATTTCATTTCAGGATAGAATAGACTTTGAAGCTATTTACTAACTTTAATTTTAATGACTTGTTATTATTTCAGAAACGGGTTTGGAAGGTCTCCTCTTTACTATGTTGAACAATGAAACTGATGCTAAGATGTTATCTAATATTCATGATACATTGATCAGTATGTTACATGAATTAGTAATGGAGAATCTAGCAGGATGGTTAACACTCTCAAAGGCTGTCTTATCAGCATCTACAGGTTTGTCATCTTTAAACATTTAACTTTTTGGTTTTTGTATGTTACAATCTCTCCTACTCTGTCTCCCTCCCTCTATGTCTCTGTCTTACTCTCTTGTCTCATCTCTTTTTCTCACTCTCTTTTTGTCTCTGTGTGTTTTTCTGTCTCTCTGATTTTTGTCACCCTCTATGTCCCTCTTTTACTTGGTCTTTTGTCATCTAAAAGTAGATGATGAAGTTTGGTAAAATGTACATAGTATTTTTTGTGAATACGCCCCCATATCTTTTAAGATATCATTTAATTTCTAAAGTACCTGTCAGATACATATTTGTATAAAAGATTTGTTAATTGAAATAGTTATTGTCAATTGAAATTGGTTTTGTAAAGTGATTTTTTTGTTGTTAATTGAAATTGTTATTCCCTTCCTGTGTATGTAATTTGGTTCCGTGACATTTGCTCCGGCTACAATTGCTCCGCTCTAAATTCCACACACTAATCTAATGACCAACTTCAACCATGGACACTATACCTTACCCTTAACCTCACATAAAACCCTATTGCAACCTTACCCCTACATCTTAGACGAAATTAAGCCCAGAATAATTGTCGCAGGAGAAAATGTCATGTTTAATTGTGTTTATTAATGTATCATTGTAAATTCAATTTCAATTTAGCATTCCAGGCTACAAAATTTGAAATGAATACATATTGAATCTCGAATCAGATTTGTATTATTGTGATATCCTTGAGTTTGATCCTAAAAAACTCTTAATCATTTTTGCAAACAAATTTATATTATATTTTTATGAAATAATTATTTTAATCATAGATTCAGATTCCCTGCCGACACCCATCAAATCAAGAGAAGAGATTGAAGTAGATGATGAGAAGACTATTGATGAAGATGATGCTACATTCAAAGCTCCTGATAAGATTGATACTCACCCTACAGGTAAGATTGCAGTGCTGGTTACTTGTCTTAAATTACAAGAGAAAAAAAATGTTATATGTCATATTGGCATTGTACATGTATAATACACTTCATACATAATTTTGGTATTGTTTTGTGTGGAGCGTTGTGGCCCAGTGGATTAGTCTTCTGACTTTGAAACAGAGGGTCATGGGTTCGTATCCCAGCCATGGCGTAATTTCCTTCAGCAAGAAATTCATCCACATTGTGCTGCACTCAACTCAGGTGAATGGGTACCCGGCAGGATTAATTCCTTGAATGCATGAGCGCTGAAAGACAGTTCAGCTAAAGCCGGGGTAATAATAATAAGAACAACGTGCCTCGGAATATAATATTTCTAGATAGATGGCGTTATATGAATGCCTATTATTATTATTATGTTATTTGCATCTCTCTCTCACACATAATTTGTGCTCTTTCATTGTGACCAAGCTGACAATTTTAGATAAATTAATGATGTTTCATGTCTTATTTTAGCTAATGATATATTAGTTTAGGCTACTCTATTTAGATATTTTATTATGTTTGTTTATCTTCAGTCCCTCCAAGATGGCCAACCAGAGTGTTTGCTGCAGAGAGTGTACGTCGAGTTATTCAGATCTGTGATGGCAATACAGTACATTTTGATCTAGCTTTAGCTAGGGAGATGAGAGTCAAAACTACTACAAGTACGTTTACCTTTTCAATGGTCTTGTATGACAGCTACATTAAAGTTATTGTAAACATTTGTGTTGTTAATCAGAAAATTGAATTACTCAATACAGCTGCATCCTTGCTCACTAGTGATCATTTTCAAAGATTACAAAATATGCACATGGTTTTCAAACTTTCACAATATGGTTCTTATATTTTTAACTTTATAAATATGGTGGCTTTTATTAAGTTATCACATTATACTTATATGTTGCATCATTTTATTGACAGCTCCCAGGATATAAAATTATTGCTCCTGTAAAATGACATTATTTGATATCATCCGCACCATCAGTCTTAGGATATACTTTTTTGAATTAAAATATAGTTTTGAACCAGAACAGAAACATACATTTTAAGGGAAATTAGTCAAGCTTATAAGGAACATCAAGGCCAGTCATTACTCATGAGATATGATTAAATATTGAAACTTTGCTTTCCAGATAACTACTTAGTGCTGCATCTATCTGACTTGGTACGTACAGCCTTTATTGCTGCTACATCAGAGAGTAACCAGCTAAGGAAAGCTGGTCTGTTACTTCTACAGGATATCATCAAACAGTTTGCTAGGGTTCCTGAACCTGAGTTTCCTGGTCATTATATCATGGAGCAATATCAAGCACAGGTTAGTTATTATGAAATTTAAAATGTTAACTTACTGTTCTAAGCTACTGAAATGATGAAATTAGATTGGATAATTATTTCCTAGTTATATCATTGAGTATTATCATTGCTGCAATTCGAATGGATAAATGTTTTTATTTCATCATTATGTCATTATTTTTGTTAAATATAATTGAATGTTGTTGATGTAAACACTGATTTCATGAGAAAGTCTATAAAACCAATTATTTATTGTCATTATATCATCATGGATCTAGATCTGGTGCAGTTACATAAACTGAACTTTGTGAAATCATGAAATCTAAGCAACAAAATTAAAGATTGCTAATACAGATAAGCACATGTGGGACAGTGTGTTTGGAAAAGACCAGAAATCTGGATAGGATATCATGTTTATACTCTCATCAATTATACAATTTGTTCCAGAAGCCTTTGGCATATTTTTTTCATTCTTTCGTACAGACAATTGGGTGGTCAGATTATTGTATACGGACCCATTTTGAAATCGCTACCACAACTGGCATTTATCTTTACTTTGCAGTCGAATGTCAAGGAGAGTGATTGGAACATGATATCAAATATTAAATTATCTTGTCATGAAGGAGTGATTTCCTCTCAGTTTGAGATCTTGTCCCATCATCGTCATGAATATGGATATGTATGCATGAAACCCCAAAAGATGTGTTTAAAACCATGGAGGGCCTATGGAAGAAATGAAGTAACTAGAATGACTCACAGAATAGGAAGTTCCTAAATTCATGTTCTGAGTTCTTATTTTTCTCTCATGAATTGATTTGTTGTTGATGATTAGGTTGGTGCTGCATTGAGACCAGCATTTTCTTCAGAGACACCGTCTGATGTCACTGCTATGGCATGTCAGGTATGTACTCTAATCATTTCTTTTACTAGGACTTTTCAATGTGGTATCATGACCTCTGACAATGGACTATGATGCCCTGTGTTCACCTTTTACCATCATGACTTGATTACTATAACCTGCACATTTGATGCATGATTCCGTAGGAAGTAATTACAACTGAATAGTAGAAAAGGACAAGAAAGAAATTCCTAGATAAATCCCAGTCATATATATGTAGAAAAAATTCACATTGTTTGTTATATATGTTATGCTTGTTAAATAATTTTTATGAATAACTACATTGTAGAATGTAGCTTTTTCTTTTGTGTCATTTTTTTCTAATGGGTTAAAGACATAAAGATTTTGTATAGATTAATTAACATGTTAGTCACTGTGTATATATCATTCCCCAGTGAGAAAGTAATATTTAATTATTCATTGACCTTAACACTTTTTCTAACCACATAATTATTGAGCAATTGTAAAAGGAATTGTGTAAGTAAACTTTCAAGAACTAACTATTGTTTTTTTTTTTTAAGAATTATTGTGTATAAATTGCTCTTTTTCTTTTTGTCAGGTTATTATATATTGTTCGCTTTAATATTTGTTTATTTTTGTTCATGTATTATGAAGGTTGCCAGTGCTTGGATTGGCAGTGGAGTAGCACATGATCTCAATGACCTACGCAGAGTTCATCAGCTTCTAGTATCATCCCTTGACAAGTTAAAGGTTGGAAAGGGCGCCCCCTTGCAGCTATACAGTGAGAGTGCATTTACAATGGAGAAATTAGCCGTCATCAAGGCTTGGTCAGAGGTAAGTTTTACAAAAAACAGATATTGCGATATGAGAGCACTGCTTTTCGAATTTTGAATAAGGCCTGTAGTTGAGTCACAGGTGCCATTGCACTGCCAAAAAAGCATAATATCAATTAATGGATGTACCCACTTGTGCCTCAGCTGGGGTAACGATGAGCTATAAAGCAAGCAATCAGCTGTAAGGATACTCCTCCTCTGAACTTGGTATTAAATGATAAATAACTAATACTGACATTTATATGGTTATAAAAAATATATTTTTATCCTGAATCTTATTCAAGGCTGCAAATTTTCATTTCCTTCTATCACATTACTCACTGCTTTGATACTCATTCAGGTATACATAGTAGCCATGAAGCAGAACATGACATCCTCAACTAACTCAAATACAAACGGAGAGGACTACTCCTCAGATAAATCTTCAGACAGTCTATTAACGCTGGTCCAGCCTGAACTCAAATCTCTCAACAAGTATTGGTTAGCTGCTCTACGGGACCACGCATTACTAGCCTTACCTGATGATTTCACAAGCCAGCTGCCTCCAGAGGGCGGTGCCTTCTATAATGCGGAAGCTACGTCCACCACCAGGCCACACTACCTCAAGTCATGGGCACCCATTGTGTATGCTGCATCGCTCTGGTTGAATGCTGGAGGGTTTCAAGTGATAGAAGAGAATAGTGATGGTAGTTATAGCAGTCCAGCTAATAGTGGACCTATGCTACCTGGTATGGCAGTTATACCTACTGGAAATGCTGCCTCAATGAAGAAACCAGAAGAAGTCAAGAGTGATTACTTTCACCTTATCATTGGTAAGCTGCATTATTGCTTTTTATTCAAGTGCCTTTTTGTGCTTTTATGAACATTGTGGTATGAGAGCTATGGAAAGGAGATCTTCAGTTCTGACTTATGAGAATTGTATTTCTTTGGTATATTTATTTTCTTCTGCATCACAAAACACAAATTATACCAAGTACAGTTTACTTTGCATAAGTATACCTTCCATAAGTCAAATAAGGGTCCAGGTCAATGCAAGTTTGCAGTAAAGAGTATGCAAAGTATGCTTTGTTAGCCTCTTGATAGTTAAATTTTGCCTGAATTGAATATGTTTTTATAATCGCAAGAGATTCAACTTGGGAAGATTCACCTGTATATCATACAAAAGTACATTTTTACAAATGATGGTGAAGTTTAATAAAGATCTGTAGACATATTTGAAAAGAAATCATAAATGCAACTTAAACATACCACTGTTACTTGTTTGTTTGTAAAACTAGGTGTTTGTGTAGAGAACCTTTCCAATCAACGTGCCACTGAGCCCCTCCAGAACATCTCTTCCTGTCTTCAAGCCATTCATACCCTCCTTGATGACCTTTGGCCTAGACGACAGCTTGTATCTGACCCCTCACTAGCCATAGAGCTTCTCAATGTCCTGCATCGTTTGTTGCTGACCAGAGAGAATCTCTCCACACACCTGCAGGTCATCAGTGTGGTCAAGCAGATCGTCAAAGCCATGCAGGAGAAAATTGAAGGGCAACGCAAGGTCAAAGGTGAAAATGATACCTCATGAAATCATTTGGTCATTATTTGAGGGATCATTTTCTTGTGTAAAATGTGGATATGTAGATTCGTAGCTCATTGAAACAATGTGTGCATGTGTAAAGTAATTGTATAATTGATCATATATCATTGAGAAAAGAAATAGATATTGTGCTTGAAATTAGTAATAGTCTAATGAATCTTGTTTGTTTATATTATATAAATATTGCATGAGCTTGAGAGTTAAGACCGTCAGTCACAAAACATTAACTTGCAATCTGGTTTTATTGTTAAGAAATAACGTGACAAAAGGGGCAAGGACAAGAATAATTTGTATAAATAAAGTTTGATGAGGGTTAATATAATTTTGAATTAAGGTACTTTTTATTCTTAATATATGCTTTAATAAGGTTCAGTTAAGTTCAATTAAGGTTATAATTTATTTGGATAAGAGACAAAGTAAGTTTGAGCTCATTGAGGTACAGAAGTGGTAGTGCTAGTGTATGTTGACTGTCCATGTATATAAGACTTGCTTAGATGATTCTAATAATTATAAATTTCCCCTTTCCTCCTTAGGTGAGAGTATTGAAAACAAGGAGAAATCAGAGAATGAAAAGGAAAACCTTGACTGGGATTCAGACATTGGTGAAGGTGGGGCTAGTGGAGAGGTAGTCCCTGGTAAATCAGTGGTCTTTGCAACATTAGAGGTATGTCTCTGCATCCTGGTCAGACAGCTACCTGCCCTCAACCCATCAGGAGGGGCTAGTGCTGCTTCTATACATAGTTACTCTAAGAATGCAGGACTATCCGATGAAGCTAGCCATCTAATCTCAGCTACGGTCCTTATCATGGCTGAGCTGCCATCTCTCTGCTCACCAGCAGGTAATTATATCATGTTATATCTTCAAGAAAAGGGTATGTAAAATGATTTATTTAATTAACTGAACAATACCAAAAGAATCTTTGGTTCTTATTCAGACATGGTAAATAAAGGAGCATTTAGTGAAACAAATAATCAGTAATTTCATTTTAAACTATAAGTTACTGAAATTCTGGCATCTGATTGGTGCAGAACAAGTATTTACTACTTGAAACACTCCCCTCATATCTACAACAATTTAATATGATTTACTCAACCTCAAATAGTGTGCTTCATGCTATAGCATGGTAATCGCATTTGTCAAGATTTTTACTGAAATCTTGTATCTTACAGGAAGTGTATCAGTATTACCCACAATCCTTTGCCTAACAACCAACGTCCTGCGAGAGACGGCCGAGCCATCATTGGATGGTAAGAGTGCTCCGACAGTGACATCATGCATGCAGGCTCTTCGGTCATTGGCTACCTGTTCATTTGTCAAGGATCCTAGATGTGCTAATGATTGGGAGAAGTTTCTTCAAAGCACTTTGGCAACAATTCTGGATTACTCTAACCCAGGTAGGTACCTTTAAGAATGCCAGTTTTTCATAAGTAACTTCATGCATGCTTGGTGACCTGATCTTGATACAAAATGAGATACCTCAAATTTCTTCCTCTTTTAACATAATGGGAGTGAATTTTGTATAACCCTAATTGACATCCATAAAGTTAACCTAAGAAGATCGGATTCAACTTTACCTATTATGAGTCAATCTGAATTGGCACCCAAGTGGGACTGTATTACAAATCTAATCAAAGTGTGACAAAGTAATAAACTACTCTGTATTCAACCTCAGACAATCTTTTAGACACACTTAACTCTGGCAATTTCTTGCCATCTTAAGGAGAATAAGCATGTTCTGAATTCTTATTTCAATAACCATTTCCTTATTACTATGGCCATCGTAATTATGATAATCATTATTGTCATTCCATACAGATAAGGATAAGATGGAGGTTGATATGTGTAGTGTGCTGTTAGCTGTAGCAGTCTTTATTGCATCTGCTCCACCTTCTGTGTCAGCTATCTCATCTCTTCAAGCTCAGGGAGTGGATCTCTTCTCTAAAGCTCTCAAATCAGAAGAACCAGTGGTATGTCATTCAGTAACAATAAAAAAATATTGGCAGGGTTGGTAAAACCTTGTATCACAAACTAAGATTTTTAGGACAACTCGGAAAAAGCTAGATTTTAGAGTTATGACATAAGTGGAAAACCTTCTTTGGCCAAGAAAGAGTTCTCAAAAAGACTGTCTGGCAATTGAGGTACCTCCATTGTGGTGATTCTAAAATACAACTTTTCTTTGAACTGTCCTAAAAATTGTAAATTTTGAGATTAGCAGTTTTAACAGTGCCCTAAATGATGTGTATTTTCTTTCACATACTAGTCATAAGGCAAAGGGTTATTTAAAACCTTGTGATTAACACCGTAAAATTATATGATGTGCAAATGATGGAAAGTAGACATGTGCAAAACCAAAACTGCTGTTCATAATACAGGACATTAGATCTTTTATGTTTAAACCTTTGAAAATTGAATTGTTCAGTTATTAATTGCAATGCTTTCAAATGTAATTACATTGTTTACTTATTTCAATGTGTGTGTTTGTTTTTTCAGGTAAAATTGAAGTGTCTTCAGATGGCAGCATCTATCTTTCAATGTCCACACCATGATGTATCAACACCTTACATACATGCCCTAGGACCAAGACTAGTAGAGTATCTACAATCTTCAGCTGGAAACATACCTGATAATGATGAGTCTGTAGCAGTCATCATTGAATCTATACGTGTCCTTGAAATATTAGTTGGCTTAACAGATGACTCTCACAGTAAGTCAGGGAAAATTGATTTGTGTATTGCCCCTTCTCTTTGGAACAAGTTACCCTCTCACATGCATAGTGCCAAGTCCGTCAGTCAGTTTAAAGGGGAATAAAACCTTTGGAACAAGTAGCCTTGTGTCGAAACAGAAAAATCAAAGAATAAGAACACAGAAAATTTGAGAAAAATCGGACAAATAATGATAAAGTTAATGAGCATTTGAATATTGCAATCACTAATGCTATGGAGATCCTCCCATTGGCAATGCGACAAGGATGTGTGATGTCACATGTGAACAACTTTCCCTTTGATGGACTATGAAATACCCCCAAAATGTCTCTATTTGCTTTTTCTTATGGTGATACAAACTCTTTATCCATGATGTATTCTTTAAAAATCCGTATTGCATTCCCTCCTATAGAAAGAATATATGCTCTACTGATAGATGGGAAAAAGACGCAGTTTAAGTGAAACTTATACTAAAGTAATGGGGAGAGTTGTTCACAAGTGACATCACACATCTTTGTTGCATTACCAATGTGAGGATCTCCATAGCATTAGTGATCGCAATATTCAAATGCTCATAACTTTCTCATTATTTGTCAGATTTTTCTCAAACTTTTGTTAATCTGTTTCTTTGATTTTTCTCTTTTCACACAAGCTATCTTGTTCCAAAGGTTTCATTCTCCTTTAAGGCCCTGCTCAAAACATACCTTTTCAATCAATGAATCGCAGTTGTGGGTCGGTCATTGGAGGTACACACCAGTTTTAATCTGTTAGTATTTTTTTTTTCTCTTAATGATTTTTGTCACACTTTGTGTTATTATGCCCATTTAATTTTTTTCCCATGTAAAGTTTAATACAGAACACAGCAGGCTTAAAAACACCCGTATTAAGCGCCCTATAAATATTTTTTCTATTATTATTATTATTATAAAGGAAGTATTGCAAGAAACCTTTTTGCTATTGATTAATTGCCAATTTGCACTTCAGAGATCAATTTTTTAATACATGTAATTAGGTGATCTGTCAATCGACAGATCAACTATTAATTTCGTACGAATTTTCTTTTTTATTTATTTATTATTTTTCTTTATTTTCCGCCCTTTTCTCCAAATCTACATGATCAATTATCTTCAGAATATCATCAGATATGGGGACGTATCATGTGATGTGTATAAAACAAGTTCAAGGTCAAAAGGTCATCATGACGTCATCTAGACGCCATTTTGTAAAATCACGTTATCAATCATATCTTCATTATCAATTTAAAAAAAATTACAATATTTACATCACATTAACTTCAGGTCAAGGGTCAACTGTCCATGTCATTAAAGGTCATGTAAAGGTCACGACACGCGCGTGCGCGCGTCAAAATTTTAAAATGCTCAAAATCACTTTTTGACCAAAGTAGAGTACGAATCAGGTCATTTTAAGCATTTCAAAAATTTGCGCGCGCGCACGGTTACGTGCGCGTTCTCGTACGTAACGGCACTATAGAGCATAGGGTCGCCATTTTCTTTATATCAATGCATTGATAATATAATTCTGAATAATTTGATACCTTGATCAACCTTTTACGACAAGTAATAACGGAATAAGCCTCCATCAAAGTTTACAGCACGCACGCGCGCGCGCACTAACCATAGACAATATGACAACATGCCTATACAAAATTCATTATAGCTCTTTAGATAGTCTGTTGACCCCCGATTTTTTTTTCATATTCCAATAGTGTATAGATGGGAGATATGATTTCATTCCTCATTTGACCCTTAATTTTATCATGACGTCATCAAAATGGCGTCGAAACTCAAAATTCCCATTTTGCTACTTATGATGTCATCATAGTTATGCAAATTTGACTCTAACTCTCTAATTTTCGCTCAGTTTCTTATATGTTGTAGCTAAGGACATATTCTTTCTAATGTGATGGCTATATTTACATTTAAAGGAATGTATCATCCTGAAAAATGGCAAGTTATAGAGGCATGTCATTTTCGCTCATTTTGTGTGCAATCTCTATGGGAAATGACTTTTTCTCAAAACTTGATTTTACATTCTTCTATTTCGCGAGCCATATCTCCATTTCTGTATGTTGGTTTTCTCTGAGCTTGGAGTATGTTGTAGCTGAGATTGTAAGCTATCGTACGTGTGGTCTCCATTTTCCAATCAGATGCCGGGATCATGCCCGTATTTCTCTTGCAAAATTGGATTTGAGATCCTATGTGTAAAGTCTATGGGAAATAGTGCTTATGTGTAAAGTCTATGGGAAATAGTGTAGCTCAGTTGATAAGGCATCAGACTTGCTTTCTTAGGGTCGGGGGTTGGAACCTCGGGGTGAACATGAGATTTTTTTTTTTTTTTTTTTTCTTTTCAACATTTCACAAATGGTCCTTCATGACCATTACAAGGTATATAAGTTAAAACATTGCACAATAAAATAGTTAAAAAATCCTTTTAATATAACATGTACATGTACCATGTGTATAATTTACACCTATTTTCCAAAGTTTCTCATTTCTTTCTTTTCAAGAGTATTCAACACGTTCTTTTCGTAAGAGAAGTTCAGTTTTCATCATGATGATTATATTGATCTCAATAAACATGCTGATTGTCTTCTTGATCATGAAATCAGAGACAGATCACCTAATTCGTCCTCATGACGAATTAAAATTCTAGTTAATATTAGTTTCTGTTACGAAAAATAATAGGAAAGGCATGCGATTTTACAATTAGTTTCAAGACTGTATAATCTTTAATGGTCAGGTATAGGCCTTGTTATAAGTTGCCCTTTTCATTTAATTCAAAGTGATGGTTACAGGGGCCCATTGAAAATATATTTATGGTGATATCAATAATATTTTGGTAACTTTCCCATTTGATAGTTGCTACTAACTATGGTAGCAATACTTAAAAGCCAATCAAAATTAAGGATTCTATAGAAGTTAGCAGTGAATTATTTTATAGGTTCTGGTCTAATTAGACAGACATAGATATTGGACTTGTTTTTATACTCAAGTTTGAACTTGTTTTTGTGAAGACCACTTCTGCTCATTGATTAAAAAATAGCTATGCAAACTTTACATTTAAAAAATGACTTATCAACATGGAATTCAACAGTTTAAATATAATTTTGTGTCTACTTTGTACAGGAGTCCAGATGGTAGCCCTGCTGGTACCAATCTTGATTAGCTTCCTATTCTCTGGGGGCGATACCACCGGTAGCCAGCAACAACAAAGCAAGCAAGCTAGATCTCTACATGATCATGTCCTTCAACGTCTGATCAAGACTGGTCATCAGTATCCTAATGCCTTTAAGAGTGTAATGGCTGCTTCTCCAGACCTAAAGACAAAGCTAGAGACAGCTATCCATGCTAACCAAGCTTCTAATAAAGCTAAACAACCTACAAGACAACCGTCAAGACCCAAGGCATCAGCTGCTCCAAGTATTAAATTAAAAATGAATTTTAGTAACTTCACTGGTTAAAGATAGAACCCTAAAATAACTTCTCTTAACATGTTATTGAATGGAACCAGTTGTTCCCTCTTCAAAGTCCAGAGGAATTCCAGAATTCATGAGTCAGTGGGTTAACTCCACTAGTTACATATAATGTACATACAGAACCTTTTTTATATATATATATATATATATTGGGTTCAAATTAATCCCAACTCTTCAAGCAGGGGAAGCCATGAAAAAGATGATTTTAACTATTGGTGTTAACAATACTGTTATTGTTCATCCAATTAGGCTTTGGTGTTACACCAGTAACATCACTAATGGTAATGCAATTTCATCTTTGATGTTTACATCTAATGCTAGTATTAATCCAACTAGATTTTGGTTTTACACAAGCCACAGTGCTGAGACTGACCTCACTAGGTGTTGAGCTGATGAAGGTGCAATTGTTATAACTTTGTAAACCCTTGTATGCAAATATCACCAACACCAAACTTGAAATTATACATTGTCATTGAATTCACCAATTATAATACTCTAAGGAGATGATGTAGTCTGTTACACTCACAATATCATTCAGTCGTAAGTCACATCCAGGGATCAAAGTTTCATGTCATTATGTCATCATCTCAAAGATCTGACCTAGGGGTTTAACATCAAATTTCTGTATCAGTAAGTAACTGATAATGCTGGAAAACCAAACCACAACACCAAATTGTGTCAATCAGCATATTTATCCTTTGCAAATGTTGCAATATTGCACATTTATTCAACTGAATTCAACAATCATTTTGTTCTGTCAATTTCTGTAGAAAGAAACTAAAAAATGATGAAATTACCAAAATCAGTAGTGCAATAAGGAAAGTAAGATTCTACTAAAAAATATCAGAAGTGTCTTCTTTTTTTTTCTCAGATTAACTCGGAATGTAATGAGTTAGTTGCTTGTGAAGGAACAGTGCATACATTGTAGGAACAGTGCATACATTGTAGTTTGGAAAGTTGCATTGATATTATATTTCATTGTTGAGACTGATTTGAGAGAAATCTCAACAGTTTTAAGATGGCACCAAATTTGCATACAATGGTGAATTGCCATTTTCAGCTGTTTGTTTATTTTACCAAATTCTTCTATGATACATAATTATGTTATCTCACTAATCTTGACATCATTCATATCTTAGTACATAGGGGTAAGAATGATTTTGGAGCATGTGTGTATACCAGGGCTCCGTCTTAAAAAGAGTTACGATTGATCCAATCAATCGAAACTCTATGGAAATCCATCAGTGACATAATTTTTTCTAACGAAAATTTGCACAATGTCTTTTGTAAACTAAGGAGAACACACCAAATTGTCAAGAAATCAATAAATTTATGGATACACATTTATATCTAGAATTTTTTTGAACAAACATGCATTTTATATGTTGACGTTGCTGGCTGTCCATAGTTGCGATTGATCGGATCAATCACAACTCTTTGTAAGACGGGGCCCAGGAATGTAAGTAATGACAGTTTTGGCCTGTAGGAAACAATGGTGATATTTCTTGTAATTAACAAGTAACATGGTGTACGCATTTGAATATACAAATCAAAGAAGAAAAAAAACTTATCCTTGGTGAACATTTATACAAAGATTTATGTACTTAAATCATACTTACATTAAATTACTTATTCTCAGCCAATCATCCCTTCAGTATTGTGAACTACTTACTGTAGTGTATATCTTATGGATTGAGTGAGGTCCAAAAATTAAAATGATTTTATTTTGAACTTTATGTTGTCTTCTTTTTATATTTGTAAAGATTATCTAGCTAAGATGACAATCACCATGTTAATTGTTAACAAATTGTAATTTGACAAATCTTGCACATTTAAGTGAGATAATTGCACACCAAACAAATCACAATATTTGTTTAGGAGCTTAACATTTGGGATACAGGTAGTGCCTGTGTGAATACATGTTATCATTCATACTATTATGGCTCGATATAAGAAAAATGTGCATGTACCAACGAAGTGTAGTATAGATGACCTTTTTCACAACATGCAGCATATTTGAATGAAGTGTAATGATGATTTAGAGGCTATTCTATGCAAGTTGTATTGCAGTATATCCTTTATATTAAAAGACAACTCTTACATAACTGTCCTTGCTCTTGACATGTGCATTGTATAATGCAGGAATATATGATGGTATGTAATATATCACAATATATTATTGGTGCTACAGACATCAAATTTGCTTGTAGATATGGTCAATGGATGTACGCGAGAGTTACCTATATCATGTTACATAAATACTGCATTGTTATATCTGATTAAAATTTAAGTCTTATCATGTCAGTATTACCTAGGGTATTGTATATGCATAATCCTAAACACACTTTCTGGCTCATGTTTAAAGGGGGAGGTCACATTGAGAATGAACGATCATTCAATTCTAAAGAGATTAAAACCCTTTTTACATTGACATTCTTAACCTCAGGCTTTCCTTAAAAGTTTCAATAACCCTCTACTATCTTATATTTGCTTTTTAAATCCATCTAAATTAAATTGTCTGATACTAAACTTCTTAACCAGGTCTTCAGTAAATGATGACATAACAAGGACAATTTCCATAAAGAAGGCATAGTTTCAATTGATCAGTATATCCTACACCTATCATACATATTTATGCATACACTTAGAAACTTCTTTAATATCATATAAGTGATAATAAATGGGGTTTAAATCCTGTAGGTCAGCAAATAAGAAACAGGCAACATGGGTAATAAAATTATTCTTAATTGAAAATGATTTTCATAGATCCTGAAGATGGGACTTGAAGTCAATTTTAGAAAGATGCAAATCATTTTACATAATCTTTCTTATTGTAATTATTTGCCACAGGTGAAAATTCTAATCCTTATTCATAAGCATTTATAATGCATGTAGATATGTTCAATAATCCTGCAGTTAATTACTATAAACCTGTATTTTGATCTCTTGTTTTGACTTAAACCATGATCTAAACTAAACTATGGGGAGCCAATTGTGACATAAAACATGTCAGTAGCAGATGTTTGATAATGAGTATTTATAGGGTCCTCAAGACTATCAATAAGCTTTCAGGGAAATGAAGAGGGCACTATATTTCTTGACTATTCAACCATAATCTATTGTTAGACTACAGATTTTAAATCATGGTTTAATATAGACTGGATTTCAAAATATGGGTTTCTGAGTTTTGAATTTAAATTGTTGATAATGCTGTGATGATTCAGACATTATGTTTACATGTTAATAATTCTTGTAAATTGTAAATTACACTATTGATTGAACGATAATGAATGTATCATTTTCCTGTGTATAATATATGTTTTTAATATATTGAGCAACTCAAAATGAGAATGTCATGTAAATTAAATACTGTTTACCCTTGCTTAAGCTTGGTAGTTAAAACGGCAGAGAAAATAAAAACAAAATAAAACAAAACAAATTGAATGTAATGTAAACAATTTATCATGTATATTATCAATGTTGGAATAAAGGTATCTTTTGTGAACCATATAGTTGTTTTATAACTGTTTGTACACAATACGAACTACTGGAATCCATTTTTAATCTAACTAAGTGATTAATGGTAGAGAGATATATATTAAGAGGGAGAGGAAAATGATATAAAGAGGGGAGGGAGGGGTATGAGAGAGGTGTGGTAGAAAGAGATTGAATTATTATACTGGAAATCATCCATTTTCTGTTCTGTGATTGAAGTGCAATAAGTATAACCTACTTGCAAGATAAAAATAAACAATTAGTCCTGTAATCAACAAGATAGAAAAGAAAGGAAGAGAGAGAGAGAGAGAAGGGGGGGAGCCTGCTACCAATGTAACAGTGCTTGGCCAATGATGTATCCCTTCTTGGAGTTCAAAATAGAGGGAGGGTGTGGGCAAAGGAAAGACCAAATAAGAAGGAATGTGAAAGAGTAGAATGGAAAAGTGGGAAGGAAAAGAAATAATCTTGAGGACCACAATTTTTTGGAGAATCATTCTTGACCATGTAAGAGCAGCTGGTATGAGAATTGTCTCTTTATCTACACCAAATTAATCTACTTTCCATTTGGTCTCATAAATAATACTCAGTCGTCTACAAGCTGTTTGGTTGCTGGCCATTTTGTGTATTCAAAAGAAGACATCTGTGCTTAGCCATTCACCCATTCTCGATGCTGGCTGCCAATATTAAAAAAAAACCTGAATTTGTGGGTATCGAAGAGTTCTCAAAACATGTATTTGCTAATTGCTATGCTTGGAATTGCTTAAAAAATAGAATGATAGAAGACAGATCATTCTATTTCTTCATTTTTTATCTTTGTAAAATGAAATAGCGCCATCTCCGAATGATTCTATTAGGCATCTGTGACGTGAATTGCCACTTCTGATGACTATTTTGTGACAAATTTATTTCCCTATTCTGTATCGAGTATAGTCACTAATCATCTCCTGCTAACATTGATAGTCCAAACACACTCACCTGATTTGAGTTAATCACTTACACTTACTCCAAAAGTAAGATTTTCCTTCGACTCCCCTCACACGTGATTATCACATTGAAAAAAGGCCAAGAGGCCTATAATTTATGAACGTCCAAATCGATTATTGTGAATGTTCTGTTTTAGTACTCTCCTTTATTTCTTTCTTAAAGGAGAATGAAACTCTTGGAGCAGGTTAGCTTTTGTGAAAGCAGAAAAATCAAAGAATAAGATCAACAAAAGTTTGAGTAAAATAGGACTAGCAATAGAAGAGTTATGAGCATTTGAATATTGAGATCACTAATACTATGGAGATCCTCCCATTGGCAATGCGACCAAGATCTATGATGTCACAGATGAACAACTCTCCCCTTTTGGACACTGAAAATATACCCCAAAACATATCTTTTTGCTTATTCTAATCATATGACAAACGATTCATCAATGATATAATGTTGTGAAACCTCTGTACTTGTCCTCTCATAAAGAGAACACCTCACCTTGTGATAGACTCTATAAAAGTGAGAATATAAGTGAAATAAGTACTAAAGTAATGAGGGAGTTGTACGTGCATGTGTGACATCACATATCTTGGTCGCATTGCCAATTGGAGGATCTACATGGCATTAGTGATCTCAATATTCAAATGCTCATAAATTTCTTATTATTCATTCAATCTTCCTCAAACTTTCAACAATATGTTTCTTTGATTTTTCTCTTTGATATGGATTCAGCTGGTTTCAAGGGTTTCATTCTCCTTTAAGTGTTGTATACACGCCCTTCATTATATCCAGAGGATCCAGCTTTTGCCAATAGGGGGAGGGCGGAAAATTATTTTCATACATATTTTCCTTTTGTTGTTTTTGAGGGGGTATTCTTACTAGAGACCATGCACGGGTTTATTAACATCTTAGCGTTGTTGTTATAAACAAGCTAAGGAAGATCAATTTCATAAGGCCACTTACAATAATGCGAGCGCAAATCGCCAGCGAAATCTTGGGGGGGGGGGGGGGTATTTTAGGCATTTAAACTTGGAAATTGAACATTCTGAGCAGTGTTCGTAAGCATGAGCGGGATATTATCTAATGATATGAGCGCGAGGTGTGAGCTGAAAATTCACATTTTTATTACGACTAAAATCTTTGGTAATCATGAAAATTTGTGATTCCAACCTCAGCTGGACATTCGAAGCACTTATTTAACCATGAACAGGATGGGCATCCAACTATCATATGCGAGCGAGAACCTGGATCTACCTATGTATGTATATTATCCCTTGGGATTTCTTTTCGAGACTATTTCCCTAAATAGCAGTAGTGGAAGCAACCATGCAAGCAACCATACTACGATACGAACCTCAAATTACCAACAATACCTACACGCCCATCAATTAAAAGAGGGGAGGAAGTGTAGACATTAACACGCATAACATAGATTGATGGGTTGTTCAAATAGGGTCAGGTTGGGGGTGGGGGCAGTTAAATGTATTGCTGAAGTGCGTGACCAAATTATTTCCAAACACCCCCTAAAAGATTTTTTCTCTCTGTGCGAAATAACCCCATAAACAAGTTTTTCGCGGGCTTCACATTTTGGCCCCTAAACAAGTTGTCGCCAGAATGACTCCTAAACAAGTTTTGTCTCGGGCCCGCACACTGAAACGAGGAGGAAAAAGCCCCGGGGAAAAAGCTTTGGGAAAACATACCCTAAACACGTTTGGCTATATAGTCTTTAAAAAATAAAAAAAGGCCCTAAATACGTTTGACTCCGCTATTGACCATTGACCAGTCTTTCAAAATAACCCTTTTTTGAAAATCGGTCGGAAATAGGGAGGGCAGGGGTCAAATTTGTTGATCGATCAGAGATGGGAAAGACTTCATCTTTTTTATCATTGTTTTTTTTTTTCTCTCTCTTGTCATTTATTACAGCTTGTTAATATTTCATTTTGTAATTGTTGGAACGCACCAGTATTAATTTCCAATATCTTTGAGTTTGATGTATAATTCTATGGGATATGGATTTATTGTATAATTTATAATCATGTTTCAAATAATTTGTACAACTTGTTATGGAATTTGAATGTGTATTTTCAGTGATTTAAGAGAATAAAATAAAATCATCCTTAAAAAAGACGAGGAAAGAAGAAAGAAAGACGAGAGGCCTAAACAATAAAAGAAAGAATGAAAAAAAAAAGTCTGATAAAAAGGGAGAAAAGAAAGACAGAAAGAAAATAAAGAAATATAGGGAAATATAAAGAAAGGAAGGAAAAATAAAGAAGGAATTAAGAAAAGAAAGAAGGAAAACGCCCAGGGGAAAACAAAAGGAGCTCGGCATGTAAAGTAATAAAGAGAGAAATACGGTAAATAATGAAATGAGAAGTATAGGAAAACAAAGCATTGGAGAAAACGTTTCTTTCTAAGGGGAAGGTGTTTGGGTAAATACTGTCACAGAGAAAGTGGGTGGGGGTGTTTTTATCCTGGGATTTTGCATCCCTACCAGCAGCTTTATTGACATTTTACTGGTAATTCATTTTCGAGGCCACGCCCATTATTGACGATCTCGCGCGAGATGCATGATATACGGATGAGCGATATCGTTGGTCCTCGGTACGTGATGAGCCCGGGTTGCGCCGAATCCTTTTAAAATCTTGCTTCTTGTTGAAACACCTTGAATCTAATATTTTTAAAAATAATTATTACTCTACTTATTTCGATCTCCATCAAAATTTTCTAGGCGGGATTCAGATTCGGGAATATTTCAGATTGAATTTTAAGGTTCAACAAGTGAGCAAGACTTGTGTGACTGTGAGCGGAACACGGAAGTACCTGTACCGCAGGGCTAGCCCATTGGAATTTCATACATGTTCGGACACTGCAGCAGTATAGTTTCGCTGGAGTTGTGAAAGCTAACAAATTCCGTATGCGGTTGCCTTGTTCAATCTGACGCCAGTGATCCAAACTGTCATTGAGTCGATGTTGAGTGTCACCAAATACTCTCTGTCTGCAGTGCTAAAATAACAACATTATTGTTTGAATTTTACGCAGATGAATTAGACAAGATTTGACACACAATGGCCGGGGCAGACACATCAAAGGTTCGGCTAAAGTTAGAAGAGATTGTTGTTCCTGATGAACTCGTGGAAGGAAACAAATTCCTCAAATGGGATGAGGTGAGCTCACGTCTAGGTGTCTTGTAGTTTGTCATATATTTTAGTTGCTTTCATTTGTGTGTATATTGAGGGGTTTCAATTCAATTTCAATTCAATTTATTAATAATTCATAAAATGCAAAGCAGATATTAGACAGGAATCACTCACACAACATGCGAGGTTAGTATACTATTACTAACCTCGCACAACGCATGTCATTTCATAATGAACTTTGACGTTTTCATTGGACAGGAATAACCGTCGTTTCTGGGAATTTATTCAACAATTTCTGACATTTTACTATAATCCCCATTTACCATGTATTGGTGAGTGAGCCAACGCAGTTCAGCGGAACAACCAAAATACAGAGACTGAAGCTTTTGGTCTAAGCAGATATATACAATAAAATGTGTATGGGAATCACAACAAAAGTCTATGGCTTGCTAAACAGTGATCCCTTTACATACAAAATATACAAACAGACACAAAAAAAAACCACACACACACATAAAAAAAAATGTTTGTGTAGGTTTTGTAGAATCAATATGCAGATAAAATAACTTTTCTATATTTAGATTTAAAAGCATATTGTGAATGTATATTTTTTATTTCAGATGTAAGAGCATTCCATAACTTAGTGCATTTAATGATGGTAGAGTTACGCTGAGTGAGATATATACAACAATGTGGCAAGATAGCGTTATTCTTATTACGTGTATTAAATGAGTGCTTGAATTTTCTGTTAGAAAAGAAATCTTCTAAAATAGGAGGTAGTGAGCCGTTAAAATGAGAAAACATAAAGATTGCCAATTTCAGGTTAATCAAATCAGAGAGCTTTAATGTATTTAAGTTTTTGAAAAGAGAAGTAGTATGAGCAAGGTAGTGCGAGTTCTAGTTGCAAATTTCAGAACGTGCCCTTATGGAAAACAAAGCTCAAAGTCTTCTTGGTCTTGATGTTTTGAAATTTATGTTTTCTTCAAATTAAAGTTCAATGCTTTTCTATAAAAAAGTATACTATGACCATAACCTTGTTCATTGAATGAGTGACTATGACAAGGTTTGAAGGAGTCTGCGTTCATATTTCAATAATTGATATTGATACAAAACATAAAAATATATAAATTTAGATCAACTTATTTTAATTTAGGCCTACTACTACTAGACAATTGGCAGCCGTCTGTTTTGAGTTTTTTAACATTTTTAATTTTTTTCAAATTTCTCCTCGTACACAGACGGCCCGCTATCGTGCAGCCACCATTAGGGGGTTAACAATTCAAAATCCCCCCGACGGGGCTCATCGATTTTTGTCATTATTTCATTGAAAATATATAAAAAGAACTACCAAAATAAAGATTATTATTCCGTTTTGGCCTGAAATGCACCAAAATGGGGAAAAATAAACTTAAAAGGGGAAAAAACAGTGACTTACTTCGGCTATCGCGCAACTTCACTTCCCTGTTTTATCCAAACTTAATACATAAACATATGGCCATTGAGTCCCCTGCACAGATCGAGCTAGAACTTCGGACTCTGTATTTGGTGAGTGGAGCCAACGGAGTTCAGCGGAACAACCAACATAACAGAGACCGAAGCTTTTGATCTAACTACTACTAGCTATATGATCTCTATTCTCTTTTACTGAATTGAATTGAATTAGATTGATCGATTGATTGATAGAGTTTGTTCTTTAGTTTCATGAATAATTATTATAGTCTAATTATACAGTGTAATAGTTAGCACTTTCCACTGAATCAGAAGTCTCTACTTACCAAGAGATCTACTGTAATTTGTAAGATACATGTTCTTGTCCCATATACATGTACATGGATGTATTTTTAAGAGTTTAGTTGCAAAAGGGGTTAGGTCCACTTTGGACCATTCTGAGAAAAACCATGTTTTTTATTCTCACTTATTGCAATATGCTTATGAGAAACTAAATTAGAAAGTCAAAAGGGGCCTAAGCTTTCGATCCTAGCAGAATCTTCGTCGGAGGCAAAATGAGAAACTAAATTGTCATGATGTACTACCCTATCATATGAACATAAAATTTGGTATAAAAGAAATCTACCACATTTTTTTTCTATATATTTAAAAAAATATATATCATTGTGGACCTAACCCCTTTTGCAAGTAACCTGAAATGAATCCAATCTCTTGAGATTAAAAAAGTGATTTTTCTTTGCCACTTAAATTCACATTTGAATTTAAAATTTTCTGTGGTATCATCAGAGTGACTAAAAATTTAGAGGTTTAGAGACAGAAAACTATAAAGTTTATGAAAAATGGATCTAACCCCTTTGACATAGTTCTTCAGAAGAGTTTTGTTGCAAAAGGGGTTAGGTCCACTCCAAGAAAATCATTTTTTTTTATTCTCCCATATTGCAATATTCTTATGCGAAACTGAATTTTCATGATACCCTTCCATGAGAACAAAATAATTGGGTATAAAAGAAATCTACCTGTCTTCATATTTATTATAATTCTTTTCAAAAAAAAATCTGTGTGGACCTAACCCCTTTTGCAACTAAACTGAAATGGACATAACCCCTTTAAAAAAAAAGTGATTTTCTTTGCCATTTTAGTTCACTTTTTAATAGGAATTTCAACTTTTCTTTGGTATCATCTTATAGAGCTTCTAAAAATCTATACATTGAGACATAAAAATAAAATTTGATGAAAATTGGACCTAACCCCTTTTGCAAGTGAGCTCTTCATATAGTTAAAAAGTTACATTAACCTTTGTTTAATGGGGGGAGGTAGGGGTGAGTGGTATGAGTTCACAAGGAACTGTTTCCAAATTGCTTATGAAACATTTTAATCAGGATGAAAATGTAATTCGGATGAGATTACTCTCTTGTATGTGGACGGAATGGGCTTTACAAAAATGTACATGAAGTAGACTGCATTTAAAAAAAATAAAGCCAAAATGTCTGTATGAGTATTGAGTAAGAGTTTGTGCATCATTATCATACGTTCAATATGTTGCTGGAAATTATTTCTGTAAAACATTTTTGACATTGGATTTATCATCAGCTTTGTACAGTATATGGCCATTCATTGCAAATTACAGTGTGCATACAATGTAAAATACATGTAGGCCTACATGTGTACAAAGTGGAATATTGCATTTGGGGAATGGGTTATATTGAGAAAGAGAGAGAAAAAAAAAACAAAAAAAATTGTTATACTATCAATTTATCAAACATGACAAGAAGTGTTGGTGCTTTGTAGGGAGGCGCGATAGCTCAGTCGGTAGAGCGGGGGTTTCGGATTCCGGTGACCCGGGTTCGATTCCCAAGTGGTGCGCTAGTGCCCTTTGGTAAGGCATTTATCCTCATTACCAGGTCCCTCGGAGAGGACCTTAAGCCGTTGGTCCCCTGGTTGCTTGCTCACAGGCATTCGTGCTTTCTTAGCAGTCAGGTAAAACAACCTCGGTATAACATAACATTGACAAAGAGACACACTTTGACATTTGTCCTTGTCTTAATTTCACCTCAGACATAGATTATAAAAAAGAGGATTTTGGTTTTGAAATCCAGTTGGATTACAAGTTCGCCCAGTTCACTCTACATGTAGATGAATGAATTTGTGTGAGGTAGGCCTACTTTAATAAGGAGAGCGATTATTTCTTGCTCTTCAGATCATTTTGCATCTAGTTTCCCGCTTAGATCCGGTTACAATCAGTGAACATATGCACCAGGTACCAATGTAATGATGTAGAGGTGCCCATGCAGAACTAATGTCAATAGGACATAGTCAAGTCAGGCTGTAATTCGGCTTTAGGCCTACCTGACATTTCTTTCCACTAAAGTTTGTTTTTCAAAGTTGATGAAAATCAACATCATGTTGACAAAAAACAGTGTGAACTTGGCATGTTCAATGATTGTCATAGCATGATGCTTTTATACAGTGTACAAAATGTACATGTGTTGAAATGTAGACTTTATATTGTACAGTGTACATGTACAGTACACTGCATATACATATATTTGTGTGTACATACATGCAGGACATGTATGCCTACAAGAAGCAGAGAGAACAAATTGACCTTGATGTTTTTTTTAATCATTTCTCAAACTGAATTGCGTAAAAAATATTTGTAATTGTTTAGGTTGTCAGGTGTTATGACACCATTTTAGAAAGTTCTACTACACTTTAATGTACACTTTACTACATGTAATTGTGCGTGTAGATACATGTATGAAGAGCTGCCACTTATTTTGCTGGCTCCTCTGAGTGCTTGAAATGGCAGCTGTAGCAAAAGATTCAGTCTTTTGGTTGCAACTATGAATTCTATTACATTATTAGTATTGGTCATTTTTCAGCTGCAGGGATAGTTTCTAGGACATTCCTCGAGACAATCATAATTTTTTAACTATACGCGCCGCTTTTCTGACGGCGGTGTCAATATTGAAATCTTAAACAAGGTTAAGACTTAAGTTTTTGAAATGTCATCATAACTTAAAAAGTATATGGACCTAGTTCATGAAACTTGGAGTCTTGGACATAAGGGTAATCAAGTATTACTGAACAACCTGCCTGAGTTTCAGGTCACATGACCATGGTCAAAGGTCATTTAGGGTCAATGAACTTAGACCATGTAAATTTTAGGGACAGTGATTTTCCGTTTTACCAGTAGAATAAAACGGAAATTCCTTTTGGTTCTTACACTTTTCATGTAAAAATTCATGGAATTCACCTTTGCAGAACGGAATTCAGGTTTTTCCTGTGTACATGTTCAGTGAAAAAACAGAATTTCCATTTTTAGATCAAGTTGAAACGGAATTACAGATTTTCAGAAACGGAAAATACAATTTTTTGAAACGGAAAATCACTGTCTAGCTACATGTACAGTGTACATGTACATCATCATGTTGGGGGAATCAATATCGAAATCTTAACCAAGGTTAAGTTTTTGAAATGTTTTCATAACTTGGAAAGTATATGGACCTAGTTCATGAAAATTAGACATAAGGGTAATATTGTACATGTATCACTGAACGTCCTGCTTGAGTTTCAGGTCACATGACCAAGGTCGAAGGTCACTTATGTAGGGTCAATGAACTTTGACCATTTTGGGGGTATTTGTGGAATTGTCATCACAAATTTAAAAGTTTATGGATCTAGTTTATGAAACAATAGACATGAGAGCAATTAAGTATCCCTGAACATCCTGTGCAAGTTTCAGGTATCATGATCAAGGTCAAAGGTCATTTAGGGTCAACAAATTTTGATAATGTTGGGGGTATTTGTGAAATTGTCATCACAAATTTAAAAGTTAATGGATCTAGCTCATGAAACTTGGACATAAGAGTAAACCATGTATCCCTGAATATCCTCTGAACATTTCAGTTAAAGTCAATGAACTTTTGCCGTGTTGGGGCTATGTGTTGAATTGGCATCTTAACTTAGAAAGTTTATGGATCTACACATGTACATGTAGTTCATGAAACATAGACATAAGGGTAATCAAGTATGTTTTGCACATGTATAATAGGTCACATGATCATGGTCAAAGGTCATGTTTGGTCAATGGACTTAGTGTTTTATTATCATATGAGTGTTTTCTTTTGTGAATAATTATTCAATAGGGCAATTCCACAGGTTGGTAGACATGAGCTTAAAAATTCAAATTCAATATTTTCTTGAATTTTTTAAAAATACTTTAAGTCCTTCATGCATGATAGTTTCAGGAACAAAAAATAAAAGATTATTTTCGTATGTATACTTTGGAAAATAATTGTCAAAAGTTGTGTCTTCCATTCTGTACCAAAATACAAGAAAAATAGCGAAAAATGAAATATGCCTTATTACCATTTTGTTATTGCAACAACATACCACTTTATATATTTCTGAAGTTTAGAAGAGTCAAATTACCTAAAATACACAACAGCTTTTCAAGTAAATTTGTAGTAGTCATTCAAAAATGAATATTGCAACCTGCTCAGGTGATGTAACGTGAGTAACCGAAAAAAATGACTTTGTTTTCTGAGAGAAAAATTCTTCACAGTTAATTGGTGGGATTTTAAATTCTCTTCCTTCAAACAATCTTTGACACAGTGATGACTATCAAAATCATTAAAAAGTACAATTTTTTATAAAAATGATGAAGAAAAACTGTAATGTGAGTAACCTTGTAACGTGAGTAACCATCATGTAATGTGAGTAACCAGTAAAAATCATGCAGTGAGGTAATATTTTCAGTGGGATGTCAAGTTTTAAGTCTCATGGTGAGTTGTGAAGTTATTTTTGATTAATTAAAAGCAAAATGAGGGTACACCTCTTTGATGTGACTCTTTGTTCATCAAAATATCAGTTCAGTGGTCATACAATCACACAAAAAATTGAATATTAGTAGAAGTATTCACAATGCGAGAGTGCATTAGTAAGACTTGGTTTCGATTAACCAAACTTTAAAGAGTGTTCGAACAACAAATTGAATGTCCTTACATGTACCTGTAACCCTATCTAGGCTGGGGTATTTTGGGAGTTAATATGGCCCGGGGGGGGGGGGGGGTGGGTGGGGCCTCCCAGGCCCCCCTTGAGATCTCGGCCATTGGCCGCACGATCACGCCGAAAATTTGCACGCAGGTTGTCTTGGACATAATCTACAATACTTTACAGTAATTTATTTCATGCAAATTGGTATTAAGCAATTATGCTAATTTATGCATAATTTGTAAGCAAAATCATACTTTTCCCTCTTACTCCCTAATAAAGCTCCAATATTTCCAATTTTTTGTATAAAATCTCTTTTTGATGTTCCTAGCAATGAATTTTACACACATTATTGAATTTTTAATGACATTTGTGTTGTTAACCATACATGGACAAAATGTAACGTGAGTAACCGTAACGTGAGTAACCATATTATCTGCACCCCAAGTAAAAACCATGTGTTCTCTATTTTTTTAATTATGTACAAAGTTTGTCTCCCTAATATACTTCTTTGAAATAGATATAATCAACTTTCATAAAAGCCTTGTATGAGGAGACTTTTCACTTATGTCGACTTTTCATTTTATGCATGTCCAAATCATGTAACGTGAGTAACCGACACATTCCAAAGATTTGCCAGGAGCATAATAAAATTTCAAAAGTTTTGTTTTTATACAAAGGATAGTCAGACTGTGTACTTTGTTGTGATAAGGAAATGTTTAGTTCCTATCAATAATAATGGAGTAACAGCTCCAAGTATGAGTCAAGGTGTCTCCAAATGTAACGTGAGTAACCGTGGAATAGCCCAATAGCTGTTTTCAAAGTCAGCACTGCTGCTACATATATATCAAATCGCGTAATGCAAGCGAGACTGTCAGAGGCATTCCACTTGTTATAGTAATTAGGCCCCTATTAAATATTGTTATTTTTTATAATTGTTATTATAAATGTTATTTTTGTTAGTATAATTATTATTAAAAATGCAATAAATGAGGTTTTCAGAAGTCTTTTATGATTATGATAACTTTAAAACTGTAATTTATGTAATTTCGTTTTAAAATATAAAAATGAAGGTAAATACATGTAAATTGACCTTTGAAAGTTAGTGAACATCCTGAATGTTTCACTTGAGTCCTCTCTTGTATGAACCATACATTGTCTTTTCTCTAATACCTATATACATGTATGTAACTTGTATCTATTGGAATGATTGTACTGTATGTACATGTAGATATAAAGCAAAGGAAAACTCAATAAATCCTTGATCATTCCATAGATTTGATGCTGTGCTAATCTAGCTATCTCATTTCCTATACTGATTAAAGATGAGCAAGGAAACCAGTGAGGATTCATTTCCGTTCTGAGAGTCGATCCTTGTTTGAGAAACTCTCCTCCATGTCGTTGTTCTCTCTGGCTCATTGAGATGAAAAGCTCGTTGATGCATTCAAATATTTGTAGACATGTACATGTACCAGGGTACTTGTCTAAACTATTACAATCTCTATGTACCTACTCCTTCAAATATGTTTAATATTTCCACATCCAAGATCATAATGTGTTCAATACTTTTCTATGGTTCATGTACTTATGTACAAGCTTCATACACATTAAAGCTGTAAAACACTAAAGGGTGATTCCATACGTGTCGTAAGGGACATTTAGAGAACAATTGACAGTTTTTTGACAAAAAAAAACAAAAAATATTCCAGTAACTAAAGGTGATCATCAAGTGCTACCAGAGTGTTAGAAAAACCAAGACTTAACATGACTTGAATTCACATCCTGTATAATACAGATTTAAAATAGTAATGTGTCGTACGGACGCAGAAAAAGTGGCTTTTTTAGAAACCTCACGTTTGTACTCTAAAGTCTGTGAGTTGGACAGATAATTTTCATAGAAACTAAACTCAAATTGATATTCAATTACCCAAGAACAAACACATCTATGAAAGAAAGCAAAATAAACATTCATGAATAAATAAAGCAAATTAAGATTTTCGAGAACATTGTGGCGTACGGGACACTCAAAATGTGTTGACGGGACATCTCTAAATTGAAGCCAAACTTTCTTACTTATGTCTCTTTGACTTCTTCAATCACTTTATTTGGCTGATGATAATGATAATCCTATCAAACTAAAGACATTCATTATGTTAGAAACCGCTATTGGCTGAATATTTCTGTCAATATATCATAAACAAAATAATGTGTCGTACGGGACACTTGTGTGTCGTACAGGACACTTCTGTGTCGTACGGGACACTTGTGTGTCGTACGGGACACTTGTGTGTTGTACAGGCACTTGCGTGTTGTACTGGGCAGCCTGAATAAAACAATGAACTTTTTATCAATCAGAAGGGGAGCATTGCCCCTAAATTCTTCCTTTTTAATGAAAAGTCTTTTAATAAGTAGTCATTAAGGACAATATAATTAAGAAACCTCAATATATACAATCGGGAACAATATGTTATCATTTTTTTTTCATGATGGGAAATGTACCTGGGGTTCACAGCATGTTTAAGAGCTGAAAAACTTGAGGTTTTGTGTGAAGTTATATTTTAGTGAATTAATTGATGATTTCCAATACACTATTTAAACAATGAAACTGTTTGTGTAAATTATGGGGCTAAAATGTTATGATTTTTCGTATAAAATGTATATATACATGATATATGTCACACCTGTCACTTGTAATTCCACAAAATATTTTTTTTCTAAGAAATGCGGTTCTACTTTTTCAAACCTTTCTGCATTTCACGAAACCATATGGTTTGTCTTATTTTCCAGATTTTTTTACAACTTGAAAAAAGTAAGGAGTTTCAATACTGTACATAAAAACAATTAGTGATCATCAAGGGAAGTCCAAATAGATGATTGATATGTAACTTTTTTTTACATCCTATAGTAATTCCACATTAGCATGCAAGAGGAAGTCATCTTCCAGGCTAGGGTTAATCAATTATAAAGGTTTTCTTTGCATGCTCAATGACAAAGAAATTAACCTGCTCTGACTAGTGAAAATCATCAGTTTAGCTGACGGGATTCACAAAAGAATACGCCTACATGAATTTAATTAAAATGGTTAGAATCACCTATTTCATGTTCTATGGAGATAAAAAAGGTACTTTTTCAGTTCACTTTATGTCAAATCATTTACTTGAATTAAAATAGGCCTATTTATAGTTTCTGAATCCAAATCCTGCAATTAAATGCATTATAAATTGTGTGTCGTACGGGACATGTCCCGTATGACACACACTGTGTCGTACGGGACAACTTTTAATAGGACAATTATTGAAAAATGAAGGGCAGTAATTAGATCCTTATGGGATAAATCGATCACCCATGGGTCAAAGAAAGAGAAACTTATATAGTGAAATTGCATCATCAAAAATAAAATTGTAGGAAAAACTTTTGCATTTTCATGTGTCGTACGGGACATTGCCAAAAAAATTCGGAAAAACCAGGGCTGCCCCTATTATGGATCATGAAAATGTTGTAGATATGATTTGGAACCATCAATGATACATTATTCCATTGACCTGCAATATTTTCAATCTTCTCGTGCTTTGCCAATAATTGTTTCAGGCAGTGTTTGTACTTGACTATTTAATTAGCAAAATTATTGAAAATTGAAAATTCCATTGTTCCCCCCCAAAAAAACTATATCTGACTTTACTTTTGGTTAAAACTCATAATTTTCATAAAATTTAGGTATCATAGTAAAATATTACACTACTTATGACTTATTGAAAGCAAGTTGAAATTTATGATATTTTTGAAGTTCTAGTGTGGAATCGCCCTAAAATGCGCCAAAAACAAGTTATGGTGAATAAATAGGGAAAATCAACCAAGCAACGACCAACAGGGGCAATTAACCAGATTTAAAACTTTTGACGGGATTACTACCGTACTTCTACTCATATTATTGTACAATGCCTACTTTAATAGCTTGTTGTATAGTACACAAGCAAATGGGAGGCTGTATGTAAAGCATTTTTACTGTTGCGCAAGGGTTACTTTTCAGATGACCTCACATTGAGTAATGACAAAAACATTAAACAAAATTCACTTGAAATGTTGGGCAGAACAGATACACATGATGAACATGTAGTCCCATGCATGAATTTCTGTGTACAGACTACAGTGCATACATGTATACGGCTCACAACAAAAGAGAGTTCATTTCTGATCAGTCGGGTGATTTTGAAATCTTTTGGTAGGTTCATGGATTCAGCATTCAAAATCAGCTCCACCAACTGATCTCAAGACCAGAATGTACAGTATTTTAATGGTAAACTAAACCAACCTTTAGAACCCAAGTCTACAGTAGTATTGCTAAGACCCTTGGCTCAAACATTTTATTTTAACAAAGATGCTGTGATTTTTGTGTGTGCTCATTTTGAGTCATTTACATGTAATGCAGATTTGAGGAATCCTGTTGGCTGACAGTAATAGTAATACTGAAGGATCACTCAATTCCAATCTGTTGGGATAAAAGGGGTACCTGAGGCTGTACATGTATGTATTATGATTTTTACAGATAAAGTAAAATCAGACAAAGTTCACTGAAAATATTCGGAATTTGATGAGGAATAACAAATTTTAATGACATTTTAGAGATTTGCATTAGCCTACATGTATTTTCAGTGAAATAGTTCTATGAATGTCTTCGTGAATATACATTGAGTGAGCTGATGATGTCATATCCCCACTTATTATTCTCTTTTTTTAAAAACCACTGATCACTTTCATATCATTACACTCCTAATATTTTAGCTTGTATTTACAGTTCATTCAATTAGGATCCCTAAATTAGACCCCAAAATAGCCAATCTGGAATAAAATTATTGGAAATGGTTTTTCAACTAATTTGAGTAGGTATGGGTGTCAACATTTACCAAAAAAAAGTTAGGAGGAATACGGGTTGGAGAAAGTGATTATTTTCAAGGTCAAAGGTCAATGACCTTTTCATATATACTGTATACCGGTAATGGTATCTCTGAGATGGAAAGGCGTAGGTTGGTGATAATGGTGTCAAAATGCACAAATTCTTTAATACCAGAATATAAAATAAAATTAATTACCTAGAATGCACATTCACCAATAAAATTTAAGGTCAAAGCCTTGCAAAGGTGAATGACCTTTTTTTTTACATTATATACCATACCATATAATGGTATCTCTGAGATGATAAGGTACAGGCTGGTGATCATGGTGTCAAAATGCACAGATTCTTACCAGAAGATCAAATGAAATAAAATTAAGTACCTAGAATGCACATTCACCCATAAAATTTAAGGCCAAAGGTCAATGACCTTTTATATATTATATACCATACTGTATAATGGTATCTCTGAGATGAAAAGGCACAGGTTGGTGATCATGGTGTCAAAATGCACAAAATGCACGGATTCTTGCGAGAAGATGAAATAAAATAAAATTAAGTACATAGAATGCACATTCACCCATAAAATTTAAGGCCAAAGGTCAATGACCTTTTTTTACATTATGTACCCTCTTATATAATTGTATCTCTAAGATAAAACGGCGCAGGTTGGAGTTCTTGGTGTCAAATACACATATACTTACAGGAAGATTAAATAAAATAAAATTAAGCATCGAGAATGCACATTCTTCCATAAAATTCAAGGACAAAGGTCAATGTCCTTTTTAACATTTTTATTTAATAATGGTATCTCTGAGATAAAACACCGCAGGTTGGTGATCTTGGTACCAGAATGCAAAGACTTGTACAAGAAGATTAAAAAACACCACTGAAATAAGTATAAAAAATAAATTTTCACCCTTGAAATCCAAGATCAGAGGAAATATATAATCTGTATGACATAAAAATAACAAAAAAATTATCCTTTGTGATCATATTTTATTTGTGAATAATGTAAATAAAGATGGCTAAATTGTAATGAAAACATTGAGGTTTCATAATTTCAGTCTGAAATATTGAAGGTCATGGAGAATATATTTAGGGGTGGAGGTCAATTAAACCTTTCCAAAATATCAGTGGACTTTAAGTAAAAAAAGTTAATAACCAAATAACACTTCTTCATATACTGCCATGCGTTGCCAATAGCAATGAAATGTTTTCACACCTTTCATTGTGTGTATCTCTAAAACAACAAATGATGGGAGTTTGCTTTTGATAGAGTTAATAAAGTGAACCTTGCTGTATACTCTGATACTAAGTTTTCCTATGTAACCACATTTGTTTACGCATCAGCAAGCAAAAATGTGTCGGTAACTGACATTACGCAAAAGGACATGGAATTTCAAGGTGTTCATTAAAATTGAAATATCTCATGTCCCTGAGTAGATAGAGTAATAATTTGAATATGTAAATATACCTCCGTTACTAGGTTAAGATGTGTCAAAATATGAAACAATTAGTTTTTGTCTTTTGGGGGTTATGATAATTTTTCCACAACCATGCTGGTAACTGACATTACACTTAATTTGCCATAGAGATAACACATGGAAGTCAAATGTGTGGAATCATTGCATTGTATCTTCTGTGCAGGGCTTCACATGAAAGTGAGCTTGATGTGGAAGTATACCCGTGTTTCTAGGAACATTTCAATGAAAAAAACTTTTTCTTTTTCTTAATTCCTTTGATTTGAACATTTTTATCATTACTTGTCGGTAACTGACAATACACATTAACATTTACCAGTGCTATATGAATTTCAAAGGCATAATTTTCTTGGTACGTATATGTAAGGCTTTTTAAAATCATAAAAGTTTCATAATACTTCACATTTTTAATTATCAAAAGATAAGAAATGTATGTTTTACTTACTCGGGGGGGGGGGGGGGTGGGGTCATAGCAGCTACATGTTTTCCTATAGTAATTTAATATTGATTTGACTGTACACATGGATTTTTCTGACTATACACCCATAATATATTCATCAGTTTTATATATTGACTTTTTAAACCTTTTCCTTCTCCAACCTCCCCCTCCCCTCAAAAAAAGGCAAAATGAACAAGGGTCTCCTCCCCTAGGCTACACGTACCCCTCCCCGAATCTCATGCAGCCATGTAGTTTTATTGATTTCTATTCTGGTCAGTGCAAGCAATGCTTGTTCATATCTGTCGGATTTCAATTCTCTTCATAATTTGTTTAATCATTTTCTTTGCTAATTTCTTTTTTAAGCTGTCCAGCTTCTAAACTGAAACTTAACTAGTTGTAAATTAGAAGAAAAAAAAACAGTTTTAGTAGATCCATGCAACATTGATCAGAACTGTCAAATTTTACTTTTCATCTATGCTTGTAAACCAAAAACAAAATTGTATCACACATCCACACTACTAACATGTATAAAAACCAGGAATTTACTTTTAGCGAGGCAATGCTCAAAAGAATCCTAGAAACTAAAAAAGGGACCCTGGAAATCCCCTTCATCACAATGTTAAGCTTAAAAAACGTTGCAGATTTAGGCAATAGGTTGGGAAAATTACCCCCTACCCCCCCCCCCCCCGAAAACCAAACAAAAAATTGTCTGATACAAACAATTAGGTACTTGGTAAGTGCATGTACAAAACAATTTTATAGTAATTTTTTTTTGCACGATGGGAATGCAACTTCCTTCATAATTTCATATAGTATTCCTTGTGAACTATACCTTTTTAAAGTCAATAGCAAGCTCCTTCTGGTGTGACTTGAAGTGAAAGACTTAAATAACAAAGTATACAATATTTCTTCACCATAAAATTGACCACATATTTGCATTTCAATATTGGTAACCAACGTTTATCATAGTAACTGACATTACATCTCGGTAACTGACATTACATTTTCCACTTGGTAACTGACATTACATATATTTAATGGTACCCTATGGCTTCATTGTTAATTGGTAATCTTTAATTTTGGTGTAGAAGGGAGGGGTGTTACCAAGAGAAGAAATCTACCAAGTTTCATATAATATATCCTCTTTTCCAGGAAATGAGAAAAAAAAAGTTCATGTTTTCAGTAACTGACATTACATACCATATCACATACTTCATCAATGTTTTTTTATCAGATGAATGAATTACTGGTGTTTCTTTCTGTGGGATTTTAAAAAGTGTTATAATAGCAAGCTAAATCACAGGCGAAAACATCATGATCAAACCTGTTCTTTAAAAATCTGTCAAAACAAAATATGTATCAATATACTATTTTCAACACTAATTTGTATCCATACTTTGGCAGCCATTTTGAAATAAAAAATGGCTGCCATAGTCGGAAAAAAAATTTGTCTCAGAAACTTCAGGTCTTGTTTTATTAAAAAACATAAAGCATTTGACATGAATATCAACTTGATTTTTTGCCTCTGTGTCCATCTGTGGTGAAAATGCCCTTTTTCTCTCCAGGGATAGACCACTCACCTCAATTCTATAATAAATACTATAAACTATTAGCTTAATCTTCTGAAAATGGATAGGATAGGTATAACTCTCATGTCACAGCTAGCATCATCTGAGAGCATTTCCAAACAGCAGAGGGATGATGATGAAGATGAAATGAAGGCCATCATTAGAGCTGCAGCTTCTGTCATACATGTAGTAAATGGCATCATATGTATATCAACTTCAACAAAGATGAATTCCTGTATCACTATTATTTACCTTTCATTGCGAGCTGCCAGAATCTCTTGAGATGCTAATGCAGGATATCTGCTCTCTGCCATACGTCACCCATGATGCTATTTCTACTAGGTATCGGTTTGTACAAGGATCATCTATTTGGTCCAGAACAACTGATTGTTATCATGCACAAATTAGGCATATAATAATGAAATTCAAAAGGAGATAATAGCTTACAAGTACTCATCCATCGCCCTAACATAACTCCTACAGCACCACTTCCAGTTCTTGAGAATCAAGCTGTGCAACATATCAGTAATAATATACATGTAGATCCTGATCTGATATCCCTTCATTGAATGGGCCAGATCAGAGTCTTGAAAATGTCAGAAGGTTTTCAAGAGTTTAATTACTCTTTGCTGAAGTTGAGACACTTCATTTACTATGACAAAAGCTGCAGCTCTAATGATTGCCTTACTTTAATTCTTAATCATTGTCCCTGGCTATATAAAAATGTTCTCGGATTATGCTTGCCATAAGAATTAGGCCTATCCTTTCCATTTACAAATTAAGTGATAGTATTGATTGAGCATTTGAGGATAGTGACCTATTGCTACAGAGGAATTGTTACCTTGATTTATAACATGCATAAATAAATGCTGCTACTTTAGACAACTTCACCATTTCAAATTATATTATACATGATTTTTTTCACACTTTTGGCAATGCATTACTACAATATATATTAAAAAGTGCTATTTGATCTCAATTTCATCTCGAACTTGTATTTTGACATGATCATTGGTCAAGGATTCAACTATCAAATATGTGTTCCTTTTCCACGCAGGTCAGTCTTTTTCCCATCAGAATCACTATACCTACATGCCACAATCACGTTATATCGACCTACATGTATTTACTTAAATTCCCTGGCGTTATTGACACAGTTGATTGACCTCTAACCCCTAAATATATTTTTCATGGCCATTTTCTAACCTTTTTTCAGAGTAAAATTATCAAACATTCAAGTTTTCATTACAAATAGCTATCTTTCTTTATATTATTCACAAATAAAATGTGAATATAATGGATTAATTTCTTTTTTGGGGAATCATGAATAGATATGAGCATGATCGGTTAAGGGTTAGCATTGAGGTGAAAAAAAATTTTAAAGGTATTTCTATCAAAATTGCTTTTAAATTAATCTTTGATATCTCAGGTTTCAAAGAACTTAGTTTCATGAAGATTGATGATTCCGAAAGTACTGGAATAGTCCATTTTATTCATGGGGGTGCTGTTACCTCTCATCACGGACGGACATTTTTACTCAAATTAAATTCACTCTAGTTTTGTTGTTTTTAAAGTTACTCTAATTTGGTTTGGACGTTCTTGCACTCTGAACATTAATCTATTATCAAACATAAATTAGTAGGAAAAAAATATTGGGAACTAATTTTTTTTGGTAGGTGTTAACATTTCCATTTTGAAATTTCCGTCCGTGATGAAAAAAAAGATGAAAAGTTCTTTTATTCTTTATCAGAATAGAAATAAAAAATAAAAAGGTGTAGAGGTATCTCACTAAACACTGTACATCATTTTATTTGAACTTAGCTGAAATCCATACATTTTATCCATATCATAAACTCAATCCAAAATGATCATGGACGGACATTAATTTCATCACGGACGGACAAAGTAAATTTACTCAAATTCAATTCACTCTAGTTTTGTTGTTTTCAAAGTTACTCCAATTTGGTTTGGATTTTCTTGCACTCTTAACATTAATCTATTATCAAACATAAATTGGTAGAAAAAAAATATAGGAAGTAAATTTTTCTGGTAGATGTGTCCGTGATGAAATTAATGTCCGTCCGTGATCAGTTTTTGATATGGATAATATGTATGGATTCAGCTTTTTATTCTTTATCAAAATAGAAACAAACATAAAAGTGTGTAGAAGTATTTCACTAGACACTGTACATCATTTTATTTGAACATACATGTAGCTAAAATCCATACATTTTACGCATATCATAAATCAATAAGAAATGATCACGGATGGACAAGTGAGCAATATACGCAAATACTGCTAATACTGTGGAATGATCCATGCAAATGGGAAACTTTGCTGAGCAGATTATGAATTTAACTTTAGTTTCAATTTGCAGTGAAAAATGTCACTGAGAATTATTCAGAACTCAAATGGATGGAAACCTACAACTCTTTCACAATTCTTTTGTGGTATCTTTGTTTGGATGTTATTGGGGCTAAATTGTTGTCAGGAAAAATTGTTAAACATAATTGGAATGCAGATAGAGTTGGAAAGGTACATGTGTGTCAAAAAAGCAGGAAATAAAATATGGCAAGAACAAGTCCAAAGCTGTAGATTTAATCTATTCAAGCTTGCAGAAAGTGATGGAAAAGAAGAAAGTAGAATGCATAATCTGATAAGTAGAAAAATCTTCAATTTTTCCATGTACAAACCTATGGATTCACAATGCTTCTAACAGAACATGACATCACGGTCATGAGGCTTGTGAAAAGGACAAGAATACCTTTTTTCGAAGTCCATTTTGGAGCTAATTTTAAGTAAATTACTTATCTGGTAAACTGTTAAAATGCATACTATTTTAAAGCTTGCACTGCAGTGTTTAGAAGCATAATAAGCTTTTGATTGGTAAATGAATTATCAATTTCAATTTTGGATTCGGTCAGAGCCTAAATACATGAGGGCTGTTGATGTTATGGGGTGTCTCCACTGTAATATGGACAAAAGATGAATTTGAAGAGAGCCTCTGACAAGTGTTGTGGTCATACTTGATCCACCAAACAAGCATAAGGATCAGCAACCTTTGAATCTTTTGGATTTAGTTAATGAACCTAAAAACATATTTGCTCTTGGAAAATTAATGCCTAAAAATGTATTAACATGTATCATCATGATATATCATAAAAATAGTTGTATTAATATGATCATTGATCAACTAGATGTTGATTTGGTACCTACTAGCATTTTATACTTTGAAAAGAAGACAATATGCATTAGGACATTCTTTACATTTGATTTTGACAAGAGCTGTGTTGAAAGCAATCATATGTCTAGATTATACTGTGCGTCTAGCATAGAAATCAAGTTGCTACAACTTAAATCAAGTTGTAGCAACTTGATTGTGCAACTAATACTGTTTAATCATATTAAAAAATGTACAAATCATCAATAAAATAGCCTTTATTCCCCCAAAAAAGTAATAAGAACTTCTTACAAGGTACTTCCAATGTATTTTAATTGTGTCCGTCCGTGATGTCCGTCCGAGATGTCCGTCCGTGATGGAAAATATTTGCAATTCTCTCAGAAGTTTGATATTGGTTAAGAATTCAATATGCTGAACATAGAAGCTAACATACCTGAGTGTTAGTTGCATTAACAATTATTGGTCAATGTTAAGCTGTTTAGATAGAAACAATAAAAATGTACAAAAATTCTGAAAACCACATTTCTATCATGTCCGTCCGTGATATGGCACATTTACTGGATATCTATGTTTGTAGGTAACCATGGCAACAAACTTTTTTTTATCATTCAGCATACTTTGTCCTACCCTTCTCTATAAAACACAAAGGAACCTTGTTCATCTTATTCCTAATTTGTTACAAGCCTTCAAAATTTCCTAAATCTATCAAATGTCCGTCCGTGATGAACCGATCACGCTCATATATAAATATTTATTAACTTTTGACCTGCGACTTTGGATATCAAAGGTGAAGGATTATTCTTTATGATTATTTTGTGCCTTTTTATCTTCTTGCAAAAATTGCTTTTTGACACTGAAATGACCAACATGCAGCGTTTTATCTCAGAGATACCATTATAAGATATATAGCCTATGTATAAAAAGGTCATTGACCTTTGACCTTGAACTTTATGGATTAATATGCATTCTAGGTGATTAACCTTATCTTATTTGACCTTCCTGTAAGAAACTGTGCATTTTGACACAACGATCAACCTGTGCCGTTTCATCTAACAGAATTAGAGATATATTATGAAGTATGATACATAATGTAAAAAAGGTCATTGACCTTTGAAAGGCTTTTTACTTTGAATGTTATTTTTAAAGGACAAGTCCACCCCAACAAAAGTTTGTTTGAATTAAAAGAGAAAAATCAAACAAGCATAACAAAGAAAATTTCATCAAAATCGGATGTAAAATTAGAAAGTTATGACATTTTAAAATTTTGCTTAATTTCACAAAACAGTTATATGCACATCCTGGTCAGTATGCAAATGAGGAGACTGATGACGTCATCCGCTCACTATTTCTTTTGTATTTTATTATATGAAATATTCTAATTTGCTCCTCGGTGTCAAGTGAAATACGATTAATTTCTCCCTGAAGATGTGGAATTAGCATTGTTTAATAATATATGGTTCAGTCAAGGTGGTCCTTATTGTCAAATCTGTAAAAAATGACATATTGTAGAATTCAAACAATAAAAAACAAAAGAAATAGTGAGTGAAGGACATCGACTGCCTCATTTGCATATCACTGAATTGTGCATCACTGTTTTGTGAAAAATAAGCGAAACTTTAAATTGTCATAACTTTCTTATTTCACATCCAATTTTGATGAAATTTTTAGCGTTATGCTCATTTGATTTTTCTCTATTCAAATCAACAGTTTTCTGGGGTGGACTTGACCTTTAATGTGCATTCTGGGTACTTAATTTTATTTTATTTGATCATCCTGTAAGAACCTCTGCATTTTGACACCAAGATCACCAACCTGCACCTTTTCATCTCAGAGATACCATTATACCATATATATGATATATAATGTAAAAAGGTCATTGAGCTTTCAAAGGCTTTGACCTCGAATTTCATTGTGAATGAGCATTGTAGGTACTTGATTTGATTTCATTTGATCTTCTGGTAAGAATCTCTGCATTTTGACACCAAGATCACCAACCTGCGCCTTTTCATCTCAGAGATACCATTATACTGTATATGGTGTATAATGTAAAAAAAAAAGGTCATTGACCTTTGAAAGGCTTTGACCTTGAATTTCATGGGCGAATGAGCATCGTAGGTACTTGATTTGATTTCATTTGATCTTCTTGTAAGAATCTCTGCATTTTGACACCAAAATCACCAACCTGTATTATTTTATCTGGGAGATACCATGATACAGTATATTTTAAAAGGTCATTGACCTTTGACCTTAAAAAAAAAACTTTCCCAATGCGTATTACTCCTAACTTTTTTTGGTAAATGTTGACACCCATACATGTACCTACTCAAATCAGTCAAAAAACCATTTCCAATAATTTTATTCCAGATGGTTACTAATTATGGGATACTAAATGTGAGAAAAAGAACTTCAAATTAATTGTATACATGTACATGTACACACATTGCATGAATCTTGGAAAAAATTGAAATAATTTTGTTTTATAATGTTCAATGAACTTTATCAAATATCAATCCGTATTGCATATATAGAAATGTAATATAAAACAAAACCGCTTGTCATGTATCAGGGTGCATGCATATTGAAAAACATTGTACAATAAAATTGAAATATGACAGTGAAATTCCCAAAGATTGAAGACCAGCCAAACTGGGATATTTTGTCAGCAATAAAGTTCCTTTACCTTTAGTTGATTTGTGTTGGACTCTTAACTGAGATGAGATTGCCTGACAAATTGATGTTCTAAATTATAGAAATGAAGTACAAACAACCAATCTCATCAAATTGCAATGGCCCAAAACAAATATAAATCATATTTTCAATTTTTCATTGCTGCACATTATGAATTTTACAGCAGGAGCTCATTTTTAAAATGTTGACAGTATGATTCGTTTTTTAAATTTAAGGTTAAAAAATGTATGTTTGATCTAATGATATTGATACTACAAAATTGTTCTGTATCGAGAATTAATATTTCTCTTACTAACAATTTATTCTTGATTAGTTTAATTTTTTTTCAACTCTGATGAATTCACCGATATTACATGTATGTAAAATGTAATGTCTCATTTGCACATGGTATTCTTGCCAAAATACATGAGTATGATGTTTTGTTTAAATAAAAGAAAAATAACACTCACATGGAATAAAACATTTAAATCTTGGTGATTTATTTTTGGAATCCTCTTGACTCATTATAATCCATATCACTAAAAGGATTTTTCTCAACTCTTCTGAAAATTTGTCCCCCTTTTCTGCAATTTGGATTTTTTAATTGTTATCCCTAACCAGATTTAAAATAATTCTTTCTCACTGAGGTGACGAACCCCTGGGATGATATATGATTTACTGTACAAGTACATTATGATTATAATAATGATGATGATGATGATAATGACAATGATAACAATAATAATGATAATGATGATAGTGATAATAATAATGTTAAAATATTAATAATAATGATAATAATAATAATAATTATGACAATAACGATAATTACATATAATAGTATTTGTATGGCGCGGTATCTAATTTCCATTTTTAATACTACAGATGCTTCAGAGCAAATCAAAGAAAGAAAAGTAAAAAAACTTTACAAATGAATACATAATTTACATGTATTGTAAGCCTATATTTTCTCACTTGTCTGTCAAAAAGCAATTGTCATCATGTTTTCCTTGTAGGACATGATGATTCATGATTGTTATCACAACTTTACTTTGAGGTATTCAGAGGCTAAGAGATTACTTCACATCTTATCAAACTCATTTTTTTTAGCAACTTGAACATGGTTCTTTGATACATTTGACCAAGATGTATTGAACTGACGGCAGTCATGTAACTACAATGAATGTTATGAACATTTTTTTGATGTGCAACAAGTTATTAATTTATTGGGGGCCGTAATTGGAGAACACTTCCATGTAGTTTTACAGTGGTAAAAACTGAAAGGAAAATATTTCTTTTGGTAAAAATTCATAGAATGCTTTCATGTAATTAACTATTATTGTACTGTGTGAGCAGATTATTCATTTGATGTCAGGTCGGCAAATCATTTGTATGATTACACTTAGTGCCCTAACAGCAAGCGACACTAATGCATTGTACATATATAGGAATATTTGTTATGCATCTGGGCAGTCTCACCAGATCGTTATCACGATACTGCAAGAAATATGAATATGTGTGTGCTATTTTGTAATGAGAAGGATACCAATACCACACTGTATAGCCGTGAATGTATTCTATCAATGCTTTACAAGGTGAAACAAGAGTGCTATCTCTACCTCTCACTACACATTCACATCCTGCCTCTCGTATTATGTTACCATGACGATAGTAAGGCTGTCCACTCTGGTCTTTGTGAGGCTGTGTGTTACAGTGTCAAAGCTTAAAGCGTTTGCTTGTACATGTGTGAATTATGCTTATTAACTTTATAATTTGGAATCTAAACCCTTTCTCGGATTTATTTGATGCATTCTCATACAAACCGGTACATTATATAGGCAGTACAGTTTGATAGCTATTGAAACCATCAGTTAATCAGTAGCATGTCTTCTACTGTTTTAGTGTTCAGATGTTATTTCTACCATGTTGGCCCTATTTGTAACATTTTCATAAACATGTACCACATGCCATTTGCCACTACTTGAAGAATGAATTGAGGCCTTGTTGAAAGGCTACATGTAGTATTATTATTCTAGACACTCCTGTTTTAGCATAATGTGTTATGTCAAGTTATGTGGAGAGAGAAATTCATAATACATTCAATATAACTCTTTTATTACAAAAATGTGTGATGAAAATGGATTTACAATGTACACTTTGTACAGTATTTTTGTCTGATACACTGCTACTCATCCAGATATGAATGCACAATTTTCTATTGTAGTGTAGGCCAACAGGGTAGCTCATTACATTGTAAGCCTAAATTGTGAATACTACATACACATACATGTACAGGTCTAGCTGTATCAGGCCTGCCTCATTCACTCAAATTATTGTACTGTGACAGGTTGATTTATTCATTGATTAACAAGTAAAGTTTAAGTTTTCCCAGAAGGATCACAAAGTATTCTACAATGTTGACCTGCATAGATCTTCCCTAAAGCGTTGTATGCAATAGGCTGTATCCTGTTCTAGGCCTACTGAGTCAGTTAAAGGGGAATCCAGCCTGGGCCATAAAATGTTGTGTTGGGAAGGAGAAAAATAAATTAAACAGAATGGTGAAAGTTTAAAAGAAATCGGACAAGCAATAAGAAAGTTATAGCTGCTTTAAAATTGAGATCACTAATAGTATGTACATTTCAAATTGGCAACTGTGTAAGTAAATTATGACAAGGGGCAAGGACAATTTTCCCATAGGCCATGTACTTTATTATCAGGGATTTGTGGTTTTCTCCAAAGTATCCATTCCCCTGGGGCAGTAATCTAAATATAACCCAGGTAGTATATTGTTTAATGTCCTCATATAAGAAAAATACAATTTGAAGTAAAACTTTTGGGAAAAATTACATCTTAGCCATAATATGTATTGGAGTACATGGAAGAGTAGTCCTTACCTTACATCACTATGACATCCCATATGCGGCCAATTTGAAGTCTCCATGAGTATAGTGATTACGAATATTTACAACTTTTGAAAATTCATAACTTTCTTGTTGTTTGTCCAATATTGTTCAAACTTTCACCTATCAACTTGTCTGATTTTTCTTTTTCTTATAAAAAACAAGTTTTATTTGGGTTGGATTCCCCTTTAAATTTGAATATCTGTAAGGGCTTAAAGTCATAACCTCCTTTGATAGACCACTGTGCCCTTCACATTGGCCTGGATGTTTCTTGTATCTTTAAAAAATATTTCCCATAAATGTGACGAAAAATATACATGTGCCCCATAGGAAAGTGGGCTTGCCCGGGGGGGGGGGGGGGGGGGGGGGTCAAATATATTGCTGTACACATGCGTGACCAAAAAATGGGTTCAAAGGGGTGTTTTTTCAGTTTTGGACGAGGGCCGAGCGTGCACTCGTTTAGGGTATTAAAAACACTGATTTTCAAGAAAAAGGGTGGTTTTAAAGATTCAAGATTGTTTTATTGGTCCATGAATGCTAAGCATCCAGATTAATTTAGTTTCCAATGGCTTTAAACACATAACAAACACACAAAAATGCAAAATAAAATATATCATAGCAATCTAACTCTACATAAACAATACAACTTAGTGATAACTTTTCTGCAATAGGTTGATAACCCTTAGAATTCATAATTCGAAATTCATAAATTATAAGAAATAGGTGATGAGATGTCTGCATGCTGCTAACTCCTCCCCCCCATCCTAGTATGCGGTATATAATCATCATAAATTGACACTTACAAAACACCCGTTCAAAAGAGAGTGATAGATATGTAGGAAAATATGAAAGGGAGCTGGAGGGAAAGGTAAAGTGTAGAAGAAGAAGAGAAACAAAGAACAAGAAAGGAGAGAAAAGGAGAAAAAGAAGAAGCAGAAGAAGAACTGAGTAGGAGGAGAAGAAGAAGAAGAAGAAGAAAAAGAAAAAGAAGGAGAAAAAGAAAAAGTAAAAGAGGAAGAAGAAGAAGAAGAAGAAAAATAAGAAGAAAAATAAAAAGAGGAAGATATATCATCGTGTTACTTTTGAGTTATACACATGTATAGAATTAGGAATAAAGGAGTACCGGTAGCGTGAGAGGCGTGTGCGGGGGGACACAGCCGTATTCCTGAACAATTAAAACGGAAGCAATCATTGAGGAGGTGGGTCTTGTCTGCCATAATGATTATGGTATGTACTTTGGCAAGTATGCGTTCTTCGTAAATTGCTTGGACAGGGGACAAATCCATGCCTATCGTCCTTTGTGCAATTCGTCGAATCCGGTCTATTCTTTGTTTTGCTCGTTTGACATATTTCCGAAAGTACATACCAGGTTAAAAGTTATTACACTTTTGATGATTGATTGATAGAACAGTTTCAGTATAGTTTTATCGATGTGAAAACTTCTAAGTTTTCGCAAGAAAAACATCCTTTGATTTGTTTTCTTTTGTACTGATAGACAATTTTGCTTCCATGAGAGCTTGTCATCAATGATTGTTCCGAGGTATTTGTACTCATGTACCTGCTCAATGACATCTCCCTGAATACGGAGTGGTTCATGAATTTTATCACCCTTCCGAAAATCAATGATAATTTCTTTGATTTTACTGGTATTCAATATCAGGTAATGATCGTCACACCAACTGACAAAATCATTTATCTGTGAGATATATTCATTAGGATCATTGAACAGGTAGCCTGTTATCACGGTATCGTCTTCATACTTGATTACACTGCAGGATGTCTTCGTACCTATGTTCAAGTTCAAGTGTACAACGAGAAAATAACGGGAGATAATACGCAACCTTGGGGGGCTCCAATTTGCCTCACCACCTCTCGTGACTGACAATACCCAGCTTTAACTGATTGAATTCTCGAGCAAAGGAAATTTTGGATACATAGAATTGGCCGGGGTTTACATTCATATCTATCAACATTTGTACAAGGCAATGAGGTGCGATCGTATTGAATGCACTGGAGAAGTCAAGAAATAGTGATCGCGTGTACAACTTTGCACGATCGAGATGCTCATATATCTTATGGAGAAAAACAAGAGTAGCATCTTCTACACTTCTCTTTGACTGATAGGCAAATTGACATTGGTCTATTTGACACTGTGATTCTTTTAACAATTGGACAAGAAAGAGCCTTTCGAAACATTTCATAACATTTGATGTTAGTGCTACCGGCCGGAAATCGTTTGGTTCACGGGCTTTGTTTATCTTAGGGATTGGTATAATTGTGGAGGTTTTCCACAATTTTGGGATAACCCCTGTATCCAAACACAGTTGAAAAATATGACAAAGAATTGGAGATAACTGTTGGTTACAGTATTTCAATAATCTATTGCAAATGCCATCCGGGCCGGTTGCTTTGTTTACTTTTACCTTCCCCAACACCCTCCTAAAATTTTCTTCAGAAAACAGAACTCTATTACTGTCACCAAACTGGGAAATCAGGTGTTCTAAATGACCTTTCAGAACAATGTTTTCCTAATGAAAATCATGTACTTCAAATGTTGAGTAGTAACTATTGAGTTCATCAACAAAGTCTGCGGTAAAGTCCGGAGATTTTTTTCTTCCCTTTGTATCCCGTAATTGTTTCCATCGCGCGCCATGCTGCTTGAGTGTTATTTTGAGAGAAACTGCGTTCAAGTTTGCTTTTGTAGGACCGTTTACAAGACTTAATCTCTCGATCAATCTGTTTTTGTACATCTTTTAGCTGACCTCGATCACCACTCTTGAACACCTTCCTTTATTCTTGCAGCAGCTTCTTCAGCGGACTACTGACCCATGGTTTATCGTTAGCAAAGACATTTTTTTCTTTTTCAGGTATAATCATCTCGGCACAATACCGAATGTAATCAGAAATTACATCGACCGACTGATCCACCGTGTTTTGTGTTTCGAAGAAAAGATTCCAATCCGTTGATTCATAACATGCGCAAAGTTCATCAATTGCTTCCTCGGTCCAGCACTGACGAACCTTTGTTACCGGCTTGTTTCTTTTGAGCTTCTGTTTGTAGGATGGTACTAACAAGACATTGTTGTGATCCGATGCACCGAGCTGTGGACAGGCCTTTGTTTTGTATGCCGTGGGAACATTTCCATAGCAACGATCTAGCGTCACATCGTTGCGTGTAGGTTGTGTAACGTACTGTTCGTATGTGGGCAAAACATGTTCTAATGTGCACTGATTGAAATCCCCAGTTACAAATTTCGGGCTGTCAGGCGAAACAGATTCCAAGTTGTTTATCCTATCAGCAATTATCTGACTAGCCTCCTTCGTGTCCGCCTCGGGATGAATATAAACGACTATCACAAGTGATTGGCTAAATTCTCTTGGTAGATAGACAGGACAAAGCCCTACAGTCATGAATTCAATATTGGGGGTACATAGTTTTTCCTTGACTGTCCAATCATTACACCATTGATTATTGATGTACATACAAACACCTCCACCCTTTGTTTTCCCCGATTCAATTGTCCTATCTGATCTTACTAGATGAAAGTCTGGTATGGTCACCTCTTCCTCGGGTATAGACTGATTTAGCCAGGTCTCTGAAAAACATAGTAGACACGATTCTCGATATTCATAGAGATGACGGGAACTAGTGCGAAGTTCATCCATTTTATTACATATTGACCGGACATTTCCGAGTAAAATTGTAGGAAGTGGTGGTTTTGACTTACGATTCCGAATGCAGTTTCTCGTTCCTCCTCTCTTGCCGCACTTTCTCGGTTTAATCTCATGGGGAAAGTGCTCGCATCCATCGGGGAGTGTTACGGACACTCGCGGGTGAGCAGAAGTTACCACAAAATGAAATGAAACGAAGAACAGGATAAACACAAGAGCAGACACATGTAATACAAGAGTTTTACTAGACATGATGGTGGAGAAACAAACATAAAAAATATTGATTTAGGTGAAGAAAACACACACAATTTGAAGTCAAAACGGAGAGAAAAAAGCCAAAGGTGGTCGCTACCGAGCAGCGCCCTCATGAAATGACTGGTCAGTGGTCAATCGCGGGGTCAAATCTATTTAGGGTATGATTTTTTTTCCAAAGCTTTATTTTTAGACTAGGCAAACGTGTTTACATGTAGGGTATGTTTTTCCCAAAGCTTTATCCCCGGGGTCATATTCTGGTGACAACTTGTTTAGGGGCCAAAATGTGTAAATAAAGCCCGCAAAACTTGTTTAGGGTTATTTTGCACACAGAGAAAAAACTTGTTTAGGGGGTGTTTGGGAATAATTTGGTCACGCATGTGTACAGCACTACAGCAATATATTTGACTGCCCTCTCCCCCCTCCCCCGGGGGGGCTTGCCCTATTAAAACAAATGGTCTGACCTATGTGTTTTGTTCTTTTTCTCTTTAGGATTCTTCATCAGCTACTCCAGTGACTCTGAAGGTTGATCCTCATGGACACTTTTTATATTGGAAGATTCAGAATAAGGTATGTATTCCATTTTCAAATGCCCTCCTTACAGATATAAACCTAATATGGTGCAGTCCAGGGATGGGAGTGGGGTAAGACTTCAAACCCCCCCCTCCCCCCCCCCCACCCCCGGATCCCATGCATAAGGGCCAGGTACAATTTACAACCAAGTTTGTTGTGTTAGTAGTGAAGTGTAATGTTCAAGTTGGCACTTTCACTTTGTTTTCACCTTTGATAAATCTCATGAAATCTCATCAAATTTGTTCCTCCCAATATTCATCAATTTCATTTGCTGACGTTGTGACATCACAAACATAATTGTATATGTACAAGTAATGTCCTTTTGCACAATTTTATGTGTGAAATTATGCACATTATATGTACAGACATGTGTATGACTTATGCCACTGTACACAGATTATTGTGCAGTACTACATGTTTGAGGAAATTATACACACATAAAGTATGTAAAACAAGAGAAAAGTAAACAACAAAACAACATACATGTACATCCATGCATAAAACAATTGTAAAAGCTTGGTACATGTAACATCAAGAAATGCAGATTTATTTTGTCTTTTGAAATAAATATTGTATGAAGATTCTTTTCATTATTTGAATTTTCAACATGGTACATGGTAAGCTCTGTCATGCTCAGAAAAAAACTAATTTTATTATCAGATTATCCATTAGAATTCATGTTTGCTCTTCTGCTTTAAGAAAGAAAATGTTTAGTTAGTGATAGACTTCATATAAAAGGCAATAGAAGTGTAGAAAAATGTTCCAACATGTAAAAACACTGGAAACCCTTAAACCTAGTAAAACTAATGAAATCATTTAATGCCTCCCCCTAGATACTTCCTTCAAATTGAATGAAGTGGTTTATTTTGATGTATATCTACAAAAAAAAACCTCATCACCTAGTTTATATCATGAAATTACAATTTAAATTTGAAATTGTCAATTCAAAATCTTCTTTGATTTAAGCAGTCGTTTATATACCTAGAATAAATGCATATATACTTTTCAGCAATATTTGCTTCTGAAAGAAAATTAATGAAACTGACTTTTTTCCCTTCATAATAATATATAGGCTTCTGTGTATTAAAAAGCAAAAGCAAACTTATAAATACATGAGTACCAGAAACAATTGTACACTCTACGTTGGGCTGATATGAGGTTTCATAATAATTAAATTATACTTTAAGATTCTTTAAGAAACAATGTTACTCAACATGTTCAACAAGTATAGTAAACATAGTTTAATCTGATTAGATGCAAATGCCATACTGTTATGAAAGGCAAAAGAAATCAATTTCATTTAAAAAGCATGCAAGGGAGTGTTTCCTTGGCTGGATGAGAAATAACCGATACAAACATGTGTATCACAAACTGTCGTGCATTAAGTATTCATTGTTACAGGACATGTAAATTGCAGAATTTACACAAAATCTGTTGAGATACTAGTAGTTCTGTTTTTTAATAACATTATTAGTATGGTGTTATCAAGGTTTAGTGAATCCAAAGATGATTAATTTTCATATTTAATGAAAAAGAGAACAGTGTTTAAAGATGTGAAGTTAATGGTTGAAAATTTTCAATTGAGATGAACAAATTAAAAACAAAAGCATAGCCCTGACATTTTAAAAGTATATTTAATTTTCCTCTTTTGGAAGTTTGGCATGGGACAAAACTTCAAGATATTATTTTCCTATAACTTCTGGATGAACATGAAGATATGAATATTTGCTTTCATCAAGAAAATAATAAACTTACAGTGTATGGGGAGAGGGTGCCATAGATGTATCTGACTAATGGCTAAATTTACATGTTTGTAAGAAATTAATAATTGGCAAAATAGTCACTACACTTTTGTATGATGTCAAATGTTGTAATTATTTATTGAACCCACCAAACCTTCAGACAGGATTTTACATTCCATCTGTGATCTTGGATTAGGCAATGGGAACAACCCAGTTGAACAGGGCTTGCCTTGACTTCCTCTCGAATCAATAACACAAATATGATATATATGGTTTTCTCACTTTACAAGGAGATGAGTACTGGCTGGTATTATCAGTAATATGCATCTTGAATTCAAAATGGAATAAAATGTTGTTTTAATTTTTGGTAGATTGTATTTTTATATATTGATTGCGTCATGGGAAAAGGGTGAGAATATTTGGGCACGAGATAAGAAAAATATTGTACATTGATGAGCTGGCAATTGGATGAAAGTTAATCAGGGAGTTCAAATTTATCAATCCATTCTTTTTATTCTGTCTAAAAAGGAAAAAAAAATTGTTGACGTTTTAATGCACATGATAGCTTCAAGGATCAAAGCTCTTGATTTATAAAGGAAAACATTTTTTGAGTGATGGACCAGACAAGGAATTCATTTTCTCAAAGTATCCTAAGAGGTGTCAATAAAAATAATATTTGTTTAACTACACTGTCAAATATCTGTTTTCTCAAATGATTTAGATATTAGATATTTTTGGTATAAACATTGAATTAAATAAGAAAGATATTTAGCCCTCCCAAATAGACACTGCCCCCCAAAAATAAACGTGTTTATTTTAATTTTATGGAGGTCTTGAGTCGATTCATTAAATGTGTAATTAATTCATCATGTACAATGTAATCTAATTCAATCAGTTAAACAGCAGGTTTAATATAACTTCAAATTGACATTCCTCTATTCCCTATTTAAAACTCTCTGTATCTTCATATCAAACGCTATAAAAGGTTTCATTCAAGATAACATAATAATCTATGGTATAGTTTCTTCTGCAAGAAGAATAAGGTCCTCTTGAAAAGTAAGCATTTACTTTGATTGAGTGAAAGCAGGAATATATGACACAAAATAGATAAAGCTCTTTTAATCCGTAATGTAACCATGGGGTGTGCCTACTTTTTTTTTTTTTTATTGACAAGCTCTTTTTCTCTTTACCCTACCAGCAAATAATTTTTTTTCTCTCAGAACGGGTCAAGGTTCATTCATTGTGACCGCCAAACAAATTGTAAGAGCTACATGTATAAATATGTATCTTGGTTAAAAAGCACATTGAATGGCAGTGACACTAGTGATAGTGTATATTTGGGACAAAGAGGACAAAGATACAATGATATTTTGACATTTTGAATTTGAAAAAAAGGGTTAGGCCTACATTTGGGTAGATAAAGGACTTTCCCATTTTTTTTATTAATATAATATGCCATTATGAAATTCAAACATGTTTTGAATAGGTACAAAGACTACGGATCTTTGAAAAGTTGCCACTTATTTTTTCTTTTTGTGTACATGTATGCATCTACTTCATAGATGTACACAATATGCTTTAATAATACAACAGCTGAGCAGGAAAAATATCTTTGTGTACATATGCACATTAATGCTTGCTAAGATGCAGAAGTTGAAATGATATTTGTTTTTATGACTACTCTTTTTCATTTTGCTGTAATGTACACATTTTGATAATTAAAATAAGCATACCAAAGACGAGAGATCTTTAAGCTAATTCATACTTAATTTTACAACATTGTGCTGTTACTGACAATAAGCACATGCTAATGTAAATACAATATCAATAATATGTTGAAAATCTATAAGAATAACAAAATACGATATCGAGAGCAAAAAAAAAATTGGAAATGACCAAGTAGTGGGTATATTTAACTACATCCAGTGGACATGTATACCGTCTTTATGAACTCCTCTACATACATTCATACATGTAGGCCTACAGGTATGTATTGGATGTCAGTATACTGACCTCGACTGAATAACCTTTGACTTTCAGAGCTCAAGGTGAATTTTTTTTTCTTATTTTCTATTGAAAATAGTTTTGATGCATGACAGTGGAATTGAAATTGACTCTGATGATTTTATTTAGCTTTTACATGTATGTGTTGAACAGATATTTCTTTAAATTATTTTTTATTTCATCCTCACTTTATAAAGGCGATTTTTAATTTCAGAAAATACCCCCAAAATGCATGTTACTTTTCCAATTCATTATTTATTCATGTGTCCCAAAATGGCTATGGTGTGGAGGTTATAAACTATGTTTTTTATCTGATAAATTTACAGATTATTTTAAATCAGAATGTAAATAGATAGGGTGCCTAATTAAAATAAAGTATCTGCGTATTTATGTCTTGTTTATATACATGCAGTTTGAGCATGGAATGGACTGAAAATTTCAGAATATAATCTTTTTCAGTAGCAATCTAATATCCAATTATTAAACCTGTAAAGTAAGTGCTCAAAATGGCTATTTAAAGTTAAAAAAAAAATCATAATTCGGAGAGAGAGCCCTAGATGCCGAGTTTAAATTCGTAACAGCTTAAAAAATGCCAAATCTAAATTTTAACTGGCAGAAAACATATTCAGTGACTGCTACACTTTTGTAATAATGGAATGTTGGATGATACATGACACGAGTTTAATTCTTATAATTAATTGATGATTTCCAATACACTATTTAAACAATGAATTAATGAAACTGTTTGTGTAAATTATGGGGCTAAAATGTTATGATTTTTCATATAAAATGTATATATACAAGACATATGTCACAACTGTCACTTGTAATTCCACAAAATATTTTTTTCTAAAGAAATGCGATTCTACTTTTTCAAACCTTTCTGCATTTCATGAAACCATATGGTTTGTCTTATTTTCCATATTTTTTTTACAACTTGAAAAAAGTAAGGAGTTTCAATACTGAATAAAAAAAAAATAGTGATCATCAAGTCCAAATAGATGATTGATATGTAAATATATTTTTTTACATCTTATGATAATTTCACATTAGCATGCAAGAGGAAGTCATCTTCCAGGCTAGGGTGAATCAATTATAAAGGTTTTCTTTTCATGCTCAATGACAAAGAAATTAACCTGCTCTGACCAGTGAAAATCACCAGTTTAGCTGAAGGGATTCACAAAAGAATACGCCTACATGAAGTCAATTAAAATGGTTAAAATCACCTATTTCATGTTCTCTTGAGATAAAAAAAAGTACTTTTTCAGTTCACTTTATGTCAAATCAATCACTTAAATTAAAATAGGCCTGCTATTTTGTAGTTTCTGAATCCAGATCCTGCAATTAAACGCAGTATATATTGTGTGTCGTACGGGACATGTCCCATACGACACAGTGTGTGTCGTACAGGACAACTTTTAATAGGAAAATTATTGAAAAATGAAGGGCAGTAATTAGATCTTCGTGGGGTAGATCGATCACCCATGGGTCAAAGATAGAGAAACTGATATTGTGAAATTGCATCATCAAAAATAAAATTGTAGGAAAAACTTTTGCATTTTCATGTGTCGTACGGGACATTGCCAAAAATAGGTTCGGAAAAACCAGAGCTGCCCCTATTATGGATCATGAAAATGTTGTAGATATTATTTGGAACCATCAATGATACATTATTCCATTGACCTGCAATATTTTTAATCTTCTCATTCATTGCCAATAATCGTTTCAGGCATTGTTTGTACTTGATTATTTAATTAGCAAAATTATTGAAAATTCCATTGTTTCCCCCAAAAAAACTATATCTGACCTCACTTTTGGTTAAAACTCATAATTTTCATAAAATTTAGGTATCATAGTAAAATATTACACTACTTATGACTTACTGAAAGCATGTTGAAATTTATGATATTTTTGAAGTTCTAGTGTGGAATCGCCCATTATCAATATTACAGAAGAATCTTAAGAAGATTTGACATAATGTCAAATTTCTGAGATTTGGTCTGCAATTTTTCAGCAACAAATCAGATCACAGTTGTAATAGTGTGTGCTGGGCTTTTAAACAGGTTTTGATATATTCTGTTGATGTTGAAGTTATGTTCACTCAATGTTTTTCTTGTGATTGTGTTCACATTGTTCATATTAGGAGGGATCCAGTAGTAAAGTGGTAAGTATGAATGTAACAGGGCTATCTTACAATCATATATATCCCTTTTGTCATTTAGCAGTTCTGCATGTATTCAAAGTTTGCAGTGAGTAGCTTTTCCAACATCCTTTAGATATTTAGTGTCCAGATAGAATCCTCCTTTTTTCAATGGTCCATTCATTTTCTGTAATATCCCTAAGGATTTAATTACTGTCAGATGTAGCAATAAGGGGAATGTCGTTGATCATTACAGAGGGATCCAAGCAGTACATGTTTTCTTTACCATTACTGTTATTTACCCCTTTCAGAATTGAGCGATTTGAATTATTCATTTGATTAGAAAATTATTCATTGCTTTATCATTGAAAAAAGCAGTTAATGTGAGTTTATTATTTAAATGCAGGATTTCTGCATTTGTTGCTGTTTTATGCATGCATTTTTTTGTGGTACAATTTAATATGATTTTCTGTTCTTTGTTCCAAATATCAAGACTTTTAGTATAAATGAAAGTAAATCAGGATTTACATGATTACATGTATACCGGGATTTACTTTTTTGATGTGATTTAAAAAATTTTGTGAGAATAAATACTGTAGATCTACTTTTCCTCTGACTTTGCATTGAAATAAAGATTAGAGATAATTTTCTCACTACATGTAGGTAGGATTTTTCGCTAAATAGCTCAATTTTTATCCTCTTTTTTTTTTGGTACAAGGATCTCTTATTTTGTTTTTTTTCTGGTGTCAAGGGAATATTGCATGTAATTCTTTCTATTTTTTTAAATCTGGTCACTTTCAATAATGATGTTTTTTCCATTGTAAATCATGATTTTGTGGTGGGATAATTCTGACATCCTCTGCCTAATATTGTATTTTTTTATTTTTTCGTACCATTTGCATACATGTACGTACTTACCAGTTTGAAGCGATATGTTTTTTTTGGTACCGAATCCTGATTTGAAATCTTGCATTTTGATGAAAGCGTCAAAATGGTTTGTAGGCTTATTCACAAATTGATATTCAGGTACTCATCACAATGTGCTTATAAAAAGAAATACTGCCAAAATTTTTTGTTATTAAGAAAATTTTGATGTTGCTACATGCCTAATTTATATTTCCTTAAATTTTCAGATTTTCACATCTCAGTAGCCTTTATTGTAGTGTACACATTACAACAAATTATCATTACATATTACACTTTAATCATATTCATATTGTATTGGAGGATTGGGAGCACATTTTATCATTAAAATTTATGAAGCACCATATTTACACTTATTGGAGTATATAGAGTACAGTTTATATACTGTACACTTTTGTACAAAAATAATCACCATTTTTATGAACAATACAAGAAGGTTTCAGCAAACAGAAACTCTTTTTTGAGATAAAGATAATCAAAGTTTAGCTTTTGTATTGTGGATGTTTTGGAGTACTGAAAGTATGAGATAAAATTGATAAAATATGATAGTTCAACATGAGAAAATGAATGAGACTAGATGTATACATATAAGGATATGAAAAAATCTGACATTTGACGGTCCAGATCAAAATAATTATTTAAAAACCACAAAATCTTCGCTTCTTGAGACATTTCATAAAAATGGTGACATTTCATACATGTATATTTACTCCTATTCTACCATGTTGAAAACTATCGCATGTTTGATGTAAGTAGTACAATGTATGTATACAAATGCTATTTTCTTCAAATTATTTTCAATGTATGTTCTTTTCTAAGAGCCAGAAGAGCATTGGATTATAAACATCCTTGTTGCTCTTACATGTACATGTATGTGCTGTATGTACAATTATATTTATATTTAAGATTAGGTATTATGGAGTCCTTAGTTTCTATACTAATATTCAAACTGGAAAAATGAATCACTGAATTCAGGGAGAAGAGAACAAAGAATTCACAGGATTTTGTTTTTCTACACATTGCTTCATTATTTAATAGTCCTGGGGAGTGTTTCATAAAGCTGTTCGTAAGTTAAGAGTGACTTTAAGAATGACTGGTGAACCTTTCTTACATGTATGTTAAACCACCACCAATGAACATCTTGGTGTATACCATTTACCATACTGTGAAAGGATCACCAGTCGTTCTTAAAGTCGCTCTTAACTTACCAACAGCTTTATGAAACACCCACCTGTGACGTCACCCACCATGAATTGAATCTGGCTGCTGCAGTACATGTAACTTCACCATGTTTTCTTATATCACCGAAGAATATAAAATGTAATGCTATTGTATAGAATGCTGAAGAATCGTTAGCATTTAATGGAATATGGAAAATGATAGGTTTTTAAGTGTTTAGTGATTATTTCATGTTTATATTATACTAGTTGGATCATCCATGTTAAATAATAATGGTAATATCCTTCAATCAGGAGGTTGAAATCCTATGAAAATCAGGAGAAAGGGAGTTGTTTCCTAGATGCAACATGTATTGCTGAAATTCATTGATAAACCTGAATTGTTATTCTTCTCTGTATTTCTGGGCACATATCGTCTGTGGTCATCCGAACCGTCGTATCAGTCAATTTTCGATTTTGAGATTTTTGCATAAAATAAAAGTACTGGTCCTACTCTATTCATAACTAAATTTCTACATGTAGGCAGCAATTTATTTTATTTTCTGAGATATGAGACGATTTTCACGGCGATGCCATACAAATTTTTGATAAAATTCGCAAATACCATAGGAAACGTGTACTGTAACAGAGCGATACAACGTTTTGACTGACCGCGATTTCAATGCGTGCGGTCAGCCAAACCGTCGTATCGGCACTGGGCACTGCATTGACTTTGCATGTGAAAGCGATACATCGTTTTTGTACAGGAAAAATCTAAGCCGCTTGAACCGAAATTACAAGTATGTAGCGCTTTTGCTATATATTCTCGGATCCTTAGTTTTGTGTAAAAATAAAGATACAAAGGTCAAGCTATTTTCTTGGTCTTTCCAACCATGTATTTTTCTAGCAAGGAATATGTTGTAAGGCTGGGGAACTAAGTGTGAAAATTATAGTAAACTTTGAAGTCGATTTTCTCTGAATAAGTGAAATAGTGATACGATGGTTCAGATGACCCCCAACGATATAACTCACTGGATCCAGTGAATATTTGAACTCAACTTGAATGTGCTTTCTTTGAGTTTATTTTAGTCTCTCTGTGGAATGATCCTGACCTAGATGAGCAAGATGCTACCAGAAGCTATCCATGAAGATGGATAATAAATCGCTTTGTAGGGGATAACCGGAAGTGGTTTTAGAACACCTTCATCATCTTTCTCTTGATCGATGAGAGAAAGTTTGTACTATCTGTACAATGTTGTGTAAACTTTTAATTTTGATTCCTTAGTAGGGCCCCACAGTCCATCAATGTGAACAAGGTTCCAATCAAGGATTGCGCTTCATACATAGCGTGTACTATGGGAAGCTATAATATGGGTTGTCATAGCAACAAGATGTCTATATTATTTGCAGACGGATTCCCCCAATTGTTCTGGGGTGTGATCAAGTGCAAGTGGACCTTCTTTCTCAGTGCATGCTGTGCTGCCTAAATGCCTTCTGTATGTGTGTTTGTCCTTGTATGTATTGGTAAAACTACAGATTCTTGAATACTTGAATGGATTTCTCCTTGCTTTCACCAGTATATAGTAGCAACTAGGAAAAATATGATTTTTTAATTTTATAGTTTGTACTGTCCATCCTTTGTGAAAATTGGTGTATGGTTGAATGATACTAATAGGCTTATGTTTTTATCCTCTTTATATATTTCTGGTAGATCATTTTACAAGTTTTATAAAGATAATCATTGATAATAGAGTAGTAAAATTTCCCACTTTCTTTTTATTTGTTGTTTATTATAGAATGTTGAAGTGTATGTGGTTTATCTTGAAGGACAAGTCCACCCCAACAAAAAGCTGCTTTGAATAGAAAGAGAAAAATCAAACAAACATAACACTGAAAATTTCATCAAAATCAGATGTAAAATAAGAAAGTTATAACATTTTAAAGTTTTGCTTAATTTTTCAAAACAGTTATATGCACATCCTGGTCGGCATGCAAATGAGGGGACCGATGACATCCTCCACTCACTATTTCTTTTGTATTTTATTATATGAAATATAAATATTTTGATTTTCTCGTCATTGTCATGTGAAACAAAGTTTCATTCCTCCCTGAACACATGTAATTCAATTATTTTAACATTTTGTGGTTCAAGCAAGGGGGTTCTAATTGTCGAATTCGTAAAAATTGAAATATTGTATTATTCAAACAATAAAAAACAAAAGAAATAGTGAGTGAGTGACATCATCGACTTTCTCATTTGAATATCACTGAGTTGAGCATAGAACTGTTTTGTGAAAAATAAGCGAAACTTTAAAATGTCATAACTTTCTTATTTTACATCCGATTTTGATGGAGTTTTCAACGTTATTCATGTTTGATTTTTCTCTATTTATTCAAATCAACCTTTTTCTGGGGTGGACTTGACCTTTGAATACATGTTGAATGATTGGTAATGTCTACATGTACTTGTTTTTTTAAAATCATATTATTTCTTATATCCCGGAAACTACTTAAACCCATCACAGAAACTCTCCCTTCCCCAAAATCCCCTACCATCAAGTGTAGCCATTGCAGGTTTCATGAAACCACCCTCAACATATTTTATTTTAAAGCCATTTTTATTGTTTTCTTTTATCCTAGATTATAGTATTCATTATCAATAGCATACACATTTACAAACAATAAAAAATTAAAGCGCGATAGGTTTTTTCCAGGCAACATTTATCTGGGATGGAAAATTTTATTGTACTTTCAGCTCGGTGTAAAAATGGCAGCGGTAAAAATGGCAGCGGTAAAAATGGCAGAGGTAAAAATGGCAGCGGTAAAAATGGCAGAGGTAAAAATGGCAGAGGTAAAAATGGCAGCGGTAAAAATGGCCGAGGTAAAAATGGCCGTGGTAAAAATGGCCGAGGTAAAAATGGCAAAGGTAAAAATGGCAGAGGAATAAATAGCAGCGGTAATAATGGCAGAGGTAAAAATGGCAGAGGTAAAAATGGCAGCGGTAAAAATGGCCGAGGTAAAAATGGCCGAGGTAAAAATGGCCGAGGTAAAAATGGCAAAGGTAAAAATGGCAGAGGAATAAATAGCAGCGGTAATAATGGCAGAGGTAATACTGGCAGAGGTAAAAGTGGCTGAGGCAAAAATGATAACACTTGAGTTGGTATTTCTTATTTTTTCCTGGACTTACATGTAATAATTACATTATAGCCTTCTCTCATTTACTCCAAAAATATATTTAAAACATCAAGAGCTTAAATCAGAATGTATAGTTTGATTGATTTATGGGAAATTTCATCATTCGTTGAAAAAAACGTTTTAAAACGATTTAAAACGTTTTAAAACAATAAAAAAGTTTTATTTATTTATTTTTAATAAAAAACGTTTTTTATGACAACCCTGCTATGTACGCATTACAAAATTCATGCATTAACAGTTACCATAGAAACTAGTTAAGGAACCTGATATCCACTTGTACTAGCTGCAATGAGGTACATGTATTACTCTGAAAAAAAATGAACACTAGTTGCCATTGTTTTATCATTTAAAACGATATACGTATCATATCAATATCTATTCGGATCCATTATGATGTTGAAATATGAAAAATTACTTTTATTACAGAATGTTTTGTTATTTTTCTGTTATCCAAGTTATGCAAGTGGTTCAAAGAAATTCCGAACTCGTCTATTTCAGTGTGTTAATGGTAGCGCACATTGGTGTTTACATTACAATCTGTATGGTATGTATGTGATGAAGTGCTGTTCTACTATACGAACTGGCCAAGATAAATCCTTTCATCACTCACTAATTGAAATCATTTTGGCATGAAAATGTTTGAGTTTAATCATATCAATGATAAAGTATAGACCTAAAATGATTTTAAAAATCCAAATAATATCTCATCAGTTCATACATGTAATACTCATTTTGTAGATAGGAGTCCATTCAAGGTCAATAATTATGACTGATATTAACTGGAAAGGCCCTTATCTTTTCCTTGCTGATCTAGCATGTCATGATCTTTACCTCTGTCATTTTTGCCTCTGCCATTATTACCTCTGCCATTTTTACCTCTGCCATTTTTACCTCTGCTATTTTTACCTCTGCCATTTTTACCCAGCACCTAATTTTCTGCCTACATGTAGATTCCATTATTTCACAATGTTTGCTTTACAAACATGAGCTTTAGTGATGCAATGAGCAAAAGATTTTGAAGGGGCTAGACATGGCGTTTACAGCAAAGTTTCTAAAAAGCTACAAGCGATCGAAGCAAGCAAGCAAAAAAATTTGACCTTTTTAATACAAAAAGCTATTTTGTGATAGATTTTGACACAATATAAAATATATATCATAATTCACCTCTTTTCCTTTTTATTTCCTTGTTTCTTTGTGAAAATTTGTGTGGTTCATGGACCTCCAAGCCCTCCCCTAATGCATTCATGTATTACATGTAGGTCAAATTATATATGTATAATACCTTAATTTAATGATGGTTTAGTAAAAAATATAACCTTGATTTATGATAAAGAATTTTTTTCAAAACTCTAGTTTAGTCCTTCCTCCCCTGGTAGACCTTGTTACCCTTCGTTTTTAGAAGACTAGAGTATGTACTTGTACATTGAATTGTAGAAATGTTTTTATATACTTTGCTTTCTGTATCTCCTCTGCTTTTCTTTTATGCGGCTTGACTTTATAAAAGTTTGCAGGGTAATTATTTTTTGCGGTACAGTAATATGCTTTTCACACTGCACTTTTTGTCCTAAATTGGTGGGGCTAAGGGGGGGTCTTAGCCCCACCAATTTCCCGGGGTTAAGCTTAGCCCACTTCGTTTTCACACTACGTTTTAGCAAAGTGGGCTAGCACGGTAAATAGTACGGTACTATCTGGCCCTGCAAAAAAGCAGGGTTAGCCGGCTTATTGTGGTGCTAGCACCACAATTGCGGTGCTAAGAGATGCAGTGTGAAACGAAACAGGGCTAAGCAAAAGCGGGGCTAAGCATTAGCCAATCACAGAAGTCGAAATTGCACGTTAATCGCGCTCTGTATGGTAAAATCATCAATATTTATGAGCTGTGTGATTGCCCGGGGTTAAGGTGTTAACCCCGGCTAAGCAATAGTGCGGGGTTAAGAAAGACAGTGTGAATCGAAAAAAAAGATAGTATGGGGTTAAGGATAGTCCGGGGTTAAGGATAGTATGGGGTTAAGGAAATGCAGTGTGAAAAGCATATATGAACGTCAGTGTAAGTTCTTGGTATACATGGGTATTTATTATTTAGTCAGTGCTGTGATTTCTTCTTCCCCATCAATTACCAATGTCAAAACATGGTTGTATGGTCTAAACTTAGTAGGCTTTAATGAATTAGAAGTTGGTTGTGGATGGAAAACTCATCAGCGGGTATTGGTTGCAAAATTTAATTATATTGTGATGCAAGGTCTGCTACCCTTTAACTTTTTTATATACTGTGGTCTGTGAGGGGTTTTTCACACAAGTGTTTTCACCAGCTAGTGTCCCAATGAGGTTCATGCAATGATGGAATACAAATAAGCACATTATCTTTATTAATCATATTTGAATAATGATTTTATTTGTCTTAACTTTGAATGCCAATTATATTGATGAAGAGTAATTTCAATGTGTGACTTTTTTAATGGCAGGTTTGGAGCACTCTCCAGTGATATGACTATCCAATTACTAGGCAACAAAAAGGGGGTTTTGATTGGAATAAAAAAAAAAGATTTTTGATTTTGAGAGACTTTCCTATCACTTTTAATTTTGCATGTATATTTTGTGTTTTTATTGATGCAGTTCACTTCGCAATCTGTGCATGTTTAAATGATGCTGGTATATCAGGGTTTTACCCAAATGTCTTCTTTACAAATTGAATTGAATTGAACTGATTGTCCAATTAAAAAGAAATTTGGTGCTCGCTGGTTATCAACAAATTTACAAATGCAAATACAACATATACAAATAAATGATATTTGACAGGTCTAATTTCAGGTCTATCATTATGGCTTACCTTACCAAAATCATTGGCACATTGATTGCATGGGTACTGATTTGATTGCTGTTTGGTATAATTAAGTTAAATGTAGACTTTATTCATGTGAACAGTCTCTATAGAATAGCAGCCCTATATATGAACTATTAATCCCAGTGTTTTTAGGAACCATCAGAGGGACCTTTATTCAAAATTATTATAAGTTTTTGGTCTCATGTTGATACTCAGTAATTCACATTCTGTCATGGTATGAAAGTTTTAGGAAATCATACATCTGCTAAATGCATTTAGGTACATACCTGTATGTTTATGTGTCCATGAGTGCATTTACCCTTGGGTATAAATTATACGCCTTTATGCATGATTCATATACTAGTATATTGAATTGTATTTTTATTTGCTCATGAGTTAATATATTGGATTTATGGTCATTACTTCACAATATACCATGTGTTGCAATGTCGATTTTCAAATATAAACAGCAACATGAATCATGATTGAAAACTCAATTGCAAAACACCGAACGCAAACGCAAGCAGCGGTGCACTGTTCAGTGTCGAAAATATAAAGCCGTTTATATGCTGATCATCTTCAAATTTCCCGCTTTCGAAAGAGCTGCTTTAGTGCGCAGTTTGACCATCACAAGAAAGGTCAGTTCTGGCACCTGTTTAAGTAGGCTCTCACTGCGAAAGTAAATTTAAAGACGTTTCAAACTTAATTGTGTTCAATGTCGCATTTGTAATGCCCAAGGTCGTAAAATTTGAGCTGATCGCGTTTACAAATGCATCTTTTTCAACGTTTAAATTTTTACTCCAAATCATGATTTGAAAGACGTTTACTTTTATGACTGGGAATAGAGGACATTGAACTCACCCTTTGTTTCTCATTATATCTTCGATTTTTAATCACATTTTGAATCATGATTCATGTTGCCGTTTAAATTTTGAAACCGACATTGAACACACCCTGAGTAGTAATAACTGTAGACTGTAGTGTATATGTAGTAATATAGATTAAATAAAAATCTATAATTTTCTCAATGATCACTGAATCGAAATGATCTGTACATGAGACATTCAGAATGTCTTCCTGAATATTTATAGAATGCATTGATTGGCCTCGTAATGTGTAAAGTCTTCCATGCTGCAACCTTTTTTGTTTCAGGCCTATGTAGAAATTCAAATGTTTTGAAAGTGTTGAAACTAATACAAATATCTTTGGAAAGTACAATGTATTTTGAAATAATATTTGGAATTGATACAAAACAGTGGCTTACTGCCATCCTGAATTTGCTCAAGATTAATTTACAGACTTTAAAAACATGGCCGTACACAGAAACGTTTAGCTGGGGGGGGGGGGGGGCAGGACATGTAATTTTTTTTGAAAAAGGCTTGAAAGCTTGAAAGAGAGCGAAGTGACCAAGCTTCTCTTTGGGGCGCTCTTGTATGTTGTAAAGTGAAATTGAAGGATTTTGGGCATACTTTTAGTGAAATTTGTGAAAATTTTCAGTAAAAAAAGTGTAAATGTTCAAATTTCTGGGGGCGAGGCAACTGCTCCCCTGCCCCTCCCCCTGCGTACGGCCATGGACTTAAAATAAAGTATGTACATTTTCATGATCGTGGCAGTTTTCAATGAAGTATGAATCTGGCTTGTCAATAGACCTTCTTTAGGGTCATGCTATATGATGACCCTATTCTAGGTAGTTTATTCATAAGCCTGAGTAGACCGTTTTCATTCAAATAGTCCACACCAAATAGTAACATTTGCTTTGGGTAATTTGCAGTAGATCATGCTGCTTATGGCAGGAACCTTCTTCATTAAATCAGTCTTAAAGGAGACAAATGTCATAACTGCACAGGTCAGAATGAAGGTAAGTATTGGAGAAGCTTGGTTTGCTTGACCTCAACAAATGACCTTCGATCATGTAAGGATTCAGCACTACTCTGGTCTGCACCTGATGCTTCTAAAAGTAGAGCTAAAATACCTCTTTTAGCCCAAATCTTAAGTTCTGTACAACTAGGTGTGGACCAGCAACTAATGAGCGATTAAATGAAAGGGGTATTGATCTCTTAAAACTTTAGGATCCCTACTTTGATAATTGTGTATTGATATGTTACCATGAATAAATGTCTAGAGCCAAATCCAAAGTACAAATATGTATTGGATAGTTTGTCTATTAATTGCAAGTTGATTCATGAATGTAACATGGAGATGGTACCTAATAGCCCAATAATAAATATTGATATTGGATATTGTTCTGGTTTAATATTCTGCTAAATATGATTTTCAGGAATGATCAGAGAAATTCATGATGTGACTGTTAGGGTCAGATTTTGGTGTGAGCTCTGCAGGCATCTAAATCTAATAAATCTATCTATCTACTGAGATATTGGACAACAAACAGAAGGCTCAGTTTAAAGCAACACCGTACAAAGGCCTAAAGGAGTTCATAAAAGTAGCGTATGCGGGGGGGGGGGGGGGGGGGGGGGGGGGGTTACAGGTGTTAAACCCCCCTTTTTTAGTTTTTGATACCCAAAACCACCCCTAAATATTCAACCCCCCTGAAAAAAATTAAAGACCTTTTTTTTTTGCTTGTCAATTTTTTTGGTGAAGAACTTTAATTTTTTTTTTTTTTTGCCTGTCAACATTTCATCCAGCTTGAACCCCCCCCCCCTTTAAAAAATCCTGCGTACGCTACTGGTTCATAAAGTAAGCGGTGCTCTGAAGTAATGTCAGATAATGCAATGACTATGATGTGAATTCATATGGCATTCTATTTCAATATCATTGTGATTTTTAATGTAACTGTCTAACTGATGTGTACAGTATTGTCAGATGTACATGTTTTTGTACTGTATATTAGGGATAGGGATTGTATATTATAATTCAGTCTTTCGTACTACTCCAGGGTATATTCCATGGAATGTATGCGGCAATCAAGTGACTATGTGCCTTCTCTTGTTTCTAATTTTAAAAAATGTTAAATCACAAGGATCTGTCTTGTAAAACAAACAATGAATGTTTTTTTTTTAATTTTGCTATGGACAGAATATTAAATTCAGTGAAAGATGAATACATGTAGATCATTTCCTCTTTCCCCTCATGAAATATTCTGTCCATTACACTTATAAACATTCATTATTTTTATGATGATAACACCATGTAGGCCTACAGTGTATTTCTTTGAAAACAAAGTCAACAGCTTCCCTTGATGCTGCAGAGTATAATATCTAGTCCCTTTAAAAAGTCTTTTGAGGAGAATCTGTGGTTACCACCCATTAATTACATGTCTAGACATCAGTACTGTATATAGAGCAGAATATGGGATTAATATTTTTATGAAACTTGATATTAGTGTATAGGCCATTGATGAAATCTGTGAAATATATACATGTACAGTTAACTTTATGTGGCTTTGGCTTTTTATTTTATCGAATATTTTGAAATGATTTATTTGATTTTCTCCTGTAAAAGGATTTTTTTGGCTTTCTGGGTTTCATGTATGAAAGAATATCTTTATGCTATTTTATTAAATCTTCATTGGATGGACACTATTGCATACAGTAGCTTTATGAAATGGTAAATGTAATAAGTATTTTCAGTTATCAAAGTATAGATGAAGTATTTGTTGATATTGTCAAGAAACTGCTCTTTATAAAAAATTTATAGTTGCCATGGTGATCGAAGGCTCTAGTAAGTGGCAGTTCTCTTCAATATTAGACTATGAAAATAGATGTTTTCTCCTATATACCAGTAGTGGATTGTGACGGTTTGACCTTCGGATAAATTATAGTTCCCTTTAATATTTGATTTGATTCATTTCCCTTTTTTATCTTATGACTTTTCTTCAGGATGTTGAGTGCCTAGAACTGACCCAATTACGAGACACAAGAACAGGAAAATATGCTATGACACCAAAGGTAAAACTTCTCTTTATATGATCAATAATATGCCAAAGAAAAAGAATTCTTGTGCATGCAGGCAGTAATGTCGTCAGTGATTTTACGAACTGGCTCAAACCTCAGCTGATCTCCAAAACAAGATTTAGAGACAATCACGTTCAAAGTTTGGATCAATATTTATACCAATTTAAAGCATACATTCTATTTTTTCGTAATAATATACAAAATTTTGTCTGCAATTCGTATTCATTCTTTCAATATTTGAAATGAAGTGTATGTATGCATTTCAGAAGCTGCTAATTTTCACCCAAAACAGGGGGATTGAGCCAGTTGGTAAAATCATATGCACTATGCGCTCTGTTTTTTATCGGCACAAACCACGGTTTGAGCCAGTTTGTAAAATCATTCATGCCATGCGCATGTTTTTTTAGAGGCACAAATCCTGCGCAAACCACATACGCGCAGCATCTACGTTTGGTATTTGACATGCATGCGCCATTCCAAAGACTATATTACACAAAGAATGGTTTGAGCCAAATCAAAGGAGGAAGTTGAACCGGTTCATAAAAATATTAAATATGCCCTTATTTTTGTTAATGATATGAATTTTGGCAATCAATAGAGTGAATCACAAGCTTTCCGAATATGCGAAAAAATAAATTTAGATAATTTGACTGAAAATTAGGTTTGAACCTTCGTAAAATCACTGACGATGTGAGCAAAGAGCTTGTACATTTGCTGTGCTGCTTAAATTGTCTATGTACTAAAGCAACATGTTCAAGATATTTGAATATAATATATTTGGGACATTGTAGGAAAAATTTGATAATTTGATTTGAGGACTCAAGAACAAATTTCTATACTTGATGAAAAGAAGATTAACATTTATTTAGAAACATGGTTTTTATTGCATCGATGTATGATAATTAAATATATCAGAGCGTTAGATTAATTTATTATCTGTTGCATGCAGTTTCTATTCAAGTTGTCCCACTCATCTGTACCATTGCATAGGTGTGACAAAGAACGTTTTGTGAGAAAATTTAATCTTTGTCCCAAGTTATCAGAAACCATTTTTCGATTGTAAGTAATTACCATAACAAATTAGAATTCTATAAAAGTGGGACTGGCAGATTATTCTTCAGTGAAGATACTACATGTATAAGAACCAAAAATAAATCATGTGAGCTTTCTTCTTAGATCTTTCTATACTTAAATGATTAATAGTTGGGTGTAATTACTTTTGAATGCTTACAAAGCATGAAGAGTTCTCAAGGATCATAGAATAAATTAATTGATATGAGTTGTATTAATATTTTAACTCAAGTTGCGTTCAAATTTATTAAAATATAAACATACAATTTTAACAGGTATATTTCATTTTTGAATTATTCCATCATATTATACATGCAGATCATATACAAATAATTATATTCAGCCAATTCATATCTATACAATTGTTGGACAAATATTTAATACTTGTTTTACATGTATTAAATATTTGTGGTACACCCCCATATATCCTGAGGAATAATATGAGCTGTATCTTGATCAGTCAACAGATTAGCACATTGTACATCTATGGGTTAATGAATATTCAACACGAACCACCTAAATAGAAAAATGCATTTAGACAATGATAAATATTTATTTAAAAAATTTTGCCTGTACAAATGGGAAATATGGATTTACAGTGATGTAAGGAAAATCGTTTAGGCCTTGTTATGGAAACACCCCTTTGGGGCTTTGCTGGTTCCTAAAATCTAAAAAATCATGTGAAGTGCTTGATTTGTAATTGCTTGTTATGTTTTTAAGAGTATTTTCTATGCAGATATTGTGTGTTGTACACAAAAGTTGTAGAAAAAATATAACAATTCATTATGATACAAAATTTTCATGAATTCAATGTCAAGATTGATTCTCTAAACTTCGACATATTCATGACCATAATGTTTTTTAGCTATATAAGAAGAGGAAATATTGTGGATTGGAAAACATTTTCAAAAAATTAATAGTCTCTTGGGCATTTGGCGTAGTGGCAACTGCACAAACTCTTGTTTTAAATACATTGTTGAGATATCGATGGATGATGAATCTAGATTGCTATCACGTCTTTTTGCATTTTTCTTGGAATTCAATTCACTCTTTAAAATTCCCAGTACAATTCTAAAGTGACGTTTCTTGATCTTTCCTCTTTCACACCCACATTGTATTATCTCTCTAACCCAAATTTGAATCAATTCAAGCAATAATTGCAGTCTTAACCAAATGGTTAATGGGTAAACTGAGATAAATTATGGGTGGAGGATTTAACCATCCTTGCAGGGCATTTATCCCATTAAATCCATTAGCTTTCCCCTCAATCCTCTATTCGCTCGGATCATCTGACTCTCACTCTCTGTCCAAGGAGCTTTCAACCGAAGCTCCTTGCTCTGTCTCTCGCTAATATGTGAGTGAAATGGGAGACAAAATACCTCTTGGCTGATAAGTGGTGAACCCTAAGGGAAGCATCTGTAAAAACAAGTGTAAAGCAACATTCCAGGAACCATTTGGTATGTTCATTTTGATGGCTATTCATCACTTTGCACGTTATAAGATGAACAGCGTTCTGATGTGCAGCCCTAATTAGGAACATCTTCATCAGAATGAAGTGGGTGTTTTGTAGCTTGTTATTGCTGATCCCATGAATTAGCCTTATCAAAGAATATTAGGCTTTTTTCTGCTCGAGCCTGCTATTTTGTTTAAAAAAAAGTAAGCTCAAAACTTCCAAGACATATTTCGAGAATAGCTAAGCTGCAAATTAGCCTGCTATTTTGCCAGGTGACCTCACCGATAAGATCATGTTAAGCAGGGCCCGCTGGGAGAACAGTTTTTTTAAACCGAAGTGGTTATGGGTAAAATATATTATTGTTATTATCATTAATATTATTATTATTATTACCAGACCGATTTAAGCCTGATTCATTTTTCTGAGCATGCCACGTGCGTAATTACATGTACATGAACATGCGGTGCAAATATCACACCTACATGTACGAAAATGCCTCCTAATTTCGGGCTTGAGCTCGCTTCATATATCTTTGGTCTTACTTTGTGCTGATGAAGATGGGAAGCAAACTGAAGCAGGATAAAGCATCCACTTCATTGCATATCTTTCCAGTCGCAAGTTGTGATCATGATTCAAACCCTAATCAATAAAAGTGCTGTCAAACTCTGTTGAGAAACGGTATTTGATCAAAGTTAAGGCTCTTGGTGAAGTTATTGGTGTGATATGAATTATTATCTTATTACTTTCAATGTACTTTCAGCATTTAATTATAGAATTAAAATGATCTCATAAACTGTTTCATGTATTTTAAGTTTTATAGTACAAGCAAACATATCAGCTTACCATCAAAGGGTCATAAAGTCTACCCAACAACTACATGTAAATGATTTGAAATTAGATTAAAAAAAAACATGAATGTCAGGGAAAATAAGATCGACATTGGATACAAAATGCAAAAGAAATTACACTTTTAAATTTTTTCTTATTTTTACTATTAAGGGGATAAATAGATTGTTGTCACACTCAACCAAAAATGGCAGAAGGGGTAGAAAAGGACTGAGAAATTACAATGTAACCATCCTTTTAAAATGCTGTCACTCATTGACCCTTCAAAGCTTGATTTTCACCCATTAATTTATGATTATTGAATATTCAATTTTTGTAGATTAGACATCAAGGAATATTTTGGTTCAGTTAGATTAGGTTACAAATCTGCAATTCACATATTCACTAGTGAATCAATCCATATTGTACATTCCAACTCTGAAGGATTTGAAATTAATCTAGATCAGCTTTGAATAGTGACCAGCAGAATTTTGGATCTTTAGTATTGAATTTAAAAATATCAAAGAATTTGAAATAAATATTTTAACTTTATATTAAATTTTAGTCCGAGTGAACAGGGAAAAACTTTCATTATCTGTTTTAGAGCTAATCATGTTTAGTTGGGCAAAAGGAACAAAATTGTCACTTCCTTAAAGTTATCATTTGCCCTAAGAAGAATCCATGCATTTATGGATGAAATATGTGTTTCTTCTCAGATAATGTAAGAATAACCAAGGAAGGTTAGATTTAGAGGTGTGACACTGAAATGTGTCATCAGTCATATAATTTTCCAGGAAAATGACACAATTTCTGTCACCCACCTTTCCCAACTCTCCACATGAGAGACAATGTATCATGCAGTATACCATCTAATGAACTGCTTAGGCCCATATGAAGGGGAAATAGTATCCCCCGAATAAAATGTTTAAAAATATTTTCTCAGTATTTAAATAGCCATGCTTTGCAGTCAAGCTAATAGACTCCAGTAGAGAGTGCGTACACATTCTCCAATGTTCATTTTCTGTATTTTTTAAAATGGCTTGGAATTTCCTACATATTCTCATCTTCTGAAACAGAATATAAACACAGGCAGCTATTTTGCAAATTGTTGTAATGCAGATTCTAAAATTTGAAATGGCTTGTTTCATTACACATTTAAGCCTTGAGTATGAACACAGTTTTATAGTCTCCATACTATGTATATATCAAATCATGCATATTTGGATAAAAGACAGTTTAACTCAATTAAAACTTTGATTAATCCATCTCAGCTTTAACTCAGAGTGTGAATACAGCTCTCATCCCATTTTCCATATTATCCATATATAAGATTAAACCGAGTGATAAGCATCTCAATTCAATCAAGGCTAATTGGGGGATAGCCAAAGCGATGATAGCGCCGGTGTCTGTCTCACTCTATAATTTGCTCCGTCTTGAGTTACACTTCTTTCTCAGAAAGGGGATGAGATGAAGCCCTTCTTTCTCAGTCTTGATGAGCTTCTTGATGGAAATTGGAAGATTTTTATGTTTTTTGACAAGGGAGGGAAATGGTTAAGGGTGTGAAAGAAAGAGAAAGATGAGGATTGTTTTTGATAAAGAGGAAAATAAGAAGATGTATGCTAACCCTAACCCTAATGCCCTAACCCTAATGCATTCTAAACTTTCACATGGCACGCCTTAACATTTTATCCTATGGGATAGTATTCCATTTGGCATGTGATAGTGACTTAATATTTAGATAATTGCAAGGGTTCGGAAAGGCTTGACCCTTATGAATACTGTAGTTATCTTGAAAATAAAGTAAATTCATGTTTTTTCCCTATGGCCTATACATGTAAATTTTCAAAAATTTATATTGGCTCTCTTTCAAATCTGGCTCAAAATTTTCTATTAAAACTCATATGGAAGTTTATAAATACAGAAGGTGATCATAATTAGCCTGAAAACAAATTTCTTACACATCTCCTTATACTATAGGAGAATCCGAACCATACAAAAAAAAATTTATACATGGGACTACATATATATATATATATATATATATATATATATATATATATATATAGTACTAAATTTCAATTCATCTGAAAACTAATCTGAAGGTCATCATTTTACATAATATTAATTTCTTTTTTCAAATATAAGTTGCAGGAAGGGTTAAAAAATGCCGAATTTATGGTGCCAGACAAAGTGTAATGCGACTGACCGTAATGTGACAGATCAGGCTTTTTGTGTCCACAAAAGAAACTTGAAGTTGCTACCCAAATGCAAATGTCTTACTATATTTGAGACATGTAAGTAATGTTTTGCAGGTATTGAAAAATGTTATGATTTGAAAGAACTATTAAAAAGTAAATCAGTCACTCTTTTTCCATGTCCTTTTTATACGCCCGTCCTAGACGGGATGTATTATGGTATCATGTGCGGTGTCCGTCCGTCTGTCCGTCTGTTAACTTTTCCCTGTAAACGCGATAACTTCAGTTTGACTTAACCGAGGCTCATATAATTTGGTGTGTATGATATTAGCATGGATCTCAGGAAGCCTATTGATTTTGAGGTCAAAAGGTCAAAGGTCAAGTTCACAGTTACATGTTTTCATCTTACCCTTCTGCAGTCCATGGAAACATGATAACTTCAGTTTAACTCAACCTAGGCTCATATAATTTGGTTTGTATGATACTAGCATGGATCCTAGGAAGCTTATAGATTTTTAGGTCAAAAGGTCAAAGGTCAAGGTCACAGTGACATATTTTCATATTACCCTTCTGCAGTCCTTGTAAACGCGATAACTTAAGTATAACTTAACCTAGTCTCATATAATTTGGTGTGTATGATACTAGCATGGATCTCAGGAAGCCTATTGATTTTGAGGTCAAAAGGTCAAAGGTCAAGGTCACACTGACATGTTTTCATTGAACCCTTCTGTAGAAGGTCACGGTCACAGTGACATATTTTCATCTTGCCCTGCTGCAGTCCTTGTAAACGCGATAACTTCAGTTTAACTTTAATAACCTAGGCTCTTACAATTTGGTGTGTATGATACTAGCATGAATCCCAGGAAGCCTAATGATTTTGAGGGCAAAAGGTCAAAGGTCAAGGTCACACAGATGTTTTCATCAAACCCTTCTGCAATCCTTGTAAACGAGATAACTTGAGTTGAACTTAACCTAGGCTCATATAATTTGGCGTGTATGATATTAGCATAGATCTCAGCAATTCTATTGATTTGAGGTCTATTGATTTGAGGTCAAGGTCAAAGGTGAAGTCGCCACCTTCCACTTTCCTTGCTTGACCACTAACTCCATTTTCCATGTTACAGACGGACGTATTATGTGCTCGCCTTAGCGACACTCTTGTTGTGTAATGCGACTGACCGATTTTTAGGATGTCATGGCGTCCATCATATACAGCACCCAACTTTTCTATATGTATTGTTAAGACTCAATCCTGTAAAACTGACAGCACGAAGTATTTAGAAAAGAAAAGAAAATTGTAATGCGACTGACCGTGAAATCACCCAAATATATGTCATGAAGTCTTGTCACTCTGGGGTAGTTCGCACATCTACTAACCCTTATACTAATGACTTCTGAGAAGCATTGACAACAAAATTACCATCATGCATATTTTGTCTGTCAAATAAAAATGTAGAAAAATATGGTACACACATACATGAAGTAGATTCTGGAGGAAAAAGATGAATTTTGAATGTTTTGATGACAAATAAGAATAGGTGGGACAATGTTTAAGAGCTGATCCTTTGTTTAGCATTTTCTTTCTCTTTCTACATGTATAATGCTCCAGTACATTTCTATGTGATATTATGTTGTAATGTTTAGGTAGTTGATCTCATGTATAGATGTGCAACTTTGAGAACAGAAGAGTTATTTTATCATAGCTGTTGATCTGTAATCCATGTTGACATTCAATATATATTTTGATCATGTATATAGGATGCCAAGCTGAGTACTCTTTGTGACATGGGTTCTAAAGATGTCCCTTTGGAAGATAAGACCATCACAGTTGTCTATGGATCAGACATTGTTAGTCTCTCATTCATTAATTTCTGTGGTACATCGGCTAAAGTAGCTCAGGTAAGAATCTCATTGTGTCCTATGAAAACCAAACTTTACAATTGATCATATTGTCGGATTGTATGATCAATTGCATTCTTTGGTAAAAGAAATTGTTTCAAAGTATTTAAGAATAATGAATTGTACATTCATTTTACATCTAGTTTTGCCTGATAATTTCTTTGTCATCAAATAATGGTACAGCAGTACAACTTTGTCATACAATATCTTAATTTTCATACCACCATGTGATATATTTGATGTGAAGAAAACACAAACAAACATAGATAGTAATACATGTACATGTATGTTTAACAGCTTAATATCTTCTGTAGATAGCATTTACATGTATATACTTCAAATTAGAATTACACTTGTTGTATATCAACTATTACCACTGATGCAACAAGTTTTCATGATCAAGAAAAAATAGAAAAGGATCAGTAATCTATTTCTATCATTCAAATGGATAAAATGTGCTCTTGGGTTCATATGCCCTCTTTCAGTAAATTGCTGTTCCGTCCTTACCCTCGCAAAGTCATAAAATTTTGAATTACTCAAAGGGTTGGGCCAAAAATTTAGCTTTGCTTTTAGAAATACCAGGTACTGGCCAGGTCCAAATCAGGCATGGACCAGATCATCATTTAAAGGGAGCTTTGCTATATCTGGGCATAAATTCATCACATGGTCAAAGTTCATCTGTTATTTCCATGCAAAATCAGGCTTTGCCTATTATTGCTTCCTATTGGTCTGAAGTAGGAGCGTTGTAGTTACCATGCTCCAACTGGTACCTTTCTAGAATGAGTCACTGATTTAATGAAATGTCCTTGCAAAAGAAGCTTGGTCTGCTGTGAATTACTGAAAGCAATTTTTACTGTTGATGCAAACTTTTCTATTGCGTACCATAAATAGATGAATTACTGAAAGGGGTTACAGAGGCTCAGAGTATGTCCATCTACTTTGGAAAAGCTTGCAAGTGCTTTGATGCTATTATGGAATGGTTGAAGTCTGGCATTTGTTATAGTTAGGAGAAAAGCTGGGCGTCTTATCACATTAGAGATCATTGGGGAACTAAACTAAGCAGCTACTGCAATGTGTTAAGACAAGCTGGCGTGATATTCAATTAGTCTAAGACTTCAGACTACTAAAGTGTAATGGAATTTCCTGAAGATATATTCTATTTTGCACAAATGAAATTCCGCTCATAATTATTATTTTTTGTTTTCATATTTTTACTGCTTTTTCATTTGTTCATGTACTAATTTATGTTTATATTGTTTGTTTATTTACATGTATTGATGTTTTCATTGATTGATTGATCAATGGGGGTGAGGGAGATGTGAAATATTTATCCAGTTGTGCTTTTTAAATTGTAGAAAAGTGAGTAGAATAGTTATACCCAAAAGTGCCCCATCTTTTCTCGATATGTACTGTACAGGAGATATGCCTGTATAAAAGAGTAGGCTTGCTTTCTGTAACCTTGATGGTATTTATTGGAAGCGACCAGTTAGAATTCACTAGACTTGAATGCATGCATCATTGAAATAGAATGGTGAAAAATGCACTGGCCTAGTTAGTTCATTGTAAACTCTTTGATCTTTGTATAAAAAACGCTCAAAAGTATCTCCATTCCAATGTCCATTTAATAGCATGAGGATGAAGTACCATTCTACCAGTGATCTACCTTGTATTTATGCAGGGTGAATATAATGCTGGTACTATTACAGCATTCATACTGAACGCCTTTTCTTAATTCTTTTAATAAAGATACAAAAATGTATTACCATCAATTTTATGGATATTATCAATAATGATTTTATGATCATGTACCATCAATTAACATTTTTATATTAACTCTTTTATATTATTTGTCATTAAAAATCTCGTTTTTAGCATGATAATAAACAGGGACAATGGTACATGGGGACTTTGGGTGACACACCCCCAAATATCAAAAGAAGACTGTTCAACTTGCAAAAGAGTTACCATAAATTGCAACTTTGTCCATTTCAAAATGTAAATTGGAAATGAAAGAGAGTAAGAAGAAAAGCCCCTGCAATTCAAGATTATCCTGGTAAATGTCCAATTCATCTTGTGAGACCACAGAAAGAAATCAGGGATGTGAGAGGGTGCCTTAAAGAAATCAAATGCTTGGCATATTGTCTGCAGGTTGTATGAAAATTACAATGAACTTTTCTATCCAAAGGCAACTATTATGATAAAAATGCTCAGCAGTCATTCAAAATCAAGGATTCAACAAAAAATTTAATTGGATGGATGGCCAAGTTAACATGATAGCTATACTTAAATGCAGTGGGACCTGAGTTTGAATTTGTTTTGACTTGCACTAGACTTATGTATTGAAGGTGGATTTCTATTGGACATCATCATAATTTTAATTATGCTGGTACCATTGTACTCAAATTAGACCCCCCCATTCCCCTCAATTGAATTCTCTGGTTACTAGAAAACTGCTGGAGCATTAATATTTATTACCTAATATGCACCATCTATCAGCTCAGCGACTTATTTGGTGTATCATATCCTGTCCACTTTGTACCCAAAGAATGTCTTGAACCTTTAAAAAAATGTCTGAACAAATCTTTTAAAAGTTTTCCTTGGAACAGTGATGATTGAATGCTAGGTGCTTTTCTTTGCTCTTTGATTACATTTAAAGAAAAAGGACTCTAGGTAAATAGATTTAAACTGAGCTGTGATCCCACAAGTACTGTATGTACATTAAATGAATAATTGATCAGCAATAATCTTTATATTAACAAAGAACAGTGTGTGAAAATTGCTCAGAATACAGCATACCCCCATTCAGCCTGCTTTTATTGACCATTAAGCTGCACAGCCTTGACTTTTGATGCATTTGATTAATTAAACCTTTTTTTTATAATAGCAGAGAGGTGCTCTCTGAACATGTGGAAATGGCACGTTCAATAATTGGCTCTCATACCATAAAGGTGTGTGATGGTGTAGCAAAATAATCATGTACAGTAGTTAGTTAGTAAAAAAAAATGGATAAATACTTTTTATGTGAATACATGAGCATAGTACATGTAGTCAATTTCTAGTCTAGTGCATATTATTTACTCTACATGTACATATTACATATTACAACAGGTAGAAAACTAGAATTAAAATAAAATGTTTATGTTCTATGATAGGACATTTATGTTGTAATCTGTTGAAATTTAATATTTCACAGTAAAAATCTGTGGATACCTTAATGTTTTGCTTGTAATTCTTTTTTTTTCTCCAAAGCATTGACAATAAAGATTGGAAAAACATTTTTTTATTATCAAGTCTCATTGATATTTATTACAAATATGAAAATGGACAAGAGAGCATAGAAAGAAATCAGGACATGAGAGATGAAATCTAATATGTCAAATTCAAATACGATTTAGCAAAGGAAAAAAATTGGAGTCTATAGCATTTGTAGAATGCGGATGTCTTACATTAAACCATTTTGAAAATGTGTTAAAGCTATTTAAACAATATACTCCACCTTGGAAACAGAATACTCTATAAGTCTTTGTAAAGAGACTATGTGGTTAGAGCTCCAAGATATTAAGTTTGATGCTCGACAGGCTTGTGTTTTGATTTCTCTTCTCTCCTACTTGAACCAATGCCAAGGGATAGTTGTGATTTATTTATAAAATATACCATCAAAAATGGAACCCAGGAGCTCCATTGCTTTTTCAATTCCCTTCAAGAGCCATTTTTTACATAGCTAAGTGCTCCTCTACATTACTACCAATAAACCCTAGTCACACTATGTCAGCCCCATCTATAATAGATGGAATGAGAAATCTATTGCATTGAAAAGATGATTCATTATTTGGACTATTCCTATTTCTTTGCTATCTTTTCATTCTTAGAGGGGTATTCAATATTGGCTGCCTACATATGAAGGGCAAGGCCTATAGTTATTATTTTGCAGGCATTCAGTGTCTCTAAATGACTGCAGAGTGAAGCTGGCCTATCAATACTTTATAGGATATAACTTATTTCCAGAAGAATTAAACTATATTTGGGATAATACAGTATTGTTTAGTTGGATTTTGTATGAACATTAAACAAATCAAATATAGAGTTTGTTTGAAGTAAACATGGATAGTTCTGCATTGACTTTTTAAAAACCAATTGATGCAAAATTTCTTTGCCCCCCCCCCCCCGCTATATCAGTCACTTTTAATGCCAGAGACATATCTTGATGCCTTTCCTTCATGTTTTTTGCTTGTACATGTAAACATGATAATATATTAGAGGTTAGTTCACAGCTGTGACTAACTACTTGATGTAACTTGATCAGGGTGTGTTGGGTTATAGTCAGTGTGATCATTGTTAATATCACATTGAAATGTCAATATCATAAAGATTTGGAGCAGGGCAGTAAAATCTGATCAAAAAGGAAATTCTAATGATAAAAGGAATTAAATGAAAAATACCCCACACTCATATTTTAAGTAATTGAATATAGTGCAGGATTAGCTAGTGTACATGAACTTAACATGTCAACTTTTTAGGTTCTAGCTGGTGTAAATGAGCCTCATATTTAGTCTGTAATACTGTTTTAAGGAGTATTTATTCATATCTACTTTAGATCAGATTAAGTTCTTTATCATTTAAAGTATGAAAACCACATTTGTGTTAATTGATAAATTGTTTAAATCATTGCCATATAAATCTTAGATGTACATGTAGATTTGTTTTGAAATATTATGGATTCATGTTTAGCCACAAGGCACATAATATTGTGTTCGCCTTTCAAAGAAATAACATGGCAGTACAAATTGAGATATTGTATGTGACCATCAACGATTCCTAGCAATCTTGTGGCAAATATTCCACTCCTATTGATGAAGTCTTCACCACTCCTTAGCAGTATAGTTTCCATGGTAATTGTGGTTACCATGGTGATCTGTGTTTGTGCTGTAAGGCAAGTTTGAGATGGTGTTACAGGTGGTTCAGTGTGATATACGGCATCATTCACCTCTGCTCATTGATAGTGTAAATACTTAAAGAGTATGTAGTTTGTCTTTGCCTTGATACTCTGATGGATGTGGGTTTAGATGGGAAGCCTTGGGGGTATAGCAGTGATCTTATGTTGGGAAAAGGGATGAGGAATGGGCATTGGTGCATTCCTTTCAAATTGCCTGGAGTTCATGTCTTTAGTTGACAAGTTCAAATGCCTCAAATATGAATAAAGTCCACTGATAGATTTCTCAAGAAAAGGTAATAGTATAGGTTTTATTAACTGTGATTACGGTATGATATATATTGTTTTCACGGTCTTTTCAAAGGAAAATTTCTGTTGTTTATAAACATTACCCCCCTTTTTTTAACAAAACAAATAAGAGAGCATTTGCTTGATAATTTTTTCAAAGAAATTATATCAAAATTGATAATGATATACATTCATATTTTTAATGAAGATGGATAAAGACAAGAAATTAGCATGACTTCCCCTAATAAGTAGAAATCAAATTTATGGGGAGAGGATGGAGCAGTAAATAAAATGGGACAAGGGAAGGAAAAAATGGGAGGATGAGGAGCAGGAGGGGAAAGGTAAGAAAAATACAAAAAAGAGAAAAAAAATAGGATAGGAAAATGAGGAGAAGGGGAGATGTAAAAGGAGAAATAGAAAGAGAAAATGAAAGATACATGCTGAAAACTTAAGTGCTAAATCCGCAAATAAAAGTTTTAGGAATGACAACCTTTTCCAAAATGTTGCGTTTAATACTTAAAATGGTTGGGTTCAATAGTTTAACTGTTTGATTCAGCATTATGCAAGGCTGGATTATTACATTTCATTTCATTTAATGGTTTATTTAATAGACATGTATCGCAGTAAAAACTGAAATACACATGCTTTACAGGGTATCAATTAAAAATACATGGTAAAAAACAGAGACAATTAAATTATTCACATACATTTGCACAGTAAGTTATTGATAAAGATGAATGAATAACAGGAGAATGCATATGATAGATTGATAAAATCATTCAAAATAAAACTTTTAAAAGCACAATAAGTCAATGGTAATTAAAGAGATTTCACAATTTCTAAGCATGTATATATATATCAAACGTTTAAAGAATTTTCAAATTATTTCAGTTATGATTTGTAATATTTGTTAAGCACAACCACAACATGTGGAAAAGGTCACTCCTACCTTTAATTGCTGATTTGCCGTTTCAGTTTTAAGCATGTAGAAAGAAAACTGGAAGATATCGAAAAAAGAAAGAAAATGTAATGTGCTCAAGAGTTAAACTAAAATGAGGCGTATCTCCTTTTTGAAACGTATCTATTTATTGACATCTTGATTTACATAATTCTGGCGTTCATGCATATTCATGGCCATTGTATTTTATCAAGGGCTCTTGAGTATATTTTTACCTGGTATCTATCTATAAGCAACGGAATATGACCATATATGGTAATGATTCTCGGAATTATGATTACCTATTCCCCCAAAGGTCGTAATAAAGGTACAAGTTGATAATAAGTTGTGCTAACAAAGGCATACAGGCCTTCTATGCAGTGTGCTGTATATGAGTAGAAAAAAAGGGCTTGTTCATTTCTGATAAAATGCATCGTTGTACATGATCACTTTCTTTGGCAACTGTTTTCGTTGAACGACTGTATATGTTATAATTTGAATGATTTTGATAATCCTATGTTTATTCATTCTATTATGGTATGAAGGAATACCCATTTTAAAGAATATAAATGTGGATGGAATAATGGAAAGTGACAAATGTAGATTAATTTCCTTTGTCATTTAATGTGAGATTATTTCAGTGGTAGTGATACACTGTGTCCCAGATAAAACAAACATGATTTTGGAAATGGATATCTTATGAATGAATTCTTACAAATATTCAAAAATTAGCTTTTGGGACTAAAAAAGGTAATAAAAAATGCAAATACAAAATAGCATATATATCAAATCAAGTTTTAATTTTAACACACTCAGTTCTTTGCCTGGTATAGGCTTTGAAATGTGTGTTGCATTGAAGTAAAATCATGGTCAACAAATTTAGGTGTGTGTTTTGAGATTCATTTGAAAATTCAAACTAAATAGTCAGAAATCATATACAGTACCATGTAAGAGTTCATTCTTTTCTAGCCATGGGTCATTAAGCTGTATTAGAAAGTTCCAATTTTAGGAAGTGCTCTTGTATTCTGTTGCCTTGATCATGTTACAGTTCTTCATGCACTGCAAAAAAATGGCAGCATGTCAAATTACACTATAATTTGCATGTAGATTAACTATAAGGAAGGTTTAATAGGGGAATTTTAAGAGTTTGCAGCCTTTGTTAGGTAAATTTACATGTATACAAGTACAGTATGCGTTTCTTCAATTGTACAACGATTGTATGGCATAGTCTATTTTTGTAGTCAAATTTTTGCATGACATTACAACTGTTTCCAAATAAGTGGCTAATAAACAAATTTAAAATACATGTATATAAAGTAGAGCTGTTGATTGTGTATGTTCTCTTATTGGGAAAAAAATGAATTCTTAATCTCAAAAACAAGAAAGTGAAGAAATTTTAAAATGGTTGCATGTACATGTAATTACATGTACAAATCTGTTAAAGATAATGCCATTGAGTTCCAGCTAGTGAAAAGCACAATGTGCCCCTTAATGATTTAATAGATTTAAATGTTATTTTTATTCATATCCAAACTCGATTTGTTAAATCCTTGTGATTTAGAGTGTATGGAAAGCCAATTGTGATGCAAATCTCTTACAGTCAATGATAATTTATTCTCCATTAATTCATAACTATCTGGGAATGATAAGAGCATGTGTAAAGGACACAGGAAAAAGAAGAAACGTACATATACAAAAATGATCTTTTTTTGACTTTCTATAATTCAAGCAAGGGTTAACTTTAGACTTCTCAATAATCCATATATGTCTTGCATACTTGTAATATTACTATATAACGCCCTTTTACACTTTTCTGTTTCAGAAATGGTGTGAAACTTTACTCAAAATAGCCCACAACAGATCAGCACAGAACCCATCACCAGCCAAACTACTCCACAAAATGTAAGTATGGCTACCTTGATGAAGGTTGATTCAAGGATAGGCAAATATTTTACTAAGCATTCAGATGTCAAATGGTGTCATATATGTGTGTTTTATGTTTAAAAAACTGTACCAGTTTTGTATTGGGAATCAGAAGTTTCTCCAGCTGCAGTTAGAGCTGGAGACCCCTTGGACATACAGCTTATATCTGGACCCTTCGGGAGAACATTGATTCAGCTGATGAGGGCTATCTCACCCATAATTATGTGGAAACAAATAAAATAAAACTAAATAAAATAAAGTAAAATAGTTCCTAGAATTGCAGCCTTTTTGAACAGTTTCTTACAAATATTTCTGAATCCTATGAATAATATATATATCTGAAAATCATTGAAGTTTCAAAACTTGCATGTTGGATTTTGTCATGTTTTGACATTATATCCTTTGTAATACTCTCTCATTAAGCCCTTCAGAGGTTTATTATTTCTTTCTGCAGAAACGCCCCTAGCCCCTCCTTTCATAAAAGAACTGTGTGGAATGCCGTTCTTATTAATTGATGTAGTTTTGCTGCAATTAATGATGATTACTATGGCTCCTTAAAGGTCATAAACGCAATGATAGTTTCCATCATCCAATGTCATACAGTTTTCATATTTATTGTTTCACTGTAGTCTTTGAATGAGATGGAATGGGGGTTCTTTTGGTATCCAGTATATTCAAAGAGCATCCAAACGCATGCTGTATTCATCCTGAATGTTTCTGGCTCAATACTATTTAATAAAATATGGGAAGGGCACGTTCACATAATGCAGGGTTTAGACATTGGCCTAGGGTGGACTCAAATTATACATGTATTTTTGGTTCAACAGGCAGGCAACTGATCCAAGTTTCTCCCTTACTTGTGTGTGAAAAGGCAGCATGTCAGTTTCCTGATAAATTGAGATTATCTGTTTCTTGGTGAAAATGGACTTTGTCCTCGGCCTTTTGCACACCAGTTGAATGTGAAATTTAATTTTCATTTCCTGTTAATGTTTGAAACCCCAAATGAGGACATTAATGAGGACATTCTTTTCTCTCTTTCTCATTGTTGAGTCATATTCTAATAACATCCTGTATTACCAATGATGCTTTCAGTTGTAGCTTATTATTGATGAGCAACTTTTGAATTCTATACACCAGCTCAAGAAAGCACTTGAAAGCAGGTTTCTGATTCAGCCCAAATTTCCTCTTATGACTGCTCAAGGAAGCAATTCTAAAATGTGATTGATTTTTTAAACCTTTATCAATTTTAAACCTATTGCATATTCAATGCATTTCCAACTTCTTAAAATAATCACTGGGACTAGAATCCCACCTTTAAAGCCAAGTACACTTCTTGGTTTCATAGAGTGCTTGACCCAGTGCTCTGAAGTAAAAAAAAAAATCATGGCATAATAACACTGAAACTTGTGTTAAAGGTGTGAATGCTTTGACAAAGCTTAGCAACAATGTTTTAGTGTTTGATAAGAAATTGAAAAACAAAACGATAGAGATGTACATGTAGAAAGACTAGTATTTCTTAATATTTACCTTTTTTTGCATGTCATTACTTACTGCAGTTAGTTTGTCAGGGGCTATTGGTTAGACTAGTCATATGTCTAATGAAAGACATGAAAACATGATGTGTACTTTATATATCAATGAAGCATCAATAATGAAAACTGACAATGGGAGTTTTGCAATCAAACCAAATTAAAGGGTAACATGATTTGATGATCATAGTAGAGCAAGTCAATACCATATATTTATACAAGTTTTGATGACTACATGTTCATATACTCACATGACATGCAATTATTTACTGCTGCTTGTCATTTGTCATAGTGCCCATGAAAGATTCTTTTTTACTTTAAATATTTTGGGGAAAAAATCATGATAGATTGGAAAATTTGTAGATTTTTACAAAATAAATATTGTTTTACCATTTTTTCCTGTATGTGTCCTTAGTTTCTCACTCTATTACAAAACTTACACAGAGCTTCTTTCCCAATGTTAGAGGTGAAAGCTATCTACAGTTTATTGTACGTGGGGTATTTTCTAAAATTCCAAAATGAAGTTATCAAGCAGTAGGTGATTTGATTAGAATTTCTCTGTTCACATTTTTGTAACATGAATCTCTTTGCATGTCAATTGTGTAGAAATCATGACTTTTTTGTGATGATGAGCTTTGCTATGCAAGCCTCTGCATTATCTTATTACATGTTGCATGCATACATGTGCATATTTGTAATCCAATAATGTAGCAATTCCTCAGAATGATTTTTTTTACTTTGCTTGCTTTCATTATTGCCTTATCATGTTATGAAATCAAATTAAAAAAATTGTTGTACTTTGATTGTTAGCTTTTTGCTAGGGTTCCCAGAGGTATGAATATGAAACAACAGTATATTTAAGAATATTGATGTGATGAAATAAATTGAAATATTTTTATTCATAGCATGTGCTGTTTGACCAATTCTATGGTGAATTTGAAGTTAAAAAAAATGTATGTTTGTAAATGAAACAAAAAACAAATTAAGACATAGTTTACAAACTGATCATTGGAGGTTAAGGTAAAGACTCAGCAGTCAAATTTGACTATTTAAACTTTTGGGTATAAAACATGATTGTAATATTTTTCACATTTTTTTGTTTGTTTGATAGTAAATGTAAATACAGGCAAAAACAGCAAGGGCATATTGTACGCTCACAATATGACAATTGTAAGATTAAGAAAAATTGCTCAGAAATTACTTGTTTCATATCATCAGTAGATAACAGGACCCATTGCATGGAAGTTACACCTTTGTCATTGAATGGTAACTACTATGGTAGCAATGCTCATCAGCCAATCAGAATCAAGGATTGCAGTAAAAGATACAATTGGATGGCAAAGTTACCACTCTTATGCAACCTGATCCAGATAACACTCTTTTTGTAGCAATTGAATTCAGTTTTTCCAATTATACTGCCCAGGGAGTGGAGAGTATTACATATTCCTTTCCACTCTCTCTCCCACTGATCCTTATCCATCAATTAACAAAATCAATATACGACATTTCTTCATTTGGTTAAGGTGTATTTTTAACAACTAGTATGAGATTGGTGATGCAGTGGGTTAATACATGTATGGATATTGGGGAATTATGGGGATATAGGAATCATTGTGTTGAGATTAATTTGAATAATATTCAAATATGTGATGTTATTTTCTTATTTCTATCAAGGTACACCAAGATAACCATTATGGTGAACAGAGATGGCCACATTCCAGTCAAAAAGTAAGTTTCCAATTCACTTTAAATGTAGAGGCTAGTAGAGGCAATTTTTCTCCCTAGCTTCAAATTTATACATTACCTCAGCCCTATAAAATGAAGAAATGGAATCAATATTCATGATTAATTGTAATTTCTTCTACATGTTTAAATGTGCAGTTGCTTATACAATTGATTTGGTGGGTTTTTTTTATAAATTTTTGGAAGAATATAGCAATGAATGTAATTTGTCCAGCATTAAAAGAAAAGTTGGAACCTATTAATTGCATTTTTCTTTTCTATAATGTTTTTTCTTTTCCAGTCTGAACTATCTTTTTTTACTTTCTGATTGATAATGTAGATTGTTATGGATTTAAAATCAAATTGGCAAAGAAAAGTTGTAATAATCTTTATGTTTTCTCTTCCCTAAGTATTCTTTCCTCAAAACTATTGAGTGTTAGTGATTTGTTATCAGCTTTTGGAGTGATGTTCATGAACTTCAAATACAAATCAACTTGCCTTGTACTTGCCATACTTGCCTTGCAGTATTTTATGATTATTTGATCATGATGTATACATCATGATTTTTTATATAAAAGTTTATGATTAATCTGGACCCCATGTAAAACAACTAATTACTGATGAATGGACTACCCTAGAAAAAAATAGATACTAAATACTCTCATAACTTCCTAAATGGAAAAGCAGTCATGTGAAAATTGTGTTTCTCTTTGTCTTTCTCCAAGTATCCGCAAGATGTTTTCATCTAGTAGCGCTGACAGAAAGAAAGTAGAGACTGCTTTACAGGTTGCTGGAGTTCATAGTGGCAAGGTATGTTTCTATCAAATGAAAGATATTTGTCAAATTAAAGCACTCTTAATTTATTTTCTGATTTGACAGATGAGAGGTATTTGTCAGAATTGATCAGGAGTTTAAAAGTAGTTTTATGGATCCTGCAAGTCACTTTATGCAGCTCCTCAGGGTGAGCCCGCCAGAACAGTATTGAAACACACTTCTGGGCTGGTTAAATGAATTGATACAGTGAAGTAAATGGGTTTTGGGATTGATATCACCATGTTTATATTTTGTTAGGTCTATATGATATTACAGTGTTCTTTAAGCTTTTAACTAATCAAACTAATGAAATGAAAATGGATGTCCTTTTTTGTCTCACCTGCATAGCAGAGTGAGACTATAGGCGCCGCTTTTCCGACGGCGACGGCGGCGGCGACGGCGGCGGCGGCGGCGACGGCGGCGTCAACACCAAATCTTAACCTGAGGTTAAGTTTTTGAAATGACAGCATAACTTAGAAAGTATATGGACCTAGTTCATGAAACTTGGCCATAAGGTTAATCAAGTATTACTGAACATCCTGCCTGAGTTTCATGTCACATGACCAAGGTCAAAGGTCATTTAGGGTCAATGAACTTAGACCATGTTGGGGGAATCAACATCAAAATCTTAACCTAAGGTTAAGTTTTTGAAATGTCATCATAACTTAGAAAATATATGGACCTAGTTCATGAAACTTATACATGAGGTTAATCAAGTATCACTGAACATCCTGCATGAGTTTCACGTCACATGACCAAGGTCAAAGGTCATTTAGGGTCAATGAACTTTGGCCGAATTGGGGGTATCTGTTGAATTACCATCATAAATTTGAAAGTTTATGGATCTGATTCATGAAACTTGGACATAATAGTAATAAAGTATCACTGAACATCCTGTGCGAGTTTCAGGTCACATGATCAAGGTCAAAGGTCATGTAAGGTCAAAGAACTTTGGCCACGTTGGGGGTATTTGTTGAATTGCCATCATATCTCTATAAGTGTATTGGTCTAGTTCATAAAACGTGGAAATAAGAGTAACCAAGTATCGCTGAACATCTTGTGCGAGTTATAGTAGTTTTCAAAATCAGCACTGCTGCTATATTGAATCGCGTGATGCAGGTGAGACGGCCAGAGGCATTCCACTTGTTATTCTGAATGTACTTCAGTGAAAATGTTCTGGAAAAAAAGCATAACATTTTGAAGGTTTGTTATAATCCAGCAAAGAATAACAGAGTTATTAAATTCTGTAACATCATGTATGATATGCATTCCCATATGTCCTGTGATCAAATGTAAAATCCATAAATTGCCATTTCTCAGAAAATTGAGTTAATTTCACATGTTCACTCAATATGTGACATTATACATATTATATCATGCGTGTTTCTATTTAAAACAAATAGCCATCATAATCCCTAAAACATTTGAAATTAATAGAATTTATGTAATGCATATTTCTCTTATGCTCTAATTTCCCTGTTTATTTCAAAACCAACTTAAAGGGGAATCCAGCCGTGGTCATAAAGTGTTGTGTTGAGAAGGAGAAAATTAAATTAAACAGAATGGTGAAAGTTTGAAAGAAATCGGACAAGCAATAAAAAGTTAAAGCTGCTTTAAAATTGAGATCACTAATACTATGTAGATTTCAAATTGGCAACTGGGTAAGTAAATTATGACAAGGGGCAAGGACAACTTTCCCATAGGCCATGTACTTTATTATCAGGGATTTGTGGTTTTCTCCTAAGTACCCATTCCCCTGGGGCAGTAATCTAAATATAACCCAGGTAGTATATTGTTTTATGTCCTCATGAAAGAAAAATATAATTTGAAATAAAACTTTTGGGGAAAATGACATTTAGCCATAATATGTATTGGAGTACATGGAAGAGTAGTCCTTGCCTTACATCACTATGGCATCCCATATGCGGTCAATTTGAAGTCTCCATGGGTATAGTGATTACCAATATTTACAACTTTTAAAAATTCATAACTTTCTTGTTGTTTGTCCAATATTGTTCAAACTTTCACCTATCAACTTGTCTGATTTTTCTTTTCCTTATAAAAACAAGTTTTTATTTGGGTTGGATTCCCCTTTAACATCAGGGTAAACTTCCTCTTACTTAGGAAATCTGTGTTTCTAGAACTTCAATTATTACTACCAGCAGTTATGTATTTTGATTTAATATATGACATCCCAGTCAACTTGAAGTGATTTTTATGTTGGCGAATAGCCAGAGCTAAAGCTGTTTAAGTGGTTTTTCAAATACAGTAGTCTGCCACTTAACTTGTACTTCAATATAATAGTTTCAATTATTTGAATGATTCAATTTGACTATTGTGATGTTTTTATACTATTGTTTTATTGAAATGGAAATAGAAAAGCCATAATCATCCCACGATAATTTTTGTCTGGAGAATAGTTAATATTGTGTGGATTAAAAGACCATACATGTAGTTTATGCCCTTTTGAAACTGAACAGACAATGCATACAGGAATATTTGGAGTTAGGTTTTTAAGAAATTGATCAGTGACATCAATCCTTATTGTAAAGCCTTTTGGACATTGATATTTTATATATATATTGTTCCAAGAAGACAAAAAATTCTAAGGTTTTGTGCGGTACAAGTACGTACATGTAACATGGAGCATTGTGGCCCAGTGGATTAGTTCTTGGACCTTGAAACAGAGGGTCATGGATTCAAATCCCAGCCATGGTGTAGTTTCCTTCAGCATTGTGCTGCACTCAACCCAGGTGAGGTGAATGGGTACCTGGCAGGAACTTATTCCTCGAAATGCCGAGCGCTGGAAGCTAGCTGCTTGAGCTACAGCCGGGTAATAATATCCAACTCCTTTCAAAGTGCATAGAGACGTTATTCATAATGTGTTTATGCACTATACAAGAAGTGTCTATTATTATTATTATTATTATTATTATTATTATTATTATAATAACCTGAGGATGAACCAAATGTCAATTGTATTAACAAAAAAGACCATTTCAAACTATGATCAACTATGATTTTCAGCCATCCAAAGTAATAGTCATATCATTCTGGTTGATAGCTTGGTCTTTAGTCCAAATTTTGACCCTTTTCACACTGAACTTATTCACTTAACTGGTTCAGATACTGTATAAGCTGATATATTTGCGGATTCCCGATCGGCCGTGAATTTAAGAAAATGTTGACACATTTAGTAATTGGTGCCAATGTCCCCAACAGCAAAGCTTTGCTATTGCAAACATCCTGTGTGGTGGAAATATGGAGATAAGCACCTATATGTATAAACAAATTAGGTTGAAAAAGTATGATTTTTAATTCATTAGCTAGAATTTCACTTTTTTATTTCTCAAACAAATTCAGAGCTTAGATTATTTCCTGACATATGTTTATCAATATTTATTCACTCACTGCAATATTACAAGGTATTTTCCATAAAATAATTTGATTTTATTGTCATTTGATTAACTCTATACACATGTATATTGGCAGCTATTTGCACAGAGGCCGCGGAATGGTTTTTAAAAGTGGGGGGGGGGGGGCTGACCATGCAAAAAATCACAATCATATGGTACTTTTTACGTTTTTGTACACGGTTTTGGAAAAAAGTGGGGGGCTGAAGCCCAGCCCCCCAACCCCCCCCCCCCCCCCGCTTCCGCGGCCCCTGTTGCATACTCATTAATATTCATAAGTCACATGTTTAATTAGGTTTTACAAAGGATTCATAGTCAGGCTGAATAGATTCCCACTGATGGGTTTGGTGGGAACTGGGTCAAGAATTCAAGTGTGAATGGGGTTTTCATCCTATGAAAAAAAAGAAGGAAAATGGACTTGTCACCCCTTCCTCCTGCTCCTTGATATAGATCTGGCAGATGTTTCCTAAAAGTGTTGATATGTTACTTTAGTAACAACTTCAACATCTTTTGCTCAATCACCTTCAATTGAAATATTATCTTCGCCAATTAATATATTTTTTTCACAAAGTCTATCTGTAAATAAATGATTATGATTATACATGTAGGTAAAACAGTCCCACCTTTTGAAAAGCATGAGGAAAATGCATAGATAAAGAAATGTGGCCTTGCCCCAAAACATCCGACGTCTGTGCCGTGGGATATACATTTAACACCAGAACTAGTCCCTAGATATGGCTGGGTTTATATTCTTTCTAGACACAGTTCGTGTACATGCACATGATTTCAGATAAATTGATGATGTTTCTATCACATGACCTTTCATACTATCATCAAAGTCTACCCTAAAGCAGGTAATCTGATCTTGATATCAGGGTATATATCTCCCCATAATCACATTTCATGCATATTCCACAAGTACATGCCAACGTATATGCCAATAATATATATGTGTAGTCACAGACTATATTTTGTAGAGAGAGTTTAGGGATACAGTGTAGTATAAAATAAGGAATATCATTATCAAATCTGTCTAAATTTGGGTGATTCCGAATATCTGCTTGTCTGTATACTTACCTCAGCATTTGTTTTGGTTTTCAAGATCACTTCTTTCCATTCTCTCACAAGCTGAAGTATGAAAGGAATTTTTTTTAACATGTCATTATTTACATCTGTTTATATGCCTGTTTTCAATCAACTTCTGAACTGTAGTTCCTCAGTATATGTTCTTAAATGGGAATGAGCATTGTATTAGAGTAGAGATTCAAGAATGACACACTCAACTCTTACAAACAAACATCTTCAGCCTAATGAATAAACATCACTTGGTAATAAAACCCAATTAGACCATCTGCCCATTGAGGGGGAATAAATGGTTCCTTAATTAAATTCATTGTACTTCAGTCCATATTGGCTTGTTGGATTCATGTTAGCATTGTTGTTTTGAAACTTTGCTTTTAACAATAATGATCAGTCGCTGATGTGGTTTACGGTACACCATGTGAAGTGTTGTAGAAACAGTGGATAGGAGAAGAGAAGAAATGGATAGGCGAGAAAGTGGAGATTTGAGAGTAGAGTATTCTTTCTTGAAAGTAGTCCTGAAAAGGACTGTAAACCAGGAAAGATTGATGAGTTGAGAACAGCTTGAGTAGTAGAGCTAGTGAGGAGATGCTGGCTTGAGTCGGCGAGTAGAGATGATGAGCAGTAGAGAGACTCGACGTTTCGGGCAGGTTGACTGTCCGTCTTCAGGAGTGGTCATGATCAGTGAGTGAAATGATAAAAAGAATGAAATGGGCAATTATCATTATTTCAACTGTAGATCTGAGTAATGGGAGCTTAATTGCCTTCTCCATGCTCTGCGTCCAAGATGTTGGCTTGTTGCGTGCACCAGTTACACACACACACACACGCATTATAAAAATATAATGCTGTTTAAACCCGTCACTCTAACAACAAGTTGTTTAAACTTTATTTGAAATTCTTTAAACGTTTTCAACATCTTGTTAAAAAAATCAAATAACTTGTTTCAAACATTCAACAATTGATGTTAGAGTGACGGGCTTAAAGAACCTGCTTGAAATTTTAAACAGCATTTTTACAGCGTATATATATCAAAACTAGCTGCTCATTATATGCATGTGTGGATGGATAATACTTAAAAGTGTCACCTGAATAAGATTAGCCATTGTTCAACCATGGACCTACTACAGGTCCATGGTTCAACTTACACCATATAATTTAACACTGGTGTAAGTGCTTTTATAGTTCTTATCATGGAGGTAGAAAGGTGTTCTTACACACTATTGGTGTACTTATAAACACCGCCGTTGTCTGCAGTGTAATTGTCTTTACAGGGCATTAACCCTTAAGAGGGATCCCTAGTGGTTTGTGGGTGTGAAATAATGAATAAACATACAGTAGGCCTGATTTCACAAAGATGATTTTAATCTGTGGTCTATAAGCCATGGTTTGTTGGGTATATTGAGAAAATTATTATTGGTGATTTTGTTGTTATTATTATTATATTTCTGTGTGAAATATGAAACTGAATTTATATTTCAGGATTCCACTCTCAAATTTCTCTCCATTTGCTTTGGCAGATCAATATAATGAAATTTTAAAAAAAAGCATTCATTATCGTAGCTGATAGCAGAAAATTGTGTTCAAATCTTGACTTAGATACATTCACTTTGCTAAACTAAATTTTGATAAAATCACATTGAACATGCAGACCACTTTGAAGTGAATGACATTAGCAGTGCACTGAACATAATATAGAAGACAATGGTGTAATAAATCACTTTGTCACTGCAGGATTTCTCATTAGTTAGGCGATAGTGTAAGAAACAGTCGTGGCAAAGCCAACGCTCTATTAAAGCCATATTGGCATGGCATTGAGAAGGTATTGTAGCCGCTTGATCGAGCCGTCATTTATCTGATGTCTGCCATTTTACACAGATGGTTGGTTACTAAGGTGCTCCAATCTGTGTATCAGGTAGCGAACAAAAAATTATTGCATACAACCCCAAATCCATCTGACATATTATTGAACTTGCTTTTATTTTGGCCACTATTATGATTATTAATATTATTATAAGATGTTTTTTACTGCTTATATGATTGTTTATTATCAATATGTTTGTGAAATGTGTATTTTGTTAGAGTGCATTTACAAGGATAGCAGCATTGAATTACTAATGGAGCTATCCTACTTTTGATAAAAATCTACAAATAAATGGATGAATAAATGAGTTGATAGTTGACACAATTAGTAATGATAATTACAGAGAACTCGTTAAGAACAGTTGCTAATATCTAGATATGCTCATGAAACATCATGACCCTTGTATAAAAAACCTCAATTTTCATGTTTTATTTATACAAAATCACATTATTCTATGCTGCGCAAGAAGTAAATTATATATAGCCATTATCATCAATATGTTGCCTTTATTGCATAATTTGGACTTCCTCTGTGCTATAAGAGTGAATCTGACTTTATAATCTGTTTGCGTGTATTTTCCAAAGATTTGAATCCACATATTCAAATCATAGTTAAAGTTATTTAACTGGTGTACCGTATTAGGGCTAAACTACTATTGAAGTTTAGGCTAATTCCCTTTGATAAGAGCAATAGCAAATCTGTAGTCAAGAAAACAAAATTTAAAAAGTTTCGGAATCCTCATTTAAAGTTGTAAGGAATGACACCTTTTTTCAAGCATAAGCCTCCATGATAGTCAGGTTCTGTTGGCTTTCTTGCAGATTAAAAATAAATTATAAGGAAAATAAAAATTTAGGTCATTTTCAAGCCCATAATCAATCCTGTTCCCATCCTCGTCTATGCGATGACTGGGTCATTGAGAATTCTTTATTACGTTGTCCACTGATATGGGCAAAGACAGTCACCCCAAGCATTTATTACTCCAATCCCCACTGAGCTGTTTCGTTAATGGAATTTTCTAGACATCTAATCACGGCATATGATGTTGAGAAGAGCAATTTAGAATGGTTTAAGCCATGATGTTGAGTGTACTGGCAGTCATATAGAATGAAATGAAATAACCCTTGAAAGTGTTTGGTAATTAAGGCAGGAGTTGGACTGTGAGATTGATAAGATTGTACCAACGATGAGGAATGGCTATATTTCATCATACCCCCTTGATGTAAAATTATGTTGGGACAATAATCCACAAAATATATTGACAAATAATTTGATTGTGGTACCTCAAATAAAAAGAGAATGAATATTATTGATTAAATAAAAATTTAATGTATTGTACAGAGTACATGTATGTGTATGCACAGAGGAAGAGATGAAGATTTTCTCATTTCTAAAGTATTCATTTTTTTTTCTTCTCCAGGATGACACTATTGATCCCAAGAGGTTCACATATGACGTTTTCTTCACATTCTACCTTCGCTTAGTCAACCAGAAAGAAGTGGACAAATTATTCCAGGAGATGTAAGTATCATCATCATCAGTTATCAGTAAATCATATACTCATACATGTTTCCGGCATAGTACTTTCAGCGTATGCGTAATGCGAAAAGTGGTGAACTAGAAAGTACTACTTGTGAATCCAAACACTTGATTTTATAAGAGCAAATCAAATGGCAGTTGATTTCTGAAGAGTAATTTACACTAGGACAGTAGACTCATTGTCTAGTGATATGTCGATGTCAAGATTCTGTTCACTAATTTAGGATCGCGTTAATGGGAACCCTCCCAATATTTGTTTGAAGTGATTTAAATAAAAGAAGAGATTGTGGGAACTGGTTAGAATAGATTTCAGCTAATTGTAGTTTGATAATATTAATGATGATATTGTTAAGGTAGATAGATAGATAGATGGATGGATAGATGGATGGATGGAGGGAGGGAGGGAGGGAGGAAAGGAGGGAGGATTTAGCATATTAGTATATTAAAGGGATATCTACCTAATCCTTTTGTATAACTGGTGTTGATCTACCGCTGCACAGTGGCTGCCAGGCTCACAATCAATATTGGGCAATATGAATTTTTTGAGTAATTCTATTTCAGATATCTATTTCAAACAATAAAATATGTATTTCATTATATTTCTTTTGTATATTGATCTCTTCATGATCCCAGAGCCTTCAAACAAGGCAGAAAATATGAAAACAAGTAATTGAAATATTAGTTTAATACATTAACACTTGTCAATCTTTTTTTGGTTTGTGACTGTCATTATGGAAATGGTAAAGTAAGAATCCTTTCTCGTACCATGCCATCTATCTTTGTTATATATATCTTGACAAGGTTCTCATTACACGAAGCCTTGCAATTGATCATACAAATGATTGATTATATTCATCATTATGTGCAATCAGTCATATAAATGAACTTTACAATCAATGGTTTAGCTTTGTTTTACAGGGTTCAGTATTGAAGTGGGCCAGGTAATTGGGAATATGAGATGCAATGATGCTCTCCCAAATACTGCTTAATTGGCCCTCGTTTACAGAAATACTACAGTCGATTTGCAGGCAATATTCTTTTCATGGAATAAATTTGTGATGAATGATGCTTGGGCATGCTTAATGGTTCTTAATTGCAGGCATTTCTTGATGTTTTGCAGTTGGCTCTATCAACAGTCCTATTTTGGGGCTTTAATAGCAAAAACATAGTTTCTCATTCCAACTTCCTCATTCTAATATGAGGTACACTATTCAAATTTTTATGGAAGATATTTTTAAAGGCATTCTTATGAATTATTATCATTTTAAATGAGTAGACAAAAGATTAATGGCAATTAATCAGTTTATTCCAATTTCACCATCAAATCATCTCCCCATCCAATGCCATTGGTACCATCACCAGCATCAGGACCATCACCATCCTCCTCATCATCAGCATCACCAACTCAACCAACATCACCAACTCCACCTCCGTCATTTCATTTGTATCTCAACAAGACATGACAATCGCCATCTTCACTGTTAGGTACAATCACTTTGCCCATCACAGATTATCACCATCATAATTGTTATAATCTTTACTACCTGTGACAGGGGTGCAAGGAACAAGCCCTACCTGACTACTGATCAACTTGTTAAATTCTTGAACAATGAACAGCGTGACCCTCGTCTTAATGAGATCCTATATCCGTTCTATGATGCTAAAACAGCTATTAGCATCCTAGAGAGATTTGAGAAGAACAAGCAGTTTGCCAAAAAAGGTAAGATTTTATTTGAAGTAATGTCAGTGTTAGGTAGCATAGAATGTATGATTGTGTAATTGGATGTTACCCCATGGTTAACCATGGTTAATGGTTAGATTATTATTATTAAAATTTATATGCAATTGGCTCTGGACAAACAATTTAGTATTTTCAGCTACTCATTTAGGATTATGAAATATAATGAAGGATAATGTGACACAGTATAAATCTGTTCATATCAACACATTTGAGAAGAAATGTCTGTGAAAAATAAAATTCAAATTTCTAGTCAAACCATAATATCAAAAGGCCAATGATTATTTTTTAAAGTACATTTTTGGACACTTAAACAGAACTGAAATTTAGACCATGTTTTTTTTTTTTAATAAAATGCTCAATTATAACATTATTTGTACAAAATTGTAGTTGTAATGGTATGTTCACACAGCATATCTCTGTTTAGTGAACCCTCTAGGATTATTTTAAATCTGTGCATGCTTACTTGTGTCAGTCATGAAATCACCAGATAAATTCCGGTTGTGATTTTTTTTGCCAATGAGTAAGGATGTACTTTCTTTTATTCTGAACATTGGCAAGAAATCTGCAGGAAGTCAGGCCAACTACTCATCCCATCATATTTTGTTATTATAACTGTGGATTCAATGTAATGTTGCATTGTACATGTAGGTATATAAGCACTTATAATGATTTATGAACAAATAAAGATGTGCAAGAAGCATTATCACATTTATACTCAATGTCAAAAAGAAGTCAAACAAAATTTGTGGATAGTAATATCAGGATAAATTATTTCTAATTTTACATTGCTTCCTGATTGCTTCCTCAATTATGTTGATAGATGTATTACAGACAAAAGTATCATTCAGAGGAAACCATATAATTATAGAATCTGGGATACATTCAAACAAGAATTTTAGGTGGTTTCCAGGGTATTTTGCAAAGCTGTTTATGAAAAGTTACAGCTAGCTTTGAATGTGAATATTACGTCAACTAAGTTTCTCATTCGTTCAATCTTAACAATATCACAGAATCTGAAGATTGAATGTTCATGTAGAGATTAACAAAACTAAGAAAAAAAACACATTAATTTCTTAATTTTACAGGGAACTTAGTGTTTGTAGAAACTATGAGTGGCTTTTGTTGTCTACAAAGGGATGGATAATGTTTCACCACATTATGAAATACTCACTGAAATTTTCACTTTATGATTTCTTTTTTATAATACATTGTTTCCCACTTTTTTACAAGGAGAGAATTGTTTAAAAATATTTTAGTCCATATTATTGGTTTTGTATGATTTTCTGTTGAGAGTTTTACTTTCCAAATGCGGTAACATGGCTTTGTGTTTTATGATGGGAGCTGGGTATATTGGATGTTTTTCTTCTCCATGATTTGTCTGGGACTTCTCAGAAATATTTTACTGAATGATTAGAGGTTTATTGCTTTGGGTATTTTCTTAACAATTAACTTTCCTAAAGTTTCAATTCTTCTGCTTTCACTTTTCAAACTGCCAACAATTTTATTCTTTTTAACCCAGTGCAAAAGTTTTCAAAAAATCTAAAATTGTATTTAAAGTTGGTAATATGCATTTTCTAACAGTGATTTCATTGTTTTCATGACATTGTCAAACCAGAGAGAGAGAGAGAGTAGATATTAGCATCAATAACACAGTTATTGTATTTTTATCTTTTTTAATCATATTTCATATAGTATATAATTGCCAACATTAAGGGTTTAAAAAATCAACTGCAAAAGTGTCTTCTAACTTAGATACTGTACCTTTTTTGGTCAGAAATAAGATGAAGACGTAGTATTGGTTGAAAGTAAAAGTTTCACCCAGTTCATTCCTATTTATGGCAGACAGTGATGAATACGGGATAGGCTTATATAGTGAAAGTCAAGATGATTATTTAACAACGGGGAATAATTTTCTTTTCATTCAATCACAATGTTTAATTCATGTTATAAAGACTCCTACACAAGAATGATTTTGTGTATCTGCTTTTCACAGAGAACTGGGCAGTACATATCAGTCTTTTCCCAAATGACCAAAACTGGTAACCAAATTTGAGAATTATAGATCGAACATGAAGACTTGAGAAGTATTTCGGATTGTATAGAAGGAACATTAGGTTAACACATTTTACACAAATTTCAGGTTTGTTTGTTAGGAACTCTAGGATAATATGAAGCCTTTATGCTTTGTTTATCCTAAGCCTTGCACAATAAATATCCGACAGATTTTCAGCAAATGTGGTAATAACTTAAGGTACTTCATTCTTAATGTCAAACTTGTAGATTTCAGTTATCTAGAGCTTTAAGCAAAATTGGATGATCTTAGTAATTGGGAATAGATAATGAATTTCTGATTCTTAGGAGTGTGTTTTATGAGCACTGATTGCAGAAATACAAAAATGTAGAACTAAGACTCTCAAAATACATGTAGTTTCCAGTTACATTCTACCAATGGCATACCAATGGCATTATTTTGCCAATCTTTATATCAATTACTATAAATATGATTAAACACAATTCAAACTTTGGTCTAGACATATTCTGATTTTTGAATTTTTATAATCTATTACTACTGAGAAAAATAGTTACAAATCATGTCATACAATTTCAAAATATATCGATTTTAAAAGTGGCAGGATCTCAAAAGCATGCAATAATTTTGGCTTGCCTTTTCTTTGTTATCTCATTTCTTGTATAAATGTCTTTAGAATGACAAACTGCAAAAAGAATCTCTTGAGTACAATTACAATACCCCAGTAAAATCTTGCCACCTCAATTGCTAATTGTTCTTTGCGAAAAACTGTAAATGATATGATGTCAGAGATAAAAAAAGATGGATTTATTTGGTTGTGAATGTGTTATTAAAAATGAAGTCCACCCTGGAGGCCAGTGTGAGGAAAATCCATCAGCATGACAGTATTATTAATTCTTTATATTTATGCATGCAGTTCTCTGATGTGTGATGAAATATGAATCACACAAAGTGCTATTTATTTTACCTCAGACACATTATTACATTTATATGAGAGATTATTTTGTTGGTATTATTTCAGGTAACATGTCAATAGAAGGTTTGATTCGTTATCTACTAAGTGATGACAACCAAGTGGATGGTGTGGAATCTTATCTCATTGCTCAAGACATGGAACAACCTCTTTCACATTATTTCATCAAATCATCTCACAACACATACCTCACAGGTAAAGTATCCAATCTTATATCTTCTGAGGTGCTAGTAAATTTCAAAATCACATTCCTGTTTGTCTTGGTGATGTTTTGCAAAGGGTAGTATGACTCAAAGTCATGCTTACAGGCCAGTGAGCATGTGATATTTAAAACGTAACCTCACTGATGAATATGTGATAGTACACACCCCCTGAGGTATTTTTTTTTATGAATGCATGTTATAAGCTACTGAAATCCTTGCATCTGATTGGCTCAGAGCAATGTTGTAAGTGAAAATCGCCAACTACTTGTTTCATGAAATGCTCCATTAAATCTTTGTATGCATGATATACCACTTACAATTCAGAATTGAATTAGGATTTTGAGTCACACATTATCTTTGTGAAACATCTCCCTATTTGACACTGTGACACAGACCCTTTCCTGGGGCCTATATCACAACTGATTACTATCGAACACGTACTGTCAAAAAATCAAACACAAAATGATATTAACCAATCAAAACTTCCATTTATGACTTCTATTTAAATGCAGCTGTTCCTGCAATAGGTCTATGGACAGGGAAGAGTTCTCTGCTTTCATATAAATTCTTTATGAACACTGAAGTTTTTGAAGACATACTTTGTTGTTTTTCCTCTGTTATTCTTCAATATCTGAATAAAAACAGTCAAGTTTGCCCCATTTAGCTTATTTCAACACACAGTGCACCTTTTGTTGGAGTTCTTAATTTCAATCATTATAATAAACTCGGTTTGTTAGTATCCCAGCATAAGACTAATGTCACAACTCCAAAATTTAGCCTGCTCGACGACCAGGCGGCGAGTTTTTAGCCAATTTTGCCCGGTCACCGACTGACGGCCATCTGGGCACCACTGGTTTTTGGGGCATCGCTCGGTAGCCGCTCAAAGTTTAGCGCGGAGTTAAATTCTGACAGCGCCTGCTCACTTTTCACTCGCCGCCTGAAATACGCTCGGCGCCTGGTTGGTTGCCGTCTGGGCGCCGACGTAATCAAGCGGTTGCCGTCAAACGATTTAGGTCAAAAATTGAACTCATTGGATCAACGGCTGTCAAGTGGTCATCGGCCGGTCGCCGGCCGCTGGCCGGTCAGAGATCGGTCGATGATCTCGCGGCGAATTCAAGATCGGACGGGCGATTACCTAAAAATATGATGGTGGCTGATGGGGGACCGCCCGGGATTCGGTGGATCGACAGCCGATCACTCCTCGGACGCCAAACAGATAAGTTCCCGGATTTGATCCAGATTTGGCCTAGAGTAATGGGCACCGGGCACTATTCGACCACCGCTAAGTATTTTTACAGCCCGCTCGACTTCTACAAAAGTCGTTTGGCAATTCCTAAATTCCAGCGGCGCCCAAGCAGGCTTTTAATTGGGTGGTCGCCGCTCTGAGTTGTGACTTAACTAAGCCTAAAACAAATTACTATTTATAATATACTTTGATAGCAATGTCAACTACCATCAAACCCTTGATTAAGATGGGCTCTTTATAGGAAGGTTATTACTTTAGTTACTGTTGACAGCAGTATTGAATTTAATGTTCAGTTTTTGTGCAATGAGACTCAATTCATTCTTTCTTTCTTTCCTTCTTTCATTCATTTTTTTTTTTTGGGGGGGGGGGAGAATAGAAACAGAAAATACAGTATGAGAAATATTACTGTTACTGATTGCAATTTCTTTTATTTTGTTTTTGGCAGGTCATCAATTGACTGGGAAGTCTACAGTTGAGATTTATCGTCAGGTTTTGCTGTCTGGATGTAGATGTGTAGAGCTGGACTGTTGGGATGGTAAGAGTGATACTGATCCAGAACCAGTCATTACCCATGGATACACTATGTGTACTGATGTACTCTTCAAGGTAAAGTATGCCCACATCAGTAATGATGTTGATGGAGATGGTGATGTTGATGGTAGTGGCTATGATGATAATGATGATGATGGCAGCAACGACGATGATGACAACGACAATGACGACGATGATGATGATGAAATTTCTTCTCCTGGATCACTGATAAAATCTAGTTATCCTTTTATAGTGTCTTTCTGACCATGGATGTAGAAACTAGTGACTGAGCTTTTTAAAATTACTGACAAAATTTCCCTGAAGCTATATCTGTGATTAGCCATTTCACATTCTCTAATGATATATTGGTCAGGACCATAAGTTCTTATTACTGACTAAAACCATATGATATTTTTAGTATCTCTTTCATTGATGATTCTTTGCAGGATGTTATCGAAGCTATAAATGAAGCAGCATTCAAGACATCTGAGTATCCTGTAATCCTGTCCTTTGAGAATCATTGCAAGTATGTCTCACTTTCTAAGATTGGACAACTAAAAATATGAGTTCATTTCTTAAGTTTTTTAGGGGGTTCATGGTTGCTGTTTCATAAGGCTGTTTGTCAAGTTGTGCATGACACTGTAGTTACTGAAATATGAAGTGCCTTGATTTTCATGACATTGTAAAAAAGAGTGATTGTGTGGACAAATATATTCATTTAGTAAGTGACAAAAGCACTATACAATGCAGTGTTAAATTCGATGGAACCAAATTTTAAAGTTATAACAGAAATAAGAAGAAAATCAGTGAAGTTGATAAGTGAAGGTTTTGACAAAATCGGGCAAACAATAACACATTACGATTTTTAAAAAGTTGGAAAAAAGTGTGATTTATCATAAATTAGTCACAAGTACAATAGACGGCCTTTCATTGTAAAGCTTGTATTCTCTTCTTTCATCTGGTATGACTTAGTGATTCCTCATTCATTCATGAGTGAGTAAGAACAATTTGAAAAAAAGTATGCCAAACAGCCAAACAGTATCTTAGTTTTTTAAAGAAAATTGCATGTCCAAAAAGTTTAATACCTGCTCTTTAATTTGATATCTCAATCACCAAAAATGGTCAAGAAATAATAAGTTCTGTTTCTTTGAAATAGCAGTTTTATTTCCATAATTTTTTGCTAACTCGTTCATGAATGAGGAATCATGGGAGTTATTACCAGGTGAAAGAGGAGACTCAATAATAGGTCATTTGACTATTGTGTTTGTGATTAGTTTATGATGAATCAATAATTCTCGGGTTATTTTCTGGGACACATTGTTAACTGCATAAAAAATGGGAGGGTTTTCCCTACTATTTCTCAAATCAAATGTCCAAAATACCCATTTGAAATTTACTTAGTCTTAGTAATCTAATTTTTCGAGCAGCCATAGCTTTGTTATTCCTTGTTTGATTTATTTTCAATTCTCCCCATTCTGTTATTTATTATTTTCATTCTTTCACATAAATCATTATGTTATCAGGGTTGAGTTCCCCTTTAATAGGGAGAATATGAATCAACAGCAGCACATTTCAAATGAAACTAGTGTGATTTAAATGACCAAGAAACACTTTTGACTTACCATATACCAATCATGCTGAATTTCATACATGTATGGAAATTACAAAAAGTCTTATGGAACACCACCACATTAGCCTTGCATTACGACAATGAATTACCGTAAATACCAAGTAAGGGGGGGGGGGGTCTGCATGAGATATACTGACATAATTTGCCTCATCATCATTCACCACATAGTAAAAACACAAAATATACATTTTTTGCTGGTATCAATATTCTTGACAACAGTAACACAAAAATCAGCCTAAAGTAAACTTAAAATTTCGCACAGAACAGAATGAATAAAAACTAGGTAATGGCCAATGCTTCATAATAATTCAAATCCATATGAAAAGTGAAATCACAATGTTTCTAATAAGTTTATGTAGATAATACCCTTAATATGATTTATGTCCTACCAGGATATGTGTACCACTCTGTTCAAAAGATTTATTTCTCCTTCAGTATTGAGTGTAATTAGAGTCTTTCATAACATCATTGATAATAAACTTTGTTATGTACAGTTACTTTATGTTTACTCGTTAACAAGAGCCCTTGAGTCTAGTTAATAGTGCTAAAAGAGAACAAATGGAAATATGTACAACAATTAGATGGACTCAACCCTTTTTTTTCACCGAGGCTTTTGCATAGTGTGTAGGTTTTTTTTTATCAGGAACAATCTATACCAAACTTTACAAAATCAATAATTGAAGGTATAAAATGTGCAGTCATGAGTTGAAATTCGATTTGATGAATAGCAAATGATATACTTCTCTGTTTTAATATTTGACTAAAAACCAGCCTTAAAAAATGGTTATGAAAATAATGGTATGAATTATTGGAATTATGCAAACAATGAAAGTAATTTTCACACAATTTAAGGTATTGTCCATCTTCAGTTGTGCGATCCATTGCTGAAAGATGTGCATTTACACATCTTCCAAATGCCTGCTTCTGATATGTAAGAAACCAAGCTGCATTGATTAAAACTCTTTTTGCAATTGGTCTCTCTGTTGAGTTTATTTCAATATTGTGGAGAGATCTGTTGTCGAATTTATATATCTGGTTTAATATCATTTATTTGTGCTTTCCTCTCTCTATATTTATCTGACAGTTACCATAGTAATGTTACTACTCGGCCAATCAAAATCAAGTGAATTTGTTAGATTTTACAACTGTATGGACGAAATATGTTGATGAATTGTCCCCTGTAATTAGCTTTTATAAAAATTCTAGACATCTATGTTGTCATGTATGTATTTGCTTTGGTATTTATATTTGTATTTTTTTCTCTTGATAATAGCCAAAAGCAACAGGCTAAGATGGCTCATTATTGCAGAACAATCTTTGGAGATAAACTTTTGATTGATCCCCTCTCTGAGTATCCTGTAAGTAAAACATTTTATGAAGCATTTTGTTTAATTACCACAGTCGAAATAAGCTACTCACATGATACGATTTTAGTTACCCTCCCCATCAGGTCTTAATTGAAATGAGTAACTAACTTGGTATTTAGCTGTATCTTTACAATTAGCTGAAATTAGATAGTGTTTCCGTTGAAGACGTAGCTAGAGTAATAACCAAATGTTAAAACAGGGTGGCTAAAATAAAGGTTATGTTGTGTAAATAAAGTGTTAAATGGTTACCCAACCCAAACTAGGTAAATCTTTGGGTGGTATGCAGAGGTACAATAGTATACTGAATTTATAAGGTTTATATAAAAACAGATTATAGTTTATTTTATTATAACTATTACTACAGAAAACTGTTGTCCTCTTTATTCTCTGGGCATGATGGCTCTGTGGTATAGCACTTGCCTTGTTAAAGGGAGGCTGTGGGTTCTATGCCTCGCTGAGTCATACTCATTTATATATAAAAAATGGGCATTATAGCAAAGTGTAGCAAAATTGTATGACGGTAACTATAGCATTACTTGCTATACAACATTCTGTTAAAGCAGTTTCACAAGCAGAGTAGCTATTCATACCATAGATAAATAGAACTTTTATATATACATACATGTATATCATCATATTATTACTGTCATGGTAGTAGTGTAGATTATTAAAGATGATGATGATTTTCATCATTATAATTATAATGATTTTTTCAACTTTTATTATTATCTTTTCTGAAATAGTTGGAAGCTGGGAAGCCACTACCTTGTCCAGCGGCCCTCAAGAATAAGATCTTAGTCAAGAACAAGAAACGGAAGCACACAGATGCAAACAAGAAAAGAGCAGGTAAGGTTCCAAGGGTTGCAGTGGATATACTCAAGTTGCCAACATTTCAATCTAAATGTTTTATTAGATAATCTGATGTGCCAAATTTTTATTAACCCAGTTGATGCAGTAGATAAACTGATGTTCCGTAGACTTCATGAACCGAAGGGTTGCATTACATAACCTACAAGTATGTTGTGATAATATCATTATCCCTGTACTAGCAGTAGATAGCAAGATGCTCTTAAGGTATCATCGACCTAATAGTTGTAGATGATCTTATGTTTTCAAGGTATCATCAACCCAAAAGGTTTTACTATATTAGCCTGATGTTGCCACAACGTCATCAACCCAAGTGTTGCAGTAGGTAGTCTTGTGTTTCTATGATATCAACAACACAGTGTTGTAACATAAAATATTTGTACAATCCATCATCCCATCTTGAAAAGGACTGTTTGGTTAGTATTATACCATTGTAAAAGTCCTTCAAATCCAATCACATGGTGAAATATAAACTTCTTCTCCATTATCTGTACCACCTTGCAAACCTTTAAAAAATTTCATGAATTGCTGTAGATTACCTTATCAACCAAATGGTTGCAGTAGCTATATCATCAAGCTAGGAGTTACATTAGGTAACCCTATGTAATAGCTAGACACATGTTTGTCAAGTAATAGCAAGCCTCTATCATGTATTGTCCATCTAATGGATTAGCAAGGTCTTGTAAACAGCAATAATATGCTCCTGTAGAAATTACTCCTAATGAAAACCTGCATGTTGACCCAACATAAATGTACCCTCAAACCAAATAACTTTCATTATTCTAATCCGTACCTCTATGGATTCAGATACATTTGTCTTTGGAATTAGAAAAAAAAGAAAAAAAAAGGTACAAATCATAAGATTAATATGACTGCCTTTAGCAATAAGTTCATATTCACATTAACCATGATTAATGATCATACTTGTAGGAGCATATTTTGAAGAGCTTCCCTCAAGCCATACAGTCTCTGTGGACAGGGACATTAGTTGACTGATGGACACTCTTGAACAGCATTGAATATAAATGAAAGATTCATGAGGTGAAAATTGATTCGCCCCAAGAGGAGTTGAATCTTCTTAGAAAGTGGATAGTTATCAACACATTCATGTCAAGTGGAATGATTCTTTAGCCACATATCTGAGTGACATACTGGTTTTTACATTTATTTTGCACAAGATAAGAATATTGCATATCGTGAAGATGTCGCACAGAAGATACATAATGCATTGATAATTGGATGTCTTTTGTATTTGTCTATGACACTTGTCTTCTAAAAAAAGAGGAGGAAGCTGCAACCTTCAAATTTCAAATATCTACAATTAAATTATCTGATAAATGCTTATAATCAAAAGATTCGATACTTCTCAAAACAGATGAATTCCCTGAGGAAAAAGTGTAGAATAGCTTTGGATTTCTAGAAATATATTATTTTAGCTGTTCTTTTGCAAGTGAAAAGTTAAGATATTTTGTTATGCCTCTGGCAATCCTTATAGTTACCTGTCCATCCATCCTCTGCCCTTCCTTTGAAAGCTTGAAATCGTTTGATAGGTCAACTATTTACCTTGAAATGTTGTGCACAAAGTTCTCAACTTTTACCACTAATGCTAGAATTAGTGAGAAATAAAATCCAACTGAAATTCTGTTATGATTGTTGTTATTGTAAACTTTGATTTTGACCACACAGGTGTGAGAAGATCAAAAGTACCAACTCAAACCACTTTGAATTCTCTGACTTCTATGCTAAGCATAGAGCTTTCAGTAGAAGGTACTCTAAGTATACAGTGATGTACTGGGATATCTACTAATAATAATTCTGCTATTGGATCATCTTTTATACCTGATGGAGCTTTATCAACATTTTAATCTATCATCTGTACATACATGTTTCCTTTCCTCTATATCCTTCTATTCATGTTGATGTTCTTGTATGGTGTGTATGGATGAGGAAGAACAGATTACATGAAGTCAGCGTATTAAAGATCCTGTCTAGTGAAAATTTAAAATGAATGAACTTGATAACATAAAGGGATATAAAACAACTTGGCTTTAGTATTGCATAACATATTGAAACCTAATTTTCAGTCCCTCTTCAAAATGGCTGTCAAACAGTTAGTTTTGCAAACTTGACAATGACACAAATTGCAATGCCGATCTTGATATCAAAGACTGCGTTTGAGAGAGGTATTTTCCTATGATAGAAAATAAGGTTCTGTTTAAATAATATTGACCTATTATTCATATATTTTTTTACCACTTAGACATTGTCTTTAATAAGTGTTATTAATTTAGAGTCAGAAGGGCATCCTGTTTTTGTGATAGGAGTGACTTATGCCCTTTTGGCTCTTAAACTCACTTTGGGGAATGGTTATTTAATGCATTAGAAGCAAGCAGGGGTGGTAATGCTTGCTTTCTATTTGGGCTTTTGTTGATTGGTGAATTTGCATGGATCGTGCATCAGAATATATCCCTTGCATATTTACTTATAATTTTGTGTCCCTTGTTATTATTAGATTGATACATACAGTAACTTGAATACATAATTTGGGGTTATGTGGTCTAAATAACAATGATGGTGGTATAGTAATGTTATAGCAAACATGAGCTAATAAACCATGGTTATTAACCATACTGCTTAAGCTGTCATACTATGCCATACTGTAATTATAACTCTTCCCACAAAAATACTTGTTGGATATTATTCTTTATATGAACAAATATCCTAGTGAAGGTTGATTTGATTGGCTGATGACTTTGATTGACAGGAAAGCGTCGATTTAGCTCCACCTCCTCTTTCACCAGTTCATTTGATGCAGAAGAATCAACGGAGACTCCGCCTTCAACGATGAGACGAGGTAGACTTCCATGTTATTTTCTATCTCACTGTCTTCACCCATTAAGAACATGGCATGTGTATGGAGCATCATGAAGAACATTCAAAGCATCACTATTGTCTTGCATCTATGACTCTGTCTTATATACAGTGCAACTGATTCTGATTAATCTTACTATGGAAAGCCATCTTACTATGGAAAATTCAGCATGTTTATATTTTGTTTACAAATGGAAAATGGTGTGGAATTATTCCATTGCTGGCTTTCCATAGTAGAGAATGATTTGAACCAAGCGAAACTCTATATAAGATTGAGTTTATTTGGGGTTATGATGGGTTTATTGATGATATTGCTACATAGGGAATCTACAGTACATATACCTATGAAATTTGGTGTGAATCTTTTCACTGTTCCTTTTCAATAAGTGAACCTTTTACCACAATTCAAGCTTCAATCAGTAGAAGTTCACTTTTGAACTTTTTAAAAGTAACTTTTTATGATAATCAACGAAAATTGAGTTTTTGATAATAGTTTGAGAAAGTATTTTAAGCTGTTTAACCCCCCATGTAGCAATGTTCTGTTTTTTTTTTAAATACATGTCTGAGAGAATGCATAATTAACTTTTTTTTCTTTCTCCTTCAAAGGACATCTACAAGGAACACTATGATCTTCTGATAAAAAAATCTGATATTAATTACAGGCTGCTGTCATCATAGCATTCTGTAGACTAAATTTGTCAGATTCATCAAATAATTTTGCATGCACACCAAACAGTGGTCTGGAGTGAACACATGTCTTGATTAGGGGAGGGGGGGGGGTAGAAAATGTGAAAGACGAGTTTAGAATATCCAGAATATGAAGAAAAAAAGAAGGGGATGATATGGGAAATCTAACAGCATGAAAACTCCTCCTAGTCCAGAATCTTTTGATTTACCACTATCTCTACCTCTCCCTGTGTGTTGCATGCTGATGAAGTAGCATGTGTTTATATTCACACAGGGTATAATTTCCTGAGCCCTGGTGCTTAAATATCACTACTCTACTAATATTGCCATCAAATGGTAACTCACTTGGTAATGGGTATCATCAGCCAAACAAAATTATGGATTCCATGAAGAAATTTGGATTGCAAAGTTGATAAAATATAAAATTTTATCCACCAGGGCCTTGGTATAGCATTGTAATTTAGTATGTATTTTCTTTTTAATGGCAATTGCCCATTGTGCAGCAGATCTTTATATAGAACTTTAAGAACTTAATTGAAATTTTCCCCTAGAAATAATTCCCCTATTTTGCTGGTCAGTGAGCTGTAGGATCCAATGAGATTCTGGACTAGACCCCACTATGCATAATGCATACTACCAAAGATAAATTTGAATATTGCACTTTACATTCTTCTCTTGAACAATGATATATTTTATCTTTACCTTGACCCCATTCCAGAAAGAGAGCATTCAAATTATGCGCAAGTTCCAAATACTTGTTGTTAATTGGTTGAAAATCATGGATCTGTAGATGAAATATTTTATTTCAGTTTATTAGTAGTTCTTTCCCTTGTAAGGCCCAACTCCCTCCACAAGAAATAGTTTCAGACAATACATGTTGGTCTTTATTCATCCAGACACTATTTAATAAAGCCTATCAGATCTTTTAATGTGACATTCTCCATTAATATAAGTTTTTTAAAGCTTTGGTTTTGAATTCGCTTTAAGAATCACTTGTTAGGAAATGCCACCTTTATGATGGCGTGGCCTTGTAATTACAATTGATTTTACAGTGTGATTGTAACTCTGGCAAACCATGCACAAAACATGATCTCTTCAGTCCTTACTTCATTATGTTACAGTGCCCTTATCTTGAAATCTATACTTGCAAACTCTCCCCATTCAGGGAAATGAAGAGCAGTGTACCCTAATTAGTCTATTTCAAGAAAATATTTGCTTTCACATATATGAGGATTTTTTTTCTTGATTATCTGTCCCTAAAAACATTTCATGCATATTGTTGTATATCATATCATATTTTTACCACATGTTGCTTTGGAACAAGAAGGATATTTCTTCATATGCCTACAGACATACATTACAGTGTAGTCAAAATCATTCTTTCTCAAAGCTGCATTGTGCTAGTGTAAGTTTCAATGAAACTTACTACATTTACAATATAATCTTATGAAGTGTTTGATTATGAATGATTTCATTTTCCTATTTTGAGTAACGTTTTCAAATGAAATATATATTATAGAAAGTTTGTGTTGGGGGCAGATTATATTTTTTTTCACCCTTTAGTTGACGAATGCTCTATATTCTGACTATTGAGATACAGATATATAAGAAACAGATATAAATGTATGAAAGTTAGGAATTTTATTTGTCAAGGGAATTTTTAAAAATACTATTAAAATGTTTTGAAATTGTCTCTTTAAATTTTTTCTTCAATTTGTGCCGTGTTGTTTGTAATGTCATCATCTCCACATTTGTTGCAATACATGTGTACGTATTCCATTACTGAATGTTTCCAGTTAAACTCAGTTTTGTATCAGTATTCTCATTTTCCATAGACTCTATTCCGAGTTATGTTGGGACAAATTGTTGAAGAGAATTTATCACACTCCTTGTCATCTATTAAAAGAATCAGATTGGATGTTTGTTGATATAAAACCTTGAAAGAGGATGGAAAATGAATAAACTATCAGTATTGAATCAACAATAAAAAAAATAGGTGATATTTGATGACACTGACATAAGATTTATAATAAACATGCATTGCATACTTTGCCAATTAAATGTCAATTCATTGTACTTTGATGGTAATAAACAAAATACTGAATAAAAAAGGAATTAAAATACAAATTTCTCACATTATAGTGTTCATAAAAATCAAATTGTTTGTGAATACATAATTACATGTGTGTATCATGTGTCTGAAGAGTACCATACCATGATGGTGATATTGTAATATGAATATGTTTATTCAATCAGATCATTGCACTTCATGTACCAATATATTGATTCAATAAAATCTGTCACTTGTTTATATTCTGGTACCCATGCATATTTGGACTTTATACTCTAGTTTCACAAGCATTATGCTTCATATTTATACATACATGGCACATGTACATGGAGTATAACACTTCATATGTTTAGGCATATATACAGTATTTAGCCATAACTTACAAGTAGTATGGTTTTCTAATCACAATGGATATTCCTTTATTTATTCCAATTATGTATGCTTCTATAATTTGTTATTATTATTGTTGTTATTGATTATTATTATTATTATCATTATTATGGTTATTATTATCATTAGATTATTATTAATATTATTATTATTATTATCATCATCATCATTAGTAATAGTATTATTGTAATAAAATTGAATAATCTATATATTTGTTATAAATTAATTAATCAATTAATTGATTATTCAATTAATAAATTAATAATTTATGTAAATATTTATTTAAAAAATTGGAAGGGGTTTATAAAAATGATTGTTAAGGTCTAAAATCCTGATCTCAAATGTATATGATGAATGAGAAAGGTCACTTTATTACAATGTACAGCGTATATCTATAAATGAATATGGGTACATGTATTTTCACAATTTTATGATTCACTTCTTTTAGCATATCTTTGCCAATACAGTATATGGTTGTTTTAGGATAGATATCACAAATTGAGACCTTATACCTCAAAAAAATTACTTAAAAAATAGATATTTCCAACATTTTGAAAGTATTACATGAAAATATAATTTCATTCTTTATGTAATTTCCCTTTTTCAGCCTTATGTGAATCCATTCATAATATTCACTACAATTGTATTTCAAAGAGAATAATTAGTGCACATTATTATAATAAATAAATATAAATAAACTGTATGGATTTTTTTGAGTAAGATTGGAAATGTATTCCGCTTGAATTTCTTTTATGAAATATAAGTGTAATACTTATAATATTTGATTCATGATTGTCTTTAAAGGTCAAGTCCACCTCAGAAAAATAGTGATTAGAATCAATAGAGAAAAATCAGACAAGCACAATGCTGAAAATTTCATCAAAATCGGATGTAAAATAAGAAAGTAATGACAATCAAAGTTTCGCTTATTTTCACAAAATAGTTATATGAACGAGTCAGTTACATCCAAATGAGAGAGTTGATGATGTCACTCACTCACTATTTCTTTTGTTTTTTATTGTTTGAATTATATAATATTTCAATTTTTACGAAATTGACAATTAGGACCTCCTTGCCTGAACCACAAAATGTTCAAATAATGGAATTTCACGTGTTCAGGGAGGAATGAAACTTCATTTCACATGACAATGACTAGAAAATCAAAATATTTCATATTTCATATAATAAAATACAAAAGAAATAGTGAGTGAGTGATGTCATCAGTTCCCTCATTTGCATACCAACCGAGATGTGCATATAACTGTTTTGTGAAATGAAGTGAAACTTTAAAATGTCATAACTTTCTTATTTTACATCCGATTTTGATGAAATTTTCAGTGTTATGCTTGTTGGATTTTTCTCTTTTTATTCAAATTAAGTTTTTGTTGGGATGGACTTGTCCTTTAAAAGCAACAAAACATTTTATTTTTGGTTAAAAAGAGTAACTTTCATATTTCTTTTGAAATCACAGGAACATTGTAAAATGTACCATGTATTGATTAAAGAATGTTTGTCTGGGATCCCAGTATATCCATCTGTATTTTGAAATGTCTTGAATTCGATATTCGTGTTTCTCATTTGGATGTTAAGAGCAGGAAGCTAGAATGTATTTTATAAAACATTTTTGATTACATATCAAACCCAATGCTTAATGAAGGAATGAAGATTGGCATTGACATTACTTTTTTCTGAAACCAGGTCGTCGACTTCAGAGTACGACATCATTGACATCCATGGATAGCGGTGATGCTCCTGTTGATATTAGGCCTAGTCGGTCAGGTAGTACACCTAGTCTTGTTATCGCAATTGATTATCACATTACTTATTCAAGCCTTTTCAAGCTTATTAATCATTAACTCATGGTGGTGTCACTTTCATCTCGATACAGACGAAATGGAAAAACTTACAAATGGGAGGTATTAAACAGTATATGTTAATACTCTATTTACGCTGTAGATTTGCTACTTCCAAAGGATTTATACCTTGATATTTTCATTCTCTTTCACTTTTTGATGAAATAGCCTTATTTCTGCTTTGCACCAATGAAGATTAATATTGATTGGTAAGGTGAAATTGTGGATTGGAAGCTTGTATGCATTGGCACACGCAAAGCTAATTTTTTTCTTTCTTTTTAATAGGGACACACATACTTGAGTTTAGATAAATTCTTTACATTGATATTTATTGTACAGTATAGGGCTTATGTTATGATGTACTACTTTAACCTAAAATCTCTTTTATTGGTTCTTTCAAATAAAAGCATTAAATCTTTTCAAATTACTCACTTGAAAGCAGTTTCAACTAATACAATTATCTTTATGGAAATTGCAAAAGTGCTTACTTTGTCTCTGTAGTAGTGGATTTATTCCCTTCTTGCTTTTACTAACAAGAGAGAACAATTCTATGCTCTTCAGGCTATTATGTTTCTGCATTGATAAGCTAAGATATCTAGACCTGTACTTCTTCACTTTTAATTTTCAATTTTGCCACTTCAATTTTTTATCATATTCTAGAGCTTTTACATTATATTGCCAAAAGCAACACTTGTAATACTTGTCTGGGATGAAAATTCATGTGTTTTGAGCCGACTGTGTACATTATCATTGAATTTATCCACCACAGCATCTCGGCGAGGTAGCAAACGTAAAATGCTCCTCCAGATTGCCGAAGTGACTTATGATGAGACTATTAACCCAGACGACCCAGGTAACCCGGGGCAACACTGTCCAGCTTTCATATTTTCACATAGCACTGCAACTTGAGAGAAATTCAAACGCAAACAATTTCTTCTCTTTCTATCTCAAAGCATTAGAATTAGGTTACAGTAGAATTTCACAAAGTTTACAAGAGAGATCATTGGAAAATTCAACAAAGTCACATCATTAAGTGATTTCAAGTTTGGTGTTAGCACGTGTTTGTGGTGGAAGAGCACCATTTAGATTGCATTCCCTAAGTCCAGTGTATTAAAATGATTCAAATCACATTGTTAATAGACCCTTACATAAAACTTGTCTCAAGACCAGCTTGGTGATGTACTGATGTAAAAATCAATCCAACACCAAGACCAAAAGGTCAACATCAAACTTGAAATCATCCATTGTGCTTTTCTAATATTCAACTGAACTTGTTGACAGACTTGTATACGTATCAGCATTATTCATAGCAAATGTAAAGCTTTAAATCAATCCATGCCTAGCTAGCATTATTATCCAACATATCATTATCATTGCAGGAGGACTTTAAAAAATGTAAAAATCCAGAGATTGATAATATCAGAAGTTAAATAAATCTAAGCAGTTGAAGCCAAATGTCATATTTTTATTTTTTTTAAATCCAATGATCTTTTCATTTTTCACTGAATCATGCACCTGTAAAATTAAGCCTTCATCACAGTGTCTTATACTTTTCAAGTTGAATTATGGCCAAAGAGTTGCCAAAATGTTCATCCGCCCAGGAGTAAAATATATTGTGCTTAAGCTTTGCCTGTCACAAACCACAATTTGGTTACCCTGGGGATGTATTTTAAGGATATTCTCTTGTTAGCCCTGGGGCAATCGTTGTAGAATTGTTAGGGGAAAAGACAGTGAATGAAAACTGAGGCTGAACCAGTTTTAGACTTCATACTGGGTTTGCTGGATATGTTGGAAGTGCTTCAGTTGGGATTCTATTGTGATGCTTGCTTAATACTCTGATGACCTCTGCCATTTTATGATGAGGCATGTTTATACCTGACTTGACTTATGTTAGATTTTTAGACGGTAAAATTGAAAATAGAATTGATAATATAATCTAATAATGCTAATAGGCACATTTTTTTTAATAGTGTTGGACATTAGCACCTTTACTGCACAGGTGCCGTATGTTGCATTTTAAAGAATTTGGTATCCATTTACTATACCCGTTTGGAGAGCGGTAAATTTATAATGTCTACAAATGATGAAGGTCCAGGGAGGGGGGGGGGGGGTGGGCGTGGGGTTGCATGTATAAAGCTAATCTAATCCTGTTATTTTGATACTTCCCAAAGTCTAACATCAGTCAGGTGGTTATGCATAGCCTTATCACATTGCTGGCTTATGTGTGTGAGGTTTGGGTGCTATGAAACTGCATGCTAATACCTTGGTCACATTTGCTCTACGACGGCCATACGACGAGTCGAAAACATTCGTTTTATTCATTTTTATTCAAACCGCCTATATGTAGCTAGTGCCAAAAAATGTTAAAACAGCTGCTTTCGACTCGCCGTACGGCCGCCGTAGAACAAATGTGACCAAGGTATATTTACACCAGGAGCTATATTCACAAAACTTAACGGAGCTGGTCACAGTATCAATCAATTACAATGGCCACAGTAGCCTACTAAGTAAGCCCACAGAGCTACAGTTTAGAAGAATGGAATATGATTTGAAAGAGCAATATAAGTGCTGATGCCATTTCTTAAAGCTATTCAAGTAAAGCTTATCATTAACACTCTTAAATTTGCAACATAATTTAAAAAAAAAAAGAACATTAATGAAATCTTGCTATTTCTGCTTATTTTTGGGGGACGTGTCTCATATTTTCTTTAAACTATTTTAACTGAGTAATTATTGCCAATTTAAGGATTGAAGCAGATTAATAATAAAAAATAATCTACCTCTCTGGGTATATGTTTTCTGAGTATGGACCTTGGTATTTTAATTTCTTATTTGATTTGCTATACAAGGAAAGGATTTAAGAAAATAATTTATATTTAAAGCTATGCATAGTAATCTGATTCTTTTATGATTTGAATAAAAAAAATTCAGCTTTAGTACCATTTTTCAAGTCTAGCACATTGCTTCGAAATAATTGGCAAAGCTTTCAAAAATGGATGATCTATAAGAATACATTTTGACCTATAATTTGATTTTAATGTTATGCCACTGATTTCTAAAATCTACAAATTCAATGCCTTTTATTAAGCTGAGGATTCAGCATATGTTAATACATATGTGTGTATGTTTAGTAATTAATGTGTGTGTGTTTTTCATTTGTAGAACTTCTTTTATATACTTGATTACTGTGAATGATTGGGTGATAAACAATAAACAAATGTTAATGATAAATGTTTGATCATAAGCAGATACATTGCTTCTTGATAATTGCCATTGTACTATTCACTTTTGATTACCATTACTTAACATGCTTAATGATTTAACTACATTCCACAATTTCATTATTAAAACACACTCCAAAGAAAAAATGTTACATTAAAAAATGTATTCAAGTATCATCAATAATGATGATTATTCATATACAGTGTTCATGGTGTGTTGCTGTTATGAGATGTTTTATTTAATTTGGTCAGTTTGCTTCTCAAAGAAAATCAATTTATTGCAAGTTTGAAATAAATTACTAACACTACAAGGATTTCTTCAAGCTTCTATTGGTATATGTAAAAACAATTGCAAGGAAATTAATATAGATTGTTCAAATATGGAGGTAACTCCAAACGACCATAAACTCAGAGTTTTACCACAAATTTCATTCATTTTCATCATAATATTTCATACTTTTCATTTCAAATCAGGTCATATATCCGAATTTCAAGCAAAACCCACAATTTTTCTCTTAAAGTACAAAGTACATAACGTACAAATCATGTTATGCGACACTAATGATCATGACATAAATCATTATATTTAATGTACTCCTGTTTTACCAATCATTTTGTTTGTTTTGTTGTAAATTTGATGTTATGAATCAGGTTCATGTGTTAAATTATGTTTCATTTTCCTATAAGGTAATCTTTGTAATTGGTTTTTCTTTGTAAAACATGTAATGTACATGCACAGTACTTTCTGATTACAAGCTCAAATTATATATGAGCTATATACCCAGCTTTCATACATTATAACCAATTACAATGGATAGTGTCAGATCACATGTTGGAGTGCCTCTCTATAGCAAGTGGTGATTGATAGCCAATAGCGATCTGTTCTCACTCATGCCATGGATAACAAGTCATGATAACATCCGAATGTTCCTGATCACCTCTTGTTATTAACAGGTGTAATTATATTTTCATTGTGGCATATTACATTTTGCCATGGATAATGCGCATTGCTGCCATTGATTGTATAACCTATTACCCATCGTGAGTGCTTGTAATGTATTAATGACATGTTATTGATCACATATTGCAATTTACAGCATGTGGTAATAACCTGTGATGGATATGTAACTGATCACCACTGGTTATTGATTGCGCTATCCATTATGAGTGGTTATAATCTCTGAAAGTGCACATAATGTAACAGGGATGGAATTTCATTTTACCTTCCTGTAAAATGTACACGTACAGTACTGTGAGAACAATAAGTTAGTAAACTCTTGTTTGATGTAAAACTTCTTAAAAGTTTGAAGTACTAACATATTGCCAACGATAATTTTTTGTTGTTGCACTTTAAGTTGTTTGTTTTTATTGGAAAAGTAGCAGTAGCCTATAGAAACACATTGTATGTATGACTACTTATGTAATAAAATTGGCTCTCTTTTCATTTCTCATTTCTTGTCAGAAAATGAAATATATGCATTACCTTTTCTAGCATACAAATGCTTTTATTATTTTCAGTTAAAATAATTACCATGATTAATGATTACCTAATGAGATATTCCTTTATAATATTGAATAATTACATTTTGCTTTTTCTTTCACTTTAATGTCACTTTGACTTTCCTAATTATAAAACGTCCGTGAAGCATAGATTTAATCATTTATTTTATTCTTGGCTACCATTTCCTCTTATTGCTTGTATCCTGCTCATATTTCATAATTGTATTTTCCTTTACAGGTAGAAGGAGGTGGTAATGTCTGATGTTTATCCAGCTTCATTAGAAGAGACATTTCTTGTTCACAATCTATTTATATATTTCAAACATATTGTTTCCCTTAAGACAGCCTTTAATGATAGGAGATTAGTATCTGAAAGATCTGCTTTTTGTATGATAAACAGAGGGCTGCTATTATGCATTAATGCCCTTCTGGTTCTCATTAGGTTACATATATCCTTTTTATCAGCTAAGTCTTTGACTACAGACATTTAATTTAAAAATGCATATTTTGCTCATCATTCACATAATGTGTTAAATTTGTCAAGATTATGTTCATTTTTTTTACTCAAATAAAAAAAACCATCTTATGTTTTTTGTTTGATCATAAGAAAATGGATCATGAAACTTGTTCCCCTTATTTTATTTTCTATATTGGGGGAATGTTTATTTTTTTCTCTCTAAATCAACTAACATTGTAATATGTAAACAAATGAAGCACATGGAATATTTTGCTTCATTCTTGTCATTGATTTTTCTTGTTGATAATTGAAGTTTTATTTGATTAATTATGTTAAATTCTGGGGTTTTTCATAAGAACTTTAAAAAGAGAACAACGTTGCTTGACATGAATGGAGTCTTATTACATTGTTTGTAACTACTAGTTCAATAGTTGTTGCTAATCAATCATTCAAATTTCCCCTTTTATGCAACATTATTCGATGAAAAAGGAAAATTAAGCTTGAGGGGAACCGAGTCAGTGCCCATAGCTCTTGCTGAAGATACTAATATTGAAGGTATGGTTTGTGGTCAGTACATGAAAATGAATTAGTGGGACTGCATGGATGACCAGACCAATTCTTCTGACTGATTGTAAAATTGTTTGATGGTATTCTATAGTGGCCCTATAGAATGCTTGATTATGACATGTCATACTCCATGAATTTCATCACCTTTGTTTGCCAATTTGAAGACCTTACAATAAGTCAATTATTTCATCGGAGAACTCTGACACCTTTAATCACTTGTTGATGATGTGGGTTAAAGATCCAGACCGGACCCGAAAATGAAATTGATAAATTATATACCAATCGAAAGCTTATAAGCTACTAAATACACCAAGGTATGCTTTATGCATTTTCACCGCTTCCCAGCTGAGTATTTTTCTTAAGAATATTCCAATTATCGGGTTTCGAACCCCGCTTAGAAAATAGGCTTTATTGTGCTTTTCACCTGCCTCGAGACCGTGACGTCACGTTGTGTAAGAAGCGTCGTGATTCCATAGGTTTGTACACAAAAAAACTGGGTGATTTTTTTGCTTTCCAGATAACGCATTTCATTCTCTCACTTCTATCACAGAGGGATATCACATATATTTTTACCCACAAGCTTGAATTTATGAAATCTGCAGTTTTGAACTAGTTTTTGCCATATTTTATTTCCTGCGTATTTGGCGCAGATTTCAATTCTATCTGCATTAAGATTATGTATAACAACTTTTCCTGACATAGCAATTTAGGCCCAATAAGAGCCAAACAAAGAAATCACAAAAAAGGTAGTGAATAGTTGTAGGTTTACAACAATTTGAACAGTGAATAATTTTGAGTGCCATTTTCATCTGAAAACGAAAAAAAAAATGGATTCATAACATGGAAATGGAAGAAAATACCCAATGCTTTTGTACACAAACCTATGGAATCACAACCCTCCTGACACAACGTGACGTCATCATTTCCAGGCGACGTGGGGGGTGCTCAATCGAAGCGTACTTTGGAGGAGCAGTTTCTTTGATTTTTATTTAATATTTTTAACTATTGGAAGGAGATATATGTAATATTTTTGGTATATTCGCATTGTATGAATCATTACCTTTATTTTGATATATGATTGTTTTTACACCGGTCAGGGTCTTTAAGAATCATTTTACAACTTTTAGTTCCCCCCCCCCCTTTATTGTTGCAGGAATAAAGTTCTCACCATAGTTTTTTTTAATCAATTATTTCAAAGATCATGACTAGAAACATCTACTTTGATGCAAACTTAGTCAAATGGTTGTGTGTGGTTGCAAACTAAACATAATATGACATTATACTCAAGCATTTGTTAAGGCCATTATAAGCACCATGCACTGGATTATGCAATTTATTTATTTTTTTTCTCTTTCATTTTGTACTCTTTGACTGAATATAAGTACTTAGTTAGGATTTAGACACATGAATATTCATAAAGGTCTGTAAATAGGAATTCCTATATTATGATGTTTCTCGTTGGGATATTGGCAAATGGAAGATATTTTAGGATTTGCATTTTAGGTGTTTAAAAAGAAATTTGGATAAGAATGAAGAAATATTAGCAATTAAAATACAAATATGTGATACTCTGTTTCTAATGAGCTTGGGTTGACAGAAGTAAAATAAATAATAAAAGTACCATTATAGAATATTCCATTTTCCATCTATAACAGTTACCTTACATTTCTAAAATATGATTTTAAAGTTCATGTATAATTTTTCCACTATTATTTATTTTCGACCCTGAGTATGATCTTTTTCTTAGAGGTGAATGATACAAATTGCACAATTTAAGATTGAAACTAAATTTTTACCTACATCTGAATGTATCACCTTAAACAAAATGAAAAATAAAATAAGTGACATATCTCTAGAATGTTCTTAAGTAAAACTGTATTCGTTCAAAACAAATCCTCAGTTTATCAAATTACTTTAATCAATCAAGATGGAGAAGATTTTTTTATTTATTAGGTCTTTATACAGGGTAGCCCTTTGAATATAGAGTATTGTTCTGCCAAGGGGCCCTGTCTATACAGATAAAAACATTAAAAATATACACAATAAATTACAAAGTAAAACCTTACATAATACATGATAATAATAAACAAAACAAAATAGTATTATAATTCGGATATTAATCACATTCACGCAAAAACATCCACACACACGAGCACACAACCTCACGCACACATACGCCTACACAAAAATAAATATATTACATTAAAAAAAAACAGAAAACAACAATAAAAAGATCAAGCTGGTTTGAGAGATAAAGATGTGACTTTGCTTTTGAATTTAAAGTAATATATTGAACTACATTTATAATGATGTAATCAGTGTTATTTACTTCAAATATGTAAACCTACTTTAATGGGTATGTTCCTTGTTGAACTTTAAAAGCTACATTGAAACATATATATGATCCTTGCAAAAACAGTTACATGTATTAGACAAATCTGAAGACAAGCAAAATAACTTGTTGAAAGAAGGCACTTGTACTCTTAATTTGTTAAATTAAATATTTGATGGGAAATTATTTTAAAAGCTCTTGTATGATAAAATATCTCTATCAAATTAGTTAAGTTTATCACCATTGTCCATTTAGCTGTTAGAGTCTTGAATTTTAGTATCCCAGACTAAATACAAAAATCTGTACCATTTGCAATAGTTATTATTTATACAGTGCATCCCAGAAAAAACGAAACCGAGATTAAGCGATGATTTATCATAACTTAATCACAAATACAATAGACAAATGACCTACCAATGCAAAGGTTATAATCTCCTCTTTCATCTGATATTACTTAGATTATTCCTCATTCACGCATGATTGAGCAAAAACAATTTGAAGAAAGGATACCAAAAACTCATTTGGCGGGGGGGGGGGGGGTATCTGAATTTCAATAAGAAAATCACATGCCTAAAAAGTTAAATATCTGCTCTTTTATTTGATACCTTAATCACAAAAAATGGTCAAGAAGTAAAAAATTATGTTCCCTCGAAACGATGCTTGTATTTCCATAATTTCATTAAATAAACGTGTTTTAACCGGTTTCCCACAGAAGCTATCGCACGGTTAACAAAATACTTAATGCATGGCTGATCGTCAACAAAATGAAGTGTCGAGTGACATGGAATGCTAGCCTGTAAAACCTCTTCATTTTATGAAATTATTGAAATTCAAGCCTTATTTCAAATAACCAGAACTTTGTTATTTTTGACCATTTTCTGTAATTGAGGTATCAAATTAAAGAGCAGATATTGAACTTTTTAAAAATGTGGTTTTCTATTTGGAACCCAGATACAGCAAGCCAAATGACTTTTTGGTATCTCCTCTTCAAATTATTTTTGCTCACTCATGTATGGATGAGAAATAATCTAAGTAATTTCAGATGAAAGAAGAGATTCTAAGCTTTACAATGGTAGGTCATTTGTTTATTGAATTTGTGATTAAGTTATGATAAATTATCGATAAATCTCGGTTTTGTTTTTTGTGGGACGCACTGTATATTTAGTTGGGTAAGATTAATTTTGGTCACACCAGGATATTAATATTACATGAAGTAAATAGTGTATACACTTTAATAAAGCTTATATACCAGATATAGGGGTACATCTACACACCCTACTGTATATTACCAGCATGATGTGGTTACCTCTCATCTCAATTGACTCATTTCTATGTGTACTTTATCACATTAATGACAATGCATGGAGCTTCACATGGTTAATATTAACATTGCATTGCATATCAACCCAACAAGCATGGTATCATAAATTTATATATATTTATTTGATAAGACTGTTTTGTCATTTTATGTTATGTTTTGTGCTGTTATCATCTTGTCTATCGTCAAAATGTTTGTTGTTTATGAAGTCAATTTAGTATTTGTATTTGTTCACAGTTTCTTTCACTTTCGATGACCAAGTTGAAAAATATCTTGCATGTTTATTGCTTTGAAAAAGAATGCCTCAAAACGAAACTGCTGCACCAGAGTCTTTTGCACATCAAAGATGTATTTATTGATCATTTTCTTGTTGTTTTATCATATATGAACAAAAATTCTTTGTGTTATTTATCTTTTCATCTCTTATGTTTTAAATTGAACATTCATTGTGATTTTGATATCATAACCTACAGCATTTGTACAAATTTATGCAGTGCATGTATGTTTGTGCTATGCATTTATTAACTATTTTCCTTTTCCTTTTTTTTCTATTTGCAAATAATCTTGTAGGCAAGGGAGTGAAGACGATAGAAGAGACCGCCGAGACACCAGAACAGGGTGGAGAAGGTAATTGTAATTTGTATGGATGAGTAACAATGTTACATATGGAGGGAGTAAGGGCAGTAAAAGACATTGCCTGTTTCTATGGCAAAATTTATTTTAACCATTGTTCTGCAATACAGCAAATAATGCATGGATCGCTCTTCCCGCATGAACGCAATTTATCAGCAAATAATATAGCCTCTGAAAGAACAAAATATCAAAGTAGTAAATTGTGTATGTTGCTTTGGACAATACACCTGTCAAAACATACTATAAGCCACCAATATAAACTCACTCGGTCTTTGGCATTCTAGTGAGTAAACCTGGATTTAACCCAAGACTCAAAAATCATTTTGCTTCACACCTCTATGGAGTGCTAGGTTTCGTGTTCCTTTTTCAAATCACTTAAAGATAACACTGAAGAATCCATTGAAACACATTATAAAATCACATTATTTCTCAACAAACTAATTGTTTGGACTGATATTCACTGCAATATTAAATTATTGCAATTAAAACTGTCAACTGGCATTCCATAAAACTGTGGTGTAATTTAACTTGTAGGACATACTTTGATTATGAATGGTATGTGATTACCACCCAGTGTTACCGCCCAAACAGAATGAAGAGCAAACTTTATTCATGGATTTTAAAGAAGAGGTGTCACAAATTTTGTTCAATCTTTATGAGAATAACCACATATGTTATGCATGTGTGTATAACCCCAGTCATATTAACATGTCTGTGTGTCATGTTTTGAAGGAATGGCTTTTGTAGTACCCCACCCCAATCTGTTGTCTGTATGCTTTTTGTCTTCCCGTCTCTATGGTTACAGGCAGTGTAAATAAAGAGGGTTCATCGCCCTCAACACCTGAAGATAAACCATCAAGAACAGAAGGTAATGATATTGAATTTTAACTACTTTGCTCATGTAATGGTCTATGTATTTCAAATATTGAAAAGTTAAGATATAATACAAACAGAAAAGTAAACAATAGAAATAAAGAAATAGATTTGTTTGCCAAATAAATGCTCCAATTTCTATATTGTGGTGACTCTGATTTTTATTCTAAAAAAAATTACATTTTAAACTTTAGGATTAATGATATCATCACTATATTCAAGGTTAATTGTTGCCATTTGTTTGCCAAAGAATGCCAGTTTGCTTTTGTCAGAGATGTATATAATTGCAGGAAATGTGAGTTTTACCTAATTTTAGAATATCTGAGCTTTTTTCAAGTGTTGTGTGAATGTTTGCCATTGTGGCAAGATTCCTTTTTTATTACAATCTATCAGAATAGTGAAATGTTTACACCGAGCTGCATGATCTATAGTCAGCTTCCAAAACGTTCACTGTTATAATACATGTATAATGTTTATTTGTGCATGCTACATGTGTATGGAATGAAATTTAAGTATATTATTATATTGCAATATTTATGTCATTAGTGTGCTAAAATAATGTTTACTTATTACGCTAGTATTTTAAAAAAGAATCATATGTATATTTTGTTTTTTTATCACATAATGTGATACATTTTATTTTTAGAAAATGGGCAAAAATGGGAATATAGAATTTGAAAGTTTTGCCTATATTACAGTTACATATCACATAGGATGTTTATGTAATTGAGTTGATGATGTCATCCGTACCTGTTCATTTTCATTTTATGAAATTGAATTAGTGCCTTGATGTATTTCTGCAATTTATTACAGCCAGAATGAAATAAACTTTATCTTAAAGAATTTTTAAAGACTTTCCACTGTGGACTCCTTGTGAATTGGAGGAATCCAAATAATGATTTTTTTTAAATTCCTATGTGATCTTACTCTCATCTAATGTTTAAAAGTTGTACACATTTATATTTTGTTGTGTCATGAGTCAACATCTACATTCACAACACAAGACTTTAGGAAGGTAAAAAATAGAAAACACGTTATGGTCTATAAACTCATTGCATCCCAGAAAAAAACCCAATAAACTTTTGATCCTCATAGAATAAAAGAACAGGAAGATGAACACTTGAAAAAAGAAAAATTGATTGATGGCCAAGTACATCACAGTTTCAAGATAATGTGTAAGAAATTTGAAGAATTCTCATTAGTATTCTTTCTTCAGTATATTGTATTGTATATACATGTAGTATTGTATCGGTTGCTGGTTTTTTTTTTAATGGTAATATTTCACTGATGATCTTCGAATGTTCCTAATAAAAGATGATATACAGGTGTATGCAGCTACATGCGGCCTGTTCATTGCATATTCCATTGGATGTTGGTAGTCCCCTTGTTATGACAGACTTGAGTTTATACAGTGAAAATTTGATAAATGAATAAGCTTGTACTGGAGATGGGTCCTCTTAACATAATACTTATTCTTACTGGTAACCTGACCGCCTTTTGCAAAATACCATGAAAACAATCTACAGCCAATCAAAATCAGGCTATCCATCTTTAGTTGTAAGATTTGTTGGCTGCTCATAGTTGCTATACATTATATTTACATCAATCACATTTTATTCCTGTATTTAGTATCAAAATAAGATTGATTGAGGATATGTGCTGATTATATTTAACAGGATATGTGCTGATTATATTTAACAGCAAGTGTCAAAACTCCACCACAAAATTTTGTGGATTAGACTCCATTTCAGACCAAGACTGGCGTTAAAAGTGAAATTGACAAATGGAAAATATATAAGCTACATAGTAGAACAATGTAAGTTTCATGCACCACTTGACAGCTGAGTATTTTGATTCAATAGGTTTGTACACAGAAAAAATGGTCCTAAGCTGAATGCAGATAGAATAGGAACGCTGCACCAAATAAGTGGGAAATAGAATATGATAAAAAGTAGCCCAAAGCTGTAGATTTCATCAATTCAAGCTTGGAGGAAAAGATATTTATGATACCACTATATGATAGAAGTGAAGAATGTGTAATCTGAAAAGTTACGGTCCGTGTTCAAACCTATATGGAATCACAATGCTTCTAACACTTTATGACAGCATGGTCTTGAGGCTGGTGAAAAGCATGTATAAGAAAGCCTATTTTCGAAGCCCAATAATTGGAGCTATTCTTCAACAAAACAAAGTACTCAGTTGGTAAGCAGAGAAAATGCATGAAGCTTGCATTTCTGTGTTAAGTAGTTTATAAGGTTTCGATTGGTATATGATTTGTCAATTCTACTTTTGGGTCCGGTCAGGGCCTTTAAAACTCTGAATATAATTTTACCAAAATTGAAGGACATGGTGCTACCTTTTGCTCAGCTCTTAAGGACGTTCCACAGTTATGTTTGTGCGCATTATGATCTGCGCATAGTTTACACTCTGCGCACTGACGTCACAATGGATGAACAGGTGATTAATTAGCTGCGGGTATGAGCTGATTTTTCTCATCTTCTGCACTTTAACTGCAGATCCTATGTGTTATTTCATGAAACTAAAAAATTGAATTATTCCATGGACCATTCAAAAAAATTTCTCTACAATTTCAAAATACTTTACCCTGCAGTGCTGCCAAGAATCACGAATATTACCCCGAGTTTGAATAAATGGTAGAGTGGTTTTGATTTTTCTTCACATAGATACAAAGCATTCGGCGCATTTTTGGTGTTTTAAAAAGCACATTTGCTCTAATAAAAATGCTGATAGTTTAAAAACAAGCACATGAACCCCTATTTTTTAATGTTTGTACCTCTTAGGTATACCTTCCTCTACAACTCTGCAAATTTTGGTGAAAATAACATGGATTTTGAATAAAGTGCAGCATATATTGTACGTTTGTAGTTTGTTACTGAAATTTCACATTTTTTAGATTGGGATTTTGTTATCTTTTACGCCATTTTTAAGAACTGGCAGTGCTGTTAAACTTAAAATTGCAAACAAATAGCACTATAAATAGATTCTCCATTCTAATGATACAATTATTAACTCTCTTGCGAAATTTTATGACTTTTTCATGTATTTTGACTGAGTAATAGAGGTTTAAACTCATTGTAGTAATCTTGGGCGGTCTACAAATGCCAAATTCGTTTGAATGCGCAATTCTTAAGAATATCAATTTGGGTGAACTTTGAAGCTCTATAGCAAAAAATCAAGCACATGGACCTATGTTAATTTTTGCATATTTCGAATATTAAGGTTCTAAAGTATCTATGAGCAAAGTTTGGTGAAAATGACATGGATTTCACTTTAACTGTGGAACGTCCTTAAGATCAGAGCGAGGACGTACTACTTGACATTTTCCTGATCAGAGGTCAAAGTTAAGATACCAAATAATGAATTGTGCTTCAAATTGAATAATGTTACTTTGTTATCAAATTAAAAGGTAGCAAGGATGAGAGTGTTCCCCCTGGCTCTGAAAGAAAAGCATCAAAGGGAGATGGTAATTTTTTTACTCTCACTTCATTTCCTAAATTTGTTTTCAAAGCTTTGATTTATTAGAGAGAATAAAAGGTTGGCAGCTACAGGTATACCAATGAGTTAAGTGGCATCTGTCCATTATTGTCATATTATTTCCACAAAAGATCTTCTATTCAGAAGGTGTAGACTGATTTTAAATTGAATTGTATTAATGGAAGCAGTTGTCGTATGTGACACTTAATATAAAAAACTGTTTGATATTTGGAGTTCGGTATTATATAGTTGCTAAACATTATTTTTATTTTCAATCTGTCATATATCTAGGCCATAGTTGTCTATTGTCAAAATATTTAATTCAATTTTTTTTCCTCAAAACTTCTGATTAAGCTTGGTCATTACATTCTCACTACCATATTAAGTAACTCAATGGTGTGGTGACTGCTAAACAGTAATGTTACTTGAAATGCAATAGGAAACATATACAAACACACATTATTGACATTCAAAATCTACTGTTTACATTTGTTATTATTTATTTGCTTGTTTACTTGTTTCTGCTTAATTGATACATTTACCTAATTTTATTATAGTTTATTGTATTAAATCAAGAGAATCATTTGTTTTATTACATGGATGATTTATTTTGGTGTGTGTTCACAAATGCCAGCAGCTGACCGGGGAAACTTTGTGTCCTAAGTTTATAAAGAACTAAAGGAAGGTAAATACAATTAGTTTAGATTAAGTTTTGGAAGATGTTTTGATTGTTTTAGCTTGATCGTTTCCTTCAAACAGTGAAAAGTGATGACTTGAAGCCGAGAAAAAAATTATCACGGCAGGATGCCCAAGGTAAAAAATTCTTACTGGTTTATATTTTGTTGATAATAATTTCCTTTAAATTATACAGAAATAATGAAATGTTACTCATACTTTGAGCCTTATATCATCAATTATTTCATTAATTGAGGTAATAAGATTTCGGGAACATCCCTGTTCTCGTACATGAAATTGTCTCCTTAATTTTTTCTGTTTTATGAAGTAGGATAAATCCAAAATTATGTTATATATATTACACCATTATGGATATAATTTACAATCATGGATTATCTTATATTTTCATCTTGATGTTTATGATTATTTATTTTTATTCAATTATATTCATCTTTACTCTGGGGCTGTTGAGGGACATTGTATTATTTTCATTCAAGGAATATCTTAAGAATGCTCTCCAAAAAAGTTCATCACTTTGTCATTTTTATTTATTGAACAAAGCTCAAGTTCATTTTGTAATTTGTATTTAAGGACATTTTATTTGCAATTTGTGGAATATTTCTATTTTCTATTTGATTTCTTCATTTTTATTTTGTGATATCAATCAATATGGTGTGTGCAATGCTTTCATTGAAATTATCCAATAAAGTTCTTAGAGATGATTTGAAAATTCTTTGTAAAGTAAATACATATCTTGTAGCACAAGCCTGCAAAATGTGAGTTTGATGGTGACAGAGGTCTTTAACTCTTTGTCCTTTGATTTGTTTTCAAGCAAATGCATATGTGATATTTTGAAAAGTGTATTTTTCAGTCTTTGATAGTCTTTTTATTTATTGAAAAAAGATGAAGACTCAGGCAGCAGTAGACCGCCCCCTCCACGTGTAAAGAGAAAAATAACCAAAATGGATACTCAAGGTAATAAACAACAACAACAACAGCAATAATGATAACATTCTCAAGGATGTCTGCATCTGAATTCTACATTGTATTTTAACCATGCATTAATCATACAATTTAATTATATGCTTGCTTTGAAAAAAAGAAAGAATTTGCTATACATGTCCTTGTTATTGTTATTTACATCTACATGTATTGCTCTTTATGACTAGTGTATGGTCAAACCTCTTCCTGTACCTTCTTTATTTTCCCTTTATAAAACAAGGATAGAAGATTACTAATCATGGACCTATCACATACAGTGAAACACAGTATAAACAGCTCATCATGTTTTCATTTATAAATATATTTATTTTCATGTATAACCGTTACAAAATAAAAGGAAAGTTTTTCTTCAGTTTTAATGAGGGTTAACATCTTGTCAAAGTATTACATTTTGGCTACTTTTTATATAAATGTATACCATGTTGATGTGATTGTGGAGGGATAATTCATGCATTGATTGTGGTTTATATTTAAGTATGGAACATTATTAACATGGAATCAATCATAATGTAATGGGTGACTCATTATCATTCGGTTAATGTGGTTTAATAACACCATATCTGTAATATTTTAAAAATTATATTGTGTAATTGCCATAAAGATATGTGCCTTCAGCTTAAAGGTAGAATATTAGGGACACTATAACATTCGCAATGCAAATACTTTAATTCATTCAATTATGATAGTCAGTAAATGGGACATGCAAACCTAAATGAAACTAGAGTACGACTGTTTTGTGTGACTTTGTGTGACTTATTGAAACAAATGAATATCATTTGCTTGCTATGGGAGATATTAAAAACATATTGTCCATTTATCATGTTGGACAACTTAGGAACATGCTTCTAATGTATGCACTATGAAAGAATTCAGTTTCACGGTACATTTAAGGTTTAGTGATGAGTTTTAACATCGTGCCTTCAGAAATTTAAAATTGTTTGTACATGTAAACCTGCACATGGTATTTGTACGTAGTGTACACATACCTTACATCTTTTGTCTGATCTTGAAAAATTAATGGTCACAACAATTATTTAATTCACTCTTGATAAGAGTATATTTTTCAGAAGTGATTGAGAGAGAAAGATTGAGAAAGAGAGAAAAAGAAAGTGTGAGTGAATTCTATGTGTATGATGAAAAAGGTCACTTGATAAAAAAAAAATCTTTTAAAGATGATATTCATTAGCAAAAAGAAAACAAGCCTCATGCTTAAAAATATAATTGCATATTCTGTGATATCAATGAAATATGAGGTCATTCAACATTCCATAATCATGCATAAACCATAAGTTTTAAATGTAACATTATGACACTCCAGCAAGCAGCTCCTGACATAGCTGAGCTCAATTGTTTACATAGCATTAACAGAAATGGTGTCTCAAAGTTTGTTTTTTACACTATAGATATTTCTGAACCAATTTGCTTAAAATGAGTCACTTTTTTTTATTCATAAGTACTAAATACAATTTAATATCAGTATGCCTAACTTATTTTCATTTTATATGACAAAATAGTTATGCAAAGCATCACCCCGATACTGGGCCTGCTCTTATTTATGTTCATTTCATTTCAGTTTCTAAGCATGTTTATTGAAATGTTTTTGATTGAAGGCCTGCATTGGTGTGGATATCACCTCAGTAAAATTATATCTCAGATTCTTACTGTTTTCAAACATTCTTGGGATTTTCTTTAATTTTGAAAAACATGCTTCTATAGTAAAAACAAATTAAATTGAACACAGTCATCGATACATAGTGCATTGTTATTAGGTTTTTTCTAATTATCAATTTTGTTCCAAGATTAGATTATATATAAAATGTTGTTAATTTTTATGAAAAACGTGTAGTTGGAGTGTGTTCTTCATAAAGCTGATGGATTATTTGCATGGGTTTGCATTCATCTTTGAGCTACTGTCATCCAAGTTACCATGTGTACAAACAACAAATTCTCACTTGCTAATTGTTATCTGCAGTTTCTAATCATTACAAAATTGGGGTCATAGGAATCATTATATTGCTGCATATGACATGTTTGTAACTTTGTACAGTCAATGTATTCATTTGATTCCAGCTTTTTCAGTCCATTTTGGTAATTCAGTGGGTGAATAACATGTTATTGTATTCATGGCAGTCATATCATTTTGTTTAATGACATGAATTACTTGTTTGCTTGTATTGGCCTTTTGTTTATATTCATTTGTGGTTGGGTACATTAACATTTTTTGTTTATATACTTATTGTTTATATACTTACTGCTTCATAGTCGTAAATATGAATGTATAGGAGTCCTTCATATGAATAATCATTATTTTCTGATAAATATGGACACAATATGATAAAGGTAAGTATTAGATGTCTGTATATTCTGCATTGCTTTACGGGAATTTGTGACATTTGTGATTTATTTGCTACCAAAATTTTGTTTCATGAATGTGTATGTCCATGTGTCTTTTATTTTCAACTGGTGATTTAAAATCTGTATGAAAAGCTGAGCTGCGCTTTAGTCACTCTAAAATTTCAATATAGACAAACAAAACTTCAGTCTTGAAAACTGCATTGAATTGACCATTTGAGATATCACTGTTAAATCAATAAATACCCCTTGTAGATAGAAATCAGTTTTAAAATGTCTCTCGTCATCTTTCATCATCTGTTCGAATACCTTTTCATTTTTTTTGGTTCCCTTTCCCTGTATCATTTTTTCCATAATAAATACTGTTGGGTATTATTTTCCCTAGTGATTCAGATAGAACCGAATATAGAGTGGTTTCACGAGATGATTCTGTGGTCATCGATTGATCATATCATTAAATCCTAATTATATAATTTTCTTTATGTGTGTGTTTTCTTGTGTGCAAAGTTAGTGAGTCCATTCTAACACAAAGCCATTTTAAATATGCTTGCTTGGCTGCCAAGACCAAATATATCTTAACTATTGGGTGAAATAATGTTTGGATATGAGGGTGTATTGAAGCATGGCAGGTGACTTCATGTGGTATATGAGCTTGTTTAACTTTATGGGAGTGAATACCCCTATTCAAATTTTGACAAATAAACAAAAAATACTTAACATTTAGATGATTGTTGATAACATCAAGATTATTAATTGTGCATAAAATCATGCATAACTTAAAACAGCTATTTGAAACACTGCTCTTGTATTTGAAAATCATGAAATTATTTGTATGCAGAATTACTAAAACAGCAGGCTGTTTTAGATCAGTCAGGTGTTTTGAAAATCACTTTATTATTTGTATAATATTTCAGCATTCTATTATTGTTCTTACAGAGAAAAGTGGAGAGGTTGAAATGAACGGAGAAAATGGAGATGCTGGCAATGATTCTAAGCTTACAGATGTCCAAGAAGATGATGATGAAGAGAGTGAGGATAGTGATGATGAAGAAGCTCTCAGTAAGGAAGAAGCACTTAAGAAGATGCAAGAAAAGAAAGATAGGGTTAGTATATTAGGCACTCGTTTGTTGCATTTACTCAAAGAGTGTCTCCTATTCATCCAGGAATGAAGAAATACCACACAAATTGTTCTTGATATCATACTCTGTTCTCAGATGAATGATTATCCATTGTCTATTTATAATTTTTAAGTAATTTGCAATTGTTAACGTGCAATCTTTCTTTTTACTCATTGGGACTGTTGATATGGATCAATCACTACTCATTGTATTATAGATATTATTCAGATCTTGAGTGATAACCTTTTTGACCATCCAGTGAATGATTACTTATTTTGACTATCCAGTGAATGATTACCTGTTTTGACTATCCAGTGAATGATTACCTGTTTTGACTATCCAGTGAATGATGACATGATTTGACTATTCAGTGAATGATGACATGTTTTGACTATCCAGTGAATGATGACATGTTTTGACTATCCAGTGAATGATGACATGTTTTGACTATCCAGTGAATGATGACCTGTTTTGACCAACCAGTGAATGGTGACCTGTTTTGACTATCCAGTAAATGGTTACCTGTTTTGACCATCCAGTGAATGATAACCTGTTTTGACCATCCAGTGAATGATGACCTGTTTTGACCATCCAGTGAATGATTACCTGTTTGACTATCCAGTGAATGATTACCTGTTTTGACCATCCAGTAAATGGTTACCTGTTTTGACCATCCAGTGAATGATGACCTGTTTTGACCATCCAGCGAATGATTACCTGTTTTGACCATCCAGTGAATATTTTTTATCAATGAACAGGGTACAGCTGGTCAAGAAGCAGAGGCTGGAGCTGAGATGTCAGCCTTGGTCAATTACATCCAGCCTGTCCATTTCTCTCATTTTGAAGGGTCAGAAAGTAAGTCTACAATTCTGTTAAGTGTTTAATTAAAAAAAAAACATACTTTTAACCCTAAAGCTGCAGGGGGGGGGATCCCCTTTACATTTTCCGCGACCATTCCCCTAAGCGTAATTTTTCGGATGCATCTCCGAATTTCCACTTTGTCATCTTCCACATCTTTTGACACCAAATTCACGATGCCCGGGTATGCAGTTCGAAAATCACGCAACGTTACATAATTGCATGTCAGACCCGAAATTGCCCCAAATCGTGATTTTGTGTACAAAGTCAATGTAAATTGCATTTTCACACCTTAATTCATAAAGATGATTATTTTTACTTTCATCAGCTGAAATTAATTGATTTAATAGCATAACTATGCTTTAAAAAGTTTCTGCTATAAATTTGGCAAAAAACAAAGAAATTCATTTTTAAACCAGGATTTTGTAATTTTTAATAACGGTTCTGTATAAAGGATATTTTCACCCAAAAATAGCACTCTATGATCTTTTTATAGTGAATTAGAGCAAAAAGTGTGATTTATGCTTAAATCATATGTAAAAATCTGATGATATCATTTCAGAAAAATTAGCCATACAGCCTTGTAGATTACATCCAACACTATTATCATGCCAATTTCACGGTGTTTGCGCAATCGGCGGCCGAGATCCCTTCCCCCCCCCCCCCGGTCATATAAACCCTGGTCTGGTTAGGGTTAAATTTTGATAAGCATAAGCCTGTTTCTCGAAGGTGGTATTGCAAGAACTTATTTGCAGTTAATTGCAAAATTTTATTGCCACTTTCCCAGTGACTGATTGATATTTTAAGCAACTGCTTTTTATTTTTGTTTCAGGAAATCAGATTGGCAATCAATTGCAAATTTTCTGTAACAAGCAAGGTTGTATATCAAAAAGGTTGAAGTCAAAATAAACAATACTCTTAAATACCTAGTTGTGTATGGTAAAGTGCATGACTGTGTTGGTTTAGAAACAAGTGCTTTGGTTTTTTAACATGAATTTTAGTCATATATACATCTTTATGAAACACCTGAAAGTGAAACGCCCTATGAAAGTGCACATTGTGATGGTTTTATAAAAATTTCCCAGATGTAAAGGTAGTAATATTAAATCTACATTATTGGATCTTTCTTTAGTTGAATCATCATGTAGGTCTTAGTCATTTTTAAGATTATACTTTGTAAAACATGTGTTATTTAACTCTTTAAAGTTGAATTCCTCCTAAACGGATATATTTTTGTTTTCTAAAGAGAGTGACTTAGCTGTATTTTCAATATGAAGATCATGCACATCTCATTCTTATCTTTCGCAGAGAAGAACCACAGCTATGAAATCTCATCTTTTGTAGAAACCTCAGCCATGAACAGAGTCAAGGAAAATCCTGTTGAATTCGTCAAGTATCCTTAACAAATAAGAAAAGAAAAACATATCAACAGTTAAATGAGTACATGTACCTGTATATCACTTCTTGTTATAAGATTTTGTTACTTGTTTTATCTTGCATGTACATGAATGGATGATTAAATGAGAATGAAATATTACTGTATTCTTTCTTGATTCCCCCCTCTCTGTCTTATCATCAGTCAAGGGTTTTTTCCCTTTTTTGATGGAGAGATTTCCTGTTTCATTATTCAGAGTTAACCATGATATTTCTTGTCAGTCCACTCATTGTCTGTCAAGAAGGCAGCATGTTTATTACAAATTTTCTGCTGTTTTTGTCTTTTAATTGGCATCCTTTTGTATTAAAACAAATGGATTTTCTATGGAATCCTATAGAGATTTTTCTTCCAACCATAAAACTCACCATTTATCATTTTGAAAATGTCATCATAATTCTTCTGCTGGTCATTGACTCTTTTCTTCACTTTTTCTGTTTTTTTTTAACAGTAAGAGCGAGAGAAAAAATAGCTATGTGTGATAAATAGATTTATACATGTAGCTACAATAAGAAAATCATTTTGAAATAGAGATATGTGATGTTTTTGTTTGAGAGGCTTGATTGGTGTGTGTGGGGCGGGGGTGGGGGAGGTGGGTTGAAGGCCTAACCAAAGCATTATCATAATAACACCCCTGACCTGATGAATAGCCCATGGAATTGGAATTTCTTTTTAGTCCCTTCCGTCCTTCTCCCTGATGACTATTTCTCAAATTACAGTGTTATAATTAATGATAATAATTATAACAAGGATAAGTAATTCTAAGTGTATGCAGGTGGGTGTTTCATAAAGCTGTTCGTAAGCTACGAATGACTTTACGCACAACTGGTAACCCTTTCTCATGTCAAGTGATCTCCCTATGTAATTGAGTTAGGACCTAAGATCTTGTTCCAGTCGTGCGTAACTTTATAAACAGCTGTATGAAACACCCACCAGGTATCCTTTATTTCTTGTGTGGGGAAGTAAAATATAAAGGACAGTTCTGTGACAGGAAGTCAAGGGTTTTTTTTATTAAAAAAAGATCAATTCTCTTCCTCTATCACCCGTGTGCTCTCCTCTCTCTCTCTCTCTCTTCTACCATATTTTACAAAATGCATTTCCCTCAGATACTACCCAATATTTAAGAAGAGTAAATTGCATTTTTAAATTCTGACAGGCTATTTAAATAATATTGATTTTGTTGTAAAGATTTCAATAAATGAATGCCATTATTATTACAATATATTTTCCTTGACTGGTCTACTCTTCAGCTACAACAGGAGGCAATTGTCTCGGATATACCCTAAAGGAACAAGAGTAGACTCAAGTAACTTCATGCCTCAGGTAAAAGATAATCAACATTAATAATAAGAATACCATAAGGGTAATTGTCTATTTTCCAGCTTGATCAACCTGAACCTTATAAAACTTGTTCCAATAATAAAAGCTCAAGATACAATATGTTTATGAATCATTTCTTTAACAAGCAAATTGCACAATGTTTAGGAAATTTTATTGCTCATGGAAATTCAGTTTATATATAAAAGATTATTAATATCGTGTGAATCTTTTGTATTGAGTACTTGGTTGTTTATTGTGGATTTTTGCCCAATAATGACTACTCTAATTGCTCTCAAGGGATAAAAACAACAATAAACCTTCAATCCTTCAAGTTGTTTACCCTTTTCCCCTGATTGGTATACATGTATGTATTGTACTGCTACATGTATAACAAAAGGAAAATGATTTCTCATGAGTTCAATGCTTTTTTATGTTTTCAGATCTGTAATCCTTTTTTTTTTTACAGAAATAAAGTGGATGTTAAGATATTAAAAAATGTGTCCTATTTCTAGGCAATTTAGATGCATGCTGTGTTCTCACATAAAAGAAAAGAAATAACATACTAATTTTGAAGTAAATATTGATTTGTTTGCTATGAGTGTTCATTTTATCCTAATAGCATGGAAAATTATATCTAAGTGATTTTAAGTATATTTAAAAAAATCATTTGGTTTTCTGCATTATTAATGTATCATGTTAATTATATATTTTTTTCTTTCCTAGATCTTTTGGAATGTGGGTTGCCAGCTTGTAGCTCTCAACTACCAAAATCTTGGTAAGTAGCTTCCCTTTCATCTGATTCTATGTAATGTTTTATCAAATATCTTTTGAATTTTTACTACATGTATTACATTTCTCACATTTTTCATTCACATTATTTTGGTTAGTAGAATCATGTTAATTTCAAACTTTATATCCCATTCTAAATCATAAAAACACCTTGTTTGTATGTAGTTCATTTGTCTTTTTTCTCAGTTCAAATATATATGTAGATTCAATCAGTATTGACCCCCTATAGCATTGCCCTATCACCTGTACTCTCAAAAGTGTCTGACAACTTTCATTGATTTTGATTGGCTGAGAGGCACTGTTTCTATGGTAACTGTGGGATAAAATGGGACTAGTTGGATAAAACATCTGACAAGTCCTTTTATGAAACGCTCCCCTATTGATACACCTCTGATTGTTTCAAGGCATAAAGTTCTATTTTTTTTTAAATATCTCTGATCATCTCTGACCACACAGATCTACCAATGCAACTGAATCTAGGTCTATTCAATCTTAATGGAAGGACAGGGTATATCCTCAAACCAGATTTCATGCGAAGAAAAGACAGACATTTTGATCCCTTTGCCGAGTCAACTATGGATGGTATTGTCGCTGCTACTGTAGAGGTCAAGGTAAATACGTTCAAACTGTGCACAATATACACTGGCAATTATAGAAGTTTGTTCATCATTCTTTGTTATGAACACTCCTATTTCTATGTTAATTTCATCAAACTTTCAAAGTTAGTGCAGCAGATGATACTACAGGTACACAATTCACAGTTGTAAGTGTCAATGTAGTTCACTTAAGAGTATTTACAATGGCACAAGGCTTGCTGAGTGATTGTGAAATCCATTGTAATACCTGAGATGCCTGCAAAACTACTAGCACCCCAAATTTAAACCTGTGTCAGAGATATTTGATCTCTGCCATATATTCATTCATATTGTTGGTCAATAATATGAATATATGGCAGAATTAAATGCTACAAAAAGCCAAAGCCAGATGATTTGTAAGAACTGCAGTCATTCAGCAAGGCCAGGAATAACCTTATGATAATAATAATACATAGCATTTACAGTGCGCCTTCTATCTGGTTTCTTATTGAGAGGTGCAGAGGAAATTATTATAGAGAAGGGGGAGGGGTAGTATTTGAAATATGATGAGAATAGATATGTCTTAAGGTTAGCTTTGAATGACTCTATAGACTTAGCATTGCATATTGTTGAAGAGAGTGCATTCCACAAAATTGGAGCACTATGAACAAAAGCTTTTTCACCAAATGAGTATTTGACTCTATGAGTTGTTGGTTCTTGAAGATCTTAGATTTCTAGAGGGTACATATTCTGAGATAAATTTGTTGAAATAATGAGGAGCACATCCATTATCACTTTTCCATGTAAGCAACAGATTCTTGAATTTTATTCTCTCCACCACGGGCAACTAGTGAAGTTCTTTTAGAAGTTTTACTGATAATTTGGGCAGCAGCATTTTGCGCTCTCTATATAATTATGTAGCATAGCAAAAAAGAATAAATTACATTCCTTATCTGTGTGCAGCATATAGTCTTTGCAACCTTTATCCTGGTTGATAATACAGAGCACATCATTCTTGCGCTTTGGATTTTTATGCGCTAAAAATGTCATATGAAAAGTTCAGTCATGTATTTCTCCTTTGCCCTTGTTGCACAACGAAATTAAGAGCCCCCGTGAGGCCCATTTAAGTGTATTTTATAAGAGATGTTATCACAATACATGTTCCATCATGTGTATCGTTTGTATATTTGCTATTACAGGTATTATCTGCTCAGTTTTTGAGTGATAGGAAGGTTGGGACATACATTGAAGTGGATATGTTTGGTCTACCAGCAGACACAGTTAGAAAGAGGTATAAGACAAAGACTATCAGCAGTACTGGTATTAATCCACAGTATGAAGATGATGGATTCGTATTTCCCAAGGTAACAATTTTACATTTTTAAATCTCCTCTTGGAGGCCATTGAAATCTCAGAAATTCATAAAAAGATTTCCCAAATATTTAAGTGAGTAATTGTATCCATCCTGAAACATGGTTCTCAAGGTACAGTTGAAAAGAAAGAAGCCTATGGGATGAGTGAAAAGAAAAGTGTCTCCTGCTAGCCTTGCATTAGGCTGTCTTGAAAGGCTATCAATAAATGACTACTGGTGGGATATGGGATGACTAGATCCATCGCAGAACAAACCAAGATATAGATTATTGATACATTCTCACTATTGTTTGATTTCCATGGAATGCTTTGTATTTATTTTTTGTAGAACTCAAGCCATTTGATCATAGGCTTCATTGAAATGGATAGAGTGATAACAAGTTGATTAAGCAGAAGTGGAATTTGGATTTGAAAAGGCTTATTTGTGCACTATACTCTTTCAAATTCACTCAGAGAACAGTTTTAAACAGTAGATACATGTAAACTACATGTATATAAAAATATTCTTTAGAAAGTGCTCTATTTACATTATGTATGATTTATTGTGTATTTTGTTTGGTCATTGATAATAAGCTTCCGTCTTTTCATTTTATCTTTTAGGTGATCATGCCTAAACTAGCCATGTTAAGAATTACTGCATATGATGATAATAACAAACAGATTGGACATCGTATTCTACCAGTGGAATCACTCAGACCAGGTTAGTCAATTATTTGTTGAAAATTTGAATTTTCAGGTTATCATCAAAACCCCTGCTAACCTGTTTGTTACAAACATATATGGCTTCTAATTTGCCATTATCATTTACCCTTTTACCCCTCTTTGTATCCCTCAAGGAGGTTATCAATTACGCCTCCTTTTGTAAGAACATATTCTACTAACCTGTCTGCTACGAGCTTCGACTTCTACTTATGCCATGTATCCCTTCTCATGAGTAATTTTCACAGCTTACCCAGCAACAAGCTCTACCCCCCATTCCTCTTAACCATAATTCTTTGTCTCTCGGCAGGTTAAAGACTTCATGCCTGTTGGTCATATATCACTCCAAAGAGGCTGAACCCAATTTGAAAACCACTCCTGGGTTCTTCAATTAGATGTGTTGAAGAACCCGTTTTGTTCAAGCTGCCTGATCATCATGTTCCCTATTGCTCCCATGCCCTCTCCTTATGCCATTAATGTGTCCTGTTCTTTATATCCCTCATCACAGGGTATCGTCACATTCCCCTCCGCAACGAGCTTTACCAGCCTCTTCTCATGCCATCAATATTCGTCCACATCAAAGTCAAAGACTATGTACCTGTTGGTCTGGCAAACTTTGCTGATGCCTTGGTGAATCCAATCCAGCATCAGAATCAACTAGAAGAACAGATCAAGATGAGAACAGAAGCTCTGTCTAAACTCATGGAAGAGGTGAAGTTGATGGAGGAATCTAAAGATGCTGCTGCTGCTGCAGCAGCGGCTGAGGAGAGTCCTGATGATTCAGCTAGTACCTCCAAACTGGTAAGACACATCTGCATTATGGTGTAATACTGAAATGCATGTCAAAACTCAACTTGTTATGTCTTAAAAGAAACAAGGCTAAAATGAATCCAATGCCACTATGGCATTTGATACCCTACAGTCCCAGTGCCTTCCTTATTTGCCTTGTAAAGTTTTGTGCCCTTTTCCATTTTATTTCTACAAATTTACTGGAAAAATATTGAAATTTACATTTACTCATTAAGTATTGTGTCACAGCAAGAGTCTTTATCGCCTGATGATAATAGAATAATGAAGCTAGGACTAGGAAATGGCTCATGAAATTTGAAAATATGACTAGGAATAGAAATTTCAGAAACTAAATGTATGACATTTATTCTTCAATTGAAACCACTGCCTTTTGTCATATATATTTGCAGCTTTTGTCATTGTTAACTTGGCCTGAAATTTGATTATGATATACATGTAAGAACTGATCTGTACATTGCAGGTGGTGCTTGTGACACTGTACCAAATGCATCTTTGCTAAAATTGTGGAAAAAAGGGTAACCACAATGGCCCATACTCTCATAGGCAAGGAACATTATTTTAATATTATGTTTCTTCACTTAACCAAGGGAAATTGATAAATGTTGTTGAGGAAAAGAGGAAAGGACTTTTCTTTTGTGGATATTCTTTACAGATTTGAGAGGAATAGGTCAGCAGGTACTTAATATTGGAGATGTGATGTGTCTCTTTCCCTCATAAGAAGTGCATTCATTTCAATTATTGTCCAGTCACTCCGATTCCAGACTGACTAAAGCCAATATGTTATTACCAATAACATATACTGTACATACATATACCATCGGTTGGTCTACAGTCGGTTTGATTGGTATGACTCTAGCATTTTACATGAATTGAGAGTGAATTCTGTATGATGATTTTGTTTAATTTGTATTTGTAGGAGCCTCAGAAAGCAGAGACAGCGGGTGATACAGCTAGTACCCCAGAACAGGAGACTAAACCACCAGTAGAGGCCGCTGTGCTACCGACCGAGAGGAAAGTAAGCAATAAACCATTGGAAGAGGCTAGGCTTGAGTTGGAGAAGAGAGATAGTATTGAAGCGTTACCACCGACAATGAAGAAAACCTCTAGGCCATCTAGACAATCAGGTAAGTTGATAGTGAAGGAGTAGAGAGGTTGAAACAGAATCTTGAAGTGCATGAAAAGAACAGTCAGGGGGCTTTTGCCAGAAATTTGCTATCAGTTTGGGTCTCAAAAGCAATTGTAAATGTTGCAATTAATGAATAGTCTGTTTCTCGCATTAAAAAGTTATTTAATTTGACATGTACAATTAAAAAGTGATCAACATATATTGATTGTAATTTTTAATTTTATTTTTGCAATTGATTGCTAACTTTCTTGAAACATCTCCATAGTCACAAAGATCAAGGTGCATTTTATAGGGATTCTAATTTTGAGGCAAAAACATAAATTCTGGGTCATTTTTCATTAAACCTGTTATCAATAATATTTTGTCATGACTTATTTGTCTCAGTCAATTAAAGGAATCAATATCAGGATCTCATAACTGATAAACAATTTTATGAAAGTAGGTCTTGGACTTCATATGATTTTTGTGTAGGATCCTATCACCTTTGATGAATAACACAAAGCTTTATAATGATTCATTGTAAAGCTGATTTGTACTCTTCATTACACATTCAAGTGAATACACTCGGTCATTAAAAAAATCAACCCTACATACAATTCACAGAGAATTGGTATTTGGCATCTGCTTTTTCACAGAAGTTTTACTCAAGAATAATAGTATGATATTTTAATAATATTGGATTAAGGAATGATAAATTGATACAGAGAATATAATACCTGGTATGAGAATTATCCATAGACCGGAAAAAATTGAATATCGTTTATAGACTTTTTATTCCAAGCTTCAATTTTTTTAATGCCACTAAATGCAATTTCTTAAAATTCATATTAAGAAAATAATGTAGATACAAAAAACAAAAGAAAGGTCTGTTTTGTATGGGTTTAGGTGGTATGCAAATAATCAAAAGATAATCAAAAGGGTAATCAAATTCAAGGATAAAGCTGGAATTGAGATCAAAATTCATTGATGGCAAGAATGGCATTGAAAGTAAGGCATATTTGAAATTAAAGTTCTACCATATATCTCGTAATCTACTTCTTTTCCCAAAATATTGTTTGCTTGCATTGCATTTTTTTGTGTGTAAAAAGCTCCTACTAATCTAAGGAAGAGAAACAAGAGTGTTTGCATGCTTTGTTATATACTCTTTTAATTAATACTCTGTTTTGGTGAAATAACACCAGTCACTACCCCACACATATTTCATTCTTGTTAAAATATGTAGAGATATTCTCTGATAAGCCATCTAGCCATGATCATAGCTTTGTGTGAAATAGTCAACATAATAGTGTCAGGATCAAAAAGTGGATTATTAAATGATTCCTCTCTCTCTCTCTCTCTCTCTTCACCTGCTCTCTTTTTTGTGATGTTTTGCATACAAAACAGACAATGTAAAAATGAAAATAGAAAAGTCCCCTTCCCTGGCCTTAGTAATATAGTCATAATTCATGACCCCTTGCTTGCTTGGAAGAATATGTAGATAGAAAGATTAAAGAGTCTTTTTTTTTCAATGAATGTAAGGTAATGTAATTGTTTAGATGTGTTAGTGACATTTAGAGAAATTCATTTTATCTTAGAAAGAACAGATACATGTTAAGATATACCTTAGATATCTTGATATTTTGCTAGTTGAAGTACTTTATTGAATGAGTTAGCTTCATCTTTGCATGTTTAAAACTAAACCCGGATTTTGATATCCACTAAACTTTATTGAAACAATGAGTCTATGAATCAACAGGTACTTATTAAATTCATGCCCAATCTTTCATTTGTAGTTTGTACATGTATATAGATTGTTTTTTTACCATTTCATGAGAGTAATTTGATTAGACTTAATAAGATTATTGGTATTCAATAAATTTTCTTCAAGCAAAAGAAGGGAAGTCTGTAACATTGAATGTCAATTTTACTGTCTACTATACAATAAATTAGAAACTCAACTTCAGATCTTAATGAGCCAATTGGAACCGGACGGTAAGTTTTAGTCCTATGTTAACCAATTACAAAGCGCAATTGTATTGCCTTTACTTTGTCTTGCTCAGAAAATCAAAAAACATATAACCATAACTCATTCTTATTATTAGTATCATTATTTTATTTTGTAGTGTAATTATTTGGGGTCAGGGTAGATTGTTCAGATACTAAGGTGTCTGAAAATCATCCAATTATGTTTGAAGTGAGTCGGAGGGGAAAGGGTTTGTCATCAGGAATGTTTTCAGATGGTGGCGGTTCCTTTTGTTTCCCTTTATTGTTTTGTGTTGAAGCAGTTAGAATAAATCAAATAAAGTCCTATTCTAAAAACTTGAGTCAAGTTTTCTGCTGCATAACAATTGCCATCCTTTACTGGAGATTAGAAGTTAAAACACACTGAGGTTCTTCCATGTCTTTGCTGACTTCTATGCGCAGATAATTTTAACATTTTACACAATCTGCTGTACCGAAATCACTTAAGGCCAAGCCCAAAAAAAATGTTTGTCTAACAGAGAAAAAGAAAATAATTTTTGGTCAGTCAGATTTGATTTTTGTTTGAATAATATGAAAGCCTGTGGATTTGTTTTTTTCTTGTGCATTCAACAGCAACTCCTCACATGTCGTTGTGTCGGCGCAAAAACACCCTTAGCAGCACGGATGCCTTGCGCAAAAAAGTTTTGCTAAAGGCGTTCTTGCAATGACACAACAATGTTAAAGAGCTATGTGTGCACATGATACTACGCATAAAGTGGAGATTCTTTTTCACTATTGTTCAAAATTTAATGAAAAATAAAAATAGCAGATTTTACTTGGGTTGGGAGGGTAACATCAATCTTTTTTTTTTCTTGCCTAACATTGAAAGCTCTATGGCTTCTTTCAACATGCACATTTGGGCCACACTAAAACACTGCATTAAATAGAGCGCAAGGGCCAACTTGTGATTATTATTTCCCTCATATAAATTGATTTCCCATGAGTTACAAAAATGTCTTATTTACTGCCCATGAATCCATTTTGTTTCACTATTAAAATGGCATCAGAAACCACATATTTTTTTCTCATCGATCATTACCATATTGTCCAATTATTCTCCTTTATATTCATTATTTTTTGTTCACTGATTTGATTTTAATATTGATTTGGTTTTATTTTTCCTACATTTATCCCATATTCATCCATCATTGCCCTCTCCCTTATATGAAATGTAAACAACAGTCACAGCAAAAGACAGCACGGGAAGTACTACCAGTAGCGGAGGCTTGCTAAGATCCGTTTCCATGGGAGCATCACAATTTGAGGCTAATGCCTTCTCAGGATTTCACAACCAAAGCATCCGAAGTCGAAGTACTCCAAATTTGGTCCCACAAGGTCTGCATCACGTTGCCATGGTTATGCACTATTTCGTGTTATTTCTGGTTCCCACACACACATTCTTTGATGTTAATGACTTGTCACAATCTACCTTATCTTCACAATTGATATTGTAATGGAATGTTTGTGTGTGTTCTTGTTCTCCCCAAAGTATTTGTATTTACACCTCTTCATCTTTGAGTATTCTTGGAATGTTTGGTATCAGTCTTCACTTTGGAAATAAAAGATTACAGACAACCACCTTTTAACAATCATTCATTGAAAAACAACATTTTTTAAAGTAATATTTTACACCCAATAATGCTAAAAATAATGTCCAAACTTATAATCTGTGATTGTGTAACTCAGAAGTTAAAATTTGTGTTTCTATGAGAGAAAAAAAATACTATATTTGGCAATTTATTTCAATGTGTTTTGATTGCATTGCTGTGACTTCCTCTTGAGCTGTCTCTATGTTGAGTGTGTTGTAACCTCCCTTTCATTAAGTTTCTTTTCATTATTTTCTAGAACATTTTAAAACTAATTCCATCTTTACTTTCACTCACTATGCATGTTTGACTTGAAATTCACTTTTTCTTTCATGTAATGAAAAAAAATTCTTATGCACTTTATACTTATGTATTTTCTGCATTAGTCTGAAATAATAGCATGAAAAAGAGTCTGAAATGCTTGCAAAGTGCTTACTTTTATTTCCACACTTAGAAGCTTATTGCATGCCATGCTCTCTTAAATTTCATTCAAAGCCAATTTATAACATGCTGTAATGTTTGTAGTTTACTTAACATACATAACCAATATCATTCTAGCAATGTAAACTATGACACAAGAATATGTTTTCAGTAAGTAATTGCTAAAGTATAGTATTTTTTCCCTTAGGTATGGAAATTTTGTAAAATTCTCATTCTTATAAACATGCACGTTGTACATTGCCGTATGCAGGGGGGGTAATTGCCTCCCCCCTTCCCTGGAATGTTGAAGAAAAAAAATAATTGTCACAAAATTCCCCCAAAGTATGCACCAAATCCTTCAATTTCACTTTACAGAATGCAAAAATACACCAATGACAAGCTCGGTCGCTTCGCTCCCTTAATTTCAATTTTTGTTTTCCAGTCCTCCCCCCCCAGCAAATTTTTTTTTTATGTTGTACCAACTATGCAGTAGCTATATCTATATATTTTTTATTTTTAAACACATAATTTAGCCCAAACTTGGTCTAATTTCAGTCTTGTTCTGGTGTATGTTTCTGATGAGACTTAGATCTTTTATCTATAGATGATCAATCAATGATCAATCAATGATCAATCAATGATCAATCAATGATCAATCAATGATCAATCAATGATCAATCAATGATCAATCAATGATCAATCAATGATCAATCAATGATCAATCAATGATCAATCAATGATCAATCAATGATCAATCAATGATCAATCAATGATCAATCAATGATCAATCAATGATCAATCAATGATCAATCAATGATCAATCAATGATCAATCAATGATCAATCAATGATCAATCAATGATCAATCAATGATCAATCAATGATCAAGCATTTCATATTCTATGCACATTGATAATATCCTTATGACATTTTTTTTCAATTTAAGTACATGTACCAATACTTCTTTGTCTTACAAATAATTATGAACTGACTTCATATGATTCTCTCATTATATTCTTAATTTTCATTTGATAGATTCCTTCTAGATGTTTTAGGAAAAAAATGCTGATTCCAGTGATACTAGTTGTCCATTACATTGTAGTCTAAATATTTCTCCACTATTTAGTTTTATTTCTAGTTCATTTAGTTTTCTCCTGCGTAGCATATGTTCATCAGTGCAATTAGTGCTATGATTTGCATGTATTAAAGTTGAAATGCACCATAGAAATTAGATTTATGGAAATATTAAACATTGTTTACTTCTTCATCACACCTCTCACTTCGCTTGGTAAGATATCAATTAAAAAATATATATTTAAATGTGTCAATCTCAATTTATAAAGAAAGTAATTTATTATACATATATGAGAAGGGGATTTGAAATGTGCAATCTTAACTGGATCCATGTTGGAACCCCATGCAAATAGAAGTTTGCAATCAGTCAATAGAACTGTAAAAAAAAAATCTGATTGGCCAATATATCTGAAGTGAGCTGGTATAGGTCTGCTTTTTTATATAGAATTATAGATATCATCTATGAAAATCCATTAAATGGAAATTATTAATAAATAAGATCATTTAAGAGTAAGGTGTACTACATCAAGTTTTACAATTCAAGTATAAACAGTAATGTACAGTACAGTGTATGTTTATGAAAATTTGTCTATAAATTGTAATCAAAGTAAGTATATATAAGTTTTCAAAATGAATGAAACTTACCTATAAATTTGGTTAGATTATGTACTAATAATGTGATATAATTTCTTTAATTGAGGAATTTTAAAACTTTGTGTAGATCTCCAAGTATGTGACATTAATGGTGACTTCTCTCTTCATTTCCTCCTATGATATATACAGAAGAGATAGTTGCTGCTACCATTGATGAGATTAAAGAAGAGAAGGTAAGATTGAACAGTAAATGAACCCCCATCCACTACCCCCCCCCCACCACCACCACCCCCACCACCACCAACCTTCCTCTTGCTATCATTATATGCTTGTGGGTGGTTTTGCCAAGAGTTAAATCAGAACCCAATGTTAAAAAACCAAGATGCAATACTTCACACAACTCTTTGTGAAATGTCCCAGGTATATGTGAAGAGAGTTTTTATTTTAGCAAATTTTAACTTTCTACAACAGGTCGAAGGGGGGGGGGTGCCTTCTGACAGAAGGGGGAAGTGGTTTAATGCACTATGTAATAAATTGTAACCACATTATTTTGTAGCAGCTGTCGAAGTTGATATTTCCTTTCTCTATTTTTAGATTAACAATACTGGGTAACAGGTATATCTGTACATGATAACCTATTTCCTAATACATCATTGTTATGCACCTCATCAAACGTCTGCTGTGAACTGCATCTTTCAGAGCAGCCTCCCTGTTATCCCCTATTATTCTGTCATTGATGAATGTGAGTTTTGTTTGTAATGAAAATATGTTCTTTTAATTGTATTCCTGTGCAAAAGACAGGCCTATGACTTGGTGCAGAAGTTCCAATCAATTATCTCTATTATGAGATTTACTACTAATGAATATTTTGTTCTTAATTCTTTGGTGTGTTCTTATAGAAATATATCAAAGTGAAGACACGACTGGACAATGAACATCATAAGCTAGTAAAGAAACAGGAGAAGAAGCAAAGTAAACTGAAGAAGACACAGAATAAAGACATCAATAAATTCACAGCTTCTCAAGAGAAAGCTAAGAGGAATAAGGAGAAGAAACTTGCATCAATGGAGAAGAAACTTCTAAAGACCACGTAAGTTTAATCTACTTTGTTATCCATTCATCTTTTACTGGTTTCCATCTTTGTTGTAATCTTTTCAGACATCATTTTTAATTTCTTAATTTCCTCTACATAAGTAGTATAACATTATCTCCATCTTTATTTAATGATAACCTTTTTTTCTTTCACAAATGACCTTGTCTTTCGTATTTATTATTTAAATGTTTAAAGTGTTGAAAAAGTTCTTCATGGAGGAATAGTAGATAAAGTACTTATGATGTTTCTCATGGAATTAAACTATTTTTCTTTATTTCATTCATGATATCCATGTCCTATGCTTCTCAATAATTATGATCGTTTTATATAAATGATTTCATTTATCTATGATAATCATCCAAGCATCATAGTATGGCATTGTATTGGCAGTATATTTTTAGTGTCTCTTGTACCTTTCATCTCTCTCAGTGGTGACACAACATTTGCTCCTTCTGCAATTGCTGCGGGCTTAATTTCGTCGAAGATATAGGGTTAGGGTTGAAACAGGGTTTTATGTTATGGTTAGGTTTAGGGTAGAGTATAGTGTTAAATCCATGTTTGAAGTTGGCCATTCCATTAGTGTGTGGAATTTAGAGCAGAGCAATTGTCGCTGGAGCAAATGTCATGGAACCCTCTCAGTGGTATATCCCAGTTTATATAAGATATTATTTTCATATTCTTGTTATTATTGCAGATCACCTGAAGAAGCCAAAAAACAATATGCCGACAGCATGGAACTGTTTGAGCAAGATCAAGATAAGGAGGCAAGTCTGTGATGCTAAGATTCCATTCTATTCTGCATTCCTTTTTTTTTATAGAGCCTCTCTCTGTTATATTTAAGCATGGTACATGTAAGGTATATACAGTATTGTTATTTATCTTATTAATATGATGAATTTGTAATCACAGGAGTTCATGGACTACAGTGCTCAACTAGCTAGGGAATATGCCCTTTTTTTCACTTTTAGTATAGTGCGAAACCAAAGACCAAAGTAAAAGAAAAGCATAAAGCATCAGAGATCAAAAGGGTGGGGGGGGGGGGGGGGCACATCAGTATATCTACATTCAAAGTAGAAAGTTTTTGGCACTATTTTATCACATGACATATGTTATAGAACTAACCTCTTATCTTCCTTTAGTTTTAGTTTATAGGTTTTTTTTATTTTTTTTTTTTAGTTTCAGTTTTTAGTTTTGTTTTTAGTTTTAGAAATATTACATGTATTCAGTCATTTACTTGGCACAAAGGAGACCATAACCTTACAACCTGTGTTTTCAGGGGTTCTCCTTGTCTTATTCAATACTTTCATTACTTGCTTTGTTTCTTTTTTACTAAAACAATGGTTTATAATTATATCGATTTGTATTTGCAGAATGTGAAATCACACTTGTAAGACACATGTATATGTGCAGAAAGAAATAAATATCTTATCTTACCCTTTAGATGTTGAAGAAGCAAGTTAGTCATGAGGATTCATTGACAGCCCTGTATAGACGTCATTACCTGGAGGAGAAGGAGCTGAAGGTGGAGCATGCTGAGATGCTATTTGAGCTCCAGATGGATCTCATGGCATCTATTCATGAAAAACAACTCAAGAAACTAGATGGTCAACATAAGAAGTAAGCTTTCTCTACTCTAGGTCCAATGACCTGTTGCAGGAATACTTGCATTTGATTGTAATTTAGAATTTTGGAATAAAATGTTGCATCTAATTATAGACACGCATCTCAGACTTGCAGTCGCCAGTTCCACAAAACCTTTGATATTTACTCCCAATAATCAATCATAGAGGCATGCTTCTGATTGGTTAAGATTGGAGTTGTGTTTGATTTTCGTCTCGCCTGCATAGCCGAGCGAGACTATAGGCGCCGCTTTTCCGACGGCGGCGGTGGCGGCGGTGGCGGCGACGGCGGCGGCGTCGTCAACATTGAAATCTTAACGACGGTTAAAGTTTTGAAATGTCATCATAACTTAGAAAGTATATGGACCTAGTTCATGAAACTTAGACATAAGGGTAACCAGGTATTACTGAACATCCTGCCTGAGTTTCAGGTCACATGACCAAGGTCAAAGGTCATTTAGGGTCAATGAACTTAGACCATGTGTGGGAATCATCATCAAAATCTTTGACCTAAGGTTAATTTTTGAAATGTCATCATAACATAGAAAATATATAGACCTAGTTCATGAAAATTCGACATAAGGTTAATCAAGTACTACTGAACATCCTGCTTGAGTTTCAAGTCACATGACTAAGGTCAATGAACTTTGGCCAAGTTGGGGGTATTTGTTGAATTACCATCATAACTTTGAAATTTTATGGATCTGATTCATGAAACTTAAACATAAGAGTAATCAAGTATCACTGAACATCCTGTGCGAATTTCAGGTCACATGATCAAGGTCAAAGGTCATTTAAGGTCAATGAACTTTGGCCAAGTTGGGGGTATTTTTTGAATTACCATGATAACTTTGAAAGTTTATTGGTCTAGTTCATAAAACTTAAACATAAGAGTAACCATGTATTCCTGAGTATCTTGTGCTTGTTTCTGGTCACATGACCAAAATCAAAGGTCATTTAGGGTCGATGAACTTTGGCTGTGTTGGGGGGTATTTGTTGAATTTGCCTCATAACTTAGAAAGTATATGGACCTAGTTCATGAAACTTGGATATAAGGGTGATAGTGTATCACTGAAGATCCTGCCTGAGTTTCAGGTCACATGATCATGGTCTATGGTCATGTTGGGTCAATGGGTATTCTTTTGTGAATATTTATTTAATAGCTGTTTTCAAAGTCAGCACTGCTCATATATTGAATCGCGTAATGCAGGCGAGACTGCCAGAGGCGTTCCACTTGTTAAGAATATGCTTGCAATTGATCCTCAAAAGACAAAAAAATAATAAAATAAAAAAGAAAGGGAATAAAAAAGTTAAATCCAAATGTAAAAAAAAAAGCTTTTGTAAATGTAAAATTTATTTGTAATTGAAGAGGGATGTTGAAGATTAAAACACAATATTTTATAGTTTCAGCTTTTTTTGTGGGGACCGGGTGTCATATTTTTAACATTAGGGCATTTGAACTACAATCCTTTGAAGTTAACGCTTTCATTATGATTTTCTTCCTAAATATCATTGAGCAATTCTGTAAGTAAACAATAAATGTTCTGTCATCTTTTCCACAATCCTGAAGATGGGAATGTTAACCCAATATTGATTCAATATCCCTGTGATTATTTGTTTCTTGACTATTAGGGTTGAGCAGGAGCTTCGTAAGATGTTAGGAAGTAAGAACATTGAAGAGATGAAGAGCATTGGTAAGATGAAGAGAGAGAAACAAGAGATAAGCAGACTCAAGAGAGAAGCTCGTAAGAAACACATCGACCAAGCCGTTACTGAGAGAACTCATGTGAGTTATTATTTCAATAATAACGTTTCTTATATTGGACATATCACAGGAGGGGATTTAGATGTATTTAATTTTGAATAGCCTTTCAGTCTATCGCAAATTTAGTTTCATTCAACCCATTATAGTCTGGTGACACGACATTTGCTCCAGCGGCAAATGGACTGGGCTTTATTTCGTCTAAGATGTAGTGTTTGGGTTAGGGTTGCATTAGGGTTTATACTAGGTTTAGGGTTAGGTTTAGGGTCGGGTGTAGTATTAACTCCAGGGTTAAAGTTCGTCATTCAATTAGTGTGTGAAATTTACAGCAGATTAATTGTCGCTGGAGCAAATTGCATCAAACCAATGGTCTAAAGCTGAACTTGAAATGATGCCGAACCCCATTCATGTACAGCCCATATAATAGCTAATCGGTCTCATGCTTCTTGCATATTTGGTTCTGAACAAAAATGTTCTTTTAAATAAATCACAAAAAGGCACTACCTCTATTCAACGAAAGAGCTTCAAAATCTTGATAACACAAATAGCATTTCATTTATAAGTCATTGGCAATGAATACGAATATATGGAAATACATATTTAATAAAGAATGCCAATTTTTTTGTCAAAGCTAATGATCTTTTAATTTCTTACCAACATACAAATTCATTAGAAAACCTTCGTGGCTTATAGTGATATATTTTCATAGATTACTAGCATGGCTTGCCAAATTTACCTTGCCTACTACAATAAGATGTTCCTGTGAAAAGCCTAGGTAAAAGGCAGGATTCATTGTCATTTTGGTTGTTGATGTATTTACTTTATCTCTATATTTTCTTCACAGTTGTTTAAACTACAGGAGAACAAGAAGAAAGAACTCAAAGAAAGCATGAAAGAACTTCAACAAAACCTGTCACAAGATGAAGACTTTGTAAGATTTTTATTTACTATTATCGTATTGAGAGGGAATGTAACATTCCTGGAATTTTCTTAGGTTTTTATAATGTCAAGTAGTTTAATCTAATTATAGTGATGGTAGTAGAATAATATGCCATTCTTGAATACATGTAGAGCATATCAAATTATTACCTCGCTTGTTTATGTGTTTCCAAAGGACTTAGCATGTAAGGAAAAAACAGTTTCAGAAGTCGTATTACTTACATCCAATCCAACTGAAAGATGAATGTTCAAAGATGTAAAGTTCAAACCATGCTGTGTTCAAGCAGGAATGTAAACAAGAAAGCACTGAAAAAGAAAGGGGATTCTGCAGAGTCATGAACGTTAAAAGACGATTGAATGTAACATTGATTTCAATTTATGATTCGACAACAGACCTTCATTCGTTTCAGATACATGTATGTATTGAATATTTACTTCCTTGGTCATACTCACTGATCTCTGATGCGTGGTGGATGGGCTGCAAAGATGGAGAAGTGGTGCAAGTGAATGCTCTCCTGAAATTACTTTTTTGGGGGGTTTGTGATTAGGTTTGTGATTATTGTTTGTAATTCTAGAATGGATTGATGCATTGTTAGTGGGAGGTTGATGGTGATTTTCATTCTTGTTGTTTCTTGTCTAGATGGTATTGGTGATTGAAGAAGAATTCAAGAAGAAGCTAGATCAGCTTGTTCGAGATAGGAAGTTCAAACGATTCACCTCTGACTCTAATGGTTCTATCAAAGCTATTGATGATGCGAGTCCCTCTGATGGTGGACCTCCTAATGGTGTTAATGGTGATATGAAGAAATCAGCTAGTAGTGGTCTGAATGGAATCTCTGATGGACCTAGTTCTGTCAGTGGTGGTGATGTCCCAGATAGTAACGGTCTCAATGGACACAGTCATGTCAACATAGGTAGCCCGGTTCATAACGCCAAAGGTCATATGGCTACAGAGGTTGAAGTACATGCCAGTAGGAGTTTAAACCCTGAGGAAACCAACACTAACAACTCAGCTCAAACCCATTCCAATGGTGACATTGCTAATGGACTTGATAACAGCAATACCGTACCAGATGAAGAGATCGTGTGTAAAGATTCAGAAACAGGTGAAAGGAAAGTATGTGGTGGTTCAGATGCAGTTAATCCTGTCGTTGAGTCCACCAAACTTTAATTTTCTGCAACTTTGGTTACCATTGCAACATAACTTGTACCCTTGAAATTTTGCAAATACCTTGCTAATGATGCCTTTACATGAGAGTTTAAACCCAGCGTAGGCTTTGCTATTGTATGTATTATATTTTGAGCTTTGTATGAAAAAAAGAAGAAGAAACAAGTGATATAACAGTAAGTACCAAAGCCGTACTAGCCACCACTCTCTGAAGCTTCAGAACACATATTTTAGCTGCATCATGTATATTTATATGTTATAATCATGTCTTAGGAGTTAATATTGCACAAGAAAACACCATTTTGTGTTTAAAGAATATATTTGTATATGGTAGAAATACCACAGATGGTTGTAAATGATGCATCGGTGCTTGGATATGATCTCTTTTATATATATAATGAAAACAAATGTTGTACAGGTGTGTATATATATGGATATTTTTTTGGTTTTAGATTTTCAAAGGGTGGTTAAACAGTTTGATACTAAAAAGTGTGTGCCTTCAGAACTCTAGATTTGAACATTCAGTGTTTTATTGCTTTCATTGGTAGTGTGGTTCACTGCTTGGATTGTGTGTCTAACTTTATATAGCCAATCTATGGATCAATGCCACGGTTGTAAAGTGTTTGATAGTATTGGTCATTTTGAAAACAAATCTAGAAATGTTCTCTTATAATTCATGAGCAGTTTGTATATGATTGTCGTCTTAATTAATGCACAAAACATAGTCAATCAGGAGTATAAAGGAAGTCAAATATTCACAAGAATTATTTTGATAGAAGAAAAGGATGCCATATTCAGAGAGGGCAAGAGCATTTTTACCTGCAGATGAATCATATTATTTAAATAATCTATTGTGTTTTGTACTGAGTATTGATAGGTTATTTAATAATATAGATCTATAAGTAGATGACATTAATGTTTTCAGGTGCAAGATCATTTTTATGCTTATTGGTCAAAAACTGAATTTGATTTCTGTTGGAAAGATTAGATAATATGAAAGTCACATCTGTTTTAGTTTGTTTTATTTGTTTTTATTTGAGGACTTTTTAAAATTGAGTCATTAATCATTTTAAATCTTAGACTTATAAAGCTTATTCTTTTAATTGCAATATGTATGGTGGATTTTATTACCCTGAAAAAATTTACAGCACTGACATTATTAATTGAAGGAACCTCTCTAAGATTTGCACAACTGAATATTCAATAAAAATCCTTTAGCATTATAGATCTGAAAAAAGGTTTCACCTTTTTTTTAATGTGATTAAAAATATGATATAATTCTCATCTGATTTAAAGGCATAGAAGAATTAAAGATACCATTCCAATTACAAATCTTGGTGATCATTCCTGCTGAATTTTCCTAATGCCACATGATAAATTTGATTCAATTTAAGAAGAAAAAATGTGTAAATAATTCTCAAATTTCTTGATTCTTCTCCTGTACAGATAGGTTATGCAGTACTATAACATCTATATCTTGTGTGTATACATTGAATGCTTATAGTTAAAATTGTTTTTGTATAAGAGATTGGTAAATTTCAAATGATTTTTATTTATATATAAATCTATTTACTTGTATCATAATGAGAAGGAATGCTGTTATTTTATATTGGAAATTAATGCAATGTGGAGAGGTATATTTTATGAAGATGGACATTTGTTTTCTGTGTAGAGTCATATGTAAGATACATGTATGTCTTTTTCAGGTATGCATACATATGTAGTATCAACAAAACATTAATATACTTACATGAATCATGGAAATAATTAATTGTATTAAAATATGACACTTTTATATTTTAATTGAATTTCACATTTTGCTATCACTGCATTTTCTGCATAAAGTTCATACTTTGCTTGCACTTTGAAATAGTACTAGCTAGGGCTTTTCATTGCCAATATAAAAACTGTCATGTAGTTAATAAATTCAATAAGAAACAGGATTAATATATTTGAGATGGGGTGAATAATTGTCATGTATATTGTTAATGTGCTGTGTTTGTTTCTATGCAAAGTTTCATAAAAAACCAATGGAAAATTTATGTTAGAATTTGCTCCTTTTTGTTTATCATACTGTAGTTGGGAAGGCAAACCCATGTACTTCAAAAATATATTTAGGAGAGTGGAATAATATGGCTGCCATAACACTGTAATAAGTGGAATAGTTTCTTGTTAATAGGTCCTAGTGTATTGCTTCATTTCAAAGAGCTGTGATTTCAGAAATGACTTTACATGATATATGTAGATTATGTGATTATAAAAAAAATCCTCATAATTTGAGATAGGTCTTGTCATTTGATATTTACATTCTTTATCCCCACCTCTCACAAAATTCATTTTCTCCAGATTTATGTTCTTCTTTTCTCTTATCTCCTTTCCAATATGAAATGCTTTTCCCTTTTATCCCTCCCCTCCAAAATTTCTGTGAAATAAAACTACTTTCAAAAGTAGATTATTTTAGTTCAAGAGGGTATATTTAATATTGACTGGCCTTGAGGGAAACATCAAAGATATTGCCAGCAAAAGATTCATATATCAGCCAGAGTCTTTAGACAAGGGCAATATAGGTCTTTTAGGGGCAATATATTTGATGTTTCCCGAAATAAGAGCCAGTCAATATTTTTATTATCATCCAAATCAGATATCTAGAGCAAAAATCATGATAATGGTGATATATCTTTTCAAAAAAGAGTTCTATGGTGTCATGTTGATATCAGGGTCTAGGCTCTGCACTTAACTGTTATGACGTACTTGCAAGCGCCAGGATCCAGTGTTGTCTTTATTATGACGTATATTGTTGGTGCGCGGATCATTACGAAGCGTGTGAAGCGTATCTCTTTATACGCATCCTCGAATGCCCGGATGTGAGACCAGGGAAAATACAAAGGTATATGTTGCGTCGTCTCTGCATGCAAAGTAAATACATGCATTGAGACAGAGGAAAATACAAACAATATACCTATCCCTTCCCGATATTTCTGTTTCAGTTTATGGTAACTCCCGTAGGAACTCGGCAGGACAGCGTTTTGCTGGTAAAGGGCAATATGGTTTTGTAAATGACCCGCTCAGATGTCTGATACGGGCAATAATATGTAATATTTACACATTGAAAATGTGCTGTTATGCTATTAGGTTTTAATTATACTGCCAATTTATCAATAATAAAAAAAACAGATATTATTGCAACTCACTGTCTGTACTGGGCCCTGTTGCATAAAAGTTTCTATTCTACTAACTTTGCTATTGTTTACAGTGACAGCCTATCAAAATCAGGGATTCCATTGAAGTTAACCACAATAGTACATTTTATGGAAAGGGAGCCTGGAGATATGTATTTTGATGTTTAGCAGAATTGACTACTCTTTGATTTTAAGTTTTACTATAATGTTTTGAAGAAATGCAAACTCTGATAGTTTGTAGATTTCATATTTATTTATTAGTTTTGTTTCTTTACTTATAATTTTTTTGCCAGTAATATTCATATGTCCGATAGAGTTTAACATGGCCTTTTTAATTTCAGATATATATATTTGTTTTTTGCTTCTTCTAACTACAAACTTTTTAGCATTAAAGATATACCATAATTTATTTGTGTTAGCTTGAGCTTAAATTCAATTCCATCTCATTAGAACACCCCATGTCATTTTAATTATGATTAAAATTTATAAAAGAAATGGTCTTATGTTCAACCAAAGAGGAACTTTGCAGTTTCATAACTCGGATTTGAATCTACTTTTGCCAGTACAAAATACTGAGTAACATTCTCAAACCCTTAATTAATGGAATAATTGAAAGATAACAAGCTGAGAAGATTAGAAAATTTGATAGTTATCTTATTGGTTTAATGAAACTGGATTAGGCTATATAGACTAATAAATAAATAAAAATGGATGGTGTTAGTTGTAGCTTGATAATTTTCTCTATGCATTTCACATTATGTTAATCTTTCAGCTTTATACTGTGTAAAACCACCACAAGAATTACCAGCAGGGTCTATATTGTCATTACTCCCAACGATTTTAGAAGAAACTTTGTATGAGAATGAATTAGAAACCTTAATGACTGGAAAGCAAAGTGCTATTTCAGGGATAATTTTTTTAAAAGATTCGAAAGATTATTTGACATTTGAATTTATGTGTGCCTTTTTTATGATCAGATTGCTTTTTTAAACCATTATCAACATGCAGAGGAATTCTGTCATATTGACAAAATAATAAATTAAATTGAGACTGATGGCCAATCTTATTAACTCATAGGAATGTGAAATACTATTTTAACCTTCTTCACAGCTTTAAGAATCTTTTAGAACTTTGTGCCAACACTTGATAAGAATATTTTGATGTTTTTCTCTATTTTTTTCTTAGAACCATCAGATCACACTTTTTCTTCCTACCCAAACATTTTGCCCCTATTTAGTATGCCCATGATCATTTGTATATCCCTCCAAGATAATTCATTGTTTGCAATCTATTGATGAATTCGATAATTTTAATGAACTGTTTAAAATAGTATTTTGTAGCATCTACTGCTTTTATCAAAAGTACATGAAAACTAACCAGGTTCCTGTTACAAAAAGTTTAGCAATTGATTGTATGAATGATTCCTGCGATTGATTGTACATTTTAGTCAGTGCAATCAATCTTTAATAGACGTTCTACAATCAGTTATTAAGCTTTGTGATATGATGCTCTGTCATCTATTACTGATAGTTTTGCAGGAGATTCATGATGATTAATAAATTATTATCTGTGAGAATCTTTTATTTGGCGATTTTAGAATCCTTGATAATTAGTCTTCATGTAACGTATTCATAATGAAGCTATTTTCTTATATAGTGCACATTTATATCATTATTCGAGAAAGGATAAAACCAATGCATGTTTATGCAAATATTTCAAAATGTAATTCCCTGATAAGAATTATCTGATGAAAATTATGTCTTTAAATACCTTTTTTTTTATTTAATCATGCATGTTTTATGCAAAGAATGTTAAAGTTTTAATTTTTCATGATACAAATTATTATGTAAACTCTACAATTTAAGATTTTCCCACAAGATTTTCATGTTTTAGCCTACTTTGATATATATGCAAAATGTTTTTAAAGTATTTAGTTTTTAGATAATGCACTGCGTGTATCCACACTTTCTTTTTTTCAGAAATTTAATATGTTCATGAGCCCAGCAGATGCTATATAGTTATCATAATTACAAAATCTGTAACACCATTGTATAGATGAAGGGATTACAAGACAATAACATTTTGGCCATTATACTGTCAGTATTAAACATCTACACTGCCTGTGCTATGGACATTGAAGAATCAGATCTACATATCAATATTATCTTACATTATTTCATATCATTTTTCATGTATTGGAAAATGGATATGAGATAGTTTTCCAATATCTGTGTGATTACAAATCCTCCCTGATTCTGATTGTACAATGTGACAGATGTTGGTTTTCATTTTTTTTTTGGGGGGGGGCGCCATTTGTAGAGAATATTGAAAAAAATGAAAAGTCAAGGGAATTACTTCTATCTGATCATGTTCATCTGAAGAGAATATTAAAATTTCCTTTTCAATTTTTTGTTCAGTATGGTTGCTGTCATATAAAGTGATTGATTAGTTTTTTATTCAGTATGGTTGCTCTCATATAAAGTGATTGATTAGTTTTTTGTTTAATAAAAATAGCCCTTGAATAATGAAAAAAGTGACTACATTTCTACCTAAAGATTGTATGTAATTTTATAATGGAGCATGGCTATTTTATGTTAAATTTTTATTGAATGTAAGAGTGTGTTTACTTTTGATGATATAAAATTTAGTTTTAGTGTTTATGATGTGCTATGTGAAATAGGGTGATCAGAGAGTACTGGCAATGTTCTTGGGTGCCAGAGACGATATTTCAATATAATGGTTTCTAATTTTGGATTTTTGCCTTTTACCAATTATATTTCAAAATATTTGCAAGACTTTAGGAAGTTATTATTGTTATTATATATATAATTAAATCATTTTGTATCTAGAAATAAGGCTGAATCGGGCAGCTAATGCAATGAGATTTCTTATGTAAAAAAAAAAAAACCTGTAGATGTGTATCATGATTTGTAGTGCATTTGGGGAATAGGGCATTGTAATTCCATGCATAGCCAATATCAAATTGTGAAGTGTAAAATGATCATTTTTTTTGTCTTGTATTTATATCAACCCTTTTTTCTTTAATATATCTTAATTGCGAAAATCGGATGGGTAGAGGATTCATTATACAATTTCTTTTTCAGCAGCCCTTAAGATATTTATATATATTCCTATGGCATTTTGAAGAGGCATATCCCTCCATATTAAAGATCTCCTTGACAGACACTGCAAGATATCCCCATTCCTGTATATTCTCTATGTTTATAATTCACCCCTGTGCAGTGTACTATTCATGACTGTGCATGGATATTCTTATCAAGGGAATTGGTCTATTTGGGTTGACACTCATCTGGTGCAAGTCTTTTAGAATGTTTATATATCTTGCACTACTATTTGAATGTCTTATGGGGTATTTAAACTACATCTCATGTCAAACTATTGGAAAGGTGCATTTAAAATAAAAGGAAAATATTTACCTGATAACTGTTTTCACTTGCTTATATGCTTTGGGTTATGTGTGTTGACTTGTATTCAGTACTTAAAACCTGTTATTTTCCTCCCCTAACTCTGTAACTTTAACCCTTTCTAAACAATCATGGGACGTTTTCAAGCACAGTCTTTGGTGTTTTGGTCGAGAGAAAAAATAGACTGCTGAACTGAACCCCAAAACAGACCATAAAACAGAACTTTTCTTATTTCACTGATGTTATTATAAAGACATTAATGTGTGCAAATACAACTCACTTCTTGTCGTTTTGCCAATGAAGATCATGTTGAAGTAAATATCCTTACAATCTTGTTAATTTACAAATAAAATAAAACAGCAACAAGTCAATTGTATTTCCAGGTTTTTATGATAAACTTTATTTTTAATTATATGATTGAAAACTCAACACCGAGGTGTGTTGATAATAAGCTTTGCCTTAAGGTGGATGGTCTGCCTGTCTTCATTTAATATTTTGGATTTATGACCATGTAAAAATTATGATTTAATTAAACATACCAAGGAGACCATGCTGTTACCATGGTAGTTATCATCATGGCAAAGTTTGTGCTTTTAATGACGTGATCCCTTCATCATCATTACAATTCCCTCCCAATATATATATTTTTTTACCATACTGTGTTTGCTGCAAGAAAAAAAAATCTCATAGAAATCTTTTTGAAGAATCCTTCAAATTTCAAATTTATTTGTTAAAATGATAGTTGTCACACATGGTGAATGTGAAGAATGCCTCATGTTATCAATATCCATCTAATATCAGTGTGTTTCGCACATAATGTTTTAAACAAACTAGTGATTTGGGATATCTAAATTGGAGTTGAATTTGGATTGTTCTTTCTTTTATTTTTAAAATGCTAAAGAATTACATGAATAATTTTTACGAATGAGACTGTTGCATTTGGTGAATGCATAATGACATATATATTGAAAATCATAAACAAAATGATGTTAGCTATTGTTTTGAGTTAGCTGTTAAATTATATGTCGTTTCATCACAGGGAATGGGAGTTTCGTGAAACCATTCGTACGCTTGCTTTGAGGGTATATAACTGTTTTTTTTTTTCAACAGGAGATCAGTTAATTTTAACACAGTTGGGGTAGCGTTCGTTTCACAGATAAGACATATTTTCTAGAATATTATTAAATATAACGGAGCATGGGTTGAGATGTTATGAGAACATTCTTGAATTGGGAAAAGGGGGGTAATTCTTAAACCCTGAAGCGCTCATCTCTTAACCTCTTAATGTGATCAATTCCCCATCTAGTATATTGACATTGTATCTCATTCAGCTAGTAATTCTGTCGCGTCCAAGTAGATTAAATTAAACCTTTCTTGAGGAGGAACCTGACAATGGGACGCCTCTCTATAACCTCGTTAAGCCAATCAGACTATTGATTTAAAAACAGGTGTATTCCTGGCGATATAAAATGTACACACTCTCAGCTAGCCTAGTCCATTAGAACACATAAGAGGCGATTCATCCTCCTGTTAACTCTTTCCCTCTTCTATCCCTGTTCTTCATTAATATTTAAATCATGTTCATTTCATTCCTTTCTCAACAAATCACGCCTCCCCCATTCCTCTATAGAGTAACTCTTGTAGAAGAGTTGCGACGATTCTTGAAACGCCATTTTCTATGCAATATTACCTAACATTGATTCCAATTTAATCAAAACCTGCCCATCTTCAATGAAAAGTAAATCAAATACATGCACATTTTGGGTCCAGAAATCCAGGGTCCTTATGCCTATTTGTCTCAACTCTTCACATAAAGGGAGTCTAATCCTCTGTAAATCAGATCAGAGCGAAACGTTGAACTTCATTTTGAGCGTTGAGGATGTTTTATCAGGTGAAACACAACCAGTCAAGCACACTCTTAAAACGGATTGATCAAAATAACTAATCTGTTAGTGCAAGGGGGGGGGGGGGGTTGAGGAAGGAGATATAGGAAAGTAGAGTATTGAGTAAAATAATTGGGTCGTTGAACTATAATGCCCTATGAATTCATGACATCACATCCAGGTTGTCATGCCCCTATCAAAATCACTTGGCAACCAAATTACCAGATAAATCCAGATGTACTGTAGTGAGGCACCATTCAAATTATGGATTTATTTTTTATCCTAAAACTTTATTTTGTAATCTTGAAGATTTGCATTTGAATCCTTTGAGATTTAAAAATCAATCTTTCGTATTAAAACTAAATTCAAGATTCAATTGGTTCCTAACTACTGTCGACCTAAATTGAATTTAAACCACTGCAGTGGTGCATCCTACTTTTTGAAAATGGATTAGTCGAAATAACCTATTGCTGAGTGTCCAATCGAATGAAATTGTCAAAACTGCTCAACCCAAAAATTTAGTAGATTCTAACCAATACTATGGTTTTTTTTAACCATTTTATTATAAGGTCGGACACATTTTGAATAACAAATAAGTTTTTTTGAATAATCATTTTAAGGGTGTTTAGTTATTCATAACGTAATGTTCTTTTAAACCTCCGAAAAAGTGTGGGATATTGGCCACAATCTTAAATGATCTGTAATTGCAATATTGTTTCAAATTGATGGAGAATTCGCAAAAATTTGCATTGTCATTCGTATTATACTCAACAAATGGCATACCTTGCCCGCAGTATGACTGAACTAGAAATCATAACCTTTACTGTGCATTTGAAGTCTGAAGGGATTTGGATGAATAGGTGACCTAAAACGATGACACTGCTATTAAAGAAAATAACTCGTGCCAGATTGGTAAAATCATGTTAAAGAACCTTTAGCCCCAAGGACCCAGTGAACGTGCCCTCAAGGATTGTAAGAACTAGGACACATCTCTCAGCACGCAATATATCCCCATTTATCACACCCGATCACGCCACAGTGGACATAGGTGATATTCTAATGATAATTGGTCACGTGTTTTTGACCCATGCAATGATTCAGGATACTTGGACGCAAATTGTTTTCCTAGAGTTGGATAATGCCCATCAGCTCATCTGTTTTCATTTAACTGTTTCGTTTTGTCTTTATTTCAATGTCATATGACTTTTCAAGCAATTAAATTACTTTCAACAATTCCCCCCCCCCCCCCGTCTGTCGCTTAATTGGTGTTGAATTTTACGTTATAAGAATAAATTCAGCATTAAACTTTAATGCAAATCTCATAAACCTGTGGAAATTTTGTTTATCACAGGCCTTTTTAATTTACTTTAGATTTCACTTTTATAATGAAACTTGGACCAAATCTTAATTCCTTACAATGATTTTTTGTGTGTTTTGATTTTTTTTCTTTTAAGGATCAAAACGTAAATCTTAGAAATAGAGTGTGTGATAGACTAATGCAGCTTACTTTTTCAGGATTTGTAAGTTGTTATAATTATCTTACATTGCACTGGCCCCATAGAAAACCATGCAGCAGCAATTATAGTTGCAGCTGAATATGGGCTACCAACCGTAATTTTATCTTATTTGTATATACATGTACTGTACATTCTATTTGTAATATTGTATGATATTTTTTAATCTTACGGAAATAAAAACAACAGACAACAATTTAATGAAACCTTTCAAAGTTTTAAATATGCGATCATCCACCAAAACCTCGCATAACCTTGATGTAATGATGTCGAGAGGAGCCCAGTCAGACAACCTTATAATGGTTTTTATATGCTCCATCACATTTCTTATAACATTTCATGTCAACCTATCGCTTAATATCACGAATGATTAGTTCTGTCGTAATTTTAAATTGTTCATATTCACTATAAGCTCGCCTCCTCAATGATTAGGAAAAATAGACTTTGTTTGGTGGAAAACAGTAAATAAATATTAACGACCATGAATCCTCATCGTTGAGAGGTCGTGAATCATGCCAATGAGAATGAACTGCCTAATTCTTTGGTAGACAGGAAATAATGATGAGAAAAATTGATATTTATTACTCCCTTGGTGATAGTGTAACCGTCTTTCTCTGGGCTCCATTAGACCCATGATAGATGAGGTCTTTCGATGAAAACAGACATGGTGGCTGAGAGTTTGATTTAGTATTCACCACTATACTCTTCATCTGATTATTATGTTGCTATTAACACCCATCCAGACATACGAACTAAGAATGAGAAATGATTCGATCATGAAAAGGGAGGAATGCCTTCTTTTCATCAGACGTCTTCGTGTATATGTGCCCATATTTCTGGCAAACCGTATTGACACTTTGTTACTTTTAATATCACACCCAATGTTTTTTTGTGGTTTATTATAAGACTGATAATTCTTATTAACATAGGATAGCCGATTTATCTAGCTCTCATGAACTATTCTTCGAGCAGGCCCTGCATAACATAATCGAATGACTAATTTCATATCTACCATAGATCAGAGACGCCATGATAGGTCTACTTTGAACTCTTTGGCCCGTATTTAACTTAGACCGTGGTCTAACTCTGTGCTAAAATTATGGGTAGCCAAAAGTGTCAAACTTTTTATTAAGTTGTATGTTTCTTATGTTTACTGTGCTATTTCCTGATTCATCGATGGTGAAGACAATCATCTATTTATACTTCCTAGACAATAATGAATGATTTGAGAGCGAAATGAGCTGAAATATGATATCTCTACTGTAAGTGATTTATGTAATATTTGGCTATCCATACTTAAACCACAACTTTAAACCTGAGTTTAAGTTAAACCCGACTTCAGAATATAGGCCTTTACGTTCAAGCTTTGCAACATACTTACCTTTCGTATCATATAATTCGCAGTACAAAAATACTGACTGTGATAGAGCAGTTGATTTTCTTGATTTTTTTCGGTTAATGTTTCGTTTTATTCGAAAGTAGCATTCTGACATTTTCTTTATTGTACGGAAGGTTAATTGGGATAGTTAAAATCGACTAGGCTCGTAATAGTGCTCATATAAGCCAGTAAACTAGCCAAGACATGACTGGGTTAGTTCATATAGATTCTGCACTTGTGAGACCTTATAACTGTATACCTACCATAGATAAGAGACGCCAAATTTCCTTGTAAATAAAATGCAATTATTTCTACGTTTTACTACTTTTCTTTGCATAAAAACTAATAATTTTCATATGTTATTACTGAAAAAAACTTATGCTTTGGTTAGCACACAGTAAAAACAGTATACCAAGAAAAATTGTGTAAAAAAACACGAACCACATCATTTTATACGGTTTCATAATATCAAAGTAATTTGAAAGTGTTTGTACCCCAAATTATTCATCTCAAAATTGATAACTGAAGTTTTCTAAAACAATCGGGGACCTTCTAAATGTGTATTCATTGTGGTTCTGATTTCAAAATGATTTTTTTTTTCAAGTATAAAAATGCAGATTGTCTCCTAAAAAAGTGTTTCCAGTCCTTGACAGTGTTAATACACTGTCGAAAGATTATCAAAACGTAGATGATTTAAAAACTTATGTAAAATACAAATTGTTTTTAGCCACTATTTACTCCACTATCTTTCTGCCTAAGATGTTGAATTAGTGTGACGCAGATGAAGTAAAGGCGTTTTTTAATGGATCATTATTTGTTTGGAAGACACGGACGATTGACGTGTACATTACAGGTTTAATAGTTAGCCATGCCTCTTTTTATGTCAAAATCCTGAGGCTTTGACGTAGAAATTATAGTAATATGAGAAATGTGAAGAAATTTGATCTAATGTTTTTTACTTGGATTCAAAACAAACTAAAAACAAGGTCTGTCAAATAAACCCCATTTTTATAATTTTAGAGCATCGTAAGGTGACGTCTTAAGTAATACATCAAAAAGATATCGAACTATTAAACAGAAAATACAAACAAAGTTCGTAATTGCGCATGAGAAAACAAATACTGTATACTGTACGTATACTGAGTAAGCCGACTTCCACAATAAAACGATGAAGATATTGGATGGTTGTCAGTAGAACTTACAATATTTGCACAATGCCTTTGTTATACAAACGTGAAGAAATCCAAATTTATCTTGCTATGATAATACGATTTAACTGTAGATATTTCTTTGAAGGAAAGCACCCGGGTATATAATATCTTAGATCGGTTTTTGTGATATGTGATGAAGCACCTGGTACGTTGATTGTAAAATGATATATTCCAATGCTTCGGCACGTACAGGTACACAGTGCAATACAATTGCAAAATCGTTTTAAAGGGTTCTCTTTGGTTTACAAAGCATAAGGGAAGGAAATCAGTTGATATTTTTCTTTCAGATTATTTCCTGTATGGGCAGTGTGTTTTGAGTGGAAAATCAATATCTAACTTTGATGTTTTTACTCTTTTAAAGATTATAAGGAAGGCTTAACAGGAAAGAGAAAATAAAAACGAATACGGTGTATAGGTTTTAAAAAATACTTGCTTGGGTATTCTTAAGTCTTATTTCCATTTCTCGCGGTCAAACTTTATGACATATGCAATGTAGGGTTACATGATCCAGACTTCTCTTTTTATACTCTTTTTCTTGACAGTACATCACTCATTCGATCCCCTAAAAAGTTAAATACTCTATAGCCAAGGATGCGGATTCTTAACACGATGTATCTCCTCCTTATTCAAGCGCAGAAGCTTATTTCCTCAAACCAGGCCCGTTTTATTACGATTTGGTTACTTTGCTGTTATTTCAACTTTTATGGTAATATCAGGCCTCGATAGCAATTAAAAATCAAGTTTACATGAAAATTAACATAATTGCATAGTTGCAATAATTGTAACTTTTTATAAAACACGTCCTGGAAGACAATGTCGCATGGCTGAATTCTAAAGCTCTCATCAAAGCGCCATTATATTTTTGTCCAGTTGCCTATTCAAAACACACTAGTTTATTATGCGTACATGCTGATGGTGTCACTGGAATCAAAACAGAACTAGTTACACGGATGTTATATCATCCATACCCATATTAACAATAGAATGATACTCCGGATCCCATCAGTGGCGTACCGTGGGTCACGGCATTGGGGGCACCAGCAAAAAATTTGAGTCACTGGGCACGCGAAGCGCGCTCAATTGCCAGGTATACTGATCTAATAGAAGCATTTTAAGGACTATGCCATTAAACAGATATGTATCTCACTGGTTAAATTATGCGAGCGCGAAGCGCGGGCATAAAATTGTTGACATTCAAACTTAAAAAAAGGGACATTATAAAGCAATTTTTTGTAATCATGATACGTACCTGTCTCACTAAACAAACAATGCGAGCGCGAAGCGCGAGCTGAAATTTTTGTACATATTGATCCCAAACAGGGACAAAAGGACTAGTTTTTAGGAATTAATGAAGAGCATTCATATCTCACCAGTCATCTAATGCGTGCGTCAAGCGCTTGCTGATTTTGCAAGCATTACACCTAAACTCATGGAGCACTTTATGTACTCATTGTAATCATGAACATGATATGTATCTCACTAATCAAATGAAAATGTTTGAAATTCAGACCTGAAGAGGGGTATTCTCAGGCTTGTTTGTAGAAATTCACTAAGACCATACGTATTTCACTTACTAAATGATGCTAGCGCGAAGCGCGAGCTGAAAATTTTTGATAGAGTATTCAGACCAGTAAACTAAGGGAAAAATTTAAGGACTGTTTCCAGGAATTCATGAAGAGCAGACATATCTCACTAACGCAAACGTAAGCACTAACTGGGAATATTTTATTTTCAGACCTTAAGAGGGGGCAATTTCTTTAAAGTAGTCATGAAACATGTCATTACATAAAACAATAACTCGATGCGAGGAAATACATTTGGTGTATATTGACTTGAAAACGGGATGTTTTAGTACAACATGATTATATATTTCATCAAATAGAAATTGCGAGCACCAGGATCGAATGATAAACACAATGTCATAGGCCCTCAGCAAAATATGTTACATAAAGTTATGAAAAAATATAAATATGATATATTATAATATAATATAATATAAATAACTTAATATAATAGAATATACACTAGTTTCTTCTTCCTCTACTACGCCTTTCCCTTTTTCCCATTTTTTTCTCATTTTCCCCGTTTTTTTTTTGCCAGCCGATTGGGGGGGGGGGGGCACGTGCCCCCCCCCCCATGCCCCCCCTCCCTAGTTACGCCACTGGATCCCAAATTACTTTTAGTAGAATTACATCCCTAATGTACTTAACAATTTATCAATGTTCAAATTTCCTGCTTAGGGACAGAATATTATTTTCTCAAATGAACCCGGAGAATAAGAAGTAAAATAAAAATTTGTTCACCCGAGCGCATAGGTTTGTAAAATAATGCCTGATACTGTTCAAGGATGCTGCAAGATAAATCCAACCAAAACACAGAAACGATAACCTTCCATTCCCTGCTTCCATTCCCCCGAAACATCATAATCTCCAGAAAGAAGAACATTACTTATTACTTCGAGGTTACATGATATTATACCGTATACGTGTTTGAGAATTGATACTGCTTTGGCTAATCAAAAGGCTTATAAATGGAAATCAATTTAAGAAAGCTAAATTAATATTTGTTGCTGTCGGTTTAATGATGATGATTGTACTTATTCTTTTAACACTGAATACGAATGTATAAGCGCTTCGTTACGCCGGTTTGGCACAGCTTTAGTGATAAGGCGCTCAAAATTGATAATATTACACTATTCTATAGGTTTATTTACGTTATGGTATCCTTTAATGTAAGATAGTGGATATTTATCTTTCTAGAGATGTCTTGCGTCCTATACACTGAGTCGCTTGTTGTGCGTTTATCATTGATGCAATCATGTACGAGAAGATGGAGGGCCAATAAAGAGGTGAAATTCAGAATACTAATAGGAAAGAACATGTATGTTTAGCTTTCAAACGATCTTGAAAGAGACAAGAGTATTTCCCTTGGGGTCTACCTAAGTTCGCTGTTGGTTGTCTAATTTTCTTCATGATCACTCAAAGGAGCTTCGACAAAGAATGAGAGAAAAACAAATATCGGAGGGATAAAATGCACCAAGTCTGTCCTAACAAGAGAGATTTTATAGGCCTGCAACTTTTACGATTGTATTAGTTTACACAAATTGTTTGTTCCCATGCTCCATACTGATTTAATTTGGACATATTAATAAGCGATAATAATTATTATTCAACCAAAATACTCTCGGAAGCATTCGTTGGTGAATCCTTGATTGTATTAAAAGTATACATTAGCAAGTAAAATAAAGATTGAAGGAAATCCATGTCAAGCAAATCTTTCTGGTCCCTTAATTTGAGAGAAATAATAAGAAACGATTCGGCCTATGCAACACAGGAATCTTTTACTCAACAAGAAATAATACCAAGTTTAGGGGACGGAGAGAGAGCGAGTGAAGATGGAATGAGAGAAGAAAGAGAACATAAGCATCGCATCACTGGTATATTGCATGAGTTGGTCTCACTGATGAGAATCTCTTTAACCGATGGTGCCCTTCCACTCCAAGTCTCTATAGCAATTCATCATCATGTCATCATGCTAATGATCCATAATCAAAGACAATGGTAATATAATTACCGAACTGATCATAGCTGGAGCAACAGGCGAGGCGTGACCTGTTGCTCCAGCTATGATAATATTCTTCATAGTGGTAGGCACCGATGACTATTATGCTCCGACGTCAATATCCCAGGCGAAGACCATACACAGCAACACTAATAAGCTGCGAAATTTCTGACGATATTTTGCCCCGATCTCCCTAAAAATATGGTTTGTTACTAATGAAACATGACAACATAGGCCTACATTGCTCCATGACGTTCATATTATGTATTTATCTTCCGTCACCGAGACTCTGGCGGCTATTACTCCCAATACACGACAGGAATGGGTCCGACGACAATGATCAGAACATTTATTTAATCAATCTCTGGCGATAAATTCTCTCGCAACGCTAGATTGCTGGAATTCAGAAATAATTAGGCGAATGCATGCAGCATTGATGTTTCTAGCATTTTTCTCTGATGGGAATCCACAACATAAACATTAATTAATTTATACACTGTTTAGCTAGGCTGTTGCACCACAAAATGTCGACCCTGCACAATATTTGCGAATTTTGACACCACAAATTGTCACCCCTGCACAAATTGTCGCCTTATTTAGGCGACAATTTGTGGAGGAGGGGACACCACAAATTGTCACCCCATTTCACTTAACACAACAAACAAAACAGGTCATGTAGGGTTGCAAATGCAATTAGACCATTTGGTTATTAGACGAATTGGTCATTAGACCAAATGAGAATTAGACCAAGTATATATTGGACCAAATTATTAGTAGACCAAATCGGTTAAGCCCATGTGTTATTAGACAAACGGAGAATTAGTACAATTGTTGTTAGACCTAGTGATTAAAATCCGAATTTTCCACGGGCTCTGCTGCTGTTCTTTCCTTAAGGTCAATTGCCAGTTGGTCTAAACCTGATTTAGCCTCATCCTATACATGGCCTAATTCCATTTCATCTACAACCAGTTTATTTTTTGGTCTAATTGTCATTTTGCCAATTTACAATTCCGTTTAATTTCCATTTGGTCTAAATTTTATTTGGTCTAATATCAAATTGGTCTAACCACCAAATGGTCAATTCCTGTAACAGACTGAAAATATTCATTTGTAAATTAGTAAAATCCGTAGGTTTCTTTACCAGAATACAGCCCATCGTCTTATTCATGCTTTTGTCACATCTCGCTTAGATAATTGTAATTTCCTTCTCTTTGGACTTTCTACAAAAATGACCTCAAAGCTCCAGCGCATCCAAAACATCGCGGCTCGTCTTGTTTCCAGTGTCCCTCGTTCTTCCCACATTACTCCTGTGCTTTGCAAACTCCACTGGCTTCCTATTACTTCTCGTATCATCTACAAAATTCTTCTTCTTGCTTTCAAGTCATATCATGGTCTAGCTCCTTCATACTTTTCTGAACTCCTTCCTTGATATCAGGCAGTTCGAGTTCTACGTTCTGCTTCTCAATCTCTTCTTTCTCGATCTCATATTTCTTACAAACAATACGGTCAACGTTTATTCTCTTATACAGCTTCATTTCTTTGGAACAATCTCCCCCTACAAATTCGCAATGCTGACTGTGTTAATACATTTAAAGTTATGCTTAAAACTTATCTTTTTAAATCTTAAATTGATCATTATGTTTGTTGGCCCATTTGATGGTATTTATTTATTCATGATCTGGTGAGAAAAAGTTGTAAATTGTAATATTAGTTTTGATACATTTTGTTGTGCAAAGTATTTATATTTCCTTTATACTTCATATTTCCTTTCTCTTAATCGCTTAGAGGCAATTTGCGAATTTGCGGTATATAAAATTGTTATTATTATTATTATATATTTGGGATTTAGACGAAAAGGCGATTATACCGACCAATTATATTCGACCAAGTCCTATACATTAGACCAAACTGTTACTAGAGCAAATAAGTTTAGCTTGCATGGTATTACACGATTAAAGTTTGACCAACTGCTACTGCTAGACCAAGTGGATATAATCCCCCCCCCCCAAAAAAAAAAAAAAAAAAAAACTAATAATAATAAAAAATGATAATAATACACACATACACACACGCACATCCCCCACACACACACTACACACTAGACTTGTGGTTGAAGACTATTTGTGTAATGGAAAAAGAGCTCTGAACAAGCGCAGCTGAATATATCCATATAAAAGCTGCGCTATACAAATTAATGTTTAATACTACTATGGGCAACAATTTGTGGTTCTATATAGGTTTCTGTTTGCCGACACAAATTGGCACAATATGCTTAAAAATTGAGACCGGCACGTGCAACACAAATTGTCGTGAGGCGACAATTTGTGCAGGGATGATAATTTGTGGTGAAACATAGGCTTAGATGGCAATAACAATAATGTCGATCTGTACAGTATCAACTACGGAATTTAGGGTTCATTAGGAAGTATCTCACTAAGTCTTGTACAGAGAAGATTGCACATGCACTTATTAGTTTTTTGTCTTGATTTCTGCAATGCTCTACTATCTAACGTTTTACAATCTCAGTTAGATCGCCTTAGGAAACTACAACATAATGCTGCCCGTATAGTCACCATGTCCCGTAAGAGGACCCTACTGGTTACCTGTTGTACATCGCATCATTTTTAAATTGCTCCTATTTGTTTTCCATTCATTACCCGGGACTGCACCACAATACAGCTCTATAATATAACTCCTTATAATCCCTCTCGCAACCTTAGGTCTGCTAGTTCATCTTTACTTGATGTACCACAATCTCATAAATCATGGGGGTCGATCATTTCAACATGCTGGGCCATTCCTATGGAATAAACTTCCAAAAGAAATCCGCAAGATTTCTTTTCTCACCACTTTAAAATTTTCTCTGAAAACCTGGTTATTCACACATGCTATTAAGTAATTATTATTCTTCCCCCCTTTTTAGTAGGTTTCTATTTTCTTCGTCCTTTCTTTTCTTTATTGCGCCATGACCATCTTTTTATGATGGATACCGGCGAATTACAAATGTTAACATTATTATTAATACTATTATTATACTGTTAACGGTAACTAGAAGAACAATTCTTTATATTCCAACTTAAACTGAATGGATTGAGCAACACAATAAGGTTTGGCATATTCCAAACAATGAATGCAATTCGTTGGTTACTTTGTGAAAATCTCTGATGTAAAACATCCCCTTCGCCCCAGCGATGCTTAATTATTGCGTATGTGCATTGACTTACAGTGCTTTGCCCTACAAGTAAAATCTAAGGAGTTTATAATAGTATTTTGATGACCCCACCCTACCGATCGGCCGAAATCCTGAATGAAGTCGACTGTGTATGGTATATACATCCATTTTTCAGTGGATAAGAACATTCTGGGCCAGAAAATCGAGAGAAATCCACTTTGCCTTTCAAATGAGATGTTTGTAGAGCTTCCAAAATGTAAGAGGGTCGCCATGAATATAGGAGCCCCGCGGCTTCGGCACAATTTCTTCCTTCTTAAGGATTCATGCTGAATGTGCGTTAGGTGTGTCAAGTATCGTCAAGTTCGATTCTAAATGATCAGGTTAGATGTAGGTCCAATGACATCAGGACATTCGCTGCATAATCGAGTTGCTTTTAATGTCACACAAAGTATGTAGGCGAATTTGTTAAAGTATGGAGTGTATGTGTCTCTAGACACGTCATGATGTTGTTGATCTACATTTAACTAGCTTTATCTGCTGAGAACCGATTCATAAAAATATAAGGTTATTTTTTACTTTTCCGTGGTAACTACATGTATATCGTAGTAAGGAGGCTCATAAGCTAGTCAAATACATGTGTCCAGAAAAGTTACCACAACTGAAGTCTTTGTCTATCGAGCCTTATATGTTTTCCATTTTGTTCAATTGTTATGTGATATTAATACTGCACAGTCTGTGCACCCTAATGTTAATTCAACTATCCATGGAGGATGAGATGAAGCTTGAATCCCTTTCTGACATTCTTAATCACCACAATCCAAAAAAACCGAAGAGCTGAAACTACTCAACAGGTGCTCACAGAGTATTACACAGAATAATTTTATACTCCAATATATACTTTGAAATTTTCAGGTATCTACTGTAGTGTGCTGAGAACAAAAGTTTATTTAATACTTTGTAATCTGAACGGTAGGGAATGCATTATCAATTATGATTGAGAGACTTTTCAACACACTCTCAATTAAAGACAAACAAAACAAACTAAACCTTTCGCAATACTACAATTACAAATATTCAAATTTGATGCCCCATATATATTTTTTTCAATTTTTAACCGATTCGAGACCACGTCATTTCGTCGAGTTGACCATGGCTTCTCTTCGTTCGGCAACTATTGGTCAAAACAGTTAGCAGGGCCCACCGCAAAGAGGCTAACTTTGTACTACGCGGCTATGACGTCTTTTGCCATGTTTACTCGTTCAATAAGTGTTATTCCTTTAACGTGTTTAAAGCAAAATTTCGTCGAATTTTGTCAGGCGATGTAGCCATTCGAAACTCTTTAGAAACCACTATCGCGCAATGAACAAATAGGTTTGCAGAATATATTGTGATTTTAGTCTCTTTATATCAAGAAAGGGTCTACTTTGAAGTAATTGAATCTATCTTTTCATGGCTGTTTTGTGTTTGTAAGTACTTTGAGATGGAGACTAGAATCACAACTTTGGCCACATACTGACTCGTGTTACCTGTTAGACTTTGTGTTGATATACATAACGATGGAGATACTGAGCTAGAACTCACATCCATATAGAAAAAAAGATCAGTATATGAAGTGTGCAACCAATCGTGCACAGACAACACAAGTTTAGGAGAACAATATTATTCATAAATTATTTAGAAGCAAAATTAATTGGGGAATAAATGAGAAGACAGGAGAAAGGTATAAATAATAAAGTACATTTTTACCACTAGTCCAGCGCTTTTGAGCCGGTGTACCACTGGGCCAAATTCTTTCTTTGATGAGTCACAACGTCAGCCAAAAAATATTTTGAAAATAAGAATCTGAAATAGATATTGTAATTTTATTAGAAAACACGGAAATGGCCCTGCATTGCATTGCCCCATAATAAAAATACACTGGGACCACCTTTAATTTTGAGTAAAGTTTCAATCGTTTCTTTCCGAGTCAAATGTTAATTCAACCACGTTTAGACGATTATCCATAGTTCAGAAAAGGGTATGCATACAGCAATCAACATACAAAAATCATTCAATAAACTACACTAGTTGATGTTGTGAGGAAACCATACCCTCATGTTTTACACCCTGGAGTTTGAACGACAAATACATGCAGTGTCAGTAAAGTACATGATGATGATAACACCAAAACGTATTGAACTAGCACCATAAATTTAACGCAGGTGTACAATGCTATAATATAAAGCATGATCCCCTGTGAACAGCAGTAGTGTTAATATAACGCCCAGGTTTGTGCAGTGCTAAAACACTCTTAATGAAATGAGAATTAAGAACTAAAGAACCTTTCATACACTTGACATGTTGGCCCGAGGCTCTTCCTATAGCCCCAAAGGCATAATAGTTGTTGACTGTCTCTTCTTCTAACTTGCGTAGTACCTCTATATGAAATTTCAGTAGAAACGGCGACAGGTTGGTGAAAGAGAGAAATCTTTGACAAGAGAATCCTTATGAAAAGGGAAACAGACAGTGCTCAAGGCAAGCAAGATAAAGTACATCGTTCAGCTGATTATCTAAAGAAAAGTTCAGCCTACGTCAAGTAGGCTTCCATAAAAGTAGATAAATAAGAGAAACATATCAACATATTCATCGAATAATAAAAGTTTATGTATTTTAGGTTTCTATTTGTCGACATCTAATGAAATTAATCTGCTTTCCTAAAGAAATACTTTCCAGAAACTGCAATTTTATCGAAATTATGAATAAATTTACCATGTTCATTACATACATTTACCATATACGCTCCAATTAGAAACAAATGATTCATTCATCATGTACCGAAAAATGTAATAACGGTATTTTTAAAACTTGGTATAAATATGGGAGAGCTGCGAGCGACCAACGTCAGACAATTATTAATCCGGCTTTTTATAAAAGGTCGTGTATAAAAGTGGTGCGTATAAAGTTTCGGGTAGATTTCTTTGGGTAGCCATAAGGGCAAAAATTAAAAGGCCGTGTAAGTGGTGTGGAGTGGAAGCTACCCAGTCGGCCAATCATTGTTTATTGATTTTGTTATTTCTTGCTTATAACAGTCCTTTCATCCTTGAGAAAACTTATTTCAATAATTTGATATCAGAATTATTCACTAAAAATAAAAATATTTCGTGTAAATTATCATATCTATTTCATATATATTATTTTTGCTATTTTGTTTGATTTACTGTATTGGTTATGTTTCTTTCCTATTGTGTTTGCTTTTTACTGTAGGCCTATATGGACCCAATGGAAGAGCAGTAATGCCATGTTGACAAAATTGAATATGGGCTACACATCTGTTTTGTATTTTTGTTGTTTTTATATGGAAAATAGATTTCATACTATACTATACTATTGATTTCTGTGTATAAACCATTCAGGTAGAAACTTTATCCATAGACATGAAAGAAAAAGTGATAAAATCGGAACACCTCGAGTATGCAACTATATGCTTGACTTTTGGGTAACATCGATACCAAACATGTTGTATAAGATGCAAAAACTGGGTCAGATGGAATCATATTTCAAAGAATTTAAATCTTTCCAAATCTGGTGAGAAAACTGTCATGTCACATGAGGTCTGTCTTCAGAGATGACTCTAACATCAGCGACATTAATAAATCACATATAGCACGACAATTACATAAACGTATGAGTGCCCAGTCTAAAAGGGATTATGGGGGGGGGGGGGGTGAGGGGGCTTGATCCCCACTTCTTTCTGTAAACATGTAAAAATACGTGGTTAATATATTCTTATGATAATTTGCATGTTCAACCCCATTTCTGTCTCGGCACCCAATAAAAAAAAAACGCTCTGCGTTATTAAGTGTGCATTAATTTAATCAAATCCCTTAAAAACGTATGAATTGACACCAAAACTTTGGCAGTTCGACTTTATTGGTGTTCTCTGTTAAAAATGTAAATCATGTTTGTTTTGTATTTGCAAAAGTATACTTTTATTAAAATACAACATATTTGCACGCTTTCGGTTGTATCTTCCACATTCAAACTTTAATATTATCAATTAGGTAAGAGAGAGTAGGAGAGAGAGAGAGAGTCTGAAAGAGAGGGGGAAGAGAGAGGGAGATATAATATGGAGGGAGTAGAAGAGAGAGAAAGGGGGAGGTGTATCTAGGCTGGGTGGACCTGATTCATACATTATTAATGATTTCAAATCTCCGGAAGAAAGCAATACTAGTATTTTGACATTATTGATGCCTTAGAATAATACACTTTTTTTATAACCAAAGCTGTTAAAGATATAGTAAAGTTGGAATATTACTGTACTCAAAAGCGTAATGAACCAAACATAATTATTGAAAAGGCGGTTGGGGAAAAATCATTCTGAAATTCGCGAGTGAGGAAAGCGAGCGACGGAGTGAGCGAAAATTGTGATCTGTTTGAATTGAAAATCTTATTTTGTGATATATTTTAACACAATATGCACAACATTATTTCACAATTTTAACGTTTATTTTATTTCTTTCTCTTCCTCTTGCCCCCCTTTTTTTGCTTGTGAAAATTTTCGGGATCCATTGCCACCTAACGCCGCCATCTATACGCCAGTGATTGTAATTATTGTCTCAATTTCATTTACAAATAAAGAGATAAGGGGGATATTAGAGAGCGGGAGGAGGAGGGGCAGATGAAAAATACGACAGTAAAACCTTTCTGCCGAAACCGTCATTTTCTGTCTGATCAGAGTCCCGGAAAGTAATCATCTTTAAGCGCTGGTTACACTCAGGAGTTAGCCTTGTACAAATTGCCAATTTCCACTATGTAAGTGCTTCTATTTATCATAAGGAAAATATATAGGCCTACCTTACAAAAGTCCAGCAATATTTCAAGGAAATGGGGACTGAGATTACCAATTATGTTTCATGCGGAAATCTGGGGTCATAGACATCCATGTTATTTGAGGAAAGAGAGAAAGAAGAGAGCAAGCGGGAGAAAGCAAGTGTGAGATAAAGAGATAATGGAGAGGGGGAGAGGTGAAAAGTATAGATGAGAGAATGAATTATTTCACTATAATCGTCAAATATGATTTATGATTAAAAAAAAATTGCATCGACAATAATGAAAATACATTTTTAGGCCTATGTTTCCATCTAGAGTAATTGAGGGAATTTTCAATTCTTGTTTCGTTAATAAATCATCCATTATTATCTGTGCAAAATTTATTGCTAGACCCATTCTCCTAATTTCTCCCCATCTCCCATGTTGTCAGTATGATTTGTTTCAGGAAGTAGTTCTGGAAAAAGAGGTCTGCTGAATTCTATTATGAATGGATTAAACATTCCAAAGATATTTATCTTATCACGACCAAGACAAAGGCTGTTTTGATCGGAGGAGGTGTCGGAGGAGACACAGTCAGGGTAGTGCCGGTCTGGACAAAATTTCTCCGACTTTCCTTCGACCAAGATATACCATATCTTGCTACTGGTTTCGATGTTTTTAATATTCTGTATTTTCATATTGAATGATATTTGTTTAACTGCAGAGAGCCTTTGTAAAGCAGTTTTTCAGAAATGAATAGGTCAATCCTGCAGTATAAAATAAATAAAACAACATAAATAAATACTGTATACTGTAGGCAATGAAAATAAATGAAGTTGTGATATGTATTGAAGTTTGAAGCAGGCATGTATTAATTGATACCCAAAGCTTTTAAGTATTATCAAAGGTCTACAGAAGCATGGACCCTACCACAAATGACAGAAGCAACACATTTTTTCTTGAACCTTAGCTTGAAGAGGAAAAAGTAATCTGGTAATTAACACCCTAAGCATTGCAATGAATGTAAAGAAAACAATACTTTTTGATTTCGAGGCTTCGATTAAAGCAGTATTCGTGAGGTGACGTGGCCGAGTGGTCTAAGGCGCCTGACTATACATGGAAAGCCCGGGGTTCGATCCCCGGCCGCTGTATATCTTCCCTTACACGCTTTCAAGCTTTAATGGGGTAAACCTATTTTGATCAATACCCTTCGATACATTCAGGAAAATGGCCCGTTCTTGATTTAGAGTGCGTTTCAGTCATCCAACCTTCTCTCTTCAATCTAGCTACTCTGATGCTCTTCGTGTTTTTTGTACAAGCACTTATATTAATAATTTAACATAAAGTGACTCTTGTCAATGGTGTGTTGAGCACACTGCAAAAACTCCGGTGTTGATTTAACACCAGATCGGAATCTATACACAGCAAAAAAGTAAGTCCCCCCTAAACAAACATCAATAATTTCCGAACCAATACGAGTTTTCAATATATTTTTACATGAGCGTATAGGTAATTTTATAAACTACCCTCTGAGTAAAATATGGACGTATTTTACGTCATGCTTCAGTGAGCACCGTCAGAAGGCAAAAATGTCACTTTTCAAAAGTCACAAGCCAAATATCATGACTTTGATTCCATTTTATTGGAACTAATTCTACATTCTCATCATGAAAAATAGTCAGAAGGCTTGTAAAACGTCCTTTCTAAAAGACGATACAACTTTTTTGGTTAAATTTCACGGTTGAATAAACACTAGTCAAAATTTGCTATGATTTGATTTTTTACACATTTTTATCAATAAAAATGATAAAATATGATGACAGTTATTTTGGGGAAGAGTATCTTCAACAATATTCATCGTTTCACGGTTCAATGAACATTTATTGAAAACAAAAAATACGATTTTCAAATATCATAGGCAAGTATTGTTTCATTTTGGTAACTGAAACTGATCTTTTATCAACTTTTTCGTTATGTTTATGACCAATGAACATGCTTCAATGATTCAAAGGCGTTTGATTAAACATTCACGCTTGAATGAAGATGTGGAATGTGATAAGCTCTTTTTTACGTTATTGGAAAAAAATGCAATTTGTAACTATGGATATCTGTCACAAACCTCCTTGCATGGTTCATTTGATTTGATTTTTATGAAAATCCCGATGTTTAATGCATCAGTGAGCACACAATATTCGAAAATTATGGAAATGAGAAGAAAGTTTAAGGCCTTGGCCCCACTCTGTGCCGTACCGAATTGTTATTTTGGTGTGCGCGCCTTTTGGATAGTGTTACTCTGAAGCCATGTGCGAAGTTTCATGAAATAACTGTCGGCAGAAGTAACAAAAACCGTCCATGAAACAAACCCTCATTTCATATTTGTTAAAAATTTGACTTCCTCTCTCATAGACTTGTGTACATTATCGGTGCATAATTATGTATAAGAATAAGTAACCCCTTATTCAATATGGTGGAACTTTTTTCAAGGCTGTCTTTAGCAATGTCATTTGGCAGTAATGTTTATCAACCTATCGCCAGAATTCTGTGTAAAAATGAAAATCGATTTGTTCATTTATGGATGAGTGAGCACGCATCAAAGTGGGAAAATGGGTATTTTCAATGTTACAGACTCATTTTAAAGGGTAATAAGGTGAATATTGGGGGCAAATTCGGTTTCAAATGTGACTTTAATTGCTGTTGTTTTTATCATCCATCATTTCTATCACCACACACTTTTCGAACTTTTAACATTTTCATGGTTGAGCGAGCACATTCAAAACTTAGGAATGAATACCCTTTATACTGCATAAATGTATTCTTTTCCTAACAATTTCTCATGATCAGTTTAATTTATGGAAAAATCAGTGGTGGATCCATAATTTAAAAATGGGGGAGGGGCCTATAATCTGGGGAGCCACCAACATTTTCAAATTTTAATATGACATAACAAGTTGTAGAGGATACTACCAAAAAACCCTATGATGATACGTCACAATACAGGGGCCGCGGAACGGTTTTCAAAGTGTGCATGGGGGAGGGGCTGAGCCAAAAGTGGGGAGGGGGCTGACCATGCACAAAATCACAATCGTATGGTCATTTTTACATTTTTTAACATGCTTTTGGAAAAATTCTGAAAAACGACTCTTGTGACTTTCAAAAATTGTAATTTTTAAGTCAATCTTTAATTACTCATGCATGACTCAACCGATCAATCTCATTTTTCCCCAGGAGTTGCTTAATGAGTGCAGAAAACCATCTATACGAAATATCATATCTCAAAATAATTCCGTTCAAAAGTTACAGTTTTTTTTTATAATAAATTTAATTATGATTTATGTTATGTTATCTATTTCATTATATTCATTTTCTGTAATTTATTCATTTACTATGTATGTGTTCTGCTTTTCATTTATCATGTTTATGTTTCTTTTTATTCGTGGAGGGCTCCGTTGTAAAACAGTTTTGTAACTGAACCGGACTACCCTCCACTGTTCTTTTTATCGATTTTTGTTAAATAAAACATGAATAAATAATAAATAAATCAATACAGCAATTTGATTTAGGGGGGACTTACTTTTTTTGTTGTGTATATAATATGTCCACACCAGAAAAGTGTTAAACAACACCATTTTCGTTTTGGTCTAACACCAGAAAGGTGTTTATACAATACCAATTAGTATTAAAACAGCATCGGTTTGATTCCAAACTGGTGTTGTTTCAATACTTCTCTGGTGTGGACCTATATAGATTCCGGGCTGGTGTTAAATCAACACCGGAATTTTTGCAGTGCATTTACCCCTAACTCCATCAGTTGAATGATGTTGTTTTGTTGTTGCTGTAATGCAGATCACTGTCGACCTGTCTACTCAGGTTTCAACCTCCAACAAAGATAATCTCTTCGATATATTTTTTCATATTTGTGTTATCAATAAAAATATGCGCGATGAGTCATGAAAGACTAAACCCCAAACTAAAATTTAGTGCCAAACTTTCCTGTTGTGAGAAACACCCCTGTTCCTCTATGCATTCATAATTTTACATCGTGAATCGATATCACAATGACGTGCAAATTGAAGCCCTTGCATAAACTTTATAAATTCTTTTAAAACAAAAATAAGACAATTACCTAACAGCTGAGGAGGTGAGTAGGGGAGTTGAAACTGCACACAATGTCAGTTATTATTATAGAAGCATGCTAATACCCAAAATGAATTGTATTTGCAAAGACATAATATAATACCTCATTTAAAACGAATCAAAATATGCGGAATCACATAAGAATTTGATTTGATTTGATTTATTTATTTCCGTTTCACATTCGTGCATAATATGATAAACATAACATAACAAGGTCGAAAATACTACAAGACAAACTATAATATATATATAACATAATCATAGATTTAAGGAACACAATTCAGTAAATAAAGATATCTCAAATGACATTTGTATTTAAAAGTAAAACGGAGGGACTTGCCGAAAAAAGCAAAGCTTGTACAAGAGGCAAGCCCCTTTCTTATAGTTACATTACAAAATTACAACAAATAAATATTGGGTCTTAATAATAGTTTTGTTTAAAAATAAATACAAACAATTTTTGTGCACTTGACAAAAACGTATCTGATGGATACTCTGAATGATACTCTTTTATTTGAATTTGAATTCACAAGACGGAATATTTCATAATCATAGGTATCTTCAGACATAAGGGTAGTAAAATAACTATTTGCATCTTCACTTGACAGACGGGGGTAACTTATTGTTTAAAAAAAAAGCAGGTTGAACAATATTTTCTGTAAAAATCACTCAAAATAATTGAATAAAGGGAAAGGAGGATACTGCTCTACCATTTGAGTTTTGTACACATGGTACGTATACGCCTTTGGGGGAGAGTTCACGAGACATGGGATAGTCATTAGATGTGATTGCATTTTCTTGCTTGTCGGTGTTCATTTTATACCATGACCTACCACCATGAGCAATATTAGGGGGAAGCAGGTTGAATAAAGGGGTTTCCCCGAAGAACAGGGAGAGTAGATTCACACAGATTGTTTATATGCCAAGCTACAACATAGTTTTAAGTGAACTATGTAGACATACCATTGTCAGGATCGAGCTTGGATTTTTCGTTTAAATTAACTTTACACTAAAATTCTCTTCCGTTTTGTAATTCAAACTTGAAAAATAAAGTTTTAGAAGCCTGCTGCCAAAACCTAATATAGATAAATTATAACAGCTTATAACTCTGTCATTCAATCATGTGTTTATACATGGAGCTATTTCACATGATTATTGCATTTATATTTCGTTTGATCCATATATTTGATTTTGTAAGAAGAAAATAAATATGAAGAAGGTCCAAAGCAAACAATATAATAATACATAATTCACATTCGGAACAATAATCGGATCTTAAATAAGGGTTCAAATAAGGTATGAAAAGTTTCAAGTTTGTTCAAAGTTCATTAAGCTCATTTTAGATTAAGAAACTTAATACTTACATAAATAGAAATGAAGGTGTGAATAATGATAATAATGATAATAATAACGGTTATTTATATGCGCTATACACAAAAAGTATCACAGCGCTTACAATTGTCAGAAATAAAAATGGCCTTTAATAGGTTTTAAACTTAAAGCCCCTCGATATTTGCAAATAGTCCCCCGTTATTTTTATTTCAAAGAATGTATAATATCATGAGCCCGATACAGCAGTATATCGGGCAGTTTTGTTATATTAACAAAGCTGAGTGGGCTTATCCAGCCATCTCACTATACTTTTGATTTTATTATGTACATACATTTACCTTGTATTGTTTTTAACATTGTGATATGGAAAATAAATACCAATACCAATAAATGATAGGTGTAAAAGAAATAGCATTTTCATCACAGATACGGATCCCCAAAGTTTCCTATACTAGGATAAAAGAAGTAGGAGCTTGTCACTCCAGTCCCCCCAGTTCAGACTACACTCCTTCCTTTATCATACAACTTACGACGCCATATTAACAAGACAAGACGTGTATCATCAATATAGATAAAATTATCATGCCGCCCCGGGTGCATTCTAGCGGTAATAATCCCTCCAATTTCATCAATATAATAATAGTACAAGCATAATACATTCACCTCAAACGAACTTCTTCCTCGTTTGGTTCTACCATTTCTCTCCAAATACATGGGCCCTTTATTTTCGTTCACATAAAATGAAATTCATCTTAAATGGAGTACCATTCGATAGAGACATCTACATATCTTAATACAAAAATCAAACACCTTCCATAGTCTAAGTATAAAGCATGATGTGGCTGTGCACCCCCCTTCTATTTCACACAGATATAACACATAGTACAGGAGCTTGTTTTGCATCAGGCGAAATGATGATGATGATGATGTTGATGATGATGTTGATGATGATGATGATAATAATGATGATGATGTTGATTATATTTTTTAAGGTGCGAATTATAATACCAAGGATTTATATATCTTTGCAAATGAAAACAAACTATGATAGAATTACATGAGAGTACATCTTTTTAAACCGGTGATTAATGTGTTATAAAACGATGGACTGTTTAATTTTAAATGACTTCCATCCTCTTTAATAAAAATCAACAATAAAATAAAGATAAGCAGATACAAGTAAATAGCGGCAGACAGCATACATGGTATAAGCAAATACCATTATATGTATTCAAATTATATTGAAAAAGAAGAACACAAGCTAAAACGCCATTTCCTATTCTTTATTCTTATTTTATTTTCAAATTCGTGAGTTTGTTTTTATTCATCTTCAACTAAGAACTGAAGAACTTATGAAAAATAATCATCATTTTCGTTAAAGAAAAATAAGTTATAATTTACCACCCCAATAAATGGAAATACGAATTTAAAGGAGAATGAAACCCTTGAAACCAGCTGAATCCATATCAAAGAGAAAAATCAAAGAAACATATTGCTGAAAGTTTGAGGAAGATTGAATGAATAATAAGAAAGTTATGAGCATTCGAATATTGAGATCACTAGTGCCATGTAGATCCTCCCAACGGCAATGCGACCAAGATCTGTGATATCACACACGTACAACTCCCTCATTACTTTAGTACTTATTTCACTTATATTCTTACTTTTATAGAGTCTATCACAAGGTGAGGTGTTCTCTTTATGAGATGACAAGTACAGAGGTTTCACAACATTATATCATTGATGAATCGTTTGTCAGATGATTAGAATGAGCAAAAAGAGATGTTTTGGGGTATATTTTCAGTGTCCAAATGGGAGAGTTGTACGTGTGTGACATCACAGATCTTGGTCGCATTGCCAATAGGAGGATCTCCATAGCATTAGTGATCTCGACATTCAAATGCTCATAACTCTTTTATTGCTAGTCCTATTTTTCTCAAAGTTTTGTTGATCTTATTCTTTGATTTTTCTGCTTTCACAAAAGCTAACTTGCTCCAAGAGTTTCATTCTCCTTTAAATGAATTTCCATAGGCATGTAGACTACATGGCGGGGGGGGGGGCGGCTCTGTGCTTTATACATCTATGTTATTATGCTATTCTCAGGAAACATGATACTTGACACTATAGGGAAGGATGGGCTATAGGTTTAACTGCAAGCCATTATTATACATATTGCAAGTATTCAAGTCATTACGTTTAATTGGATGACATAATGGTGGTACTGATCATGACTGAGAACTAATGGTATATGGACGGCCTCGGATTGCATTCGGTTTAAACTCGTCTTTTCGGTTAAAGTTTGAAACGAAAGGTCAATTTTTTGGTGGTGGTGTTGTACGTGAAAAGACCGTCAGTTTCTGTTTCAGCTCAGACATATTCGTGTCTCTTCCGTCAAAATTTGTTCGTTATGTCTTCCTCTATATAGGGATTGAACATGGTACTTTTACACACAAAAAAAAGTTTCGAAGCTGTCACGGGTTTGACACGGAGTTCACAGGACGGATGTACGGAGAGGTAACGATTAGAATTAGAGAGTGGATTGGGGTATCATCCATCTTTAGAGGCTTGTCTGAATTCCCCTTTCGTATTTCAGTGATCCGTCTTACTATACCGCACCAATCTGAGTTGAAGATGGAGAACGGCACTGAATCTAAACATGCAATGTGTGATTGCCCCTTAAGCATCGCCCAAACATCGGCCTCTTTGCTAAAGTAACGGAGTGGTAACGGAGGCTCTAAGATAGAAACAACAAATCTTCTTATCTGTGTTATTATAATGTTGTTGAATGTATTATTTCCCACTTCTTCCTGAGGGATCAATATTGGCTGAGACACACATGATCTCATTAGACCTTGTGAACCCCCTAAAGACCATATACTTGCGAGAACTAGATTATCTAAGGTCTTCAAACGAATGAAGCATTCACACAGGACTGTGACCTCGCATGTACATGTGTTCTTAATAGTCTAGAAGAAGGGCAAGGCGATGGTTATGAAAAATATTTAGATATGCTCTTACCTCAGTACTATGAGATATTTAAAGTGGCATACATCCCTCACCTATTTATGATTTTATTGAATCCAAATTAATGTCACTTTTGTAAACAAATTTGTAAGATAATGACTGGCAGTGTAAACATTTGTTGGCAAATGGAAGGCTAGTTTTAAAATAAATGTACATCTTATAATCCTGTTTGGTAATTGATTTTTTTTTGTTACCACTGTTTAAAATAATGGCTCAGTAATTATTCGAGTAGATTTGCAGCTGCCTACTTCCAATGCTTACTTCTAATTCTATTGTTTTTGTATCATGATTTATATTATAATAATATTGACACTGGTTTATCATTATCATTGTAACCACTATTCACTATAATCACTATCATAATCCCGGCTGAAAAGTATGAAGGGGGGAGAAACACACCCTCATCCACACCCCACATATCCGTTCCTTTACACATGCCCTACACCTTCACACACCAAACGATTCAAATACTTCCACATTATTCTATCACCCCCAACGCACTGAATTGAATGATATTTATTCTATCGGAAATTAGTACATATTAATAGAATAAAACGTATTCAAAAATCTGTCCTGTATGTATATAAGCTATATGTATATACAACGATGAACAAACTTCTTCTTATGTCATTTGTAAAGGATTTTATCGTCTACAAATGACTCAGGAATTGAATTCCTAGATATCGAATATTCATGTGGTTTCTATAATAGACTACGTATAAATACTTGATGAAACCGCGAGTATTGATAAAGAAGAAGTCGGAAGATTCAAGCGGAAAATAAAATGCAGCAAGGGAAGAAATTTTCTGCTTGAACATCGCCTGAAATGCTAATAGCAAACCCAAATGTACTTTGACAATTTCCAACTAGGGAAACAACTCTTCAACTTAGAGGCAATGACTCTATAAAACCAGCCGTCTGTCACTAATAATCGAATATCATGGAGCCAGCTATAAAGATTCATCTTACGTCTTTTGTGTGGGAGTGTTGTGGTGCAACAACAAGTTTGAATAACATTAATAAAGTACTTTAAAGTACTTTTTAATTAAACAAGCTGTCACGTTTCATTGTAAACATACAGTTATAACAGTCCTTGTAACACATCATAATTCAGTCGTACTTTTTATGTCAATGTAAACGAACATATGATTCGAGTAAGATCCTCTGACGTTTATTGTTCTCTGAATGTCTTCGACGCCGTGCTATCAACTCTAATTTTGGTTGATTTACGATGATTTTCATGAAAATGAGAATCTTTTCCCCCTAAATTTACACCGAATAATGAGTTCGATGGCAGGAGTGTGTTTATGCAAGCATGAGAATTGTCGTGTTGTTTAGCATCGAGGATAAACGATGAAGTGTACCGCTAGAGATTTGGCCATAATAATTCCCCGTTCATCAATATAAGGACCGTCACGGTAGAAGTGGAATAATGGTCGTAATGGGGGTTATAATCAATCAATAGTTGACATATCTTTTCCATGAATTATTGAGAACAAATGCCTTTTAAAAAATCAACGAGGGAAGTGATAAGAGAGGGAAAGTGATGATTTCAAGTACCAAGGATGGTATTAGGCCATTTTGAATGGAAGGAAAGATAATAATGTAGAACTAAGGACTTTCAATCAATTCATGATTTATCAAAATGTCTGTCCCTCTGTGACACGTTATTAAACTGTTATATACCGCACGAAAATAAGATGGAACTTGTTGATATGACTTATTCATCCATGGGTAAATCTTTAACTTACTAAACAAACCACTAGCTGATGAATCGGTCGCGAGTATATTGTCCATGCTTCTTTTCAGTACCATTAAAAGCAAAAGACTGTTTTCGCAAACGCAACGCGGACGTAGAATCTGTGGTTTAGTGCGCAAAAATGGTGAAGCTGACATGGTCTTGCTGATTCCAGGATTGTTCTGTAACGATCTTCGTCAAAATATCTGTCTATCATGTCCGTGGCGATCTAGGACGCGGGCCAGTTCCCTGGAAGTAAGAGCCAATCGGCGCGCTCCAAATTCGTACAATTTTAGGGAGCTTTCTCTTCCCTAATCGAACATCAATTGATTGGGGAGATCAATACTGCCTGTGGAGGAGAACGCATCGTTAAGGGATAGAAGATTCCGCGTCGTGGGCTAATTCCACAACACACTTTGGATTCAAGAACATAGAAAATGTAATGTATTGTCAAATTTCCTTAATGACAATGAACAACCAAAACTCTTTGTCAAAAAGTGGTGAATCTACGTAGCAGTTTGGTTCTGCATGGACTATATGGACAAACGACACATTTACATTTTTTCGTCAGCTATGAAACAATAATTGTTCATAAATTCTCGACAAAGGCCTCTCGGCTGTTCATTGTAATTTGACGGGTAGTTTCAATACGAAAAATTATTGATTGACTTTAATCTTCATTACTCAAACACTCATACTTTTGGATATAGCATGTATGGCCTTACGAATACACTTATGCACAGAGGCGTCGATCCTGGGGGGGAGGGGGGGCAGGGGGGCGATCGCCCCACCAATGAAAATATGGGGGGGGGGGCAAACGTATCATTTTGCCCCCCCAATAATTCCGGATATACAAAAAAAAACAAGATTGTAATGTTCAGCAAGCGAGATTGAGATACACAACTCGTTTTTTATTTAAAATCGTGCTCAAAATGTTTGCTTTTCAGATTGGAATATAAATTTTTTTAGCTCGCGCTTCGCGCTCGCATCATTTCTGTAGTAAAAACCCATACTTTTCATGATTGAATAGGTGAATGTAAATGTCCCATTTTTAGTTTTAAGCTTCAAAAGAACTCCTGCTTCGATTTGCAATCATCTTTTCTTGGATATATATCTTGTTCTTTATCAAAAACTTCCATTAAACTGTCATTTTTTCAGATCGAAATATCAAAATTATCAGCTCGGGCTTCGCACTCGCATCTATTCTTATTTTAGATACCAATCTTAATCATTAGTACCAAAAATGCTTAGAATATCAAGCTTTCAGGTCAGAATATAAAGAAATTTCAGCTCACTTTCGGCACTCGTACTATCTGTGTAGTGAGATATGTATCCTCATGAGTTACAAACAGCCCAAAACAGGCACGCTTTTCCTGTCAGTATGCTAAAAAAAAATCAGCTCGCGCTTCGCGCTCGCATTAATTTGTTGGTGAGATACGTTTCTGTGTCTCATGTGTCTCATGTGTGTGTGTGTGTTGTGTGTGTGTGTGTGTGTGGGGGGGGGTGTGGATGGGTGCCTTTGGAACGTTAATGATTTTGCCCCCCCAATCTGAAAAATGGATCGACGCCCCTGCTTATGCATCCCTATCATTGTTCTGTTGATGAGTGAGATTCGCTGTGAGTGCCGGGGCAAGATTCTGGAAATCTTTAATCTTTATCTTTCTCATTAGGTGGTCTGTCTATGACAGATCACCTATTGATTTCGCTAGAATTTTCTTTCTTTATTTATTCTTTATTCTTTATTTATTAGGTGGTCTGTCAACGACAGATCACCTATTGATTTCGCCAGAATTTTCTTTCTTTATTATTCTTTATTAGGTGGTCTGTCAACGACAGATCACCTATTGATTTCGCCAGAATTTTCTTTCTTTATTATTCTTTATTCTTTATTAGGTGGTCTGTCAACGACAGATCACCTATTGATTTCGCCAGAATTTTCTTTCTTTATTTATTTATTTATTTATTTATTTTTATTTCTTCCGTACACTTTTTTGTACACACGTTCACTCGAAATCGACATGGTCAATTTCCTTCAAATTTCTGTCAGTCATCAAGCCGTATGATTTCAAGTAAAATCAACTTTTTCAAGGTCATCAGGTCATGATGACGTCATCCAGGCGCCATTTTGTAAAATCACATTGTCGATCATATCTCCATTATCAATTATCAAAAATCGATCAAATTAACATCACATCAACTTCAGGTCAAGGGTCAACAGGTCATGTCATCAAAGGTCACCTGGAGGTCACGACGCGCGCGTACGCGCTCGTCAAATTTTTAAAATGCTCAAAATCACTTTTTGACCAAAGTAAAGTACGTTTCAGGTCATTTTAAGCATTTCAAAAATTTGCGCACGCACAGGTATGCGCGCGCGTTTCCGCGCGTAACGCCTTCAAAACAACGCAGAAACGCCGTTTTTTTTATATCGTTGCATTGATAATATAATTCTGAGCAATTTGATACCTTGATCAACCTTCTACGACCATTAATAACGAAATTAACACCCGTTAAACTTTGCAGCACGTGTGCGCGCGAGCTCTTACTATAGGCCATATACGGGCAAAAACATGCCTATTAAAAATTCACTGTAGCTCTTTAAATAGTCCGTTGACCCCCAATTTTTTTTCATATATCGATAGAGTATGAGTTGTAAATTTGATTTCATGTCACCATTGTCCCTCAATTTGATCATGACGTCATCAAAATTGCGCCTAAACTGAAAATTTCATTTTTTCAAAAATGACGTCATCAAATTTATGCAAATTTGATCATAACTCCATGAATATTGATCATTTGTCGCCCAGATTCCGATATGTTGTAGTTTAGAATGTACTCTTTCTCGTCAGTTTACATGAATTTTCATTTTGAAAAACGCATCATGGTGTAAAATTGCGATGAAAAGAGGCATGTCATTTTTCCTCATTTTACGTGTAATCTCTATGGGACATGACTTTTTCTCAAAACTAGATTCTACATTCCTCTATTTCGTGAGCTATATCTCCATTTTTTCTTGTTAGTTATCCCTGAGCTTTTGGTATGATGTAGCTGAGATTCTAAGCTTTCGGAAGTGTGCCCTCCATTTTTCGATCAGATGTCAGGATCATGCCCGTTTTTCGCTTGCAAAATTGGATTTGTAATTCTCAAATTTGCTTGCGTGTAATCTCTATGGGAACGTGTAATCTCTATGGGGAATATCGTGGCTCAATGGATAACGCACTTGACTTGAGTTCTCGGGGGCACAGGTTCGAGTCCTGGGGGTGAACAAGATGATTTTTTTCCATTTTTTTTTTTTTTTACCACCTCGTACATGATCCTTTATGATAATTAAAAGGTATGAAAGTTAAAATTTAGCAAGATTAAACAGATTATAATTACTTTTTTCAAATCACATGTATTTTCATATATCAAAGAGACCCTTTTCACAGTGCTTTATCATCTCCCGTCTTTCACAAGTATTCCATCCATAATGAGCATTCCGTTGTCATCATGAAGATCATATTGATCTGTTTGAACATGGTAATAGTGATCATGATGGCGAGAATAAGGACAGACCACCTAATTCGTCCGCATGACGAATTAAAATCTAGTTTATTTTTATTTCTTCCGTACACTTTTTTGTACACACGTTCATTCGAAATTGACATGATCAATTTCCTTCAAATTTCTGTCAGTCATCAAGCCATATGATTTCTAGTAAAATTAACTTTTTCAAGGTCATTAGGTCATCGTGACGTCATCCAGGCGCCATTTTGTAAAAATCAGGTCATTATCATATCTCGATAACGAGTGATCAAAAATCAACTATATTTGGTATACATCAACTTCAGGTCAACGGTCAACTAAAAATTTCATCAAATTCCGCGCGCGCACCTCGACGCGCACGTACGCGCGCATTAAAATTTTAAAATGCTCAAATTCGTTCCAAATTAATTTTCCATACGTTTTAGGCCATTTTAAGCATTTTGCAAAAAAACGCGCGCACGCACATGCGCGCGCGTTTTTGCGCGTAATTGCATCTTTCAACATAGAATCGCCAATTTTTTTTATATCAATGCACCGATAATATAATTCTGAACAATTTGATACCTTGATCAACCTTCTACGACAAGTAATAACGAAATTATCACCCGTTATACTTTGCAGCACGTGTGCGCGCGAGCTCTCACTACAGGCCATATATGGGCAAAAACATGTCTATTGAAAATTCACTGTAGCTCTTTAAATAGTCCGTTGACCCCAATTTTTCTTTCATATATCGATAGAGTATGAGTTGTAGATTTGATTTCATGTCACCATTGTCCCTCAATTTGATCATGACGTCATCAAAATTGCGCCTAAACTGAAAATTTCATTTTTTCAAAAATGACGTCATCAAATTTATGCAAATTTGATCATAACTCCGTAAATATTGATCATTTGTCGCCCAGATTTCAATATGTTGTAGGTTAGAATGTACTCTTTCTCGTCAGTTAACATAAATTTTCATTTTGAAAAACGCATCATGGTGTAAAATTGCGATGAAAAGAGGCATGTCATTTTTCCTCATTTTACGTGTAATCTCTATGGGACATGACTTTTTCTCAAAACTAGATTCTACATTCCTCTATTTCGTGAGCTATATCTCCATTTTTTCTTGTTAGTTATCCCTGAGCTTTTGGTATGATGTAGCTGAGATTCTAAGCTTTCGGAAGTGTGCCCTCCATTTTTCGATCAGATGTCAGGATCATGCCCGTTTTTCGCTTGCAAAATTGGATTTGTAATTCTCAAATTTGCTTACGTGTAATCTCTATGGGAACGTGTAATCTCTATGGGGAATATCGTGGCTCAATGGATAACGCACTTGCCTTGAGTTCTCGGGGGCGCAGGTTCGAGTCCTGGGGGTGAACAAGATGATTTTTTTTTCCATTTTTTTTTTCTTTTTACCACCTCGTACATGATCCGTTATGATAATTAAAAGGTATGAAAGTTAAAATTTAGCAAGATTTAACAGATTATAATAACTTTTTTCATATCACTTGTATGTTCATATATCAAAGAGACCCTTTTCACAGTGCTTTATCATCTCCCGTCTTTTACAAGTATTCCATCCATAATGAACATTCCGTTGTCATCATGAAGATCATATTGATCTGCTTGAACATGGTAATAGTGATCATGATGGCGAGAATAAGGACAGACCACCTAATTCGTCCGCATGACGAATTAAAATCTAGTTTATTTTTATTTCTTCCGTACACTTTTTTGTACACACGTTCATTCGAAATTGACATGATCAATTTCCTTCAAATTTCTGTCAGTCATCAAGCCATATGATTTCTAGTAAAATTAACTTTTTCAAGGTCATTAGGTCATCGTGACGTCATCCAGGCGCCATTTTGTAAAAATCAGGTCATTATCATATCTCGATAACGAGTCATCAAAAATCAACTATATTTGGTATACATCAACTTCAGGTCAACGGTCAACTAAAAATTTCATCAAATTCCGCGCACGCACCTCGACGCGCACGTACGCGCGCATTAAAATTTTAAAATGCTCAAATTCGTTCCAAATTAATTTTCCATACGTTTCAGACCATTTTAAGCATTTTGCAAAAAAACGCGCGCACGCACATGCGCGCGCGTTTTTGCGCGTAATTGCATCTTTCAACATAGAATCGCCAATTTTTTTTATATCAATGCACCGATAATATAATTCTGAACAATTTGATACCTTGATCAACCTTCTACGACAAGTAATAACGAAATTATCACCCGTTATACTTTGCAGCACGTGTGCGCGCGAGCTCTCACTACAGGCCATATATGGGCAAAAACATGTCTATTGAAAATTCACTGTAGCTCTTTAAATAGTCCGTTGACCCCCAATTTTTTTTCATATATCAATAGAGTATGAGTTGTAGATTTAATTTCATGTCACCATTGTCCCTCAATTTGATCATGACGTCATCAAAATTGCGCCTAAATTGAAAATTTCATTTTTTCAAAAATGACGTCATCAAATTTATGCAAATTTGATCATAACTCCGTGAATATTTATCGTTTTTCGCCCAGATTTCGATATGTTGTAGTTTAGAATGTACCCTTTCTCGTCAGTTGACATGAATTTTCATTTTGAAAAATGCATCATTGTGTAAAATTGCAATGAAAAGAGGCATGTCATTTTTCCTCATTTTACGTGTAATCTCTATGGGACATGACTTTTTCTCAAAACTAGATTCTACATTCCTCTATTTCGTGAGCTGTATCTCCATTTTTTCTTGTTAGTTATCCCTGAGCTTTTGGTATGATGTAGCTGAGATTCTAAGCTTTCGGAAGTGTGCCCTCCTTTTTTCAAGGTCATTAGGTCATTGTGACGTCATCCAGGCGCCATTATGTAAAAATCAGGTCATTATCATATCTCGATAACGAGTCATCAAAAATCAACTATATTTGGTATACATCAACTTCAGGTCAACAGTCAACTACAAAATTCATCAAATTCCGCGCGCGCACCTCGACGCGCACGTACGCGCGCATTAAAATTTTAAAATGCTCAAATTCGTTCCAAATTAATTTTCCATACGTTTTAGGCCATTTCAAGCATTTTGCAAAAAAACGCGCGCACGCACATGCGCGCGCGTTTTCGCGCGTAATTGCATCTTCCAACATAGAATCGCCAATTTTTTTATATCAATGCACCGATAATATAATTCTGAACAATTTGATACCTTGATCAACCTTCTACGACAAGTAATAACGAAATTAACACCCGTTAAAGTTTGCAGCACGTGTGCGTGCGAGCTCTCACTACAGGCCATATATGGGCAAAAACATGTCTATTGAAAATTCACTGTAGCTCTTTAAATAGTCCGTTGACCCCAATTTTTTTTTTCATATATCGATAGAGTATGAGTTGTAGATTTGATTTCATGTCACCATTGTCCCTCAATTTGATCATGACGTCATCAAAATTGCGCCTAAACTGAAAATTTCATTTTTTCAAAAATGACGTCATCAAATTTATGCAAATTTGATCATAACTCCGTGAATATTGATCATTTTTTGCCCAAATTTCGATATGTTGTGGTTTAGAATGTACTCTTTCTCATAAATAGGCATGGCTTTTCATTTTGAAAAACGCATCATGGTGTAAAATTGCGATGAAAAGAGGCATGTCATTTTTCCTCATTTTACGTGTAATCTCTATGGGACATGACTTTTTCTCAAAACTAGATTCTACATTCCTCTATTTCGTTAGCTATATCTCCATTTTTTCTTGCTAGTTTTCCCCGAGCTTTTGGTATGATGTAGCTGAGATTCTAAGCTTTTGGAAGTATGCCCTCCATTTTTCGATCAGATGCCAGGATCATGCCCGTTTTTCGCTTGCAAAATTGGATTTGTAATTCTCAAAGTTGCTTACGTGTAATCTCTATGGGAACGTGTAATCTCTATGGGGAATATCGTGGCTCAGTGGATAACGCACTTGACTTGAGTTCTCGGGGGCGCAGGTTCGAGTCCTGGGGGTGAACAAGATAATTTTTTTTTTTCATTTTTATTTTCTTTTTACCACCTCGTACATGATCCATTATGATAAGTAAAAGGTATGAAAGTTAAAATTTAGCAAGATTAAACAGATTATAATTACTTTTTTCATATCACATGTATTTTCATATATCAAAGAGACCCTTTTCACAGTGCTTTATCATCTCCCGTCTTTCACAAGTATTCCATCAATAATGAACATTCCGTTGTCATCATGAAGATCATATTGATCTGCTTGAACATGGTAATAGTGATCATGATGGCGAGAATAAGGACAGACCACCTAATTCGTCCGCATGACGAATTAAAATCTAGTTTATTTTTATTTCTTCCGTACACTTTTTTGTACACACGTTCACTCGAAATCGACATGGTCAATTTCCTTCAAATTTCTGTCAGTCATCAAGCCCTATGATTTCAAGTTAAATCAACTTTTTCAAGGTCATTAGGTCATCGTGACGTCATCCAGGCGCCATTTTGTAAAAATCAGGTCATTATCATATCTCGATAACGAGTCATCAAAAATCAACTATATTTGGTATACATCAATTTCAGGTCAACGGTCAACGAAAAATTTCATCAAATTCCGCGCGCGCACCTCGACGCGCACGTACGCGCGCATTAAAATTTTAAAATGCTCAAATTCGTTCCAAATTAATTTTCCATACGTTTCAGGCCATTTTAAGCATTTTGCAAAAAAACGCGCGCACGCACATGCGCGCGCGTTTTCGCGCGTAATTGCATCTTCCAACATAGAATCGCCAAATTTTTTCTGTCATCATATTTGGCACATTTTTTCAAGCATTTTGATACCTTGATCAACCTTCTACGACAAGTAATAACGAAATTATCACCCGTTAAACTTTGCAGCACGTGTGCGCGCGAGCTCTCACTACAGGCCATATATGGGCAAAAACATGTCTATTGAAAATTCACTCTAGCTCTTTAAATAGTCCGTTGACCCCCATTTTTTTTTCATATATCGATAGAGTATGAGTTGTAGATATGATATCATGTCACCATTGTCCCTCAATTTGATCATGACGTCATCAAAATTGCGCCTAAACTGAAAATTTCATTTTTTCAAAAATGACGTCATCAAATTTATGCAAATTTGATCATAACTCCGTGAATATTGATCATTTTTCGCCCAGATTTCGATATGTTGTAGTTTAGAATGTACTCTTTTTCGTCAGTTTTCATGAATTTTCATTTTGAAAAACGCATCATGGTGTAAAATTGCGATGAAAAGAGGCATGTCATTTTTCCTCATTTTACGTGTAATCTCTATGGGACATGACTTTTTCTCAAAACTAGATTCTACATTCCTCTATTTCGTGAGCTATATCTCCATTTTTTCTTGTTAGTTATCCCTGAGCTTTTGGTATGATGTAGCTGAGATTCTAAGCTTTCGGAAGTGTGCCCTCCATTTTTCGATCAGATGCCAGGATCATGCCCGTTTTTCGCTTGCAAAATTGGATTTGTAATTCTCAAATTTGCTTACGTGTAATCTCTATGGGAACGTGTAATCTCTATGGGGAATATCGTGGCTCAATGGATAACGCACTTGACTTGAGTTCTCGGGGGCGCAGGTTCGAGTCCTGGGGGTGAACAAGATGATTTTTTTTTTCATTAGGTGGTCTGTCGATGACAGATCACCTATTGATTTCGCCAGAATTTTCTTTCTTTATTTATTAGGTGGTCTGTCAACGACAGATCACCTATTGATTTCGCTAGAATTTTCTTTCTTTATTTCTTTATTTATTTTTATTTCTTCCGTACACTTTTTTGTACACACGTTCACTCAAAATCGACATGGTCAATTTCCTTCAAATTTCTGTCAGTCATCAAGCCCTATGATTTCAAGTAAAATCAACTTTTTCAAGGTCATCAGGTCATGATGACGTCATCCAGGCGCCATTTTGTAAAATCACATTGTCGATCATATCTCCATTATCAATTATCAAAAATCAATCAAATGAACATCACATCAACTTCAGGTCAAGGGTCAACAGGTCATGTCATCAAAGGTCACCTGGAGGTCACGACGCGCGCGTACGCGCTCGTCAAATTTTTAAAATGCTCAAAATCACTTTTTGACCAAAGTAAAGTACGTTTCAGGTCATTTTAAGCATTTCAAAAATTTGCGCACGCACACGTATGCGCACGCGTTTCCGCGCGTAACGCCTTCAACGCAACGCAGAAACGCCGTTTCTTTTATATCATTGCATTGATAATATAATTCTGAGCAATTTGATACCTTGATCAACCTTCTACGACCATTAATAACGAAATTAACACCCGTTAAAGTTTGCAGCACGTGTGCGCGCGAGCTCTTACTATAGGCCATATATGGGCAAAAACATGCCTATTAAAAATTCACTGTAGCTCTTTAAATAGTCCGTTGACCCCCAATTTTTTTTCATATATCGATAGAGTATGAGTTGTAGATTTGATTTCATGTCACCATTGTCCCTCAATTTGATCATGACGTCATCAAAATTGCGCCTAAACTGAAAATTTCATTTTTTTAAAAATGACGTCATCAAATTTATGCAAATTTAATCATAACTCCGTGAATATTGATCATTTTTCGCCCAGATTTCGATATGTTGTAGTTAAGAATGTACTCTTTCTCGTCAGTTAACCTAAATTTTCATTTTGAAAAACGCATCATGGTGTAAAATTGCGATGAAAAGAGGCATGTCATTTTTCCTCATTTTACGTGTAATCTCTATGGGACATGACTTTTTCTCAAAACTAGATTCTACATTCCTCTATTTCGTGAGCTATATCTCCATTTTTCCGTGTTAGTTATCCCTGAGCTTTTGGTATGATGTAGCTGAGATTCTAAGCTTTCGGAAATGTGCCCTCCATTTTTCGATCAGATGACAGAATCATGCCCGTTTTTCGCTTGCAAAATTGGATTTGTAATTCTCAAATTTGCTTACGTGTAATCTCTATGGGAACGTGTAATCTCTATGGGGAATATCGTGGCTCAATGGATAACGCACTTGACTTGAGTTCTCGGGGGCGCAGGTTCGAGTCCTGGGGGTGAACAAGATGATTTTTTCTTCTTTTTTTTCCCCTTTTACCACCTCGTACATGATAATTAAAAGGTATGAAAGTTAAAATTTAGCAAGATTAAACAGATTATAATTACTTTTTTCATATCACATGTATTTTCATATATCAAAGAGACCCTTTTCACAGTGCTTTATCATCTCCCGTCTTTCACAAGTATTCCATCCATAATGAACATTCCGTTGTCATCATGAAGATCATATTGATCTGCTTGAACATGGTAATAGTGATCATGATGGCGAGAATAAGGACAGACCACCTAATTCGTCCGCATGACGAATTAAAATCTAGTTTATTTTTATTCTTTATTTATTTTTATTTCTTCCGTACACTTTTTTGTACACACGTTCATTCGAAATTGACATGATCAATTTCCTTCAAATTTCTGTCAGTCATCAAGCCATATGATTTCTAGTAAAATTAACTTTTTTAAGGTCATTAGGTCATCGTGACGTCATCCAGGCGCCATTTTGTAAAATCACATTGTCGATCATATCTCCATTATCAATTATCAAAAATCAATCAAATTAACATCACATCAACTTCAGGTCAAAAGTCAACAAGTCATGTCATCAAAGGTCACCTGGAGGTCACGACGCGCGCGTACGCGCTCGTCAAATTTTTTAAATGCTCAAAATCACTTTTTGACCAAAGTAAAGTACGTTTCAGGTCAATTCAAGCATTTCAAAAATTTGCGCGCGCACACGTATGCGCGCGCGTTTCCGCGCGTAACGCCTTCAACGCAACGCAGAAACGCAGTTTTTTTTATATCATTGCATTTATAATATAATTCTGAACAATTTGATACCTTGATCAACCTTCTACGACAAGTAATAACGAAATTATCACCCGTTAAACTTTGCAGCACGTGTGCGCGCGAGCTCTCACTACAGGCCATATATGGGCAAAAACATGTCTATTGAAAATTCACTGTAGCTCTTTAAAATGTCCGTTGACCCCAATTTTTTTTTCATATATCGATAGAGTATAAGTTGTAGATTTGATTTCATGTCACCATTGTCCCTCAATTTGATCATGACGTCATCAAAATTGCGCCTAAACTGAAAATTTCATTTTTTCAAAAATGACGTCATCAAATTTATGCAAATTTGATCATAACTCCGTGAATATTGATCATTTATCGCCCAGATTTCGATAAGTTGTAGTTTAGAATGCACTCTTTCTCGTCAATTTACATGAATTTTCATTTTGAAAAACGCATCATGGTGTAAAATTGCGATGAAAAGAGGCATGTCATTTTTCCTCATTTTACGTGTAATCTCTATGGGACATGACTTTTTCTCAAAACTAGATTCTACATTCCTCTATTTCGTGAGCTATATCTCCATTTTTTCTTGTTAGTTATCCCTGAGCTTTTGGTATGATGTAGCTGAGATTCTAAGCTTTCGGAAGTGTGCCCTCCATTTTTCGATCAGATGTCAGGATCATGCCCGTTTTTCGCTTGCAAAATTGGATTTGTAATTCTCAAATTTGCTTACGTGTAATCTCTATGGGAACGTGTAATCTCTTTGGGGAATATCGTGGCTCAATGGATAACGCACTTGACTTGAGTTCTCGGGGGCGCAGGTTCGAGTCCTGGGGGTGAACAAGATGATTTTTTTTTTCATTTTTTTTTTCTTTTTACCACCTCGTACATGATCCTTTATGATAATTAAAAGGTATGAAAGTTAAAATTTAGCAAGATTAAACAGATTATAATAACTTTTTTCATATCACATGTATTTTCATATATCAAAGAGACCCTTTTCACAGTGCTTTATCATCTCCCGTCTTTCACAAGTATTCCATCCATAATGAACATTCCGTTGTCATCATGAAGATCATATTGATCTGCTTGAACATGGTAATAGTGATCATGATGGCGAGAATAAGGACAGACCACCTAATTCGTCCGCATGACGAATTAAAATCTAGTTTTATCTTTCTTTTTGCTTTATCTTTGTTCCCTGTATGTACTTTAAACTGGTTTTAAGTTGTCATTTTGTATTTTTGGTGGTACTATTTAAAAGAATATATATATAATAGGAGGCTGCACGCTACAAGTTGGTGACAAACGAAATGAAATTCATTTTCTGTGTTTTTAAATCCGTCGTCTGTTGTGGAAGCAAACAAAATCCCTAGTTAATCAAGCATCACGGACGAATATCATTATCTCCTTTGCGTCACTGACCATTGGGTGTTTTATAAATCTGGGTGTCAATAGAGAGTCTGGGAATTAGTGGAATTATAGAAAATGAAATAGTTTTCTCGAGCATTGTTTATTAGATACCAATAAAAACACGGATATTTTAACAAATTTCATATCATTAATGAATATTAATGAATGAATGGTATGAATGAAAATTCATACCATTAATGAAAGGAGGCTGCAACCTACAAGCTCCGCTTTTTAGCAGCCTCCTCCATTTCCAACCTGCTATTATGATAATCGTAACTATAATTTTTGCACATAAAAATATGCTATGTTTCATTGCTTATAAAGTTCTGTATTATAATTATTATTGTACGAAGAAAAATGTAATTGTTGGAAATGGAAATGAATGAAATGAATATAAAATGCGGTCTATGATATTTTCTACTTAAAGTTATATGAAATAATAACAAAAAGTGATACTTTATTAAATTGCTTGAAGAGACTTTGGGTTCGCATTGGTGATCGATATTTCGATTGTTCTTGAAAAAAAAGTTTTATCAACTAGCATAACCGTACCCAAGAAAGTAAAAATGTATTGAAATAATTGACTCATGATTACTGCTATATGGTTATATCTGCTATGTCAGGCAATAGATTGCTTTTACTTCGTATATCCGACCTAAACATTTTTTTTCGATGACACTGAAAAACAGCCATACGTTAAACTAATACTACTCATGAAATCAAATCAGGAACATATTAAAGAGATAGATCAATAACAAGTAAAAGGGTAGTTATTTCACCTGACATGAGCCTGGCTGTATAGACAAGAAAAAGACAACAAAGAAGGACTGCTATTCGGTATAAACCTTTGTAATTGTCTAGGCACGTACCGCTCGATATAAAGTTTCGGATTCAAGATTTATCGTCCATCGTGTGTGATACATAATGGAAATCTATATCGTTCGCACATTATCAATAAAAGCATTAATTCTAAAGATATTCATTAAACATGAAAGAGATTACTATCTGAAGGTTATCAAAAATTAATTGAGTCACATTGATATAAATTGGATTATGGCTCTCAAGCTTCACCATAGGACCATCACATTAAGTATCAAAATCAAACGTCTCAAACAAACGAAGAAGATTCAGAACTAGAAAATTTTATTATAAAGTCACCATAATCCTAGTTCAGGATAGAATCATCGGATAGTCGTGGGTTCGAATCTTAGCCATGGTGCGTTTTCCTTCAGCAAGAAATAGTAATCCATTCTGAACTCGACCCGATACGTCATGGGCAGAGAGAGGGAGGGGGTGACAGCCTCTTGTACTTTTTCAAATTAACATAAAAGAAGAAAATGAGGAGAAAAGCGAAAGGAATGAAAGTAAGAAGAATATTTTACTGGAATGGTTCAAATAATCATATTGAGTTTGATTTTGGGCAAATAAATTCATCTGTAGGTCACCCTGCCCTTTAAATCCTTGCGCTGCCCATGAACATTGGTACTCTCTCTTTCCTTCCCTTCCTATCTCTCTCTCTCTCTACTCACTAAGCCATAATAGTCTGGAGCTTATGTCTATAGATATACGGCACTCGAAAATGAATCTTTCAACTACTGACTAATTGAAAGGGTATTTCAATGATACTTGATATGAAAATGTTATCACAAAATGATGATGGTTTTATATCCACGCTTATCATCGGGTTCTTACAAGACTATAGAGAGGGGCAAAACACACAAAAAGGGTGTCTATAGTGACGCAGAATAGTTTTTATATGAAATTGAAGAAAAATCGTACGTCACAGCATAAAAAAACTGTGACGCACAGTTTGATATGAAAATTTACGAACAATCTTATGCCTATAATATAAATGAGTTAAGAAGATAATTTGAATTTGAAGTAGGGTTAGAAATAGAATTCAGAAAAAAATAATACGATACATAGTGTATAGAGTTCACTTATAGAATCACTATTTTTCCAATTATTAAATATTTCTTATAATTTTGGAATCATTTGACATTATAATTACACAAAATTTATTTGTATCTTATCTGTATATGATATTCATAATCATTTTTTTACTTAAAATTTCGTTTAAAAATAAGTAATGAAAAATTGTTTGTTGGCAAGATTAATTTTCAACACAAAAATGCACTGGTCATTGTCATGCGCATTGCATGTGACGTATGAATAATAATAATATATCATTATTATCATTTGTTTTTAATAAAACAATTTTTTTTTAAAATAAAAACTGATTATGCCGATTTATGAATGTCATTTTTAAGGGATGTACCATCGATAACTAGATTAGATTAGATTGGGCCAATATCTTACCTGTCTCTCTTCGTTGTATAAAAAACTGTTTGCCTTTGTCAATGATTTCGGTATCAAATTTAATTTCTTGTGTATTTTTTATTGTTTTGTACAATTTGTAGTTATGTCTAGTAAGCGTCATATGTCATGAGGAGATCTATGCAGTGATATACATGTATTGTAATACTATTTACAAGTAGAAGATTGAGTTGCCTGTGTTGATTAACTGTTTGTGCAAGTATACTGAGTAGAATTTGTTGATTAACTGTTTGTGCAAGTAGAACATTGAGTAGCCTGTGTTGATTAACTGTTTGTGCAAGTAGAAAATTGAGTAGCCTTTGTTTATTAACTGTTTGTGCAAGTAGAACATTGAGTAGCCTTTGTTTATTAACTGTTTGTGCAAGTAGAACATTGAGTAGCCTGTGTTGATTAACTGTTTGTGCAAGTAGAAAATTGAGTAGCCTTTGTTGTTTAACTATTTGTGCAAGTAGAAAATTGAGTAGCCTTTGTTGATTAACTGTTTGTGAAGTAGAAAAATGAGTAGCCTTTGTTGATTAACTGTTTGTGCAAGTAGAAAATTGAGTAGCCTTTAATGATTAACTGTTTGTGCAAGTAGAACATTGAGTAGCCTGTGTTGATTAACTGTTTGTGCAAGTAGAAAATTGAGTAGCCTTTGTTTATTAACTGTTTGTGCAAGTAGAACATTGAGTAGCCTTTGTTTATTAACTGTTTGTGCAAGTAGAACATTGAGTAGCCTGTGTTGATTAACTGTTTGTGCAAGTAGAAAATTGAGTAGCCCTTGTTGTTTAACTGTTTGTGTCTTAGTAGAAAATTGAGTAGCCTTTGTTGATTAACTGTTTGTGAAGTAGAAAAATGAGTAGCCTTTGTTGATTAACTGTTTGTGCAAGTAGAAAATTGAGTAGCCTTTAATGATTAACTGTTTGTGCAAGTAGAATATTGAGTAGCCTTTTTTTGATTAACTGTTTGTGCAAGTAGAAAATTGAGTAGCCTTTGTTGAAAACTGTTTGTGCAAGTAGAAAATTGAGTAGCCTTTAATGATTAACTGTTTGTGCAAGTAGAACATTGAGTAGCCTTTGTTGATTAAATGTTTGTGCAAGTAGAATATTGAGTAGCCTTTGTTGATTAACTGTTTGTGCAAGTACAAAATTGAGTAGCCTTTGTTGATTAACTGTTTGTGCAAGTAGAACATTGAGTAGCCTTTTGTCATTTCCGTCTTTTCAGTGTGAATTTTCACCTCTGTTGGAGTGAAAGTGAAAAAAAAAAAGCACACTCTCACTCCTAAAAAGGTGAAAATTCACTCTTAAAAAAGACCAAAATCTCACTTCATCAGGACTGGTACCTCATCTCACTCTGAGAGAAGCGTGGTTAGGGACTAGATTAGATCCTTTGCATTTACAGAGTAGCCTTTGATGATTGAATGTTTGTGAAAGTTGAACATTGGGTAGCCTATGTTGATTTACTGTTTGTGTAATGCGCCCCTACGTTAATATCTACCGTAGATCCGTAGATTCTGAGATTGAAGAAAGTTTGTTATTGATGTCAGTATTGATACAATGGAAGCGATTTAAAATTAATTTAAATATTATTTTGTTCTTTATATCGAGATACTATATATTATCAGCCTTTGTCTATTTTTCACAGAATATAATATTTTAAAAATAATAATCCTTTCACTTATTAAAGGTTATATTGGTAGCATTCTGTTATGATAGATGGTATTTTAAACAACAAATTATAGAGAAAACGGGCGAAAAATGGAGAGAAAATGAGGGAGAGAGAGAGAGAGGGGAGGGAGTAGAGATAGCGATTAAGGGGGAATACTTGATATATTTCGTGGGAAATGTTGTCCTGGCTTAAACGAAATATCAAGTACCTCTCTGGTTTTTAGACGTTTTTCAGGAAGGACGTCCAATATGTCAGTTCAACCGTGAAGAAAGCAAGTTTATGATAACAATAATGCATAATGCATATTTTCAATAACTCGTTTCTAGCAGAAATCGTCAATCTAACCACAAACTTATCTAACCAGACGTTCCAATTGAAGCGCTTGACCCAAAACAATAGCGACGAAACATTCAAAACCAAAAGCATGTTAAATAAATCCTCCGAAAACCCCCCTATAATGGAATCTCCGTATCATGGTCGTCCGTAAAGTGTATTCCAATCTGAAATCAATACAGATAAACAAAACAGACAATTTACTAACTGGCCAAAATGACCAATGTTTTGGTGAATTTGTGTCCGGCAGATACCAAATGGTCAAATTCAAACAAATTATTTGGTAAAATTTATCAAAGTTCTGGCTGATTTATTTATTTTATTATCGGTTTGATACATTTATTTTTACAAATCTTTCATAAAGTGTATTCTGTCATGCAACGGTAATTAACTGAACAATTTCCCATATTTTACAACCCACGTTTTTCATAGTTTTGGTCAGTCGAAGGGACAGGCGTGAGTTCATTGGTCTGTGGGTTAACATCTTCTTTCAATCTACTTCAATCAATCTCGGGTATGCGCTTTCCATTTCTAGAGCAAGGTTATTTTGGGGAAAAAAATTAGGTCCTTTCATGCAAAACGAAAAAAAATTGATTTCTTTTTAAAAAACAGAGATTGCCTTAGGCTACATACCTGTATTCAATTTGAATTGTCTTTGACCTTGTTATAAGTGGATTTGGTTCTTCTCAGTTCGTTTCTTCTCAATTTCACTTGATCAAATTAGATTTTGGAGCACAATTTTTCAAATACTTTAGAAAATCACAAGGTATCATTTGGTGCATTTTTGCTATAAAGTGCTGATTTAAAGTTCTACTTAGGAGAAAATAAATACATATATTCTACAGTTCTCACTTGCCCATGCATGGTAAACTAAATGAATAATGGACTTTTCATGAAGTATATCTATAAAGTATTCAGCGATTAGAATATGGGTAACCTTAATTTCGGGAGTCAAAGCACTGTGGATAATTACTTGATTATCACTCGTATCAACACATTATGAATTCATTCACAATTAAACTTACTATTAAATTGACTACACCTCAAAATTGTTTGTTCTACTAAGTAATGTTTTTTCATGACGCAGCTTCATTTGAATTCAGATTCAGCATACGTCACTATCTAGATTTATTTATCCCAGGTCCTTTTAAGGACACCGTACATGGATTTACCAGGAACCGACTCGTATTAACTATACATGATTAGCATTTGATGATTGTTTTTGAGGGTGGTGTGCTTGTTCCTTCAAGGTGGATGTTTGATAGGAAAACTAATTGTTTCCTGTCTTCTATGAATCCTTGCACGTACAACTAGACAAACAACGGACACTTGAAGAGCAAACATACTCGTTTCCTTTCTTCATCCTCGTGAGCAAAGCCTCCCCGTTCATAAGAGACTTCAAGACAAGATGGCCTCAGCCAGTATAGAGTGTTGTTCATTCACTAATTCTGTTGCGCGTTGTAAAGAAAATTGGAGTTGTGAATGGTTGATCTTATAATATACTCATTATCTAATACAGTGAATTAAGCAACCGTTGCCCTCCATTCTTATTGTTTGAAACTAACATTTTGATCTTGGTAAAAGTAGATATTAAAGCTAACAGGAAAGTAGTTGCAGCAAATAATGTTTTTTTTTGTTTTAGGGAAGTCTTTAAAATCTTACTTTATATCGTCACCGTTTGTTTCATGGTAGATCTAGATCGGGTTTATTTACATAAATCTATCTCTCTTGTTAGGATGATGTTGTTAATTATATTGATAATCATGATGATGATCAGATAATGATGATAACAATAATGTAAACAATAATGATAATACTTCTACTACCTCTACTGCTCCTGCTACTACTACTTTTTTAAAACATATTCAACGTTTCATTCAAATGGTCATGACTTGTACTTTTAAATTGCATGATATCCATTGGCGCTGATTTCTTATATTTGTTTTATAAAGTTTAACTTTCTCTAATATCCTATACACCAGTCAACAAACTCGAGAAGATGATAATATACTCAGAACAACTGATAATCAATGATACCGCAAATCAAATCTTCTTAAAAATAAATTGTAACTTGAAGAAAACACAGAGCAGCATGCATAATTATTCAGGAAATTAAACCACTAGAATGATAATGTCGAATATAAACACATTTGATTTAAGGTTTGAGGAAGGATAGTACAAGTGAATATTTCAGTGCTTGTCTGTGTGTTTGTCAGAACAGAGAGACACAGTGAGATGGGAAAAGACAGATAAAAAAGGGGAGGAGGAGAGATAAAGAGAGGAAGAGAGGAAGAGAGAGGGAGAAAGAAGAAGAAGAAGAGAGAGAGATAATGGGGATAAAAAATAGAAAGAGACAGATAGGAGGTGAAGGAGAAATGAAGTGCATGACAAAGAAGAAACATGGCGCCAAGCTACTTGTGGATGACATGCATGCCCTACCAGCCTACTAATACGTCATTTGTGGTAAGTAAGATTGACTATACTCCACTACAAACCATTGGCGACAAACCACATCAAATCAAGATAAATTGCTCCAGATTATTCTTTCCTCTCGTGTCTCTTATTATGAAAACCCTTGTCACATCATAATTGTACTACAAATAGGACCACGTTTTTGGATGATTAAGACATTAATGAGAACACATGGGAAGAATGATTTGATGTAAATGGAGTTTAATCACACTTATGGAAAATTACCGAGCATAAAGGTGATTCGAACACTTCAAATTTTGAGTTGTTTTGCATCGCACTATCTCCTGCCTATAAAAGCCGAATTGACTCGAAAGTTCGGTACCCATATAACAATCAGTAAAGAAAAAAAAATACTTTCAAAACATTGAAAAAGACACATTCTTAAACGTACTTGAACAAGATATTTAATATGTTAGGAAAATCATTTTTCTAAAGTATAGGTCAAACCTTTCATTATCATCAATCTTCAAAATAATAATTAATACTCCGTTTTATTGCAAACATAACCGATTCAAGGCCTTGAGCCCCAAATCTTCATGAGTCGAATCTCCGATATTCCTAATTGAGTACTATTTTAAACATAATAGATGAAAGACAGCAACAATGATGGTGGAGTAATAATGTTACATTCCATGAGAAAGAAAGATTTCATTTGACAGCAGCTAAAAGATATTATCAATCACCGGTCATTGAATCCTTTCATGATATGTATATAGTCATGTGATATACTGATGAAGAGTGTAATATGGCTAATTTATTCGCATTGTGAGTTTTCTGAAAGTTAATTATACTGAACATGTTTCTTAATACACAATCATCAGAAGTAATATTTGATCTAAGAGGCAGAATACAAAAAAAGAAGAAATGCAAGTGATGTTGAATATAAAATTTGCCTTTTCTTTCATTAGACAAATGTAAGATTACACTCTTACTACAACACCAATTTATTACGACCATCCAACTGACAATCACCCATACTCAATGTCAATTTATGACAGACAAATCGAAATTATCTATCTTTTACGAGTTTCTTGGACTTTAATCACCACGCAACTTCCAAAAATAAGAGACTCGTTTCTTTGCGATGATGAACCCGTCCGCAATCTATACTTAATGAAAAACTAGCGTAGCCAACTCGGCAGAAATTATACTTCATGGAAAAGGAATCCTGTGTTGTCCTGTCGGTATAAGGGGGGGGGGGGTGGGGAACTTTTAATCAGACTCCTATCTTGATTAAAAGTATATAGAGGTCATAATTTGTTTGTTTTTATTCATTAATTTACTTTATTCATGCCTACATATATTATATTCAATCACTCATGCCCATTGTTACAAAGCAGCCTCGCATCTTTAATATGGCTGTAATATAGCACAAGCAATTTTTTTTCTCTCTCTCTTTGCCTCTTCCTCGAGGATTCATTATTTCAAAATATTTATATAGTTTTTACATAGATATTTTTTTTTTCAAGGGTCAAATTATACAATAGTTACAACATGCTTACTGCATAATTATCTATAATTGTTTGTCTGTAATGAATCAAATAATACTTAAACGATAAAGCAACATCAGTGATTGCACCTACAGCTAATGCTAACACTACTTTCGCTGAATGTAATAACCATATGGCTTGTGTGTTTCCCTCAACTTAGGGACCGTCCTTTGTCTGGTTTAATGATATCATTCGATATTGAATTCGTCTTAAAATAATTTAATTTATTTTCGAAAAGGCAAATGATCATGGGATACATGTGATTTACACAAGAACACTTTAATGTAGACATGAAAATGCACTGTTCAGTTGAGTTCAGTTTTTATTTCAAATAGGACAGTTGTTTTAATAAAGAAACTGCACATGTAGAAACATACAAGGTTTCAATTAAACACATAGAGCATACATTCTTCTAAGATACATCTAGGCTAGGTATAATCCATGCTAGGTATAATCTAATGTTCAGCACATATTCCGCTATAATGAAATATTAATATATTTTTTAGTATCTAACTTAGATATGAACATAGTCTCAAGGCATTAACAAACGATGAGGGCGCTATCACTCAGATAGTGAACTAGTAACTACTACTTGGTCTTGCAGCTTTTGTGTATACGGATTTTGAGTTTAACAATTGAATGATGAGTCAATCTTAGTACGGGGGTCCCAAATAAAGGCAAAAACAGTATTTTTACTAGTTCATTGTATTTTTTTAATCATTATCCTGTCTTAATAACCCTACATTTGATTTTTCCTTTTCACACACTTATTTATTACAAAATTAAAATGTAAAACACACACAGACCAAAAAAAAATTACCCATGCTCGTCTCGCTCGCTTGTATGTTTCGCAATACAAAACTCCATATTTAGAAACCAGGTTTATAAAATTCATGAAATTACTGCACTTTTACGTATATTGGTTGAGTCAGCACAGCTAATAGATGTTGTTGAAATCTACATGATTGTTTATATCTTCATTTTTATCTTCAATTATCGCTAAATGAGTTCAAATTCAAGTTAATCGAAAATACACAAGCGAACCTAGGTTTCCATTTAAACATTAAGTAAATAAAGATGAATTTCATTACTTTTTTTTGTCTTATCGCATATCTTATTACCACTTATATTATAATAGAAAATCAAACTACTTTGCTGTTTTTTTTTTCAAAATGAGGAACGTATTGCTAATCTAGAGACACGAATATCTCTCCATCTGCTTCATGAATCGCAAACCAACAAGTTATAAAATATTGTTTCATCGAACTACTCGCTTTCAGAGGTCCTCTTTCTTCTTCACGCAATCTATCTGTCTTCTTCCCATGCTCGATTTTTGATGCACATCGTATGCATGATCATGAGAGAGTCGATAAATGATTGATTTCTACGTCATCATGGTAACGGATTAAGAATTTCAAATGAACTACAAGAATATGCCCCCGTCCTCAAAATCAGACTTATTCTCTCGCGCATGGAATTCCGAAAGAAAAACAAATAAATTGGTTGCTTTTAAAATTATGGCCACACGGGAGCATTCTCAGTACGTCTCAATCAGATTATCTTTGTTTGAGTGAATTCCCGGATTCTCATGCACGTGGTTGAAAATGGAGGATTTTCAAACGTCTTCAGAGAATGACACTGGTGGGCTCGCGTGGTGGTGTGAGGGTTTGGGGAGTGTTTGGTACAGAGTGCGATAAAGAATAAGAAATGGCGAGATAATTTAATCAGGGAAAGATAGGGTTATGAGAAGAAGGGCAAACTTGATAGATAAGACAATAGCCTCTTGTTCGAATGCCCCCTGGGTAGTGGAGAAAGTGCATACATTGTGTTCGGGCATGCTTGGATCATGGAGCTAACACAGCTGATGACCAGGCTAATTACAATATAAAGCACTTGATGAACAGATGAGAAGAAAAACAAAATGATACTGAGATCGTATCGTGTGTGTGAAGTGTGAAAATAAGGAGAGAGAGAGAGAGAATGAAAGAGAGGGGGAGAAAGAGAGGGGGGGGGGGGTAAGGTGGTTCAGAAAGTGTGGGCGAAGGGGGATTGACAATAATCATATATAGAGTGCTGTAAATGTATGTTCAAAGCAGCTACAAAATATTGATGAACACATGACATTTACTCCATGCTATGAAATCAACATCTAGAAATCAAAACTAAAACTTCCACGTCTAAAAATCTTTGCTTCTCTAGCTGGCTACTGTTGGCATTGCTTCATTTCCTTTTCTCTCAGAGGATTACATATATTGCATGAATTTATCAATATTCAAGCAGAGTATTCCTGTCTTTCATTCCAATCTAATAGAATTTCATGAAAATCCACCTGCTGCACGAGATTGCGATATCAAACCACGTCACATCCTCGCCAAATCCAGAAACAGGTACCGAATTTTATACTTGATTCGTTCACGATGTAGCGGCGGATTTTTATTAATAAGTATTGACCCGAGGCGGCCTTATTTTGATAAAGTGGGCCTCCCCGGGGTGGTAGCCTGACTACATACCGCTCTAGGCGCGTAATTAAACTTGTCAGACGTTGAAATAAATTTGCTATACCTTCTGACAGTGTAAAAGATCGGATTGAATCAAGGTATATTGGGGAAAAAATGCATTTCGTGATACCTTGCTCTCCCAAAATAAAAAAAAAGTTCCTACAGTATTTTTATTATTTGGGTTAAAAATTATTAACGATAATTCTTAAAAGCAATCACAGAGATCATATCCATCTGTTCTGTCTATATGAAATTCAAATGGTTTCTTGGTCTTGTTATTTATACAAACCATTAACAAAAAATTCTGTCACTTTGCAACGGACTATTTTCATAATTGAATAACACAAACCCAAATCTTGTAGAATCTCGGTTTGCGAGAATTTGAAATAAGACCTAACTAAATGATCTTTATAATTTTTTCCCTTAGGATTATATTTTGGCAAAGTGCATCGATTCTTCTTTCCTGCAATTACTGTTATGTGTACGTCCTGAAGTTTTAAAGGGTTAAGGTCTGTCTTTAGTTGTTTAAAAAGGGTGATAAATTAGATGTTAATAATTATCGCCCTATTTCTTTGTTATCTACATTGTCGAAAATACTTGAAAAGATTATTTATAAAAGAACTGTAAATTTTTTCAAATCAAATAATATTCTTTCAAATTCCCAATTTGGATTTAGGGAAAAGCATAGCACCACACATGCTTTATTGACTTTCATTGAAAAAGCGGCACATTCAATCGATAAATCTTCTCATTTAATTGGTTTGTTCCTGGACTTCTCCAAGGCCTTCGACACCATTAATCATGATATTTTACTTAACAAATTACATCATTATGGAGTGCGTGGGAAGGCCTTGGAGTGGTTCAGGAGCTACCTCTTGAATAGGAAGCAATATGTCTTTTTAAACGGTTGCAATTCTCAAATGAAAAAAAATAATTGTGGAGTTCCCCAGGGTAGTATCTTAGGCCCGATTTTGTTTATAGTTTATATTAATGATTTTTGTAGATCATCAGACGTTCTTTCTTTCATTCTCTTTGCGGACGACTCTAACTTATTTTTTTCACATAAAAATCCTCTTCACCTTGCTAATATAATCAACTCTGAACTAGAAAATGTTACCGAATGGATAAGAGCAAATAAATTGTCACTAAATCTTCAAAAAACAAAATACATGTTGTTTAGCAACTCCATAAATACACTTCCTGTTGATATTATTTTGGATGGAACTCCCTTGGAAAATGTATCCCATATTAAGTTTCTTGGAATAACAGTCGATAATAAGCTCTCATGGAAATTTCACATAGATAACATATGTAAAACTATTTCACGCAACATTGGTATAATTAACAAGCTTAAATTTTGTTTACCATTATCGTCCCTGCTTACATTATATTCATCCCTTATATTGCCTTATTTAAATTATGGAATTTTAGCGTGGGGTAACACACAACAAACACTCTTAGACAAATTACTCCTATTACAAAAGAAGTCTCTACGTATTATATGTCACACGGCATATTTGTCTCATACTGACCCATTATTTTTTGAACATAGAATATTGAAAATTAAGGACTTATATTTGTTTAATCTCGGTCAATTTATGTATAACTATAACAACAACAACCTCCCAAATGTATTCAATTCAATGTTTCCAAAAAATCAATCCATTCACAACTATCCAACAAGGCGATTGGGTGAATTTCATTTACCACTTTTAAGAACTTTGCGGGCTCAGAACACATTTATATACGATGGACCGAAGTTATGGAACTCACTTCATAATGATATAACAAATGCAAAATCTTTGAACTCTTTTAAGACTAAATTCAAATTATCTCTATTAAAACCTTATAATATACTCCCAAATTAATTTTAATTCATCATTTCTGTCAAGTCATCATCATTATTATGTCAAGTCATCATCATTATTACTTTAAACTAAAATTAAAACATAAAATTATTATCCTTTTTTTATTAAAAAAATCTGACACAAGTCCTTCTCAGATGTGCTCATTATTGTGTCTATCCTCTCCTCTATTTTCTCCTCTCCAGTCCGCTTATCCGCCTTCCTACCGGTTATTTGTTTAACGGCATCAATCACATTTTTCGTGCATTATATTATTTCCAGGTTATTTTATATATTTTTTCTCCTCTTATACACATCATTGAATCCAGTTTGCTTGAGTCCACGACGGCATGTGTTCTATCTACGTACAGCAGCACCCATCCATCTTCTCAGGGCATTCTCCCCCTTTTTCCCTTTTTTTTTTTTTTTTCTTCTCAAGTTTTTCTGGGGGGGGGGGGGTGGGAAGGGTAGATATTTTTAGGACGGGTTGTTTTGTCCTTCACCAAACTGTATATTTTTTATTACTTTGTATTTATTTTGTGAGTATTTCCCTCTCATTTATTCATTCTTTTCTCATTTGATTATCTGTATTTATACTTTGTCATTTTGTTATTTGTTGTGTTATCTATTTCTTGAGGGGCCCACATTGTACAAGCATTGCTTTTTAGTGGGTCCCTCCATTTCCATCTTAATTTAATTTATATTGAAAAATAGTATATATATTTAAAACCTACAATGTGTTGCCCAAATCGTCTAAGTGTTTTTTTTTTTTTTTTTTTTTTTTTTCACTACATATGTATAATTAATTTTGTTTGCAACGGATACAAATATTTATGTTTTATATATAGTATACAATTTGTTTTTGTTTGATGGAAGTGAAATAAATGAATTTGAATTTGAATTTGAAGGTGTCGTCACTAGTTTGAATTCAAATCTAAGAAATTGTGAATATCCCGACAATATTGTAAAAGTGTTTACTTTATCGGAACAATACGCTCCTTATCAACTTCTACTTATAAAATGTTATATTATTTCAAAATTGGTAACACACAAGTATATAAATACAGGTAAAGATGGGAGGTATATCTGTGATTATTCGACCTTTTTGCAGCCCATGCGTTTATATTTTTTTAAATTGTTTTGGGATGTCTGCCCGAACCTTGCCTGAGGGATGTGATATCTGATGCCTATTCATGGGAAAGAGAATATTGATATAAATCGATTAAAGAAAGGTGTTCGGTAAAAGAAATAGAATACCTGCCCAGATCTCAGGTAAGCTCATATTATCGACGTCATCATATGGGCCTTTGAAATGACAGGATTTAGGAATAAAAGAGATCATCGTTTTCGCAGGGGATAAATCAGAATTTAAAGTAGAACGTTTATTTTACTCCTTTGCTATGGGCATTATGAAAATACCATCGCATACAATTATAAAGAAATATTGAAGTCGGGGTTTTGTGTCCACGCATTAGAGCTCGCATAAACATATGTAGTATTTCACGGACGTTATAAGATCTCTTTCCTAAATAGCGTCGGTCTGGAAATAAATACACCAGTATGATATCGACGCCTCGAGGAATGAAATACTAATATTGGCATAATTTTGATTCAGCAAAATGTCTTATTCTGATTTATTATAACTTCTTCCCATGCAATGAACATTCGCAAAATATCGTAAGGTTTGTTTTTAAAAGGAAAAATGGCTACATGATTCTAACGTTATTTTATCTAAATACAAATAGCAAAACTTTTGTTCTACATGTACATAAATTAAAAAAAAATTGTCTCTTCTTAATACCGTAAACAATCACTGTAGGAGCAGTGGGTGAGGGGTTTTCATGGCCAAGATTTTAATCCGATAATGAACCTTGGGGGGGGGGAGGGGGTACCTCTGAAAACTCGTTACCTATATAGGACCAAACTCCCACCACACATGTTTTATTTTACTACCTCCCTTGTTTATCAAGTAACTACCCTTTAGAAGATTCAGAGGCTCTTTAAAATTCCTTTGAAAATTTGGAAAATATAATTCTTTCCCTCTGGATACCCGATATAATACTTGAACTTGATTCACTAATTAAGTAGGAAAATCAGTATCACATTAAAAACTCATAAAATCTGGGGGGGGGGGGGGGGTTAGATATAGGCTGAATATGGGCCCATATTTTAAAATTTTCGCGAGAAACTGTCAAATTTCAAAACGATTATAAATTGCAAGCCTCCGGATGTGGAGCAAACAAAACATACATGTGATTGGTTGGTAAACATAGATGGGAGTCAATAGCTTCTAAAACTACTAAGCATATGATCCAGACTCCACCCAGCTTTGGTTTATCACCCTTGCAATTTAAAAATAAAACTGAACCAAAGCAAGCAATATAGATACCTTCATGCCAAAGAAGGTGTAGAGATTCTGTTTCCAAACTTTGCCATTGCTTTGATGAATTTTTCTGCACTCTTGTATTTGTGGATGGGTTTGTGCAGCAGAAAAAAGAGAAAGAAATGCGAGAGTGTATCTACTGCCAACTCCTTATTCACCATATGGTCTACCTTCATTTAGTCTTATGCCATTCCGTCCGTCATCGTTTCGTCTAACAACCATTTGGTCCCATCATCACTTCATCTAATCACCAGTTCGTCAACGACCATTTCGTCTCATGTCCAGTGGGTCTAATATCCATTTTATTTCCATTGATTTCGCCCAATTAACACTTAGTCCAATTAGATCAAATAGTATATGGACTGAATGGCTTTTGAACCAACTGGTTATTTATAGACAAAATGTTTGGTAGACGAAATGGACAGTAGACCATGTGGATAGTAGACGAACTGATGGTAGACCGATATATTAATGATAGTAGACGAGTTGGTAATTGGACGAATTGGCATCAGACCAATTAAAAATAAACCAATGAGAATGTCTGTGTCTAAATATCAGTGTATTTTTTCTTCTCTTTTACATTTATGAACTGCTACAATGCACTCAAGGGAAATCGCAAATTAAAAACGATTAGAGAAAAGAGAGCTAAAGAAACTTTGAGAGGTTTCTTAAAAGCAAGAAAAGGACATACATACAGAATATGGATGGGAGGGAGATGAGGGAAGGGGTGGGTGGGAGGTGGGGAGAATTAAAAATATTAATTAATGATCGTGGTGATGATAACAGAAAGTTGAGAAATCTCATCATGATTTTAGGAGGTATGAGAAGAGAATACCTGAGAGGGGCACTGCTCCAGGGGAAAACCAACAGTAGGGCACCTTCAAGGTAATGCAGTGTTATTGCACCCAAAGCTATTCTTGATTGAAAGCTTAGTAAACATACCACAATAGTCAACAAGTTGGAATTGATCAGTGCTCTAATGTTAGCGAAATCTAACTACATGTACTTCATTATTCGATTTAGTAGAGCCAACGATAAGTAGGCATGTTTTGTTGTGTCTTCTTCATCTTTGTGGGGGGGGGGGGGGGGGGGGGTCAGTGATAGGATCTAAAATTAAACAGTTTTTTTTCTCCTCCAGTTAATATTGACGGCAAATTCTTATTAAGAGTTATAAAGATGAACATAATCTTTAAAGATGAGGAAAGCACTAGTATCAACACAGATACCATGCTGATCTATATTTTTTTAAAAGAAAAAATACATCTTTTTGTTTTCATCTATTTCATGCCATATTATTTACGCTTTTAGTATGAGATCTCTGACTTTCCTTCCCGTTAAGCTTCCTTTTTTATAATTCAAGTTCTATAAGAATTCAGATATTGGACACCATGCTACGTGCGTAGAATATTCAATCAGACAGACCATAGGATTGCGGATAAAGCAGATGAGATGAAAAATAAAGACAAAATATAAAACGTCTTGGATCTTCATGGAGTGGCGGATTCATCGGGTATCTCTCATTTCGTGGAGAATGAGCCTCAAAAATTGGAACGAGGATCTTTTCTTCAAGACCTGAGCACCGCTCCAAGCCGAATAATCACCTTCAACTTGGAGACTTGTATTTCTACTTGATGACTGAGGGCCTAGATTTGCCTTCTGAATCGAGACACGGCTGTCATGGACTCTTACTCTACATAAAGCCGGGTTCTGGAGGAGTAATTGAACTACAGACCTCTGTTGGATCATTACTATCCATGTGTGTGACGTCTATCACAGTCTTCTATTTCTTAGTAGACACCGTTAAAGTGAGGAGAATGTTATAAATTGAGGTACTGATATTGCGGAATTCATCAAAATAATATTATGCATACATTGTTTTGATGACACGTTTGTTAGCACTGTCAAATTCAAAGGCACAATACACGGCGTCTCATATTATTTTCAGTGGAGCCGATGAGGAGTGTTGGGGTTGACATTCGAGAAGGTTACTGGCCTGGAGAAGAGAGCTTTACTTTATGAATCCCAACGTTTCCCCCCTCTCTCTTCTCCCTCTGGCCGTGGTCCATCCGATATCCCAATCGCATACTAGTCAGCCACTTATCATAGATATTGCGTTTCGATAAGGCTCGTTGCAGATGTATTAGAAGGAAGATGCGCTCTTGCCGAGAACCCCGAATGAATTATCAGTGGTAACCATTGACGGATGCTAGAGGCCCTGAAAGGCTCCAAGGCACGCCGAACGACGCCGAAACACGGTCCTGTTGGGTTTGTTCGATCAACCCGCCACTGGATATGATGCCGCCTGTGCGGTACATACCAACAAGCTTCTATTTGTTTCAGCTTTTTCAGCCAATAATCTCTGCGACTAACTAGAATCGATTTTGATCAGGGGTTGTGATCAACAGGTGGTTTTAGATGCCATTCAGACAGTATAGTATCAGTCGTAATGAGTAGGGGCGTCATAATACACCGTTAGATCCACTTTCAAAACATAATTCATTGTTATATCATAGGAAAACTATAAAAAAAAAAAAAAGAAGCCTGACAACAATGCTGCGGACGGACAAATTATAACATTCCGTGAGAAAGGATTGATAACAAATTTAAAGTTCCGTTCGGGTTTACAACAGCATTCACCAAGAAATTATTAGAAACGTCGCTTTCATTCTGCTAAAATAGCAAAGTAAAATTAAAGGTAAGACCTAAAATTGAAATGTGGAAGCAATAAGACATAAATGCTTAGGAGAAGTAGCATGTTATTGGGATTAAAATAACCGTTATGTAAAGTAAACATTTTGTGTAATAGGATTGATAAGCAAAAATATATTTACTATTTTTGTCCCTTATCTCTTTAAAATTTGGCAGTTATGGTAATGACAAATATGTCGTTTCCCTTTACGAAAATACATTCCTAGAACTTGGTAAATGCGGTAAAGGTATAGTCATTTGAATTGTCACAGGAGGATAGGAGGAAAGCCTTAAAATGTACCAAGGACATTTAGTTTTTAACAGCGCCAGTCGCTAATGATAGATAAAATTGCCTTATTTATTGGTGATTCTGATCGTCAGCATGGTATTACTCCCCTAACTATACGAGTGACACTACGGAGCAAGATAGTCATCGACAAGGATACTCGGATTGACTAATTGATAGATTGCTGAGAATCAGTTACTTTGTTCTAGGTGGCTTTGATGAATTAAAATGTCTATATTGGGTTGGGATCGTGATTGACATGAGTTAATGGGGGATAGGTTCAATTGCAAGGTATAAGCTGATGACAAGCGCATACGATACCGATAACATCAAACTTATGAAACATCAAATAACAACTAGTACCTATATGGGCCTCATCCCTCGAGTGAACGATTTACGAATTTATCACTTTTAAACTGTAATTGTATTCAGCGAAATTGGTATTCAGATTGCTGTCCACACCTAAATTGAAAAAAAAACTCATCCATTAGAGCATTCTTAACAAAATTATGTCAAGCCAGACGCTAACATCATAACAATATCTCTTCTTCGTCACATTATCCGTGTATTCTCATCCATTGTAGGCCTATATAGTGTTTCCCTGTTTACTGCAAGAAAGTTATCGATGTATATAAGATAATAAAAATGCCTTTAACATGGGTAAGATAACCCTTTTTGTGTTATTTTGCAAATTTCAAATCATAAACTGATTGGGTGACGTCGGAACCGTAACGAGGATAAAGAAGTGAATAGGCTGGGTTGTTGGTATGATGAGTGTGAATGAGAGATTTAAAAGATCTGGGGAGGGGCTAAAATAAAGTGACCCCTTTTACCTAGATTAATGTTGCTATAAATTTGGCGCGTAAGAAGTTGAACCAGCAAGATATGAAAAGTTATTCAATTAACGTTAAAATAACATTTTAACAACAAAAAACCTCTAAAAATAATAAATGATAAAAAGACCCGAAACCCATGTATTTGACGTCCTGAAAGAGACTATTCTTGATATAGATCATCATTAATTTGTATTTATATCATACCTACATTGGTAATATCTTTGTTGATATTTCCAGGCCTCCTTTGTCATTTTGGTAATTATTTCACATGTATTCACTGGAAATCTATGAGGAATGCATTCGTAGTGTTTCGTTACATCTTTTGTATATAGATGAGACGAATGGCCTGTGCGAACACGGCATTGTGTATCGGACTGTCATCGGGCTTTTGACATGTGAATTCACATGCATCGATCTCCATTTTTCCATTTGAAAAAAAACCCCTCGTAACAGCATTTTTTTAACACAAACAAATTTAAGAAAGACTCGGAATGCTAAGAAATTCCTGGGCGTTTGCGCTGTTCATCGGGTGAGGGTGTGTATGTGGGGGAGGGTGAGCGGGTGTGAGGGTGTGTGTATGTGTATGTGTGCGTGTGTGTGTGGATCTGCAAGTGTGTTTGTTGGGGTGAGGTTGGAGAAATAGAAAGAAGGGATGTTATTGAATATGGAATTCCATAAAATCGTATGCACTTTTTCACATCCTATCCGTTCCTTATTCTACCAACATATGTATTTTGTATTTGCATGTATATGTAAGAAATAACATTTCATAAATACACATTTAGTTTTAAAAATTTAAATAAACAATACTTGGAACGTTCTCCATAATTCTATAAGTAAAGCTCGTAAAAATGGTTTGCAAGAAGATGAGATTGCATTCTCCGTTTTGCTAAACGTCCTTGACAATATGTAATCAATGGGTCGAACTAATAAGCCAGTTCACGGTTAGCTCATGATCAACTTTTCTCAAATGACCTTTGAGATTTTTCATTAGGATAAGCACTATCATTTTCAAATGTAGATGTTGCGTAAGCTTTACCGGTAGAGTATTCAAATTCTAAGAACAAAAGGCATTTTATAGACCAGGTGACTAGAATAGTACATCAGGGATAAAGTTTGGAAATCTGTTTTATTGTCTGCCTTTGGCACATTTGACTATTGTTTAGGCTACTGTCAAATACCAGTGATTATGAAGGCTCTATTTATTACTCTTCAGCTTGGATGTGATAAATATTTTGAAAGGAATACATGAATAATCATCAAATCACAAATGCCTATGTCAGTGAATTTGAAAGCCACCTTCATGGTTGTCTCCAATGACCTTTTTTCTGCTCGTGCGCAGTTTACAACCGTGAACAGGCTTATTTGATTGAATCATGGACCTATGAAAAGATGGACGATTAACGCGAGCATTTCTTTGACCCAATGATAGTCACCGTCACCTGGTTATGCGCATCTTAATGAGAACATACTGGTGTTGTAACAATAGCAATTACCATGACTACCAAGGGTATCTGATCACTCAAAGACGGAACAGTTTCCCGGTCTTGATTTTTGTTGGCTGATCCCCTGTTTCAGTATGTGCCTTTCAGTCAATATGCTTCATATATGGATCAGCAAACTTGAGAAGCAGACGATTTTTATGATATAAAATATGATATTATTCGATCCGCTAACTACCGCTCACACATAAGGACCTCAATAACATTGAAAGATACACGATCTACACATGTTATGTGCCACGTATATCTGGAATATTATGGAGAAACTTGGGAAAATTGAATTTTAAATGGTAAACAATCAATCACGATATTGCCTCTATATTAAAATATGCAGACATTTCTCCAAATAAAACACATGGAACTAAGATTAACAAAGGTAAACAAAAACTGCACATCGATTATCAATTATTTCATTGATTTTCTATCAACTGCGCATATAATTTGTGAAATATAAATGTCCAATCACGAACTAATTCAGTCCCTTCTCACGGTGACGATCATAGGACCAAAGAAGACTAGTATGAAGAGAATGTTATTCAGATGACAATTACCGTCACCTGTTAGTGAATTCATTATCTAAGCGATGAATGTCCATCTCTTCATAGGTCCATGATTGAATCAACATCCATGAATCATCGTTTGCAATCCTGTACAGATTAGATTCTCGGTAAGATGAGTGTATTTTATTAAAACTTTCACGATTAATATTCATCTCATTAGATGAATGCGCTTTGTATATACGATTCTATTCTCCATAAAAACTTTACTTTGAAAAAAAAATTGATCCATTATGTTAGCAAGAATGCTTAAATATGCGATTACATTGCCTTTAGTTCGGATGCTGATCAGTCCGAGTAAATACGAATAAAATGATTTTTTTTCTTTTATCTGGAGGCTTCTTACTGAGGGAAGCCGAAACTCATCGCAAACAGTATCAGATAATAAATAAAAAAGATAAATTTGGCCATAATTGAAATTAAACTACAGAATAACATCAAACCTAAAAAAAAAAATCGAAATCAAATGTTTCTTGATTAGTTTTCAATGTTTTGAGATGTTGTATCTTTATGAAAGAGAGATGAATCATTGAATTACAGAATGCCCAAAATGTCTCATTCCAATTATCTTTTCATGCTTTTCATTTTTTTAAAGCTAACTATATATGTTTGTTCTTTGCTGATATAGGGTTATAAACATTTATAAATTAAAACTTTTCTCGAATTTTGTAATAATTACAATCTTAAGTGAAACCATCTTTTTTAAACCATCGATAAAAAACGGTACATTGCCAATTCGTTCACTGCCAACTTGTCCACTCGCCACATGGTCTACCTTCATTTAGTCTAATGCCATTCCGTCCATCAACTTTCGTCTAACAACCATTTGGTCCAATTATCACTTCGTCTATCATCAGTTCGTTCACGACCATCTCGTCTCACAATCAGATGGTCTAATATTCGTTTTATTTGCATTCATTTTGCCCAATTAACACTTGATTGATTGATTGCATTACAATGTAAGGCAAAACACAAGAATATAATATACTTAGTCTAATTAGACCAAGCGGTATATGGACTCAATGGTTATTAGACCAACTGGTTATTAGACGAAATAGTGTGTGGAAGAAATGGCAATTAGACCATATGGGTATTGGACGAACTGATGGTAGACCAAATGATAATAGACGAGTTGGCAATTGGACGAATTGGCATTGGACCAAATGAAAACCAAAACCAAATCGGTATGATATTCCACTCTGTGTCATGTATTTTTAGTTTAAATCAATTTTGAAGAAAGAAAATAAATTCGCAGAATAATTTGATTACATATTCTTGTCCACGGACATGGTTATGATATGCAGGGTCTACTGCTATAGCAGTTTTCATCATCGACTCCGCCTCTACTGGGCTATAGGTCCAAAATGTCTTTGGTATCAACCAACTTGATAAATATATTTTTAAAAAGAATACATTTTAAAGATGCTGTATTATGCTATTATTTCACAATTTTTTAATTATGGCATTCTTGCTTGGGGAAGTGCTGCGAATATTTATTTAGAGAGATTACATAAACTTAAAAAACGTGCAGTCAGAATTATAAACTCCCCTTTTTACGCCCATTCTTATCCTATTGTTCATTCACTTAAAATTTTAAATATTTATGATATGTAAAAGTATGAAATTTGACTTTTTATGTATCTATGTTCTAAAGGACTTTTACCAGCGTTTTTATTGAACTGTTTTAAATTAAATTACAATATTCATAAATACCCTGCTAGAAATGCTGAAAACTTCCACTTTCCTAAAATAAGAACTTGCCTTTCTCATAAATCTATTTTCTTTCGTGACCCAGTACTTTGGAATTCTTTGCCGGTTAATTTGGAAACATCTTGTTTATTTTATATTTTCAAACGTAACTTCAGAAATTTCATAATTGATAATTAAACCTGTTTGTAAATATTTTTTTTTATATAATCTAAATCTTACCACTTGTGTATCTATGCCTTTGTATTGTCTTCTAATTGTTTTTTTTATATATTTTGTTACTTTTGATATTGTCGATAATTATTATTCTTTTTTAAGTAAGTTGGGTCGGCCGTTTTATAAGGATATTATTTTCCTTTTTGGCTGTTTCCCTCTCAATGCTTTTTTGTAAACTTTTATGTCTTTGATGTTATGTAAACTTTTATGTCTTTGATGTTATGTAAACTTTGTTCCCATGTATTTTATCACAATTATGTTCATTTTATGCAGAGAGCAAAATAAACTTGAATTGAATTTTTAATTGATGAGATCGGCACAGTATCCGTGGAGCTTGATATTTCTAACAAATATTATGAACCACCCCCTCCCACATCCAACGCGAGTCAGGTCATGCATGTGAGATTGGATGTGGCTTTAGAGTTCATATCACCTTGATCGGTTCTCCCGCCATCTTCTAAACCTGAGATGAATGCGCTTTCGATCACAAGCTGACTTCATACATACTAAAGAGTTGCATTCGTACTTCCAATGAGATGCTATCCCTTCTTAAGAAAATCCCACTTGTAGAAAACTCCATAATAAGAAGCTTAATTTGACCGTTAGCAAGAATTTCAGATTTGAAAATGTGAAGTGTGATATTTAGTGATTTGCGTTTCATTGATAATAATTATTTTTGTTCTGCTACAGAGAGCTGATGATAGTGATCACACTTAGATCATGATCTGGTTAAATGATATAGTCATACCAATAAAGGAGTCTCCAAACCAACCAATAGTATTTAATCGGTGATTACGTCATATATTTGGTCAGTCTGAAGTCGGTTTCGTCAATATTACGATGGCATGAATATGTTTCTAGCTTCAAGCATGAAAAAGACAAGTGATGAATGCTCTGTCAGAAAATAAAAGACACTAGCTATACAAAAACATTACACAAAAAGATGTTCATAGTTATAAGAGAAATAATATTTTCAAAATTTATTATCTATTTAATATAAAATAATTTGAAAACAACTGGTTTACTGCATTATGATGACATGCGCTTCATGGTTCTCTGACAATACAGTGATACATAACATTTCACGAATACATTACTACGATTATCTTCTATTTCTTATTTCAACATTCTTTGTTTTTTTTCTAATGTAACACTTACAAAAAATAGAATCTACAATAGATATATATGAACATGAATTCGCAGCCATGAAGATGAAATCCTTACCTAAAGAGTAAATGTAATTCATTTTGAAGGGTGTTCACACAGCTAAGCATTTATTTCAGATACAAGTGAAAAAAAAAAACTTGTACATATCAAATGACGCAATAGTCGTAAATTTGTAATTTGTATAGCCATCCACGTCTCAAGAGCCTTAGTTGATAACTTCCTTGACCTGTCAATATAACTAATATACAAAAGTGTCAATGTTTATAAACTCTGCTTTCAATGCATGCAAAATATGACAAGAGATGGGTCATCATTGTGTAGTTACCCTTTGACGCAAACTAGTGATAATACCAGACGAAAGCTTTATCTGAGTGCGACTATCTTTTGAATTTTCTATTACTTTCAACTCGTATTTGACTATAACATTGATTTATGACTAGAAAATGTTAAGGTATGTGAATATATCGGTTGCATCCAGTTGTTGTTAATTGGGCAACTGTTGAAGGTGGAATAATTATTTTTGTCAGAAACTTAGTCTTTCTAATTCATGGACTGCAACACTTTATCTACGTATGACAAATGAAATAACACATCGGTGTAACAATAATAATATTAAAATTTGACATTAGTACAATATTTAACTACACAATTTTATGTGATACAGATTGATTTATCCATGATATCGTAATATCTCATTTAATAAAAAGTATATATCATGCCATAAATGAGTGCATGCATCTCACAGGCCTTGAAAATAGATCAAAAGTGTTTTAGTGACATACCGGCATTTTAATTCGGTTTATCATTACAACCATGAAATGCTTTTAACTTTTGCCTCTGAAAGAGGTAATTTCTAACACGACCAGCTGTGTATTTCCACTGGTTGCTTTATTGGAAGCGCTACAGGTTATCCATCCAATCTAGAACCACAGCAAAAGGCCAATCGTCGCTAGAAGGCTACCAACTATTTCTCAGATAATTGCCAATTTCCGATTCAAACTGGAATTTGAGATACCATATACATGAACACGGTGAATTTGACCAGTGTCTTATCCCGTCGCTGTTATTTCACCAAGAATGTGTAATATTGAGATCCACAAACATACAAATGAAGTTTATGTCTGTCATACCATTGATTTAGCTTTTAGAATGACGAAATTTTGTTTATTTCAACATTTTTAAAAGATATTTAGCTAATTTGGCAAGCTCGAGGTTTTACAAATCACGCCATTTCCTGTTATTTCTTGAGTAATGTTAGTAACAATAGGCTTTGCTTTAATGACACACGGGATAATCACTCCTTAATGTTAAACAATTTAGGTTAATACAACATTACCAAATTGACAGTGCTCACAATCATGATCAAGGGATGTATTCTGTCATTATCATTTTGAAATATTTGAAGAATAGAATTTGACACATAAATTAGTTTTTATAATACTGTACATGTAATTTCTACCTAAATACACCACAGTTGACAAAAAAAAAAGAAAACGGGCGCATGTATACTTTACAGTTATTTCAGTTTACTGGTTTATTTCAATTTCCTTGTATGGAAATGCTACATGACAAACGACACCTGCGAGGACAAATACAGACCACCAACAATGACACTAACAACAACGAAACATATAAGTCAGCTGATTTTAACCCGATTTATCTATGGGGAGTTATATTTGTAACGTCACACATCAGTCAGCTGATTTTAACCCGATTTATCTACGGGGAGTTGCTATTTGTAACGTAAAAAAGAGTAACATAGTGATGAAACAAATGAACAACGAAACGTGATGTGCATTTAAACAAAATATATATTGCCCATTATTGCCTAGGCATTATCATATCACCAACCTTTTTAATTTGAAATTTGATAATAATAATGTATCCCTTATGTTATGGTGTATGGAGATGTTCCGCATAGTGTAATATGAATCGCTATAGTTTCTTCCACCTTTTTTTTCATGAGACCCCTACAAACACGAATACTCCCAAATGATAACATCCATTTCATCTGCAGGGAAAATAACGAATTGAATATATTTGCCTTTCTGAAAGATGCCAGCTATGGGATGGAACTAAAATTACAAACTCTATGGATTAAGGCTATGTGATTATACCACCTTATCTTAATAAATTAGTAGAAAGACAACAAAAATAACTTGTGATTGACATTTGTGAAATATTATCATTCAAATTAAATAGGAATGTGTTCAAAATCATGACATATTTCTTTTTTTACTAAACTCTTTTTTACGGATGGATGATCAGTTTCTTTTCAAAACTGTAATTTTCTATGACTATGAGGAATATCCTATGTGCATTCTTATTGGGTTTTGTGATGCAATTGCATCTACACTAATCATTAGGTATAGAATAAAAAAAAAATCCGCATACTTTCATTATAAAGCAAACATGTAGTGTGGATACATTCTCATTCATTAAGTTTATCAAGAAAATGATAATCATCGAAAATGAAAGTAAAACAAAAAATCTCGGTGAGATTTTACTTCTATATAGAGTAAAATTGAATCACATAAATCAAAGAAAATGATTGATAATAAAAAGGAAGACTTAGACGATTTCAGTAGTACATTTATGGAGTGACTATGATTCCGATTTCTTTCGAAAAGAAGAATAATGCAAATTGACCAACATAAACGGGGAAAAGGTTTATTTTCTCGAAAGGATAACAATAAATTAGATTATGAATGCATTGACGTGCTATTGTACGATCACAGAAGGGAAATGCGTAGCAAAGCAACAAATGACATTTCAAAGCAAGGTAAATTCCCACTAAGTTTAGCAACCGAATACATCTATCTTAGCCCCAAATTGACACAAGAAATCAATATCCATTAAGCATCCGTAATTCTACATGTATTTGCTTCAAGTGTCTCTATTCTAAATTCCTGGATTCTTCACCGAACTGAATTCCCCCTCTTGCCGTCACTCAACTAAGTACAAACACACCGTGTAAGTTGTTTTCTCGATATTGTAACACGAATCACTAACAACTTTCTGCCTCACCTATACCATAGTACACTTTTCTTACCACTGGGAAGTGAGAGAGAAATGAAAATACAGAGAAATTGAAAGAGAGAGAAAGAGAGAGACTGACAGAAGGGAGGAGATAAACAAAGAGAGAATGACAAGGAGCGCTGACATAGGGGGGGGGGGGGGGTTCCAGATATTCAGATACTTCAATCTCACTTAAGCTGTATTTGTCAGCACGCTTTCATTTCCAATCTTATATATGGAAGGAGTTAAGGCTCTTGGAAGACAAAGTTCTCCCCGTACCAATTCACATTTCTCAAAGCTAACTATTCGATGGTGATGAGTTATCACTTTATATTGGGCTGTATTTGAAATAGTTTAATCTGTAATCGGTGAACAGTTTCGCTGAAAATTTGTACCTTAAAAATTAAAGAATTTATTTTGCTACGTATTTTACCACTAGTGTTGACTAACAGTACAAACATTACAGTGCTTAACGTCAGTGATTTTGATGGGGGAAGACGACATAAACATGACGTCATATTCGTCCAAATGTGGTGGTGACCCTTGATCTCCTTATATTTTCTCTATTTAACCATCATTTTTGTTTGCCTCTTCTTGATGAGGATTGCCTCCTCCCGTCAAGTAAATTGTAGATATTCCACTGATTGGCAGAATTACTGGATTTATTCTTACTTTTGTGTTTACATTCCTGACTATCAAAGACATATAATATCCGAAACATCCCGTTCTGACTTAAATATCGCCGTTTGCACGAATGAACGCAAGAATATGACAAAATACATGAAAGTTAAACACAAAAGGAAGATATTAGTAAACATGAAAGTACACCTTCATTGGAATTTTCACCTCCGAAGGTCATGGTAACGGAAACATGCTATTGTACCTAACACTGATGATATTTCTCTGGTAGCATATCGACTATTCCCTTGGATATTATAATGCTTACATAAAACACTCTATCAAAAGGAAGAAAATCTCAGAAACAAACAAAATACTTAATAATTACAGATTAAACATATATATGGAAAGTAATAAAATCTTTTCGGAAGCTCTGCGATTATATTATACAGACGTCTCAACACTGTCTTCGGCTTGCGTCTCTCCTTCTTCTGCATCTTCATCATCAGGATCGTTCATATTAAGTGCAGCGTCGTAAGGTGGAGGTGAGTCGATGGGTACAACTACCATTCCACCTGTACCTTGACTGTTTTGATTGAATCCATTGGCTCTATGCCACGTGACAGTCCGAACCCCACCATCACCATCCATCAAGACCAACGATTCTATTTGATTCTCATCAGTCTGACTGTCCTCCATACCTTCACTATCTTCTTGCTGACTTCCTTGGCTACCGAAGCACAGTGGCAGAGATGTCGGTCGTCTATGGCGTCTGTTACTTGGTGTCGACGATGCAGACATTAGTGGTTTTCTCTGATTAGCGTTCGGCTCGGTATCATCTGTTGGGATCAGTGCAGCCCTATTTTCAGTTTCGCTTGCAGCTCCTGCCGTATTGGAGGAGTTCGTAAATGGTTTAACGCGGTTAAACATATTGCTAATACCTATGGTGTGACTAGATGAACTACGGGATGGAAGTATCCGTAGACTAGTCGAAGGTGTGTGTCCATTGGAAAGAGATCTATTGTGAGTCAAAGGTGATCGCAGTGTCCAGTCACTCGTTGATGACTGCGCTTCTCGATCGTTTGATAAGCTCGATACATAACAGAGACCTATAGCTGTTGTCGCAGATCTTTGTAATGTTCTTGAACGTAAAGATCCATGTATGTAGTTGTGTCTCGTGTTTGTATCATGACTGTTGTGTTCGTGCTTAGCTCGCTGAGCAGCAAATGGCGGACCCGGTCCAGTCGGTGTAAGGCCTGACCGAAGATGGTTTCCATTTGCTATGTCCATAAGGAGTGCCTCTGAGTAGCTGGGGACAACATGTCTATTGTCACGTATAAGTAACTCAAGACTCCTATTACTACCTACAGTATTGAATCTATTTCCATTTGCCCCCTCGCCTGTCCAAGACTCAACTGTGATCATTCCACTATTGTAGTTCGTTCCAAATAATTTCTCGATCTGGTAGTCAACTATTGCAGTTTGCATTGATATTAGGATTCTAAAAGGCCATGAAAGCAATGATAGAGAAGTCACCCAAAACATTGACATTGACACATACCATGGAAGGTTTTCAGAACACGCGTATGTCACCATTTCATCGGTGAACTCAACTTCAGTGAGACCAAGCCCTTCTCGTGTTTCTAAATTTTCATCCCGACCCTCATTCTCTGTAAAGAAACGTGACCTCTGTGATAGATAGTCATTCTCCGCTTCCTCATTTAAAAACATGAAGTTTTTGGTAAACGTGATCCTTGTTAAAGGGTGAAGTTCTAATCCATTCAACTGTCTCGAAACATCTTTTACACCACATTCTCCAAAATCAAATGCCCCAGCTGCTGAGTGTGTGTTTATCCTTTCGAAATACTCTTGAGTCGTTGTGTAGGCATCTCCATGTCTATACCGCGTAACCTGGCGCGTATGTCTGTTGTAATGATAGGAGATAGCCCTCCACCAAACCACTGGGTAGGCATTGCGTATCCTACGGACCCGACTGTAAACCGTACTCACGTCTTCCCGATATTGGATCTCAATGCGGACGTCACTGTACCAACATTCCACTAGGTAGACAAGATAGAGCAGGACGAGAAAAGCAACAGGGATGAAGGTGTACCCATCTTGACAAGGACTATCCTTGATCGTGATTGGTTCCTGTTGATAGTTGAGAGCTATGACCTCTACTATGCTGGTCTGACACCAGAATACCACAGCCAGACTGCCATACATTAGGAGGGTTAAGATCAAGCACTTCCAGTGGGTCTCTTCCCGAAGACTGGTACAAGCTGTACGCCGAATCGGTGTTTGCTGAAAGAGAAACAGAGAAAATATGGTAAAATAAATAAGGGTCAAATTTTTTACAACCTTAATACATTAAGGTAAATTTTGATAAACAATAATTAGAAACATTGTACTTTGTCTTATTTTGATGTATAGGCTACCCTTGACCCTTTTTAAACATGCATTCTTGATTGACCTATCACACCTTTGCACCAACAGATGTCTGAAGAATTAATATTGTGTTCAATTGTTGAGATTTTTCAAGTAAGGCGTCAGTATAAGAAGAAAAGAAAAAGTAGACCAAAGAATAGAGTGTGTACTCACAGGTAAGAGAGATTTTTTCCACATTTTAATTCTTATTTAGGAAGCACTGTGATAGAGATATTGCACGTTGCAGTTCATGCAAAACGCCTTGAGCAATTGTCAACGCTGTTCTTTTTTCGTCTAGCTATAATGACATTTTTATAACTTCACATCTTACATTCACTTATCTCAAACAAAGAATTGTATAAAACTAATTTGGTAGGGATCGTGTAGGAAATAATACCATATAAAAACACTGTCTTTCAAAGACGGCATGGAATTGCTCATCCCTGTGAGATTATGAATGTTTTATGGAAACACTAGGAATTAATAAGGCAATTTATACCCTAGTTTTGTCAAAATCTTAGGGTATGTTATTCTTTATCACGTCACTTCGCATGCAGTACACTTTCTATTAGCTTGTAATATGGCTGATAAAGGGCATGGCGAGCGATACAATTGAGTAGTTACATTCTAAACAACCCAAACTAGATACCATCAATCTAAATAGACTCAGAATATCCATTGACATTTCGTGTTGGTCGAATACCATGAACAAATTGCTACATTCTACTTCTAAACAAAAGCAAGCTATATGACCTTAGTGTACTTTTCAATATTTTTCCTACGTCGAATTGAAATAGGGATGCCATGTAGCCTTTGACAAATCGAAGGAAGACAAACACAATACTACATACAATAGTACCAGATGTTCTATTACCGTCTAATGCTATTAAGGAAAGATTTTGTTTCGTAAACCAATTTGGGAAAATAACAATATTTCCCTTAAGTTCATTTTGATTTGAATTCATCAGAACAAGCACTGTAATATGATGACTATTATAGTTTTCTTGCCCCTTCTCTCTCTTTCTTTGATTTGATTGACTTTTACCTTTGCATTTCTTGTCATCATGTTTAAACCGTTTTCTTTTGTAGGTTTCAGTCTCTGCATATATTTCGAAACCGTGTAGGGTCATCACACATTGCTCTCAAGTTGATTTCAACATATTTATTATATTAAAAAGGAATGTTGTGATTATTTATCGAGTAAGAGCTATTACATTTTGTGTATGAAGTATGTTGCCTGATTATTCGTTTTATAACACATTTTGTGTGAGAGGGTGTGTGAAATACAATTCTGTCCTTATATCTGATTTACTACTAACAAATCAACTTGTACACCATGTGATGTCTAAAATCGAGAAGATGCAATTTTAGTATTGCTACTCGACTATTCCAATTTCCGTAAACAATTTGTGTAATTTCTCATGTTTTATTTTTCTTATGTTGCATTATTCCGCCCACAATCGAGAGAGATTCAGAACGTCATTACCACAATCCTACCAACACAAGATAGCTTTCTATAGATTAGTGGAATCTACCTCTCTCACTGCCGTGCTTCATTTAAATTTATGCCCGCCTGCTCGTGCTGCAAGGATATGTTAAAAGAACAGCAACATGCAATTCACATTTCTGAAGCAGTCTCTTCAATCTAGAAATGACATGTTGCTTTAAAGTGCAACTAGTGCGAGTGGGTGATTTGTTGTTTATAACAATTCTTTTCAATGTTCAGGAAAGCAAAGC